>NW_025334037.1:6296666-7022500 GCF_019186645.2 Phyllostomus hastatus | reverse complement strand
ATTGTTGCCTTTAAGGATGAACTTGGGAACTTCAGCTTGATCCCCTCACAGGGGGAAAAAAAAGTCAGGTTCAATCCTTTCTTACCTGGGGCAAGGAAGGCAGTTGTTTCTTTGTCCAAGGCCAAGAGAGTGACCCCTGACTTCTGAGCTTCAGAGACAGATCTTTGCATAATAGAAAAATTTTATGAGGGACATGACCAAAAAAGAATTCCTTAAATAACATTTATTAAGCACCTATTATATCTTAAATCCTATGTCAGCCACTGAGGATAGAGTGATTATAGAATATTAATACAACCCACAGTTTCTAATCTTTGGTACTAAGTATCATTTGTTTCCTAGCTTGATATGATAGATTTAGGGGAGGAAGGGAGAGGAGTGTGGTGAAAGAGAGAGAATGGACTAAGTAATTCTGCTTTTTTTGCATTTGTTTGGTTTGGTTTTTAAGAGCAAGAGGGAAGAGCAAGTTGAGAATTTTATTGGTAGCTATACTTTTTCTTGGAAGGGGCAATGACTAACCATAGCATCCACTACATCCCTTACTCTGTAGTGTTCCTACACTCACAGTGACCTCCAGTTATTCCCCCATATCTTCACGTGTCTTAGGGTACTCCCTTTCTAATTCTGTCCCCCTCCTACCCTTTCCCCAGTTCATTCATACTTTTCTCAAACTTGTGAGATATCTTCTTGTTTCCATTTTAGGTACACCTGAGAGCCTGGCAGAAAAAGAACGACAGCTCTCTACCATGATTACCCAGCTGATTAGTTTACGGGAGCAGCTCCTGGCAGCGCACGATGAGCAGAAAAAACTGGCAGCCTCACAAATTGAGAAACAACGGCAGCAAATGGACCTTGCTCGCCAACAGCAAGAACAGGTGAGCCCTGCAAAGGGAGCTGACAAACAGGAGAAGTGGAATGTGCCAAGCTCAGGGAGCAATCACGTTGATTGGTTTATTTGTCATAAGCATTCCCCCCAAAAGAAGAAGGAGAAGGAGAGAAACAAAGAAGCCTTTTGTAAATCAGGGTCTTCAAGAATACTGAGGGGTTACAGAGAGGACAAAGAAAGACATCAGAGCACCTGGGCATAACTGAAAAGATAACGTGGTTCCAGAACATTTGGATTTGATTAATTACTCAGGGATGCTTGTTCACATAGGCAGCTCTTGTCTTCCCAATGTAGCTTCACCATGAGGACGTCACTTTTGTCTGGGCCTTACTCTTCTCATCCAAAAAAAGAGCGTTCTGGTTTAGAAAAACTCTGAGGATCTTTAGCTCACAGATCCAATGATATTTTTCTAACTTTAAAGCTAAGGGGATCACACATCTGTTTTCCAGAATAAGTGTTCACAATCTCCCCTTCACTTGCAAAAGTTGTCCAGGTTTGGATGCCAAATTATATGGTCACTATTTATAGCAGAGGTAAATCACCGAACACAAATTAGCACTCGGCTCCAATAGGGATTCAACTTCACTAATTTAGAAGTGAGAAGGAAGAAAAAGTAGCAAAGTTTAAATGTATGTCTTTTAGCACATAAATCACTTTCCCAAATGTTTTTTCTGTCTCATAAGAGTGCATTCATCTGACAGCAGTGATCCTATAGAGGAGTTCCTGATGCTTTAGATCAGACAGACCCAAATTAATGCGCAGTTTTTAGGGATCTGACATTATTACTGGAATTATCTTTTCAGTTAAATGTATTTTATAGGGGTATATAGAGCAATATATGCTCTGTTGATTTTAATGAGTTGTGACGTCTGGTATTTTATATGCTTGAATATTTGCCCACATGTAGGAATATGGACTCAGCCCCTAATGGAAAATAACATAAAGGAACACTGTAAAAAGTCAGAAGTTAGAATGTCATTTAGCCATCCAGAGATGACACAGTAATTAACTATTGACACTTGTGAATAAGCTAGCACAAATTAATCTTGACACATTTGCAGACGAGTGATATCTTACAGTGAACACTTTGTAATTATATTTCAAAATGAAAATTAAATGACACTTAAAACTAGGTTGTCATGCTCAATGAAGCGAGCATGTAGCTCAACCGATTGGCAAATAAAATTCAGAATTTGAGCCACATGGTGCTTATGTACCATACTTCACTGTGTCAAAGCCATACGTCTAGAGTGGATGATAGTAATTGCACTGTGGTGTTCTGGATGCATTTCTATGCAGCACTTTATCATTTATGAGGGACCATCAATATTAGATGCCTAGTGGTGTTTCACTGGTTTGCTAAGAGGAAATAAATATTCAGAGGATCCAGCATCCAAACCTAAAGTCACAGAGTGAGTGAGTGAGTTGTCCATTTCTTTTTTAAAAATTTATATCATTTTTTAATTTTTCAATTACAGTTGACATACAGTATTATATTAGTTTCAGGTGTACACCCCAATGATTAGACATTGCATAACTTGTAAGTGATCATCCCGATAAATCGTGTACCCATCTGACACCATACATAGTTATTAGAATATTATTGTCTATATTCCCTATGCTGTACTTTTCATCTACATGTTTATTCTGTAACAACCAATTTATACTTCTTAATCCCTTCACCCTTTTCACCCATCTCCCCAACCTGCCCATGTCCATTTCTAATTTGAATGATGCCAAGCAAAGTGGGCCCTTCCAACCTCATTAGGTACTGTTTGTATTTTGCTTATAGTGCTTTGGGGAGAAATGATCTTATTTCTCAAACTGTTTGGGACAGCTTTATCATGACTTCCGGTATGAGCCAGTCATCACCAGAAACCTTAAAGCAGTAGTTGGGAGCAGGCTGCTATTTCATCATCTTCTGTGGAATGAAAATGTGATTAGGGTGTTTCCCTTTGCTCTAAGCTAAAGCATCAAAAAGATTCAAAGCATAGAGCTGGGGGTTGATCCACACTCATTTTCACATCCAACATTGCTCATTCTAGAATATTGGTTTTTGGAAAAAGAAAAAAAATATGACACCCCCCCCGCCCCTACCATAACTCTTGGCTAAAGGCCACCACTAAATCAGTCTAAGACCTCTGTAGCTACTTTCTCTCTGCCTTTCTAGGTCAGAGTATGTTCTCTCTAAGGGGTATTGCCCTGGGCCTCCAGCTATTGTAGCAGCTCAGCTTTTCAGGCAATAAGTAGCCTGATGCCTAACTCGGTTTCACAGTAAACACCCTTACTCTAAAGAAGTTGTTTGTTCTCCTGAGGGGAAGGTTAGGTTTTCTGTGGGGCTTGCATGAAGCAGTTAATATTTCTTTTTATAGACCAGATGATATGTTAAGATATTAAACTTGGTTGTTGGATGAAGCAAGGGGAATGTAACAGATTGCCTTCAGAAAGATAAATGGATAAATATTAAATTTTGTTTTAAAAAAGGCTTTGTTCTTCACTTCATTGATGTACCTTTGTAAACCAACAAAAAGAGATCATGATTTTTGACATTTTGCTGTGTTTTCTTGGTATTCCCTTGACAATATTTGTCTTTTCAGTTCTGAAATTCTTTACATTAGAAAAGGCTTCACCAAAGTCAACCATATTCTAATTAATAGAAATTTCTTTCCTGTTTCTGCTTATAGATTTTACTTTTTTTACATCCAATTAAGCTCTTTAGAAAGATGTAGCCAGAGTTTTTCCATCTTTATTCCCCAAGGGTCAGATTTCAAAACTCCCATTCTTTCCAGATGACCAGTGAAGATATAGATGAGCTGCTCACAAGTGTGACATGAGGGGTAGTTTTCACTGACAGCTAAAGAGTGGGGGGTAAGCAGAGAAATGGCACCAGTTTGAAATTGTTTCTTTTCTCCAAATTTCTGGTTCTGCCTCTCTCATTCTATAGGAACTCTTTCATATAGAAGTGCAGTAAAGCATTCTTGTAATACCAAGAGAGGTGCCTGAAGTAATGGCAAAGGTGTAAGCATTTCATGTTAACTTAATGTAACTTTATTTCTGATAGATTGCAAGACAACAGCAGCAACTTCTGCAACAGCAGCACAAAATTAATCTCCTGCAGCAACAGATCCAGGTCAGTGTATTTTATTACTCTCGTTTGATTATATTCAGATACTTTCCTCCTTGAAAATGGAATTTAAAATGTTACAAATGCACCCCTCTCTTGTAAACAGCACCAATATGGCTACTATTCAAGAATGCTGTATACAGTTGTGTAAGTGGATGTAGGAAATATCGACTAAGTGGTGGTGTAAGCATCCTTTGTGATGTGATGCATAAGCCAAAGAAAAAATCCTATCTTTCTTCTTTCTGCCATTTGCCTGACACCACCTCCTGGAAACCCAGTGGTTTCCCAGGTAGCTGACACATGCTATGTTGATTGTCCCAACCAATTTCTGCTTTGTATTTTACGGCCTGCTTTGTCTAACGGTATCATGGGGAGAAGCTGATGTTTATTTAACTTGTTAGGACTGTCTGATTTGGCTAGCTGTGAGAACAGTCTTATTACCTAGGAAAATGTTGGTAATAATTAATTCATTCTTTAACAAATATTAATTGCATTTCTGTTAGATGCTGAGGGCAATGTAAAGATTAACAAATGATTGTCTTCAAGGAGCTTATAGTCTAGAGAGGAAGAATAACTTGTTTCTGAATAATTATAATGCAATTTAGAAATTCTCTTTTTTTGTTGTGGCAGAGTAACACTGTATATAGGTCATAATGACAATGGTCTGGGAAGGAATTTTGGTTTTTGTCATTCCTTTGTGTACTTGGTGGTTAATTCAACTCACAGCTTTTTGAGATAGGTAAGGAAGCGGTCTCCATTTTTGAATAGCAACAGAGGGGTGGTTGTCTGATGATTAATCCTCAGGAATACTGATGCCAGAGTTATTATGTACCCACCACAGCCTCTGCTGTTTCTCTTGGCTGCTGTGGGTATTTTCTGACCACTGAGCTCTGTGATTCAGCCTAGTTGGCATAGTATATTCTGAACTTTATTATTTCTTTCCTTGAGATTAATACTACGCCTTTCTGTATTCTTAAAAAATCATTCACATAATGTCATAGCTTACTCTGATCTCCTACCTTATTAATGAAAGCCAGTGATTTTAACTTAGATCCTTGCTTCATTTTGTTAATCATACTTAGTGTTCCAGGAAGTACTCACTGCATTTAAAATACCAGCTGAAGAAGTACCTGTACCTCATTGGGCTATCATCATGAGGAGGTTTTAACCAGTAGTTTGTTGTGGTGGTGGTTGTCTTAAAATTCGTTCTGATTCTGTATTCCATATGTGAGTCTGTATGTTTCAGAATCAAGAGTTCAAATGTAGAGGAAAGGGAGTGTCTCTGGTGTTTTTGACAGTCAGCCTTGATAATTAAATCTTGGAATAACTTCTCATTCTGATATCTCTTTTATAACTCATGCTGAGATACTTAATTAAATAACAGTCCAGGTGTTCTCTTGCTCTGCCCTTATTAGAATTTTCAGTGTGTCTCCTCTCACTAAGGTCAAGATGTTTAGCCTGTGGCTTCCTACCTTTTTCTCAAAGTCCCTCTCTAAAAACGCAGTAGGTGTTAAATACCCTGATCATTTAGTTCTCTCTGTCATATTTGTAAAGCACCAATGGAAGAAGTTCCCTGAGATGTTCTCATATCAGTTACTTATTTATTAATGTTTTTTACTACCTCTTCATTACTTCTTTATTTTGATTGTATTCACTTATTAGTTCAATGTTGTTTGTATTAAGTGGCTGTCTTAATTGGTGTTTGCCTGTGGTACTGAGGCTTTCAGATGAATAGCAAACAATTCAAAGTATTTTTATGAAGTATTATTACTATTTATTGATTACATATGATTTTATAGTTACATCTTGACTACATGAAATTGATGTGTTTTTCTGGAAACTAGCACTTGATCTTAAAATATTCATCAGAATGTTCAATTTGAGGAGATAGAAAAATAGTTGTTCCAAGCTTTCTAGTAGAAGTTTAATTGCTTTTAACATTTGTGGATATTGCTCAATGTATAATTTTTTTAAATGAAGCTAATCAACACTTGATCTCAGTGGTATAAATTATAAAAGCATAGAGAGATTCAGAGTGTCAGAGCTATATTCACTTTAGAAATACAGGATTCTTTGTAACCAGGATTCATACTGTAAAAAATAAGAGGAAGCAATAACCTATATTTACATTTTCTTCTGTCCTGAGTTACTGTTTACTGCATATCTTCTCAGTATTTATCTTTTCAGTATGAGACCATTGAAAGAATTTTTTAAATGCTGAAAAACACTCATTCCTTACACAACACATATTCTATCTCTGACATTTTATTTACTATCCAGACTTGTAGTTATTTTTTTGAAAGGGGAATGGGTTGACTGTATTTTTAAACATGGCTTTTGATAAGTCATAGACATGATCAAGTTTAGGAGAGAGATTATTTTTGGGCCAATTTTTAATATATTTTTTGAGCAAAACATGAGAATGAGATTTAAGCATGAGATGCTTCTAACATTTTTCTATCATGAAAGAAATATTCTCCCTTTTGGAAACAAAACAGTGAAATAATAAACACAAAACCTAACTTCTCTTCTGAAAGCAAATAAATATGGAGACAATTTGAGCAAGCTTGACCATTTTTCTTTTCTTGAAATCCTGAGTCCTAGAACCTATAGCTAACACAGTCTGCGAGATGGGGCCTTGGCAACTGGCTGTGGACCGTGAGTGTCAGGTGGTTCCAAGCAAGACTGCACTTTACATTGGGTTCAGAAAGCCAACTTCTTAAACAGCAACTTCAAAACAACAGCAGAATTAGTGCTGCTGTTTTGGAATTTGCAAGCTGTAATAGAAAGAAAGAAAAGAGTATCTAACCTCTTATAACAACCACAAACACATCTGGGCCTATTGTAGTGGAAACGAATGGCAACCTGAATGGTTTGCACAAATTTAAAAGCAGGATTTTTCACTAGAAATAGGAAAAGGTATGATTAAGGTGCTATTGTAATGCTATTTTAGTGGCTTATTTTATCTATACTCATTGAAAATTTATATATGCAGTTAAAATTATTTTATTTATATATATTTTTCTTCCTTGAATATAATTTTTTTAATATAATTTGCCTTTGTAAAGCCCAACTAAGTTTTGAAAGACATACTTTTAAAACCATGTAAGCCTTGTTTGAAAAGTAAGATGAATGATTTTGGGAACGAATATTTTAATATTTTTGAAGAGTCCATTTTTACCATTAAAAATCAGGTTAATAACTTTAAACAATTATTAAAATGCTTTAATATTAACAGACCTTTTAGGAGGCTGTTTGCTTAATGAATTCAAATCCCTCTGTGCTTTGGGGAAAATGCTGATTCCTCATTTGTTACATATTAAGTAATTCCCCTGATGTGGATGGAGCCCCCACAAAAGTTAGATAATTTTGCTATTTTTAGGACAAGAATAGCACAGTATTTATCCACTCTATGGAAAGCAAAACTAGTAGATCATTGAATGTGGGTTCATGGAGTTGGGAATGTTGAGTCTCCTGCTCTAGCTCGAGAGGATGGGTAACTGCTTCAAATGTCATTCTCCTTCTTCTGCTCTGTCTCTTACCAGTCTTGAAGAATTTTATTTTGGAGTTATGTTGATCAGAAAACAACATTTTCTGGTGAGGTAGGGGAGAGCATTGGGGGAAAAATTGGGACAACTGTAATAGAACAACAATAGAAAAAAGTTTAAATAAAAGGAAACAAAATTTTCTTTTAATCCATTGGCTGTATCAAAGCATATTTACAGTATTTTAATCAACTATTACCTATACAAGGTGGGCAAAAGTAGGTTTACAGTTATAATACAAATAAATAATAGGATAATCAATAATAATACAAGAATAAACTCTGTGTTTTGTGTACTTACAACTGTGAACTTACTTTGCCCACCCCTGTAAGTCTAGTCTAAGCAAAACAAGACATAGTTTGTAAATCCTGATTTTTTGATCCACCCATGCATGTATTTATTCATTTACCGTCATTTGACTCTGTCATAGTTTTTGAATCTAGAGGAGATACTCTTCATGGATACGACACAACACATTCTTTTGATAGTATTTCAATAGGAACACATTTAATGAGGGTATTTTGCTGCTAGAACTTAATCTTTGCAAGAGAATTCAGCTCATTAAAATATCTTTGTGAAGAACCTACTTCTCCAGGCATGAATGGTGTTACCCAATTATTTATGTCCATTCAGACCCCAATTTTAATGGTATTCAAGTGGCTTGTACTGTGTGCTATACAGAGAAAGTGTCCTCTCCTTATATCACTGACCGAACAACAATTGTCTCTTAAGAATGGACTGCTGGTAGATTTTATTTGGGCATTTGGCTTCCTGGGCCAGGGCCAATGATTTAGTCAACTCATACATCCACCTTCTAGAGTATAATTGTGAATCTTGAAATTCTTAGCTCTTTGTTAATTTTTACAGTTAAAATACAGTATCAATTGCCCTCCCCTCATCTTTTAATACATTTATTAACCGGTGAGCTCAATCTGTGAGAGGCCCGAGTAAGTGCCATTGCTGCTGCCTTGCAGATATTCTTGGTCTTGGACAAAAACTCACTCTGTTAAATGCTGTGGTACATGCTGCTTATTTACAAAGCCAAGTGTTGGTCTTCACTGATGTTTCTCTCAAGGGTATATGAGTATTTTTTCATACGTAGTGTTTTCTATTTTGGTTATAATATATTCCTGTGTGTTATTTGTGTATTTTGTCTCTGTGTGTTTGTCACATGGTAGAACACTATTAAATACATCATCTTCTTTCTTCCTGTCTATTAACCAGAAGTGATGTTAATATTATAAGTGAGGAGGTGATTGTTCTTAAATGATTAAATAGAATAACTTGAGTTGTACTCTCACCTTTTTAGGAGGTAATCCTTGCCTTTTGTTTCCTTCAATATGATTAACTACAAGCATTTCAGGTATCTGCTGAGCAGAATAAGGACTACCATTTATGTGCAGGAGTTGTCTAAAGATCAGGAATAATTACTTTGTACATTAGCCTTCATGGCCTGCATGACCTGGTTAATTAATTTTTTGCTAGGATAATAATAATAGATATATATTTGAAGATATGCTTCATCATTAAGTATCTAATTGACCTCTAATTTTAAGGGCTGGACTTTGCCTTTATTGTCTGTGGGAAATGGCTGAAGCAGCCAACGGAAAAACTGAGGAAAGTCAGGAGCCTCCGGGTCTCACATAGTCCCTCTGTCTTATGTTGTATCTCTGTTAATTGTATTTAGCATTGATAAACAAAAAGCAATTACAGTGCTCCTGTTTTGGCTCTAGTGAATAGTCCTTTTTTGTGTGTTATTGATCAGGTAACAGATCTCCTTCCAACGGCCTCTGAAAGGACCAAATAAACCCATTGGAAGTAATTTGATACTTCTGTTTGGCACTATACATGTATCTGATACTCTCTTGCAATGAAATGAGGGTTATAAACAAAGCTTAGAAGTTTAGGATTAGCCCCCAGCTTCAGCAAGCCCTTAAAATATTTTGTAATTCTATCTTCAATCATGAATTAGCCAGGAAAAACAGACCCTCTCTCCTCTGTTTTTCTGCTGTATGCTGTTTTTAATTGCCCACAGGCAGGCTGTTGTGATGTTCTTTGGAAGTTTAAAACCAAGATAAAAATGCAAATCTAATTATTTCTTTTATGTAATCTAATTAACTTTTTAAGTAATGATAGATGCTCCGTAGCTTGCTTCAAACATTTTAATAGTGAGATTTCTGAATTATAAAGCATAGGTAAAGCTGCTGTATACTTCATGACTAGCAACGGCCAGCAACAGCCTTCAGAGCTAAAAACATAAATTATTATTGTGGATCCGAAACTTTGCTTTAGTTAATCATGCTAGACTCTTCGTTAAAGTTGGAGTGGACCTAGAAATAAGAAGAAGCAATACCTGACCAGATCCTATGAGCTACTGCATGGAATTATCAATCAGCTTGCTACCATTTTCTAAATGTGGCTTTTATGGCAAAGATCTTATTCAGCAGACCAGAAGCTGATGTGAATTTCAATGCTTTTCAGGCACTATCCTTTAGTTCCCCAACCCCCTCCAGCTGACCCTCCCTCCTCTATCTTATCTACTTGTGCTTATCTCTCAGATTCCACTCCCCAGCTCTCTCTCAAACTGTGATACTAAAAATTCAGGCGAACCAAAGTCTTTGCTGCTTTCCCTGTTTAATGAAAGAGGGACAGTGCCTTACCTCTTCAGAGGCAGGAGGGGACCGTGCAGAGTAGGCGGATGACCCAGGTAGTGCCAGAATGTGGCATCACATAACAATGAATCACTCCCCATGGAAAAGGTGTCTCTTTTCTATTTTTTTCTTGATCTCTCTGATTATAGCAAGGGCTCGGTTTAGTGTTAGTCTTTAATACCTTTCTAGGATGTGCTAATCTTTCTTTGGAGCATGGAGAGACTGAGGGAGAGATCTTCTTAGTCTTAGGGCCTTTGGAAGCAGTAGTGCTTAACTAGAATTTAAATAAAATAAAATACAACTTTTATTTTCATGGTTATCTGGTTATCTTCTATTTGTGACAAGTGACTTTAGTTTTCTGTTTGAAGTAGTGATATTAAGTTCCTTTTGAAATAAATGTAATTAAACAAAAAAAGCCAATTTAAATAACAACCTTAAGCTAATAGTAATTGGGTACTTGAATATGGCAAAAATTATGTAGGTAGTTCTTTAATAATGGAATTTTGGGAAACTCTTGCAGGAGAGCCACACTAAGGTATTAAATGCCCCCTCCACCACACTTCCTCTTTAACAGAATGTCGAACTTAGAAACCCAGGTCCCCATGGTTCTCACTCACTCAGCCATTCCTGTTGAATAACAATGTAGTGAGTTTATTGTTAAGTCAGACATAAAAATGACCCTGAGATTGTTTGTTTCTACCTTCTTCGGAATTAAAATGCCCTTCCTTTTTATGAAGTGGAGGTGATAAAAAATGGTCTGTGCTTTCTTTCTTTTTGCTTTCCAGTAATTTTATTTGGTGAAATAGCACATTTCCAAATATATGTCAGTCCCCGTTTTTGTGTTTCTTTGCAATTTCTTTGAAACTCTGCCTCTAGTCCAAATCCTTTACTTCACACAGGGAAACTGAGGCGTGGACCACAGACTTGCGCAAGCTTCAACAGCTGAATGCTGTCAAAGCCCGGAGTGGAGCTTGGCTTTCTTGACTCCTAATCTAGTGCTGTTTTCAGCCTTCCAGGTGGTGTCTCGATTTGCCCTTTTGTGACTTGAATAAATCTCAGTGCACTTTAGTGTCCCAGTTTGCAAAATGTGGATAATAGTGCCTAACATCTAAAATCTCATTACATTCCCTTTATCTCTAAGTGGAAACAAATGGAAGATTTGTTATTAGAATCAGTTTATATCCAAAAACTACTGCAACTGTGGGTGGGTACATACCCACAAGGAAAAAGATAAAAAGAACATAATTGGAATATTTTTGTAAGGTAGTGTGAAATGTATTCATGGCTGAGTGACTTTTTAGGTATTTACATATAAACTCCTTAGATAGTTAATTATATTACTTTCTGGGGGCTGTAAAGTGATATGAGGGTCATATTGAGATACTGAGGGTCAGTCACCTTTACTGTTAATATCTTTTTGCAGCTATCTCCAGCTGACATAGTGACAGCACTTGATTCCAGTGGTTCTCAATCTTGGCTGTACCTTGTAATCACTTGGAAGCCTTTTTAAAATACTGATGCCTGAGTCCCATTCCAGAGATTCTGATTTAATTGGTCTGGGTACAGTCCCAGATGGTGACCGCTAAAAGCTCTCCAGATGATTCCAGAGGGCAATCAGGATTGAGAAATACTGCTTTATACAGTGTAATGCAGATTAAATGATTAAATGTGAACCCTAAATTGTTTGGACTATCTATCTATCATTCTATTTACCTACCTACCTACCATTAGATAGGTGAAGTTTGGAGCGTAACTTAAGCAAATAATCCTTGAATCATTGAAATATACTTTTGACTTTGGTCATAGCTATTTTACTTAATAGCTAGAAAGCATATCATGGATTATGGTTCAAACAATTTTAATAAATTTAGTTAGCTCTAATAACTTGATTTTTGTTTACATGTGGCAAGATATGAATTTGTTGGCATGAGATTTGTGCCTTGGAGAGATATTTAAAATGAAAACAAAACATAATTTTTCATAATAAGACAATTTTTTTTTAGAAAATAAATTTTCAGATGCCCTTTGACTTCTATTATCTATACGGAATGAATTTTAACCCAGGAAATCAACCTGTTTTTTATTGTGTTTAAAAAATACTTTTTGTGTAATTTACTATAACTTGACATATGTGAGGAATGTATAAATGTAAATGTACTTTTAAACTATATTTATACATATAAGTGGAAGGTATAGATGTTAAGATACATTGCTTCAGAGTGTATGTAATTAAAAATTTTTGTAGGGCCAGCACAGGTATTGGAGACAAATACATCAAGATTTAAATTTCATAGAGAGCAGGCTGACAGTGACCAAAGGGGAGAGGGGAGGGGATTTCAGGGGAAAAGGGGAATGGTTTACAGGAACAAGTATAAAGGACACATGGACAAAAACTAGGGGTCAGGGGGTGGAAATGGGAGGGAGGTGGGAGAGTGTGGGGGGTTGGGGGTTGGGCTGGGATGGGAATAAAAGACAGAAAATTGTACTTGAACAATAATTAAAATAAAATAAAATTTAAAAAAATTTAAATTTCAGTTCTACTGCTTATTATCTCTGTGATTACTTTGCTATTTACTAGCTGTGAGATAAGTTACTTAATGTGTTTGAGCCTGGATGTTGTAATTCGTAAAAGATGGATAATTTTGGTACCTTACTAGTTGATTAGAGATCACTGTAGAAAGCCCCTAGTAAGTGTTCAGTGCATAATATCCATCACTGTTGTTATTGTTGCTATTCTTATATACTAGTTGTAGGAATAATTTCAGAGGCCCAAGAGAAACATACATGGACATATTTTGTATCAGCCTGTATAAGCATGTTTGTATCTATATACACATGCATAATTAGAACTCACAAATTAGTGATGTGAATATAGGATAATCGATGTGGATACACTTTAATCAATTATTATCATCATGATAATCTAGAGGAAAAGAAAGAGCAACAATTTTCTCTGGCTGCCATATGAGAGGTATTTCAGTTGTCAGTGAGAGGAAAGTAAGGTTTATCAGGCAGTCAGAAATGGTTGGCCAGGAATGAGACAGAGCTGCCTGGAGATTATTCTGGAAAACAGGGTCAAATTCTCACCTTTCACACTGAAATGCGCTTTTCTATTAGATCAATAGTGCTTGTGAAGTTAGGGAGATAGTAAATGAACCTTTCCAGTTTATTTTATAGCCTTTTTTAAACACACACACACACACACACACATGAAGTTATGTGATGTAGCAGCATAAAATGCCAAAGTCCTTCTTGTTTAAAATAAAGTTGTTCATATAAATCTTATGTGCGCCGTCTCCTGTAAGTCAAGCATTTGCCCAGCTTTTGTGAATTATGTCTACACTTAGAATTTAAGAAGTTAAACAGTATGCATACCAGACTTGAGAGATGGGAAATAAAAATTGATATACTGTGTGACACTTGATATAGCACAGGGAAATATTTTTTAAATTCTGAAGGGATGTACTGACATAACCATTTTTAATTCACATAAGGTAACCCCCACTCAAAGTTATTAATGTTTGGAGTCAGATATTTTTACTTGTTCAAAATAAAAGAAAATAAATGATGCAAAAGGTGTAATGTCTCACTGGGGAACACCGAATTCATTTTATCCACCACCCAATCCATTAAGAAGATGTTAAAGTTGTAACATTAAACAACAAAAGTTAAGGAACTCACAGGTCAGAATAGAGGGTAAAGTCCTGCTGGTCAGGTCATAGCCATGCCTTTTATTAAACATACACTCTGGTGACAGATTTTCCTCTTAAAACATATACAGATGAATTTGCTATGATGGCTGAGCTTAGTGCAGGTGGAAAGAGCTCTCATCTAGGCTGACTTGCCTGTGCTTGAGCATGTTGACAAGGTGGATAAACTATTCTAAAGAACTCTAACAGGCCAGGCATACTTTGCGCTGTAATAGCATCGTTCATTTCCCAGCCACACAAAAGTTGGCCCCTCCTTCTACTTTTTTAGTTATATTCTTCATAGGAAAATGAGGGTGGGGGAAAGACCAAGAAAACTGATTTTGGTTTCAATTAATTGTCTAATAAATTTGTCCCTTTTCAAAAACCATGATGATGTCAAAAACCAGTTACCTAAACAGAAAAGCATTCCTTTAGCACTGCGATTTGATAAAAGATGAAGTAAGTACTAGTTTGGTGGTTTTTAAGCTGGATGTGGCAGAAATCATTTGGTGATATACAGAGAGTTAGTTAAGTACAGGGCACTTTAGTGTAATTGAATGGTGTCTGAGGAGGCAGTCTGGGACCTGAAACTTCAAGGAGAGGAAGGATCTCCAGCTGTTGGTTCAGGTATTTATCCTGAAGGACCTTTCTTTCTTCTGTGGCTGGCTATCAGCTCCTCCTTCCTTTCTGCTTGCATTTCACTGAGAATCATGAATGTTAAGATAGCTGTAAGTTAATCAGTTTAGTAGATGAAGGCTTGTGGGGTGATTTGACAGAATCAACGTGATAGAGAGGAAGAAAGTCCAAGTGCATAGGAAGCTATCACCTTGCTTAGTGATAAGTAATTGAGGTTTGAGAAAATAAAACCTACTTCCAAGATTTTCTCTCTACCCTACTCTTTGTAATTCTTTGCGATGCTTGTGCAGACTCAGGTTTCTAGATTTTATGTTTGAAGGCAAGATAGAGTGGAGACACTATTAGATGACCCAAATTTTTTGTATGTGGAAAAGCCCAGAGAAATAGGCAAATGTTAGATACTAGTGTTTATTAATGGGTTTAATCTTAGAAGATCAGGTAGACCGTAGTGAAAGAACATACATATAGTCTACTATTGGAAGAATTATAGCTCTTGTCTGGGATATTTATAATGCAAGGGTAAAATCAGGGCAAAGAAAAACAAAGTCGGACTCTTGAAGTTGGGCTCCACACAACATCTGTTTTACCATTAAGATTGTGGGATTTTGTTCTGTTGTGGGTTGTCAGATACATTAGTCTCTGACAGGGTGCTTTTATGGACTCCATTTTAGGGTGGAAGTACATCCCTGGAATTCTTAAGAGATCTGTTGTGGAAGGGAAGTTGGTCACTGGTAGCCCGGAAGAAGAGGTCACCAGAACACCGTGTTTAGGACCTTGGCCCCCATTCAATACAGTGCCTTTTCTTCCCAGTGAGACTGGGCTGACTGCAGAGACTTGGATTTGTGATGTACTGTCTACCTCACGTGGTTAAGAGTACAATGTTCAAGGCAAATGTCTTTGTGTAGTAGAATTATAGTTAAAATATTTTTCTCATTTTAGTTTAGTTGAAAAATTTTTCTATTAGAAAAATTATTAAATTTATTATAGTTTACTTATATAGTTTAAATTATATTTAATTTTAAATAGTTAAAATTATATTTAATGATTTGTGATAATGTTTACAATATAACATTAGGTGAGAATAAACCCTAGAACACAGTAATGTAAATACAGTATAATCTCAACTACATAAAAATAGGCACTTAGGCATTTACAAAAAAAACTGGAAGTATATTCATTATTTTATAATTAATGTTAGTACTATTATTATTATTTTGCTTTTAAAAATTTAGGTAACAGAAAAGGATCAGGCACCTATCCTTTTATTGTATGATCACTTCTGGGATAGATTGTGATCACCAGTAGATGATCAAATCCTGCACTTGACTGTCATATCTGATTTCTGGTTGATTAAATAGAGCTTCCAGTTGATCAAAAACAACAAGGTTCCAGATAGCTGGAAAAAATATGCAGCTATAGGTCTTTCCAGTGCTTTCAGGCTATTTTACCGATACCTATGCCTGCTCCATCTCTTACTCATTTTCCTACTTTTGTCTAGGACACTGAATGAATTCCATAGACTTGTATGTTCCCTTTGGCTCAGGGAAGCCATGATTTCAAGCCCAGGAGAAGACAAGATATGGATATGATTGGTTGTTGATCTACTCTCTGCAGAACTTGTTCTCCCTTCTATTACAGGTCTGCCGTCCCAACCGGGGGACAAAATAGTGTTACAGAAATGTAGCATGGAAGAAAGAAGCCTAGACTTGGGTTCAGGATGTGGGCGCCTTGCCTTTGTTCTGCTAGTAACTTACATGATCTCCGGCAAATTATTCTTCTGTACTAATTCTCATTTTTCCATACATTTAGAACAAGGACCATTGTACAAACTTATTGCTGAAATTCCTTGTGCCTCTGACCTCCTGTGATTCCAGATGATGGGAATTAACTCTGGTCCTTAGAAAACGGAGAGCAGCAGGTAGTCTTGCCTACAAAGCTTTCAGGCAAATACCCTGTTGGCCACAGCATAAGCCACGTCCACTTAGCAATGTTTGTGTTTTAAACCATTGAAAGGTTTTGAATTATGAGGTCAAAATCATGTTTTCTTTGTGGGGTATTGTGATGGCTTGTAATGCCTGCCACATGAAATGATAGCTGTGGGGACTTTTTAGGAAAACACATTTGGGAAGAGGGCCCTGTAAATGCCTGTTTTCAGGCCACACCTCACACATTTCTGCAGCCCACGCAAACTCGGGCATTAGGACTGTATAATGGAAAGGGTGACACAAACTTAATTTTCGTGTTGCAAGTGAAATATTATAATTTGGGGGGAAAATCCTTATAACTTTGCGAAGTATTAATTGCAGGAAATGACAGCATATCCTAGTGAAGTATTATGTCAGTGGCATACATAGCATGTAACACCTTTTCCTAGTCTCTCTTGTTTTCACCCCAAGTGTTGCATTTTCATTTGAAAAGAGATGTGTTCAGCGGTAGAACTTCGTCTGACTATTGGGCTGGTGCTGAGTGTGGCTCAGACTGTCTGAAAACAATTAAGCCGTGAAGGGGCGACTTCTTGGTTCTGCGTCCCAGAAGTGGGTTTACTGCTTGAAGCATCATGTTAATGCGAATATTCTTTTAGCCACTGCCTCATTTCCAGCTTGTTAGGTTTCATCTTCTAGTCCTAATAAATTTTCCGACTACAGTTTATTTATTGGGTTGCAAGATAAAAAACGAGAAAATTTCATTTCTGATGTGTGGTAGAGTTTAATATGGTTTTCCGATTTCCTCCCATTTTGTTTGAAGTAAATAGGGTAATTACTCACTAAAATTCTAATATCTTTCAGAGCTTTAGGGATGAATCTAAAACAGAACTATATAATGTTTTATTTAAGCAAATTCATGTTCTTATTAGGCAGTTCACCTTAATGTCATTTTTCATAAATAAACTTTGTTTTATTTTTTCAAGGGTTATTTAATTAATTTTGTTGTACTACTGCAGTCTGACATCTGCATCTGCTAAGGCCTGCTGGATGTGATTTGTGGTTTAAAAATAAAAATAAGTTATTATTTGAAAAATGATAAATCATTCAGAAATGATGCATAAAAATGAATGTAAAAGAGTCTGATGAAATTCTATTCCTTTTTGTTTCTTTTATACTAAAGCACATGTATAGTTATCTGTGTTTCCAAAGAGTATGTGTGCCAGTAGTACGTCTGATTAGTATGTAACTGGACATGGGCGAACCCTGTTCTGCAGAAACTGCTGCCGCGCTGGCTTTGTGGACTGTTTATGGTCTCCATTAATTTCAGGACTTTACCATATAACCATTGTGTAGATCTGGTTTTACTTATCAAGCCCAGATCTGCTTTTTCTCCCCCTGCTGAGTAAGGTGAAGTACCTTGTGCTACCAGCTTCTTATTATTTCAGGATTCAAGGCATCTTGGGGATTGATGCTGGCAGCCCTGGAACTCCCAGTGTTTCTGTGCAAAGATTAGCATTGCTGAAGTAAGTCTTCAGTAAGTTTACTCTACATACAACACAGGTTAAACAAGTATTTTATTTTTGAATAAAGTATTCATTTTAATAATTATGGACAGATACTCCTTTCCCCACAGCCCTTCCGACCCTCTCTACTTTGCATAAGAGTAGGCTTAGACTGGAAGGCTTTCAAAGTCTGGTTGTCAGGTCTCCAGCCTAGCCTTCACATTTCTCCCGGGGGAGGAGTAGGTGTGGGAATGAGGCAGGGGACAGTATGGAGGAGAGCTCTACATAAAAGGCAACGTTGTCTTTTCTCCTTAAGAAGGCTCTCAGAACATCATGTTTTCTTTGGAATTGAGAATGTGTGAAGGGGTATTCTGGTTGAGTCTCTAAGAAAGCCATTTCACTTCCCTAGTAAAAGAGCTGGCTGTTAAGTAGGAGTTTTAATCTCCACCCTGAAAGAACATGTTGGCTGTGTATTCCAAAGGGGCAAAATGTATTGAATTTAAATGGGACAGCAAGTCCATCCCATTCTGGTCCTTAGTTGTTTTTTGGTTTTGTTCCCTGAGCACCCCCTGCAGCTAGCTTCAGAATCTAGGTTTAAAGGCAGCTGGGAGGTGCACTGGTAATTCACAAAATGGGAGTTCTACTTATTAAGATAGAATGTAGGAAAGAGATCTAGGGAGCAATCTAAGAAGTTACTGTCTCTTCGTTTATGCTGGCAGTGTTTGGGAACATTCTCATTACCTTTTTGACTAAAAATGCCTATTGCATTCTGAAAAGATAAACAATAGGAAGGTTTTTTAAAAAATTTAATTAACTAGCTGCGAAGTTATATTAAGAAAGAGAAAACACTTTGAAAAATGGTCGGAGCTCTCGTGTATTAAGCACGGCAGATGAAATGATTTATTGGGCTTTATACACATTCTGTAAAGGGTAAGCATTGCTAACAGAATGAGTGGCAGCCTCTGGGAGCCGAACAGGCCCCAGGGACTAGTCTTTGTTCCTCTGGTCTTGACAGGCATGTGTCTCTGTTAAATGAGAGCTTAATTTCTCTCATATGTGAACAATTTCCAAGCCCAACAAAGGCAGCCAGGACTGGAGCTATTTAAAAGAGCCAGCACAGGAGGAAGCATTCTTGAAGAAAGGGGATGCTAAAAGGCTAATTACTCACCATGGCTTAGCAACTATTTTATTTTTCCCTGAGCAAAGTTTATTAACATGGATCTGCCACTTTAAAAAAAAAAACATAAACACACATTAGAATTACAAGGTTATATTTTTATTCTTTGTGAAATAGCCATTTCCTGATCTCTGCTCATTGAAAAGAGGTGCCCCCATCAGCCCTGGTGGTGCATATCATGGAATATTAATTCACTGGTGGGGGAGGGGAGAGGCTAATATACTTTGGATCCTTCCTCTCTCAAGTGGAAGGAATTTAAACTATGTACTAGGCAGCATCCCTGGCAACACTTTCTTTAGATAGTAACTGCTTACAATGTCTAGGATCTTGATTTCAACATTTTCTGTGGTTGTTTCAAACTATGATTTGTTGAGTTTGCCTCAGTTTCTGGATGCTGCTACCTGGGGAAAATCCCACACTGTTGAAGTGGCGTGTGTAAAAGTCGACAGGTGTATCTCCACCTCCATTGTACATGTTCTCCTAAAGATTTATAAACTGGATCATTTTTTTCCTTTTTGACTTGTACTATAATTCTCATTGGCTCTTTATCTTATGTTTTGACTACTAATCTTTAAATTTCTGTACTCGTCCTTTCAAGCTTGGTATGTCCTTTCTGTAAGGTGTTGACCTATAAATAAACATTTAAATATATTTATATGGCAATTATCATAAAAGCAAGAGTACTAAAATATGAGCAGTAATCACCTTCGTTATCTGTTTTGGATATTTTTATAACAGAACGCATGAATTATTTAAGTTGTTAAAAAAGAAGAATTTTAGAAATGAATGAACTTAGAGTTTCTAATGAAGACACTAAGTTGAATATTGAGACCCTGTAGCCAAACTGGCCTCTTGATTTATTTTAGAATTAAAAATGTGACTTGGTTCTCTTGATGATCACTAATAATTTTTTGAATGACCTTTGGCAAATCATTTATCTCTGAGACCTCAATTGCCTTATCTGTAAATGAAGGATTTTTTCCAAACTCTAAATTTCCATGTTTTAAGACTAAGGTAAAAATGGATCGCTGAAATAAAATACAAATACATGATGTGACCGCAGAGTACCCACAATAAATTTATTTAAAAATCCCCCCCCCAAAAAAACATTATTACAAGTCTAATTTAAGTTTTTTGATATAGAAAAATCAGGACATCTTCAATTAGGCTACCTTGACTGGCACAATGCCAGACGTGCAATGTTATCATTTCATGGGAAGACAACCCACCACATATGACAGGTGCTGTGTGGCACAGTAGGGAAGGTGTGGCAACTGTAGAGTTTACTCATAGTGATGGGCAGCCGACAGATTCACTCTCTTGATTGTACATGTTTATCAAAACACTCTTCATGAGAGGAATCAGATGATTTCCACTGACATGGCCCTTTCTACTAGTGTACAGACACCTCCCAAAAGTGTCTGAGCCCGTTATACGGCCACGATGACCGGACTCAGGAGGAGAATGGGCTGTTATTGTACTTAGAATATGAAATGATGACTGTGTGACTCTGAGAAGAAAAAAGTAAAAGCCATTTTCTCCCAGGTGCTTTTTCTTAACATCTTTGCCTGCTACTCAGAAGTACTGTGGTTTTCGTAAGAAGCCATATTTCAGGAGAAATAACACATGCCAAACCACTTAAACTAATGACTAAGCCATCTTCATTCCAGACTTGTAGTGCATTTGAATAAGAAAAATGGTAGGATCTCCAGAAATAAGCCAAAGAAAATTCTAGGACCTTTATTTCTGATATAAATTAATTAGATTAAGCTTGCTTTCCCCTTTTTATTTAGAACATTATCATTTCTTTATAAATTGCCTCTCCTTTAATATTTCCTGTTCTTACAAATGACATCATCACTACAAGTCATAGTCAATACCTGCTTTTCCTTCATGCACCATAGAACTGCCAATTCTAGTACAATTTACCTCTAAATGTCTCAGATCTGCTGTTTTATTTTTACTGTTACTAACATGATTTAAGTGATCACCTCATGCCCAGACTGCTGAAATACAGTCTTAAACTGTCTCTTCACCTTCAGTCTTTCTCTGTCCACTTCACACCACACATTCATTACAAAATATTCTTCCTAAAGCACTCTTTTCATTGTGTTTCTCTTCTGCTCATAAGTCTCTAATGATGTCTTGCTGCCTATTATTTTGATATATTTAACAAATTTTCATTAAGCACTTGTGTTTCTGACAGTCTTCTAGACTTTGAGTATATGGCAATCTACAAAAATCTCTGCCCTGCTAAGCTTACATTCCAGTTGGGGCGGGGGGATATAAATGAGAAAAGTAAAATTATAGCATGTTATAAGAATTGCTATGGAGGAAAAACAGAAAAGGGGGAAGAGAGTAGGAATGAGGCACTCCCACTTTAAATAGTACATTTGGTAAGTCTGTATGAAGAAGGTAATATATGAGCAAAGACCTGAAAGAATTTAGGAAGTGAGTCACATAGATATCTGGAGTAAGACCCTTCCAGGTAGAGGGAACAGCAGATATAAAGACAGGCAGGAGGGAGCAATCTCTAAGGACCATTAAGAGACAAGTATGGCTGGCAGTAGTGGGAGTAATTTTGGGGTGTGAACAAAAGGGAGAAGAGTGGAATGTAAGAACAGAGAAGATCTTTTACATCATTTAAGGACTTTGGCCTTTAAGTGGAATGTGAGGCCATTGAAAAGAATGTCATGATCCAATGGGTTTTAACAAGATTGTTCTGCCTACTGAGCTGCAAATAGACTGAAGAGGACAAGAGTAGAAACTTGGGAAAGTAAGAGAAGACTATTTGGACAAGAAGTGTTGGTAACTTGGACCAGGACAGTGGAAATAGTAAATCATTAGATTCTGGGTATATTGTGAAAGTAGAACCAAAGAGATTTGGAGTGAAAGGGACATAGGAAAGTCAAGGGTGACTTCATGAATTTTGACCTGAAGAACTTTGGAAATGGGGTTGCCATTCACCTAGCTTCTGCCAGTCACTGAGAAAATTAGAGGAAAGGGTATCGGCAGGGGGTGGGAGTGAGGGACTGTGTTTGGGCAGGCTGTGGGGAAATAAGGGGTGGGGGAATTCAGTTTGGTGTAGAATGAAGTTGAAATACCTATTAGAGATTCAGGTGGAGATGGTGAGTAGGCAGTAGGACAATAAGTCTGGACTTCTTAAGAGAGATAAGCACTAGAAATGTACATTTGGGAATGTCAGTGTGGATGGTTTTGTAAAGTTCAAATTCTTAGCTGCAGTTTCACAGCCCTCCATGGTTCTTACTCTAATTTCTAGCTTTGCTTTTTCATGAACTAGTTAATCAAACTTACTTATGTGTTATCTCCTTAACATGATTTGCATTTTTTCATTTCTAAATTATTTGTCATTTATTTTTTTATTTAGAAAAAAAGTATGACAATTTCTTCTATATGCCCTTATAACCCTCGCATTGAACTTTGCTTTTCATTTATTATTTATTTATTTATTTTTTTAAGATTTTATTTATTTATTTTTAGAGAGGGAAGGGAGGGAGAAAGAGAGAGAGAGAGAAACATCAATGTGCGGTTGCTGGGAGTCATGGCCTGCAACCCAGGCATGTACCCTGACTGGGAATCGAACCTGTGACACTTTGGTTCGCAGCCCGAGCTCAATCCACTGAGCTACGTCAGGCAGGGCGAACTTTGCCTTTTAAAAGCCTGGAATTCAATGAAGGCCTAATTCCATGAAAACTTTACTGATCACTACCACCGCTCCCCCTGCCCCAACCAGTCATCCTTTTCTTTTCTGAGCCTACACAGCAACTTGGGCCCACACACTGCATTTTAGTTATTTGTGCATGTTTTATCCCTCCTACAACATCACAGCACCCTTGAAGACAGAGATGGTATTGCTTTTATGTTTCCAACATGTCTAGCTTGGTGTCTTGTATATGGTAAAGCTTCAGTGACTATTGTTGAATCAAACAGTTGAAATCATAAATAATTTTAATGGGCAAAGGAGACAATCAAAATTATTTTTTCTTCTTTTCGTGCTTATCATTTAATGAAGCAAATATTGTAAAAATTTTTTCTGAAACACATTGTACTAAAATATTTAGCTCATGATTCCATGAATTAAATGGAACGGTGGAAATTTAGGAGTTGGTTTGTTCCATTCTCCAGGCCCTGATTTTCTGATTGAGGTTAACATTATCCAATTTGGAAATGTAATAAGTTAATGAATCAGCTACTCAATACCTGGTTGATTAAATTTAATAATCTTGATGAAATAAACAGTGTATCTTTTATAAATGAAAAACAATGTTAGTGATCCTTTTAATAAAATTATTTTAGTGACCTGTTTGGGCTGACTCTGATGTTAAAATGTGGAGGAAGAGCAAAAATGATTGTAAATGCATTTATTCTACAAAGTTTTATTACTCTTTTCTATCTTTAAATTAGAGAATAGCTTTTATTTATAAAAAAGTAACATTGAATACTCAATGTATAATAAGGGCTTTTATAAGTTCTTTAAAAAAACACTACCTCCCTATATATACTATGTATTTAGTCCTTTAGAATTCTTCATTCAGCATTATTGAATTTTACTCTTGTTTTTGGAAGTAAATAATGCTATGGTTCCTTGGGGAAACTTCAAAAAAGGATAGTAAGAACTATGGTTTTTACAAGCTAACTTTACTATTTGGTGTCTTTTTAAAGCTTCATATTTTTTATAATTCTTGCTTACATTCTGTTAAACCAGAAGTCTTGGGAGTGGTAGATTTAATTCAATTATTTTAAAATTTATTAAGTATCTTAGTATTGAGCTGGAGATACCCAAGTAAAAAAGATAATATCTCTGCCTTTAAGAAATTCACAGTTTAAAGCCCTGGCTGGCGTAGCTCAGTGGATAGAGTGCGGACTGCGAACCCAAGTGTCGCAGGTTGGATTCCCAGTCAGGGTACATGCCTGGGTTGCAGGCCATGACCCCCAGCAACTGCACATTGATGTCTCTCTCTCTTTCTATCTCCTTCCCTTCCCTCTCTAAAAATAAATAAATAAAATCTTAAAAAAAAGAAATTCACAGTTTAGTAAGAGAGATGTCTGGAAAATAATCATTGCAAATAAAACATTTTTTCCATTTAATAATATTCCTTCATTAGCTTTGTTAACTGATCATTGCCTAAGTATTCTAGTTTTATCAACATCGAAGATAAATCCCTTAAATGTGAAGGTGGTATTTGTAGCTTTCAAAGTTATCACACCAAGAAGAACAGTAACACTTACTGGAATGCCTGAGAAAATACACTGAAAATTATTCCTCCAAAGGTGGTGTTTTTAGAACTGTTCTACTATTTGTTATTTTAATAATCAACTATAGGAAAAAAAACACAGTTAGCAGTTAAGGAAGAAAGAAAGAAGCTGTTAGTTCAGTCCACAGCCTGCAGCGAATTTCGGCTCTGTGTCATGACTGAAACCTAGGCGCCTGAAGGCAATATAGGAAATACGAGACACACTGTTTTCTCTCAAAGAACTCTTAAAGGAGCCAATGAAGCAAGATGTTCATATATTGAATATTTTAAAATGTGAGAGCCAATCACAGAGCATTTTGTCAGCAAGTACAAAAACTAAATGGCTAAATGCTCCAGGCCCACTGACTATAATGATTCAAAGTAAAAAGTTACAGATCACACAAGAGATTGCTTTGCGAACTTATTAGTCACCTTAAATTGAACGTAGTAGTATACTGTACTTTCCAACAAAGTGTAGTTTTATTTGAGAGTTTCTAGAGACTCCACTCTCTTTCTCTTGCAACCAACCTCTTTCAGAAATGGAGGGCTTTAAATATATTAGCTGCTTCTGTGGTTGAGTCACGAGTATACCTGTCAGTGTCCAAACGATCACAGAGGATGCAGTGCATTCCATATGACCAACTGCAGTTCACAGGAGCCATGCAGGAAGAGTCTGCAGGTTGTTATCTTGCCGGGATTAACATTGTCTTTGGGTTTGCCTTAGAAGCCACATCCATGTGGTGTTAAGGCTCTGGGAGAATGGTTTAACCTATAACTTACGAGGACTTTACTCAAGATTTATTGGCAAGATTTAGTTTTCACTTTAATGGAGAGAGACTTTTTATCCTGAGATTTGATCGGGAAAATCTCTTTGTGTGCAAAGAGTTTTTTCCTCTCTCCAGATGTCCCTCCTGAGATGTTGGCTGTGAAGACCTGGTTTAGACCTTCCTTTGGTGGATGATACCTAACCCTCTGAAGGGTTAAGATTATATGTTCTATCCATAGTTGTAATCTTTTTAATATGCTTATTTCCTATCCTTTAACTCTCCTTTTAACCTTTCATTTAAAAATATAGTAAAAAGAACTATAGGGAAATAGAGTATTTATGCAGAAGGGATCCTGTGAATAGCCAGATCACTGACTTGCAAGTTGTATTCAAACTAATAAAGTAAGAAGTATATTTCACATCACTACTTGATACACACATTCAGCAAAACACACATATGTATATATAACAGAAAAAATTTCATTAAATACTTGCCTTACCACAAAGGCTCATTGTATGAGATCTTTCCTTTTTCTTACTTTTCTTCTCTCCTTTTTTTCATCCATTTTTCTGGTCCTCTTTCTCCTCCTCTTTTCATGCTATCTTTCTTCTTTACTTTCTCTTGTCTTCTTGATTCTCTCATTATCTTTTCTCTCTACACTTACTCTTTTCTCTGTTTTCCTCTTATTTCTTTCATCTTCTCTTTTTCTCTACCTCTGCACTCTTTGCCACCTCTCTTGTCCTTCTCTTTTCTCTTTTCCCTTCTATTTTATTATATTTGAAAAATGCTAGCTCTGTTCCCATTAATTGGTCACAACCATGAAGTATGGGAAACACTGACCTAGTTCAAACCACTTGTTCTTCACTTTAGGAAGCTGAGGCTGATAGAGATGGAGTTTTCTGGGATCACATATTATGTCCTGGAAACACCTAGTCATGAACACAGTTAAGTTGAGAATGTAAGACTTTAAAGGTCTCCAAAGAAACCAAAACATTCCAGGTTATATGGGCATGTAATTAAACTTTTGAACCTCATTCTCTCCATTTTGAAGAATACAAGATATAGCTAGATGAAATCATAAGCAAGAATGTCTAAATAAAATGTCTGAATGTCATACAGCTTTTGAATTGACAAAGTTGCTATCTCTGTGAACTTAAAATTTTGATTTTTTCCATGCAAGGAAAAGCTATTAGTTATGTGTAAAAATTGAATGACTTTAAGGGTCCATTATATATAATTGACAGAATTTTTGCATTAAATTTAGACTAGAAAGAAACAGGAGAATCTATTAACTTATTTTCATAGTTCCAGGAAGGGGTATGAGGGTGAAGGCTATGAGCAACCAGAGTGTGATAAAACAGCTGTAAGTGTAGCCACCTGCCAGGGGTTAGTGTGTTTGAACAGTGGGTGTCAGAGCATACTAAGGGCAAGGCCAGGTGAGAACAGCAGATCTAAAATTTATTTTTTTCATTAAGTAATACCAAGTGCTAGGTACTGTGGTATGTCAAAGAACAGAAAAAAAGACTGAGAAACATTAATATATGTGGTAGAAACCTGACTTGACTATCAGAATGAGCAGCACTTACTGACAATAGAACAGTTGTTACTTTGCAGGGGGTGAGGGTGGAGTTCTGTGGTGCCAGTAAAATTGCTCAACACTTTATTTTTCCTTTGCCCTGCTTTTGTCTCTGTAGAATCCCTCTCTGTGCTTTTTTCTGAATCTGCTTTGAATGTGTGGTTTTGCATGTGTGTGTGTGTGTGTGTGTGTAATTTAATTTCTGTTGTTTTTTTTTCTTTTTTTTTTCAAGGTATACCAATTTATCAAGCATGGGATTTGAAGCAAATACTGTAAATAAGTTTTGTATAACATTTGGATTTAGTGGAACAGCTACTAGAGCCTATTAGCTACTGAAATAATTGTTTTAATATCAAGATTATAATATATGTTAGAAATAACAGATTTATTGTCAAGTGATAAGTAGTGCAACCCTCACAAAATCTGAGCACGAGAATACAAGGAAGGAACAGGTGTACCAGTGGTGTACTGGAGGTCACTCACACAGGAGCCAGTTGTGTCTGTCTTTCCCCAACTCTTTGTTCAGTGACATCATGTGAGTAGGTTGAAATCAACCTCTTAGTTTGAGTGTGTATACCATGGAAGCTGGCAAATGCTATGAAGCATATCTCTGTCTACTTCTTTTTTGAAAGCTGGTTTACCAGCATATAACTGGGAATGATAAAGGGCAAAAATATTAAACAGCAAAGTAATCAAAACCTTCAAATAATTAATTCTTTAGTTAGAGGTAGTAGTGGATGTCACTTAGCTAATCAATATTATTGGTTTTGGATCAAAAGTTAAAAACTTTTCTGTAGCTTTGCTGAGAATTTGGAGTTAATCAAATAATTAAAAAGGAAACTCAGTCCCAGATTTTACTAATTTAGAAATATTTTAAAGTAATTCACTGCCAGAAATAATTAGCTGTCTGGGCTCAGTGTGCTTTTTTCTGTAGACTTTAGGAAAGAAGAAAAATTTAGAAGTCTGAACAGAATTTAGCTTAAGAAAATGAAATACTCCCAAATTCATTTTCTCCTTAGTCTATAATTTCATCCCAACAGTTAGTTCATCTTCTGTGTTCTTTGATTTGTGAGTGACTCTAATATAAAGATTTTTCTTATTAATTACCTTTATGTTCAAAGTAACCACATTAGAACCTCCGTCCCATTGAATTAATTTTACCATCCTTATTATAATGCCGCAAACTGGTGTTTCAGAGAAGTCACTATGGTGAACATGGAGATGTGCTATCCAGACTCCTCTCTGGGGGAGCACCTGTTGCCCCACCGTAGAGTACAGGAAAGAGCCTCCATCTGTCAGTCCTTCAGCTTTGCCTCTGCTGCGAAGAGCTGGTTAGCCCCAAGTCATTTCCTTCCCAGGGCTCTCCCATTTGAGTGAAGAACACGGGATGTGAATGTTGGGCCTTTTGGGCCCCAAGCCAAACACTCATTCCAGAGCTTCCTCCTGTGTTGGATGGAATTTAGTTCAGCCGGTATAGTTCAACTCCTTTCTGTGCCAATCTCATTTCATCCTCCTTCTTGTTTGCAGGTATTGCTTCCTAATAAAGTCTTCTACCCTAAACCTTCTCTTGGTATCTGCTTTTAGAAAACCAAACCTGCAGCACTCCTGCACAGATAAATAAGGTTATATTAAGGCATTTTAAAAATCAGATCTTGCTAATACCATCGAGCCCTGCATTTTTGGTATGTTGTTCCCTTTTTATTATCCCCCACACCATGACTTTGTCTATGGTCTGAACCACTATGAAAAAACTTCACTTGTGGTTTTGCTCCATGTTTTAGTACCTGTTCCCAAAATTCTGCTATTTACAAACGTGATAATAAAGTTTTACTTATCCTATTACTCTGTTGCATTAAGTAGATTTTCACAGGTAGAAACAGACTTATCAAAAGTCTGATTGTTCTGTAAAACAATAAAGGTCAATAGAAGGGAGATTATTTTAAACGAGATCGAGTGTGTTCAGGATGGTATGGCCATAGACTGAAGGGAGATTATTTTAATAGTAAATGTATATGGTACAAACTTTATTACTTTTATATGAAACCCCAAATTCTACTTGGTCAAGAAATTTTCAATATTCTATATCTGTATGCATAGTTATCAGTTTGCTAAAATCCATAGTTATGTATTTTAGATCTTTACTACTCAGAATACTTCATGAAGGTTTCATTGCCTTATTTATTCTATCAATTTGGAAGTTCATATCACCTAATATTTCTCTATCAAATTCCCTTTGTATACTGAAAGATAAAATAAATAAATAAAAGGAAGAAGCAAAGCACTTTTTAAATGAACACCAATTTCTTTATATAACTGTTTTGGGTACCGGTAATTGCATGAAAATGTTAAGAAAGAAGATAGATGGAAAAGATAAGAAATGTGAGAAACAGAAATATTTATCCTAAAGTCTTGAATCTTTAATGAGCTTACCTTTAGCATTCTCATACCAGAAATGATTTTTGTCTGAATTAGATAAGTGGGTAGGACAACAGGATTTAGTTACAGCTAAGAACCATCAGCCATTTTGCATAAGGAATTAGCATTGGAGGATTTTGGCTAATAGGAATAGCACTAATAAAATGATTTGATGAATGCCCTCTCTTAAAGGTATAGACTTCTATAGCATCCTTAGTAGCTTGATCCAGGCCTGAAGTGAGCTTCTGGGGACTATGCACATTATCTTTCTCATGTGAGTGATACACTTATGTCATGTTTTGTGCTTTTTTAAAAGTAGAAGCCATAAAATGGGTTGATACCAACTGATGCTAGGCATAACTTTCTTGTATTATGGATCATTTTTTAAAATATGTATGTATTGATTATGCTATTACAGTTGTCTCATTTTCTCCCCTTTATTCTCCCTTGTCCTGCACCCCTCCTCCCACCCATATTACCACCTCCACCCTTAACTCATGTCCATGGGTTGTACATATAAGATCTTTGGCACCTCCATTTCCTATACATTTACAGTAAGAGTAAAAAGGACAGTAAGAGAGTAGAGGACTTGAAAGTACAGATTGCCATCAAAGGGATAGTTGCAAATGTTAAAAAAAAGGTAAAAGTTGCAAATTAGAGCAAAGTATTTGTATAACCTTAATTAACTGCTTATTTAAGCTATTTTTAAGAAAACTATATTCAGGCTTATTTGAGGTTTAAAGGAAAAAGACTTTAGAGAAAGGAGGTGGCAATTATTCAAAAACATAATTTTAAAGTCTGGCTATACATTTTGGCCTGTGATCTTGGACAAATCATTTAATCTTTGTGAGCTCTTTCTGCAAACACACACACACACACACACACACACACACACACACCCCTCAGTAGCTCCAGCCTCGCAGAACTGTTGTGGGAGTTGGCAGGGATAATATATAGAGAAGTGTTTTGGCAACTGTAACTTCCTAAAAGGAATAGTAATAATAATGATGATGAATAGGTTGGTATGGAAGAAAATAATTTTATATCAATATTTATATCACATTCACTAAGATCTTATTCTGTGATTTCTAAAAGAACACTCAGAAAAGCAAAAATAGGCAAACAATACCTTTTTATCATTCCTGGAAGTCCTGCCCACAGTTTTTCGTTTTGTCTAGGTGCCCTCTCTCCACACACATACACATACACATACACATACACATGTCCTCATTTGTCCTGACAAAAACATGAAGAAATAACAAGTTTCTCATATTGTTGCTTATACATAAATTATAGTTGTGATAAAGATAAATTAGGTAGGATTCAGAATATGCAGAAAAGAAATAACTTCCTGTGAGATTTACTTTTTTTGTTGTTGTTCTTTGTTTGATGCATTTTGTGCCAGAGAAAGATACAGTGTCTTACAAGTTTAATTCTAAACCAAACAGCAAGTCAACACCTGGGGGTCATGCTCAGTGAAAGTTACAGAGCATGATACGCGTACCAAGGGGATATTTTTGGGTGATATTGCCTTTAAGACATAGGGAAGTTAGAAAGAACTAAGAGGGGATTTGGGTAGATCTGATGATATACAGTGTCTAGATGCACCAAAAGCCTTTGAGTAAAAAGACATATTTAATTTCAGGAAGGACATTGATTAATTCAACAAAATTTTTTAATGCAATGCACTTAATAAACTTTATTTATTAAATTTCTACTACTCTGTAGGCATTATCCCAGGGCCAAGAATATAAAAAAGAAATTGCTTACCTTTAGGTTTTTACAATCTAGTAAATGAAAATAATATAATGTTCTAAGCATTATATTAGATGTATTCACTGATTACCACAGGAACATTGAGAAGAGGCATCTAATCTCAACTGATAGGTCAAAAGAGGTTTGCTCAAAGAAGTGACATTTGAGTTTATTCCCAATTTTTAAGTAGGCATAGGAATGAAGCAGGATAGGAGGCTTCTGGACAAAGAGAATCTGGACAAAGGTTCACAGGGATGAAGGACATTGCATGTTGGGGAACTGCAAATAAATGAGTTTCTCAGTAAGGCTAAAATGTAGTGCACATGTACAGGTGTGGCAAAATGAAGCTGGGTTGGGACTATGTACTAGAACTTCAAGGATCTTGTATGAAAAATTAAGAACAATCATTTAAAGAAGTTAAGAAAGGAAATGAAATATTTATATTTCAGAAAGCTCACTCTGATAGTAGTGTGGAAAATAGTTTTGGGAGGCTGGAAGTAGAGTCGAAGAGACTGATTAAGCCCTACTGAAGTGTTCTGAAGGAGAGGAAATGACAGGCTCTGAGCTGAGGCAGTAAAGGGGGGAGCAGAGATGAGGTGGATTTGAGTGACGCTGAGGAAGTAAAATCTATAGGATTAGCAATTGTTTGGATGTGGAGGGAGGAAAAATTTAAATACTTATATTTCTGTGTTGATTGATAGAGTTGACAGCTCTATTTAACATAATTGGTATTTTTTAAAAAGATTTTATTTATTTACTTTTAGAGAGGGAAGGGAGGGAGATAGAGAGAGTGAGAGAAACATCAATGTGCAGTTGCTGGGGGTCATGGCCTGCAACCCAGGCATGTACCCTGACTGGGAATCGAATCTGCGACACTTTGGTTCGCAGTCCACGCTCAATCCACTGAGCTACGCCAGCCAGGGCCAGAATTGGTATTTCTTTAATTTCACAGATATTAATTGGATGCATACTATGTGCTAGACACTGTTTCAAGCTCTGATTTTTATTGTAGTGAACAAAACTGAGAAAGTTAGTGGGTAGAGACTATAAATAAATAGAGAATATTATGCAGTGATGAGTTCTGTGGAGAAAAATAAGGTTAAGTAAGTGTATAGAATGATGCATTTTACTAATTTATAGAGGTTAGTCAGAAAGGCCTTCTTGAGGAAATGATTTGAATAAATGGAAGGAGTGTGACATATTAGAGTAAAAAATATTCCAGGCAGCAGGAGCAAATTACACAGTTTGTGGAGTAGGGGAGTGTCTGACACATTTTGGGGCAGCAAGGAGGCCAGTAGAGATAGAGTGAACAAAGCAAGGGGAAAGGTAGTATGTGTGAGGTCAGAGAGGTATGGGAGAGATCATATAAACACAGAAGATGAGTGGACTTGAAGGATTGGATGAGATGAACAGTTATGTTTTCAACTTTCTGAATTATCTAGGTAGATATGCGTACTAAGTGTTAGACATGTAGGTTTGAAACTTTAGAAAGGGATTTGAATTAGAAATACAGATTTAGGAATCATTTTCTAATAGCCAATAATGAGTTTGTACAGAAATATAAGAATGAAAAGAAGGTAAGGAGCAAAAGCCTTGGACGTTCTAACATGGTGCGCTAGAGCAATGGGAGCATATGATGGAGACTGAGAAGGAGAAGCATTGGAAACAACTCTGGTAAACTTGACCAAAAAGTCGGTAAAGGAACCAACAGAATGATCCACACCAGTTCAGGTCTGTAAGAGTCAATCGTGAAATATGTATTGAGCATCTACTATAAGCATGCCACAATGAACATGAATAGAGTAGGCTGGCAGGGTTCTTAGACATCATTTACTTAAACCTATTCATTTTGCTTCTTTTTTAAATCTTCACCTGAGGAGGTATTTGTTGATTTTAGAGAGAGAAGAAGGGAGAGAGAGGAAGGGAAAGAAACATCTATTGGTTGCCTCCCGTAAGCTCCCTGACTGGGGTTCAAACCTGCAACCTAAACCTATTCATTTTGTGTTTGAGGCAACTATGACCAAAGGGCAAGGTGTCATGCTCTGGTTTACACATGAGGCAGACTGCAATCCAAGTCTTTGGATCGTTCTCTTTGTGGTCTGTCCTAGTCCATTCAGGCTACTATAACGAAAATATCATGCACTGGGTGGCTTGAACAACAAACATTTATTTCTCACAGTTCTGGACTTTGGGATGTCCAAGATCAAGGCACCAGCCAATTCCGTTTCTGGTGAGGGCCCACTTCCTGGTTCATACATGACTGTCTTCTTGCTGTGTCCTCACATGTTGGAAGAGCTGAGGGAACTGTCTTATATTCCCTTGATAAAGCCACAAATTCTGTTTGTGAAGGCTTCATTCTCATGACCTAATCACTTCCTAAAGGCCCCATCTTTAATACCTTGGACAGTGGGATTTAACATGAAAATTTCGAGGGGACAAAACATTTAGCCAACAGCATGCTCCAATACACTTGAATTTAGAGGAGCAAAGAGCATACTAGATTGAATGAATTGTAAAGAACTTTTTGGATCTTTGGTCTTAAAAGCTGTGTAGGAATTGGATATTCATGGAGAAGGAAAGAGTGATATGGAGTGAATACTAAAGCAAAGAGTGAGAATGAGCTTGATGTATATAGCATCTGAAAAGATGTGTTTCTGTTCTGTGGTGGAAGTTTTTCTTAGGGACTAAGTGAGATAAATTTGGAAATTTAGGTCATAATAAGGACCGTGTACTTGATGAAGTGGGAAAGCAATGGGGAATTATTGCAAAACTAGTTCATCTTTATAAAAGCATGCTGTAGAAGAAAAAGATAGATATACTGGGCTGCCAAAAGCTGTATGTTAACATAATAGTGAATATTTATTTAATGGTTACTATATATTTGGCATTGTAGTAAATGCTGTATGTGTATTATATTACTTAATTAACACAACAGTTCCCTATTTGGCATTGACAAAATGGAGGTTTAAGAGAGGTCAAGTGACTTGCCCAAGGTGAAAGTGACCAGGTCAATATTGTAAATTAATTAACAACAGCAAACACTTATACAGTGTTTACTATATGACGAATGCTATTCTAAGTCTCTAGATACATTAACTTGTCGGACCCTCAGAGTAACCCTTAAGGTAGATAATACTATCCCCATTTATGAGTGGGAAAAGCTAGGCACTGGGAAGTTATTTGCCCAAGGTCATACAGTTCATAGGAGCTGGGATTTACACTTTCTCTGGCTCTAGAATCTGTGTGTTTAACCACTGCTCTCTACTGCCTCTCTATGTGAATCTCTGTGAACCCTAACTTCTATCCATTATGTTACCTCCATCTTTCAAAGCAGAATTTTTGATTGAGGTACTTGTAGACTCATTTGTCAAATTAGTAATTGGACATAGAAACAGATTAGCCTAGGGAATGTTTTCAAAGGAAAAAATTAGATTTTTTTTTCTGACAGTCTGGCTCACACTCCACAGTTAAGCAAAGAGGGCAGTTCAAGGACTGCATACAGAAAAAAAGGAGCAATGGTCTCAAAATGGGAAATTTACCAGGTTCACAGCTTGTAAACGAGGAATGTATGAATAAGAGCTAAAATATGTGCAGCCCACACTGCCTCACTACAAATATTTGAACACTCCCTGAAAGACTGGTTACCCAGGAAATGCCTGGTTACAAACTCGAGGTGCAGATTTATCAAGGTAGGTAGATACTTTTGTGCTAGTCTGTGGCTGTTTGTACAGCTATACGTGGGGAAATGAAGACAGAAAAATTTGAGGTATATATCACTAGAATTCTTTTGTTTTGTCTTTTTGTAAAGCTACTTTGCATATTTTTCATGGGGAAATACTAAGTGGCTTTAAAAAATCAATTAAACTATGGTTGAATGATTCAGAACACCATTGTACTTAATTCAGAGATAGGTGATTAGCAAAGGTCTGATTAAGGGATAGAGAAGAGTTGCTTAAAAGGCAAAATGGGGACACCAGAGAAAATTATCAATAGTTCATTTCTGTAGGTTCCATACAATTTTAAGTGGGGTTTCTCAGCTAGTAAAAAGATAATGCACAGGGATGTGTAACATAAAGGGGTAGATTGGAGAGCTTTTTGTAGTTTATTGCAGCATTGTAATTGGTGGGAGGGGGCATGTTCTCATTCTGTTGTGATGGTTGCTAGCAAATGCTCCCTCTTTTATTTTTCCATTCACACTCTTCAGTTGTGTTTCTTATTGTAATTTTTGTGTATTTGTAACTCCACTTAGCATCTTGATTACAGCATAATTCTTTGATAATATTAAGGTGCATGATGCATGTTCATTGTTGGTCTCAAACTATCTTTGCTATGAATTGCATTTGTCCAACATAAAAATATAGAAAACAGATAACAAAGCTTTTGCTAGTATTCAGCCACTATAAGGAAGATGAGAATATGATCTGAGCCAAGAGAAATAAATCACAATCTTATTTTACTTCGACATTCCTTTTTATTATTGGGCATCATTTCCCAAAGCTTTGTGTACAGTGCCATACTTTGTAGTCAGAAAAGTGGAACTTAAAGTGATCCTTGGTTTAGGATTAATTAGTAAGATTGTTTGACACTTTGCAGAGGAAAGACATTTGAACTCTGTTATATTTCTCTTTGAGATTTTTCATTGTGGCTTTTAAAAATACTTAGGTTTTCCTCAGCGTCTTGTCAGCAAGTATACAAGCCAGAACACTTATTTACATCTTGTTAGCACTGTTTGAGTTTTGCACCACATGTCTGCTTTACTAGCCTCTTCAGTTCCATGGGCATTTGGGCAGAAGTGACAACTAGAAGATTTAAACATGTTTTGGTCAGGAGACCAGAGAGCTGTAGTTGCTACTGTGGATCATACTCTGAGATGCAGTGAGGTAGAGTTCTGATGGGACCAGTGGGTTACAGTCTGAGACATGCTCAGTTGCTTGTATTGTGCTTAGTGGGGAGTGGGCTGGGTTCTTAGGCTGTTTTATTTGTGGCGACTTGATGTTTTATTTGTGTAACTGATCCTATCAGAAATAGTTGACTGTTTTGTTCACACAGTTAGAACAACTTAACTCTTTATGTCCCTGAGCGGTACATCTTTGTAGGGTAATACATTGCCATACCAATGTGGGGCAACTATCAATTCACAAATTTTCTCACTTTCTTGAGATTATGATTTTCTTTTCCTTAAAAAAGTAACTAATATAACAACCCTGATAGCTTTGTTTCAAGGTGCACTCATGCGTGTTTAAATTAAAACATGAAGCTATGAAGGTGAGGGGAATGCAGTACTGTTAATTCAGTCACTGCATGTTACATAACACAATCAAGTGTTTATCAGGAACAACTTTGTATGTCCATTTACATTAGTAGTCTGAAATGAGGAAGGATGTTCTTTAGATTTAAATGCACATACATTCCAAAGAAAATAATAATTAGTAGTTTTGTTTGTTTGTTTTATTTCTGTAACTACTTGAAGACCCAGCATCTAATTCCATCGGTGTGTGTTGGGATAGCTTTTTATTTGTTTGTGAAGGAAGCATCTGTATTTCGGTGATCCCTAGCCAGCCTTGGGTTCTCCACATACAGAACAGATCTGTCTGTGGGTGGGGTCAAACATGCCTGTGACTTTTGACCATTGAAAATGAAGGAAAACATTTGTGGTAAGAAACAACAGCACATGCTCGACCTCCAAAGCACACACATCTATAAATGGATAAAAGTGACTATTTAAGGTTGCTTCGAAAAAGAACCACTGTGTCTTCAAAGAAAGAAACCCTAATTCAGTGTTTGAAAAAGCAAACTATGTGTGGATGAAAGAACATGTTTTTGTCAAAAACATCTGTGGTGTCCCCTATGATGTATTTGATCCTGGTAGTAAATTAACACATTAAGTATTAGAGTCAAAATTGACTTTTGACAGCTTATTATGTGATAAATAAGGTTAATTCAATCTAAAAGATCTCATGGCTGTCTTTAAACGGTTTTTTTTTTTTGGTTAATTGACAGATAATACAAAATGAAACCCTCACCTCAAAGTTAAAGACATTGCCTACATTTGCTACCCAGCAGTTGCCATTCATCATGTAAATTTTCTTTGTACTCTCATTTTCATTTTCACCTTAAACCACTGTGTTTCCTAGAGGTGGTCTCCTCACTATCATAAGATAATTGCCACATGGCCTAATTTTATAGGATTGAATTTTTCAAGCTTGCCAGACTTTTACATAATTGTACTATGGGCATGATTTATAGATAGTATTGCTTATGTTTTTGAAGATGTGAGAGACTCCATACTCAATTTTATGAGTTTATTTTCTTCCCCAAATGCTGAAATGATAAATTGTGAGTTGAAGTTCCCCTGATAAAATGTAAAACTCACAGGTACCAATAATTATACATGAATTTTTAACTCAGTTGGGTTGGTGAGATTAACTGAAGGCAACAGTAAAACTCTGTAGGGGTTTTGTCAAAAGAAGCTAAGTTATGTCAGACATAGTGAGTGGTATGAATTATTAGCTGATAGATTTTAAAAGTAGTGTCCAAATGTAAATACTGAAATCATTCAAAGTATTACTCAGCAGCTGTGAGAGCAATAGGAAAAGCTGACATTACAAATTTAGTCATTTCTTAATCACTTTCGTTAGGCTCTATTGTCAGCTCCGAGAGGCAAAATTTCATCTTGATTTAAATCCATAATGCTAAGAGTTGAAACCTAGAAATTCTCAGAATCATTTGCTTGCAAAACACCTTTTAGATCATCTTAGATGTTTCTGTGACCCAATGTCATAAAAAGATGCAAAAATACATTACATATGTCATCAAAGGAAACTTTCCATTCCCCATTTATGTGTTACAGAGGAAATATTATTTACTGTACAATCAAGAAGTATTAATTAGCTGTCTTTGGTTTAAATAAAATTGATTGTTAAGGCAGAAAATAGAGGATAATACTGCTGTAGCCTCCCAATAAAAGAAGCAGTGACCCAACTCATTAGCCCTTTGATTTAATATATTGACACTTGGGTGGGAATAATTCCGTTTAGTGGCTTTTGCTTCCCAGGGATCAATTTAATTAGTTATAAAATGTGACTTCTTGTCAGGAGCTAGAAGAAATGCTGACGTTAAATAAAGTCATACGCAATTTAAACAATAAAGCTATCGATGCCTGGTTAAAAGTTAATGATGCAAAAAAAATGGCTTAATAGAGACAACCTCAGCAGTGAAAGTGATGCTAGGAAAATTAAGCTAAGTGGATGAATGAGGAATGGTGATGTTGTTGAATTGTTAAAACAAATTCATGGCTGGTCTGATAGCTGGCTAGGTTGTAAGTACATTATCTTCCAGCCTGGGAAACAGAACTAGTTGTAGGCTCCTTGCTCAGTACTTCTTCAGTGACAATTTCATGTGTTTGTAGGTTTTAGGATCCAGGGGGGCAGGCAGGAAATTTTGCTTAGGCTTTGAATTGGAAAACTTCCTGAAACCAACTTCATGTTTGAGAGGATGAAGTATTACTCATGACCATCCTGTAGAGTCTTCCCTGAGGTAGTCTTGCATGTGTTCTGCTGACGGGGCCCTAGCATCACTGAAAAATACCACCACAGGAACATTGCTGGTGCAAAAGCATTGTTCTTTGTGTGTAAATATGTGAGATGAACTCTGGGTCTATACTTTAGCCTGGCAGCTTTTGGATTTCCCTCCTTGTAGATAATGGTTACTATAAAAGTAGTTCATGCCAATTTAGAGAAATGTAACCTTCTTCACCTATGTAATTAGTTGGTGCCAACACTTTTAAGTCATCCCTATAATAAATTGGTGTTATTTTATGCCTCTTAACTATAACCATACAATGGCTTCACCACAAACTTGAGTGATCTTTGTCTCAGTTTCTCTATCTTCAATTTACTTAACTAAAAAACCATGAGTTGGCTTAGAGTCTAGTGACTAGGTGAATCTGTGAAAGGTTCTCTGTCTCCTTAATTCAATCATAGACTTAACATTAACTGGTTACTTCAGTCAAATCAATTGCTAGGGAATGAAGTATGAAGTAGTCAAAATGACGCGTCGGTGACAAAATACACCCTGGCTCCTGCTGGTGTACACACGTGTACCACCTTTGCCTCTCTTCTGGCATTGCTGCTGCTGGGTCATTAACGCCAGTTAGCTAAATAAAAGACAACCACATTTTATTGTCAGACAAAATTTATATCTCACTTCTCCAGCTGTTGCCTTTCCAAGTCATTTGCTCATTAGCTGAAGATGAGGCATGTGTTTAAACTGGATGAGTTTTAAAACACTTTTTTTCTAGTCAAAGGAATTGACATGTGTTCTATAGCTAAATTTTGTAAAGCAACCACAGAAGTGTTTTTGTCTTTTCCAGTTTTGACCCTGGTTTTTCTATAAGCTCTGAAGTCCGTGGTTACTTCAGAGCTTATAGAAAAATGTATTGTATTTCCACCCAGCTTATAGTGGTTGCTGGGTGGAAATGCAAGAGCAGTGAGCTGGATTGTGGAGAGGAGAAGACAAAATGGGAATTTATGGTCTTTAATGCTCTATCAGCTTCCCGTGACCCCTTGGGCAGTGAAGCACATATTCTCCCAGACTACTCTTCCTGGAACCTACTGAAAAGCTCAAGACTGAAAATCTTGAGCAAAACACTCACTGTTTTGGAAATATGTTTATTAGATATTTCTTTCTGCCAGTTCAGCTGCCAAGGAAATTACAGTAGAGTCTACAGTAGACCATCCAAATGCAGGGTATCTATCTAGGAAAATCAGTGAATAACTTACCTGGTCAGTTAACATAAGATTGCTGTGGTTGAAATTACAATAAAACATAAAAACCTCAAACTTTTAGTGAAATACATATGTTAAAGTATGTTGGAGCTGAAATGGTGTAGAGTTTCATTTGTCATTCTGTTTGTATAATACAAATGCACACGCTGACCGGAAGGACGTATAGCAGCTGACTTTGAGAAGGGGCATTTTTGAGAAAGAGCTGACAAACTTTATCTAGCAAAATGGCTTTCAGAAGCCTCCTGGGGAAGAAGAAACAATTTGGAAGCAAATGAGCATGCTTATGTAGTATTTAGTAAAAACATCAACAGTAGCAAAAATGTAAGAGAACAGAAGGGAATATTGCTGAGAATAAAATCTATGCCAAAGACACGTTTTGCATTGAGGGTAAAGGTTATCTTTTTCCCTTAAAGTTGGGGGAAGGGCAATTAACTGAGGACAAGAGGGAAATTGTGGGGGCCTGATGTTAGATAAACTATTTTGTCTTTGTGTTGACATTATATTGGCTACAGCCTACACAGAAGGGATGCCTGGAAAAAAATAAGGAGAGAGAGGCATTAATATTTTTTAGTGTGCGTGGGTGCGCCAGCACTAGAGGGGCCCGTGTTTTCTTAGGGCTCAGATGGCAAAGCTAAGCATTCAGCCTACGGCAGGAAAAAAGTGCCTTTTTTGTTTTCTGACTGCAGAGCCCAGGCATTCCCAGGGGAACACAATGAATGGCCCGTTTTGTCCAACACGGTTTCATAGACATAGATTTCTTGTTTTTTCATAATTATTCTTGCCCGTCATTGGGTGTGCACATGACATTTGAGCGTGTTTTAAAGTCTTAACACACTCATGTGCCTGCAATAAAGTTACTCATAACAATCCCGGCTTTCTCCAGACAACAGAGCAGGGTCTGTTGTTTTCACAAGTCACAGCAGCTGGGAGGCAATTGTGAAGACAACAGCTTAATCTAGCTGGAAAATACAGGAAGAAGAGAGTATACACTAAATTTCCTCCCATATTATTCAAACAATGAAGAAATTTTTAAAAATGCCTATGGGTGGTCTTACTCAATAACTGACTGGCAGAAGGTACTTTACATTTCTTTAGAAGGTTGTCTTTTAGTGTTCAGGGTCTACAAGGTTACATTCATCATATTTGTTAATCAGCTAAAAGGCAGGCTTAGGCAGTGGTACACAGACACATTTCAATGGCTAAAAGAGGTTATTACAGAGCATTTAAAAAAATTTGTTTAGTAGCAGTTGGTGCTTGTTAAAAGGATACTAAAACCAAGTAGTTACGAAGCAATGGTTAATCTCCTTAGAAAGGTGTGTGAAAGAGTAAAAGATTCACGGTAATTCGCATCTTCATGCCAGGCTGAATTTCTGGTTTTCAGTCATTAGCAAGTTACTGAATAACAGAATTTAGGGAAGGAGAGAAGTAACTCAGAAGATTTGAATCTGACTTGGAACGTCAGAGGGGTAAACTGCCTGTGCCTTTCTGGGTGCTGAAGTGAACCAAGTTACTTTTATTTCATATGGAGGGCAGGAGATAAGAAATGTGAGAAGTACAATAAAAAAGGAAACTTTTCTGCATTCATCTAAGCTTTCTTTTAAAGCTCAAAAGAAATGAATTTTAAGGGGGAGGAGTTAAGAAGGATTTGGGGAAGGAAGTGGCTTAGAAAAGCAAGGTTGGCAGTGCTATGCTCAACGATTTCAAACTCCACTACCCTTTTTCTCCAAAGAAACATTTTGTGAAAGAACTTCATATGGACTCTTAAAAGAGAGCTAGGTGACATGAAAGTGTTTGGTCTCTAAGACATAATGCTTTTATTCATATTTTATTAAGAAAGACTAAGCGATCAGGGCCGACAGTTTTACTAAGTAACTGGTCTCATCACCCTTTTAGGCATTCACAACACCTAAATAAATGTGATCTCATTTCACTCCCATTTTTGGTGTGGAAATTCTATTTCCTCAAGAAAGTGTTTTTAATGAAATCTAATTGAGAAATCCAAATGCCGCTTGGGAACACTGTCTTATTTCTTTCGCTTGCTTCCCGTATGTGCTCTGACTAGGGATTGAACCCACAACCTTTTGATGTATGGGACAACACTCCAACCAACTGACCCATCTGGCCAGGACTGTCTTATTTCTTCTTATACATTGAGCAAAGAGGCATTTTTTCCATATTATTTATTGAGCTCCTACTCTAATTTTCCTTAAATTTCTTTTTGGAAAATATTTTTTTTGTTATATTAGTCTCTCTTTATTTTACGCATCTCTCTCCTTTTCTTGGCAGAACATAGCAGTAAGGGTGCAGTAGCCAGGGTCTTGGGTATGAAGTGCAAAAGTCAATGCTTTCACTGTCTTTGTTGGTGTTCACCCTGCTAGCTCTAATACCAAAGCATAATTAACTATGCATATACCTTTATTTTAGTGCTTACCACCTAAGCTTACAATTTTAATAACAGTTCTTATTTATGGCCTTATCTACCAGGTATTGAATCACTTTCTTTTTGTGTAGTTTCATTCATCTTCATAAATATGCAACGATGTAGATTTTATCATCACCATTTGACAGATGAGGAAGTTAAACTTATACATTTAGTGTTAGAGCCATGCATCACAGTTAGGTCTCTGTAGTTTCAAAACCTGTGACCTTTCTACTATACCATACTGTCCCCCAGTTAAATAAAAGAGAGGAACTACCAGTGCCTAACTAATATGAAGTAGGGACATAAATTTAAAGATAGTCCTGGCTGGTGTGGTTGAGTAGATTGAGGGCTGGCCTACCATTTGAAAGGTTGCCGGTTGGATTCTAGTCAGGGCACATGCCTGGGTTGCAGGCCAGGTCCCCAGTAGGGGGCGTGTTGAGAGGCAACTGATTAATATATCTATCACACATTGCTATTTTTCTCCCTCTCTTTCTCCTTCCCTTCCCCTCTCTCTAAGAGTACATAAATAAAATCTTTGAAAAATTAAAGATTATAGATAATTATTATTCTCTCTCTTAATCCCTCACTTTCTAATTCAATCACAGAACCAGTTGAGGAAGGGAGCTGAGTTGTGTGGAAGCCTAGTGGGTGCTGGAAAGTGCCTTTTGAGGGTGTTGTCTCCATAAGAGTCAGGGCCAACTAGATGAAGGCTGCCAAATAGGCAAATGGCTTGGCAGGGTCATGAGATTGATTGGTAACATATAGGAGGTGGAGAAGTGTTTATATATGTAAACACATCGATATATACACAGACACAAACTCATACATTTATACATATATGTGTGTATATATACATCCATATATATAAACATACCCATACACAAATATATATAAATATATACATATAACAGGAGTAAGGTTTTTTTAATTTAATTTTTTATTGAGGTATAATTTACATATAACATTATATTAGATTCAGGTGTACATAATGATTTAATATATATTTGGATATATTGTGAAATGATCACTTCAATAAGTCACTATACATAGTTACAAATTTTTTCTTATGAACTTTTAAGATTTACTCTCTTGGCAAATTTTAAATATGCAAAACAGTATTATTAACTATAATCACCATGTTGTGTATTACATTCCTATGACTTATTTTATAACTGGAAATTTGTACTTTTCAAACCCCTTCATCCATGTCGCCCACTCCCCAGTGCTCCCCTCTAGTAATTACCAACCTGTTGTCTGTATCTATGAGATGCGCTTGAACTTAGTGGCTTTTTTTTTTTAGATTCCATATATAAGTGAGATCACATCGTATTTGTCTTTATTCTGTTTCATTGATCTTTGTGTCTTTTTTATGTCAATACCATACTGTTTTAATTACTGTAGCTTTGCAATATAGTTTGAAATCAGGGCATGTGGTGCCTCCAGCTTTGCTTTTCTTAGTCACAATTGCTTTGGTCTATGCAAGGTCTTTTGTGGCCCCATACAAATTTTAGTTTTTTTTCTTTATGCAAAAATGCCAGTGGAATTTTGGTAAGGTTTTATTTTTTTTAAGAAGAGAGTTATCATTATGGAACAGAAGAAGATAAGATTAAAATTTGTGGTAATAGATTGAACTTGGAAGTATTGATCTGATTTCATGGTTATATATATGTCAATGTAGATGTATGTAGATGTATAGAAGTGAGTATAAGTTTAAATGTACATATGGGTAATATGTACATATCTATATTTCTAAGCTCTGTCTACTGAGGGGTCAAAGGAACAAATTACACCCAATACTAATGAACACATCTTGCACCCAGATTTTGGCTTTTAAATATCATTCTTCTAAGTGCAAGTCTGGAGCAGGGACAATACCAGCTGCCTCTGGAACATCTTATTATTCTACAAACTAAAGAGTTAAGGGGGCATAAAAAAGGATGCAAAATTCACTCTGAAGGAGCAACCTGTGTCCATATCTGTAACAAAGTAAGAATCAAAACGAAACAAAAACCAATGGATTTATTCAATTTACTACAATTAGAATCCACAAATTTGCAGTGATATATATATATAAATAAATGAAAAATTACAGAGGAGAAAGCCTTTAATTATAGTAGAATGCCCACTAAAAGAAGTACAAGAAATTATGGGAAGAAAATCACCACTTTGGCCATTATCATAGTAATAATGAATTCAGATAAGGAACATGAAGAGATGCTATAACTATTAGATAAAAGTTGGATGAGGAATAGGATATATAGTCTCAAAGTATCTCCCCACACAATACCTAGGAAATTACAAAGGGAAAAAGTATAACAGTATAGTGGGAAAATCTGAAAAATAACCCATTACTCATGTAACATTAATAGCAATGGGATTTATCGATATCATAAACTACCTAATGGGATGCAGAGAAAAGCCTGTCATCAGTTCTGTGATATTTCTCACTAAAATGGATAACCTGAATCTAATAATAAGGAAACGTCAGAAAAAAATTTAGGGACAGTCTACAAAATAACCAGCTTGCAATCTTCAGTGCTGTTAAAGTCATAATAGCCAGAATAACTGTTCCGGGTGAAGGGGACTGCAGAGGCATGCCAACACAGGATCCCAGACTGGAGCTCAGTCCTTTAAAGGGCATGCTGGGACAGTTGGCAAAACTTCAATCCAGTCTTTGAAGGGTGTATTGCAGCTCTTTGCAATGTTCCTCAGTCTTTTCTGTAAATTTGAAATTATTAAAAAATAAAATACTTAAAATACAAAGAATAGGAATTAACTTTGATTCAAAGAATCTAAGAACAGAAAGTGGTGATCACTGTAATGTTTGGCTCAATGTTATAACCCCAGCCATACTTAGAGATTTCTTACAAGGAATTCTTAAAAAGAACAAATTACTGACCCATTTGTATGCCCTGTTCACTTGCATTTGAATATATTAGCCTTCATGTTTGGAGAAACCCTATAAATACTGAGATATTTGAGCCTAGGCCATGGTTACTGCTACTCCTTACAAACATTTTAATCAGTGTTAGTCTTAGTTTCTGAGAGTCAGAAATGTCACTGTTGATATGATTTCAGTGTTGATGAAGGAAACTTCTAATAGTATCCTGTCAAGAGATTCATAATCAACAAATGATGATGTATAATTGATTCATGCTCAAGAATTAAACATAGCTTACTCTTGTACTTCAATAGAGTATTGAGGTTAGAAGAGTTATCTGGTTTATTACTTCCATTTTCATACAAAAAATAAAGTGGCTGCCCTGGCAGTGTGCCTGAGTTGGTTGGACCATTGTCCTATAGACAGAAAGGTTGTGAGTTCGATTCCCCATCAGTGCACATACCCAGGTTGTGGGTTTGATCCCCGGTTTGGGTACATATGAAAGGCAGCCAATCACCACATCAATACATGGATCTCTCTCTATCTCTCTCTCTCTGCCTCTCTCTCTCTCTCTCTCAAAGCAATGAAAAGAAAATGTCCTTTGGTGAGGATAAAAAAAAAGTGACCACATAATGTCCACCAGTGATGGAGCCAGATTTAAACTTTGATCAACAATTGGATCTTCTAAATTTTTAGAAAGTTAGAGAAACCTTAATAACCACAGAAAAATCCCAGTTTGTGGTACTACCGCTTGACTGATTAAAACAATCTCCCTTTATATTTAAAGTCATTATAATAAAAAGGCATCAGAATCCCTTGACTTTGAATTTGACTTTGCCAGTTTATTAACTCTGTGGGTTTATTAACCTTTCCAAATTGATAAAATGACATAATGATATCTTACTGACTTGTGTGGATTAATTGAGATTAAGTATGCAACTATATAGCATGTATTTTCTGGAACATAGTAGGTATTCAAGAAGCCACAAGTCTCATTTCTCTTCTTTATTCCTAGAAATTATTTTCCATCTAAGACTATGGGAAAGTCCCAATTGAAAAAAAATTGTCTTATAGCTAGTAAATATAAATGTAAATACATTCATTTGTATTTACAGATAGCAAATGTATAGTAAATGTCTAGGAAATAATGCATAAGTAATTTATATTTTTCAAATAATTTCCACATTTATTAAGTAGTTAGTGTTCAGCTTGATTCTTTAAGGTATGCAGCACAAATGTTCTTTTCTCATTTATGTATAAGAAAATGGACATTTACGTATAAGAAAATGGACATTTACTAGTTCAAAACTAAGACAGTAGAAGAAACCAGTATTTCAGCCTTGTCTTTTAACATCTAAGCAATGTACTTTTTTATTATCCAGTATTTCTTAGCTTATAAAACCCATATACCCTCAAAACAAACAAAAGTAACCTCATACAGTTTTTTAACATTAACAGAAAGTTCCAGTTAGGTTAGATAGTGACAGAAGAAAATTATTTTCATCTTCCAAGATGCACACTTCAAATATTTGTGAGTTTTTTCTAGGCAGTGAGAGCACAAAGTCAGTCACTTCTAACATACGCCATATGCCTCTGCTTTACTTTCCTTGCTGTAAATACAGTAAAACCAGAATCACAAATGTATGTTGAGGAAATGTACAGCATGGAGAGCTCTGTACACTTATATCTACTATTTCAAGCTACTCTCTCTAAGAAATTTTCAAGGCTTTCCTTACTTCCCTCTAATTTCTCTCCTTTTCACCACCCTTACTCACAGTGTTGGCCTGCGGTACCAACCTTGAAAATCTTTGCATCATTAGACAATATGGCACATTGGTTAGGAGTAGAACTCTGGAACCATAGTACCTGTACCCTCCACTCACTAACTGCCTGACCTTGAGGCAAGCTACTAAGATTCTTTGTGCCTCCTCTATAAAATGGAGAAAATAACAATACCTACCTCATGAAGATGTTTTGAGAATTAAATGGGTTGATGCATGTAAAGCATTTAGTAAAATGCCTGGCACATTGCAAGTGTTATATCAGTATTATGTCATTACTATTTTTACTATTATGATTATTATATTCACCCATGCAATTACCATTGTGGTTTAAAGCAATGTTAACAACATAGTAATGTTATAAAATCTTGAGAATCAAGATTAGTATCTGTCATTAGGTCTTCTTCAATTTGTATATCTTAATTTTGTGTCTGGTAAAATAATTCAAAATCTCTCCTATTAACCTTCCTTAGTTATTTCATTGACAATATTGCTCTGTCTGTTTTTCAAGATCCTTGTTCGCTCATTCTTCTTACAGAAAGCCTTCATAGGATAAGATAGACCCAGCAGTGTTTCTCAGAGTCCTTTCTCCTACCTACTCTTCACAGAAGTCCTTCGGTGATTCTCAAGTCATGCATGCCCATCACCCCAGAGCTTAGGCTGGGAAAACAACAGTAGCAACGAGGCAGGGTCACCCTTTCCCTCAGGACAAAATGAATCTCCTGGAGGAGAGGATGTGTTCAGTGAAGAACTCATACACACACACACACACACAACCCAAGGTTCTGAAAAGCCCTCTGAGAGAAGGTAGGCCTTTTCACGAGAGCACTGAACAAGTCTGAAGTGATCAAATTTAAGCTCAGTGGATAGTGCCTACTATGTGCTAAATACTTAAATGGTTCACATCATTCTCTCCTCACAATAGCCTTATGAGGTAGTATTATTGTTTCTCTTTAAATAAGGAGAAAACTGAAGTTAAGCAATTTGGTTCATTACTGACTCTGACCTAGATCTTTTCAATTCACTTATTCCAGGACTTATTCCACCATAACAGAACCTGCCTCTGAATGAAATAATACACTGTTCATTATTTTTTATTAAAATAAAACTTTAAAAAATGATTGAAATCTATCTACTCTTGCTTCTTCCCTCCATTTGTCAGTATTATGCCATTTTGAGAAATTAGCTCCTGGAACTAAAGAATTAGGCTGCTTGGGTTTGCAGTACTTGGTGTTTTGGGTCTCCTGGTGGTGTAAATTGCTTTTCTTTCTTAGCCAAGAGCAGGTGGAACAAGGCTGTCATTTTAATGAGTTAGTGTAAATGAAACAAAACAAAACAAAACAAAAGGCAACCTGATAGCTCAGGAGGACCACAGTGTGAGCCACTTTTCTTGAGAACCTTGTTAATGCTCTTTACTCAGAAAGGCCTTTCATCATTTTGGAAAGACAGTGGCTGCAGAAGTTTAGGTGTGCACTCTGGCTCTGTCACTTACTAGCTATAATGTTGGCTATATGATTTAATCTTTCTTTATGTTAGTAATCTTGTCTGTATAATGGGAAATTAATTTCCTACTTCATAGGACAGTTAAAATTTTCTCACTTTTGAAAAAATCTTTCCTGCTTGATTTATGTATAAATTCCATACAGTAAAATTTATTTTAAGTGTTTGATGAACTCTGGAAATTGTATACAGTAATATATACCTTTTTTAGGTATGAAATTCATCATGGCCCTTTTGCAATCAGATTCCCTCTCTGACACCCTGGGTTCATTGATCTGCTTTCTGTCATGATAATTTTGACTTTTTTAGAATGTCCTACAAATGGAGTCATACACTGTATACTCTTTTATGTCCAATTTCTTTCATTTAACATGATGTTTTCAATACTTTCATGTTACTAGGTCTATCAATGTTTTTTCCTTTGTGTTGCTAAGTAGTATTCCACAGAATCGACATGCTGTTATTTGTTTAGCCATCCTCCAGTTAATAGACATTGGATTGTTTTCAGTTACTACTGGCTATTATGAATAACACTGCAAGTCTATTGACACATATGTTTTTATTTTTATTGTATATGTATCTAAGAGTGGGTTGATGGTTGGGCTGTATGGCAATTGTATGTTTAACTTTATAAGAAAGTGGCTGTATCATTTTTAACTCCCACTAACAATGTATGAGAGTTCCAGTTGCTCTGCATTCTTGTCAATATTTAGTATTGTCAATCTTTAAAATTTTAACCATTCTTGTAGGTTTTAGGAGTATCTCATTGCAGTTTTCATATTCATTTGTCTGGTGACTGGTGGTATTGAGAGTCCTCCTAAGTACTTATTGGCCATTTATATATTCTTGTGTGTGAATTTTCTATTCAAATCTTTAGCCACTTTTTAATTGATTTACCTCATTTATTGAATTGCAACAGTCCTTTCTTTTTAATACTCTGGGTAGGAGGTCCTTTATATTATTTTTCAAATATTTTCTCCCAGTTCACAGCTTGCCTTTTTGTCTTGTAAACTGTGTCTTTCAAAAGACCTAATTTTATCACTTAAATGACATTTTATCATTTTTTCTTCTCTTCATGTTTTTTGTGTTCTGTTTTAAAAATATTAGCCTAACACAATGTTACAATGATTTTTCTCCTGCTTTCTTCTAAAACTTACCTAGTCTTAGGTCATATGTTTAGATGGTAGTCAATTTTTAGTTAAATTTTGTGTTTCAGATAAAGTTTGTGGTATCAGATAAAATTTTAGGTTTAGGTCAGGTAAAGGTTCCCTATATTGATATCCATTTCTAGCAAAATCTGCTTAAAAGATTATCCTTTTCCCTTTGAGTTACCTTGGCATCATTGGGAAAATCAAGTATGAATTTATTTCTGAACTCTCTGTTTTGTTCAATTGATTTATATGACTACCCTTACATTAATACCACACAGAAATGATCATTGTAGCATTATAGTAAGTCTTTAAAAAATTTCATTGAATTTATTAGGGTGACATTAGTTGATAAAATTATATAGGTTTCAGCTGTACAATTCTATAATATATTATCTATATATTGAATAATGTGTTCACCACCCCAAGTCAAATCTCCTTCCATCACCGTTTAACCCCTCTTTACCTTCTTCTACCTGCCCCTATTCCCCTTTCCTCTGATAATCACCATACTATTGTCTGTGTCTATGAGTTGTTTGTTTTCCTTAATTCTTTCGCCTTTTTCACCTGGCCCTGCACCTAGCCCCTCACCTCTGAGAGCTGTCAGTTTGTTTCCTGTATCTATGAGTCTATTTCTATTTCGTTTATTTTGTTCATTAGATTCCACATATAAGTGAAATCATAATAGCATTTGTCTTTCTTTGACTGCCTGATTTTACTTAACGTAATACTTTCCAGGTTTATCCATGCTGTCACAAAAGGTAAGATTTCCTTCTTTTCATGGGTAAATAGTATTCCATTGTGTAAATGTACCACAGCTTTTTGTTCACTCATCTACTGATGGACACATGGGCTGCTCCCAAATCTTGGCTATTGTAAATAATGCTGCAGTGAACATAGGGGTGCATATATTCTTCCAAATTAGTGTTTTGGGTTTCTTCAGATATATTCCCAGAAGTGGAATTGCTAGATTATAAGGCAGTTCCATTTTTAATTTTTTGAGGAAGCTCCATATTACTTTTCATAATGGTGGCAACAACCTGCATTTCCACCAATAGTGCAGAAGAGTTCCCTTTTCTCCACACCCTTACCAGCGCTTGTCATTTATTAACTTATTGATGAAAGCCATTCTGAAAGTTGTCAAATGATATCATTGTGGTTTTTATTTGCATTTCTTTGATAATTAATGACATTGAGCATCTTTCCATATGTCTATTGGTCATCTGTATGTCCTCTTTTTAGACATGTCTATTCAGATCCTTTACCCACTTTTATTTGGATTGTTTGTTTTTGGCTGTTGAGTTATATAAATTCATTATAAATTTTGAATATTAACCTCTTAACAGATGTATTGGAGAATATGTTCTACCATTCAGTGGGTTGTCTTTTCATCCCTGGATGATTAACTTTGCTGTGCAAAAAGTTTTAGTTTGATATAGTTTCATTTGTTTATTTTTTTCTTTTTTCCCCTTGCCCAAGAAGAACAGAAAAACATTGCTATGAGAAATGTTCAAGATTGTACAGCCTAAGTTTTCTTCTAGGATTTTTAAAAAATTTTGAGTCTTACATTTAAGTCTTTAATCCATTTTTAATTTGTTCTGATGTATCTTGTAAGAAGATAGTCTAATTTCATTGCTTTGCATGTATATGTTCAATTTACTCAGCACCATTTATTGAATGGACTGTGTTTACCCCATTGTACATTCTTGCTTCCTTTGTCAAATATTAACTGATGCAAAGGTGTGGGTATTTCTGAGCTTTCTATTTTGTTTCATTGATCTGTAAATCTGTTTTTATGCCACTACCATGCTGTTTTGATTACTATGGCCTTGTAGTATTGTTTGGTATTAGGTAGTTTGATTCCCCCAACTTTGTTCTTCTTTCTCAAGATTGCTGTGCAGCTATTCGGGGTCATTTGTGGTTCCATATTAATTTTTGGAATATTTGCTCTACTTCTGTGAAATACACCATTTGCAACTTGATAGGAATTGTGTTAAATCTATATACTGCTTTGGGTAGTATGGACATTTTAATGATGTGAATTCTTCCTATTCGCAAACATGACATATGCTTCCATTTATTTGTATCTTCTTCAATTTCTTTTTGTGTGTGTGTTATAATTATCTGATTACAAACATCTTTGGTTGAATTTATTCCAAAGTGTTTTATTTTATTTTTTGATATAATTGTAAGTAGGATTATTTTCTTGGTTTCTATTTTTGATAGTTCATTACTGGTGTGTAAAAATGCAACTGATTTTTGGATTTTCATTTTGTATCCTGCTACTTTACTGAATTCATTGATCAGTTCTAGTTTTTTGGTGGGATTTTTAGGTTCTCTGTATACAGTATCATGGCATCTACAAATGACAAGTTTAGTTCTTCCTTTTTAATTTGAATGCCTTTTATTTCTTTTTCTTCTTCTCTGATTGTTATGCCTATGACTTTCAATATTACTGTGAATAAGAATGGTTAAAGCAAATGCCCTTATATTATTCCTGAACTTAAGGGAAACACTTTTAGCTTTTGCCCGTTGAGTATCATGTTAGCTTCATCATATATGTCCTTTATTATGTTAAGGTATGTTTCCTCTATTCTTACTTTGCTAAGGCTTTTTATTGTAAATGGTGCTAGATTTTATCAAATGCTTTTATTTTGCATCTCTTAATATGATCATGTGGTTTTTGTCTTTCTTTTTTTATATGGTGTATCATGTTTATTGATTTGCAGATATTGTACCAACCTTGCATTACTGGAATAAATCCCACTTGATCATGATGTATGATCTTTTTAATGTATTGCTGGATTTGGTTTGCTAATATTTTGTTAAGGGTTTCAGCATCTAAGTTCATCAGGGACATTAGCCTACAATTGTCTTTCTTTGTAGTGTATTTATCTGGTTTTGGAATTAGGATAATACTGGCTTTGTAAAATGAGCTTGGGACTTTGCTCTCCTCTTGAATGTTTTGAAATTCTTTAAAAAGGATAGGTATTAGTTTTTCTTTGGATGTTTGGTAAAATTTACTTGTGAAGCCACCCAGTAGTGGACTTTTATTTGTTAGGAGTTTAAAAAAATTTTAATTATATTTTATTGATTATGCTATTACAGTTGTCCTGATTTTCCCCCCTTTGCCCCCACCCCTGATGAGAGTTTTTTGATTACTACTTCAATTTCTTTTTTTTTTAAGATTTTATTTATTTATTTTTAGAGAGGGAAGGGAGGGAGAAAGAGAGAGAGAGAGAGAGAGAGACATCAGTGTGCGGTTGCTGGGGGCCATGGCTTGCAACCCAGGCATGTGCCCTGACTGGGAATCGGACCTGCAACACTTTGGTTCGCAGCCCACACTCAATCCACTGAGCTACGTCAGCCAGGACTACTTCAATTTCATTAGTTGTAATCTGTTTATTCAGATTCTCTGATTCAGTTTTGGAAGATTATATTTTTTCTAGAAATTGATTAATCTCTTCTAGATTGTCCAATTTGTTGACATATAGTTGTTAGTAATATTTTCTTACAATTCTTACATTTCTTTATGTCAATTTTACTTCTCTTTCATCTGTGATTGTATTTATTTGGGTCCTTTCACTTATTCTTCTTGGTGAGTCTGGTTAAAGGTTTGTCAATGTTGTTTATTTTTTCAAAGAACCAGGTCTTGGATTCATTGACCTTTTGTAATGGATTATTTTTTACTCTATTTCATTTATTTCTGCTCTGATCTTTATTGTTTTCTTCCTTATACTGACTTGGGGCTTTGTTTGTTGTTTTTTTTTTCCAATTCCTTTAAGTCTAAAGTTAGATTGTTTACTTGAGTTTTTTGTTTCCTGAGGTAGCTCTGTAATGCTGTGAATCTTCCTCTTAGGATTGCTTTCCTCTTGTCACATTGATCTTGGGTTGTTGTGGTCTCATTTTCACTTGTTTCAGGGTATCTTTTGAATTCTTCTTTGATCTCATTGTTAACCTATTCATTGTTTAGTAACATTTTAGTTGGCCTCCATGTCTTTGTGTGATTTTTTCCTTGTGATTGATTTCTAGTTTCATACCATTATGGTCAGAGAAGATGCTTGATGTGATTTCAATCTTCTTAAATATATTGAGACTTGTTTTGTGTCCTAACATGTGATCTATCCTAGAAAATGCCCCATGTGCACTTGAAAAAAAATGTGTTTTATGCTGCTTTGGGATGAAATTTTTGGAAGATTTCAATTAAATACATTTGATCTAATGCTTCACTTAAAATCACCATTTCCTTGTGATTTTCTGTATCCATTGATGTCAAGTGGTGTTAAAATTTCCTACTATGACTGTATTGCTATCAATCTCCCTTTTTATGTCCATCAAGATTTGCTTTATATATTTAGGTGCTCCTATTTTGGGTGCCTAAATGTCTACAAGTGTTATATCCTCTGTTAAATTGCTCCCTTTATCATTATGTAATGTCCTATTTTGTTTATGCTATAGCCTTTGCTTTGAATTCTGTTTTATCAGATATAAGTATTGCTACCCCAGTTTTTTCATTGCAGTTTGCATGAACTGTTTTAATCCCTTTACTTTTAGTCTGTCTGTGTCTGTATCCTTTGCTTGGAAGTGGATCTCTTTTTTTTTCTTGAAATATTTTTTATTTTTCATTCTTAAATAAAACTATCAGGAAAAGGCAACACTCTTGCTAATCACATTTCTTTTATTTTTAAAAAATTGTTGTTCAAGTGCAGTTTTGTCCATTTTCTTGCCACCACTTCCCCCCACTCAACCCACCCCCACCTCCCACCCTCAGTCCTCTTGTAGACTACGTATATATGGGTCTTGTTTTCTAATCTATTCAGCAACCCTACATCTTTTGATTGGAGCATTTAACCATTTACTTTTAAAGTTATTATTGATAAGTATGTATTTTTTGATACTTTATTCTTTTAACTATGTTTCTTCTTCTTAAAGGAGGTTTAACATTTCATGTAATACTGGTTTGATGGTAACAAACTACTATAGCTTTTGCTTGTCTTGGAACCTCACTATTTCCCCTTCGGTTTTTATTTTTTTAACGATTTTATTTATTTTTAGAGATTGGGGAAGAGAGGGAGAAAGAGAGGGAAAGAATTATCAATGTGTGAGAGAGATATTGATTGGTTGCCTCTCACACACGTCCAACTGGTGACTTGGCCTGCAATCCAGGCACGTGCCCTGAGTAGGAATCAAACTAGCGACCCTTCACCTTGCTGGTTGGCACTCAATCCATGAGCCACACCAACCAGGGTTCTCCTTCAGTTTTAAATGATAGCCTTGATGGGTAAACTCTAAATCTGGTAAATTGCCTGCCTCAATGTCATTTAGATATTTTTTTCTGAAGATTTCTCTTGTTCTTTCATTTGGGAACCTTTTCTTTGTCTCTCCATTTTGGCTTCCTCTTTGTGTTTGTTTCCATGTATTAAGTAGATCTGTTATAACTCAGTTTTGGTAGGGAGGTCTTATGTAGCCTTGATTGTAGGTCCTTGCTTTTCATCACTTTGCATAGTTTAGGCGAATCCCTTCTGGCCTGAAATGTTTCTGTTGAGAAATCAGCTGACAGTCTTATGGGAGCTCACTTTTAGGTAATTGTTTTCCTCTTGCTGCTTTTAAGATTCTATCTTTGTCTTTAACCATTTGCCTTTTCATTATGATGTGTCTTGGAGTGGGCGTCTTTGGGTTTATCTTGTTTGGGACTCTATGCTTCCTGGACTTGTGTGTCTTTTTCCTTCAGCAGGTTAGGGTAATTTTCAATCTTTTTTCTTCAAAAAGGTTTGTGATGCCTCGCTATTTGTTTTCTCTTCTGGTACCCCTATGATGCTGATGTTACTAATATTATGCTTCTGTTGTCCAAAGGTCCCTTAAACTATCCTCATTTTTTTTATCCTTTTTTGAATTTTGCTGCTCTGACTGGGTGTTTTCTGCTACTTTGTCTTCTAAATTGCTGATTAGATTGTCTGCTTCATTTAACCTGTTTATTTCTTCTACTGTATTCCTCATTTCAGATATTATAGTCTGCATTTGTACTGGTTCTTTTTAATGGTTTCTATGTCCTATCTTTGTGCTTGCTATCTATTTGTTGAAATTCTAAGTTTCTTGAGCATTCTTTTTAAAAATTTTTGTTTATTGATTTTTTTGAGAGATAGAGAAGACAGAGAGAGAGAAACATTGTTTTGTTGTTGCACTTATTTATGCATTTATTGTTTGATTCTTATATGTGCCCTGACTGGGGATTGAACCTGCAACCTTGGTGTATTGGGACAATGCTCTAGCCAACTGAGCTACCCAGCCAAGGCCTTCTTGAGCATCCTTACAACTATTTTTTTGAACTCTAAATCTGGTAAATTGCCTGCTTCAATGTCATTTAGATATTTTTTTCTGAAGATTTCTCTTGTTCTTTCATTTGGGAACCTTTTCTTTGTCTCTCCATTCTGGCTTCCTCTTTGTGTTTGTTTCCATGTATTAAATAGATCTGTTATAACTCAGTCTTGGTAGGGAGGTCTTATGTAGTAGGTGTCCTCTAGGACCCTGTGGCACGGTCTCCTTGGTTACCTGCACTGGATGTTCCCTTGTGTGAATTATGTGGGCCTTCCTGTTGTAATTGAGTGTTGATTGCTATTGTCCCATTCACATGTGGGGTTGATCCTCAGATTGGCTGACTATGAGGTTCAGTCCTGACCACAGTATATAAGCTGCTATGCAAGTGCTGACCACACAAAGGGACTTCACTTTAGCAAGGTCTTGTGCCTGCCAAGATCTCCCTTTGGATATGTCACTTGTGAAGCTAATTGGATGCAGCTCTGATGTTGTCTGAAGCTGACTACTGGGTTTGTTGGTTGAGGAGTCTTTGGTGAGGGACTCTGGTATAGACCAATGTCAGATGCTGCCTGTGACTGGCCCTGGACAACTTATTCGGAGCTGCAAAGTGATCCAGTTTGTGGTTGCCTCTGATTGACCTGATTATGCCCAAGAAAGATCCAGTGGCATATCAAGGCCAAGTATTACCAGCACTGAGCCCACGGGCAGGTCAACAAAAGTCTCAAGGCACCCTGAGATCCACCTCTGCCTGCCTCTACCTGCCAGTGGCCTGATAAGCTCAGTTACTGAAAAAGCCTCTGGCTGTGTTTGAATTGCATAAGGTAGATTTCAGTGAGTCACCACATATGGGTGAGTGGTGTTCACCAGACTGATAGAGGTTCAAACTCAGTGCCAGTGCTGGGTCTGAGAACACGCAGAAGATGTTGATGGCATACCAAGTTGAGCTGCCACCCTCTAGGTGCTTACAGACCTTTGTGATGTGGTAGGTCTCAGGGAGTCATTGGGGTGAGGTCAACAGAGTTTATCTTGCCCAAACAGACCAAGATTTTGCCTTGCAAAGAGAGAGCCCTGTGTTGTTTGACTGTGTGAGGGAAAAATGTCTGCCATCCTAGAGCCACACAACTTACTCTGTCCAAGATTCTGCCATAAGCCCCAGCTCAACAGGCTGGGGCCACTGTAAGTTGGGTGGGTGAGGCTAGTGAATCTCCAATGAGGGAGGGGAAGGTATGGATCAGGCTTAGAGGAAGGTGGGAAGAGTGGCCCCTGCCCCAGAGTCACACAACTTAGTCTATCCCAGATTCTGCCCAGGTCTCCCCGGGACTGGGCCACTTAGAGCTTGGAGGGTGGAACTAGAGAATCTTTGTGAGGAGGAGGTACCAGGCAGATTCACAAGAAAGTGGGGAGAATGGGGAATGATCCCCACCCAAAAGCCACATCACTCAGTTACTGATACCCTCTGAGTCTGCCCAGACCTCTACACTCTGGCCCAGGCAGCTGATTCCTCGGCAGGGCCTCAGCTACATGGAAGCCGGGAGCAGGGAGTCTAGAGGGTGGGGCTATTGCATTCCCCCAGGCTGATACCTTCAGGGAGTGCTCCACTGAAGAAATATGGCCTTTGAGAGGTAGGAGAGTGACTCAGCACAGGGGTTCCAGTGCTGTACCCTCAACTTTCTTCCCAGAGCCACAAACCCCAGTCTCTCCTCATACAACTTCAGTCTGCTCTGCACTCCCTCCACCAGAGCCCAGGGTGAGTGGCTGTGAAATAGATATTGTGAGTTGGCCCTTTAGGAGGGTGCCTGTCTCTAGCAGATTCTTGTCTCTCCTTCTCAGATAGAGTCCCTGATAATTGTCACAGCCAGATGGTATGTAGGTGCCTTTTTTTTTTTTGGTTCTGGTGCTCTAGGCTAAGGAGCCTGGCATGGGGTTGAGACCCTATCCTCCTCAGGGGAATCTTTGCAGCCAAGATATCCCTCTGGAATATCAGCTGCTGCCCCTGGAAGCAGGGCCAGCCCTTTTTGTGACTCCCCCCTTCCTACCAGTCTTGGGGTGGCTGCTTCTGTAAATTCTTGGTTATAAGTCTTCTAGTCAGCTAGTCTTCAGTTGGTATTTAGATCGATTGTTCTATATTTTTGTTGTAATTCCAGTTGGTCCTGGGAGGAGTGCAACATCAGCCTAGTCTGCCACCATCTCAGATCTCTGTATACTAAATCTTGAAATCTAACCATAGTTTCTAATTTTGTTGTTCCTTTTCAAAATTGATTTGCCTATTTTCCAAATAAATTTTAGAATTAGTTTGACATTATATTCAAAATGTTCTGCTGGGACTATGATCATGTTAAATTTATTGATTAATTTGGAAAAAATTACTATCTTAACAAAAACGAGTCTTCATTACATGAATGTGGCATATTTCTACATTTTTAAAGTATTTAAGTTTCTCTGCATTATTTTATAGCCTTCAGTGTAGAGGCCTAGTATTCTTTGGTTAGGTTTTCCTAAGTATTCTATTTTTTATCCTAATGATCAGTGGAGTTTTTAAAAAATTTCTTTTTTCCAGTTTGTATTCTAGTATATCTAATATATGAAAAGACAATTGATTTTTTTGTCATTGCCCTTGTGTGTTGTGGCTTTGCTTAATTGACTTATTAGTTCTGGTAGCTTTTTTTTAAAAGATTCTTTACAATTTTCAATGGTCACGATCATGTTTTCTGAACTTAAAAACAATTTCATTACTTTCTTTCCAAATGGTATACATTTTATTTCTTTTTCTTTGCTTTTGCACTAGCTAAGAAAACCAGTACAATATTGAATAGAAGTGGTGAGAGTGAACAATCTTGTCTTTTCTGGATGATAGGTAGAAAGCAATGGAGACTTTCATCATTGATTCTGATGTTGGCTGTAGGTTTTTCAAATATACCTTTAATCAGATTGAAGAAGTTCTCATTTATTCAAGTTTGCTGAAAGTTTTTATTATGAGTGAGTGTTAAAATTTTTCAAATGTTTTTCTGTATCTATTGCAATAATTATGTTTTTGCTACCTTATTATCTTATTATAATGAATTATATAGATTGATTTTCAAATGTTAAATCAACCAGGCATTGCCCAAATAAACTCTACTTGGGAATTCTTTATTATTCTTTTTATATACTGTTCCATTTTATTTAGTCACTCTGCTTTTATGCTTCTTAAAAACTAGTACTCTGACCTTCAGGAAAATAACTCAATTTCTATTTTGCTAAAAGATGTCTTTGTGTTCTGTATTTTGCAAGGAATATGAGAGGAGAAGTTATAATTCTGTTTCAAAGGAGTTCATGGTCTCCTACATTAAAAAAATACGTGATTGATTTTAATGTATGTCACAAGCATACAAACTTGGGGCTGGGCAGTGGGTGAAAAAAGGGAAGAGAAGCAATCATCAGAGTAACTGTTTATAGTATTGCCAGACTGTCTTTGTAGAGAATTAAAATTTGTCTTTGTCCTTGGTCACATGATGTAGATTTATGTTTAAGAAAAAAAATATTTAGACTAAGTTGAGGGCAGAAAAGTGTATGTTTTCATTTAGGTTCTATCTTAAAGGAGACAGATATACAACTAGAAAAGAAAAATGAAAATTCTTGAACCAGGAATTAGGAGATCTAGTTCTAATCTTAGCTGATTTTGATGAGTTGTATCACCAGGGCAAATCATATCATTTCTATTTGCCTCACTTTTCTCCTCTCTAAAATGTGTGGTTAGTCCCAATCAGAGGTTTTGGACAAAGAAGGAGAGAATGTGTGTATATCTGAAAAAGCTCACCATAGTATCTTGTCTATGTGAGTCTCTGGATTATATAGTCTCCAATTTTTTCTCCATCCCTGAAAAACCTCTGAGTTTATGATTTTGTGAAATCAATATACTTGGAGACTAATGACCTTGTTTTTGACACTGGCTTAGCCATGCCCAAGGTTTGTGACCTTGACAAGTCACTTTTCCTTTCTGGGCCTTATTATATTTATGTTTAAAATTAAATATTGGAAAAATGGTTTTCTAAAGCCATTCTAGTTCTAAGAGTCTATGGTTCTAAGGTGTGGTTTATTTATTTATATTATACATGTGTGTATATATCAAAAGAACTTGTAATGAGATAAATAACTATGGCTATATCTTTTATGTGAATGCATTCAGCATTCTTAAGAATCATGGAAAAATAAAAAACTAAGGCCTACACTGTAAAGCTTTTTTCTAGTTTTTAATGGGAAATGTAAATTCTTGAGCATATGGGAAATGCTAGCTGTCTTTAGCAGATGCCCCCAACTTAAAATGCAAAAATCTAAGACTTCTATTTGTTTTTCTAGGATGTAGTTTTTCTTTATTATTTACAGTCTGTTGTAAGAAAGCTTTAGGGATATAGGGCATTAGAGCACCACATCTTTAACTAGCTGGGGCATAATACGTGATTTGAGTCCCCAATATTTTCTAACAGTAAGGTTTGTTTATTAAAGAAACCCCATGCTGTGACTGAATCAGTTTAATAGAAGCCAAGTTTGAACTTGAGCATTCAAATGTATGCCCATATATCTTAGGCATATATCATATATAATGATGTGGGGTCTAGACATCTTTCTGGGTTTGTTTATGTCTGTTATGGATTCCTCTCATTATCCATGCTGTTTGAGGGAGACCCCATGGATTCAGCTAGTTTATTGCATACTTTCTATATTTTAAGACTAACTCAGAGTTCCAAGTGGCACATATGTTCCAAGTTGGAAGATTATTTTCTCACTTTCCTGTTTTATGATGATGATTAAGGAAACATAAAAAAAGATTTTAGGGAATGGTGACATGTGTGAGAGTGGCCGGCCATAATCCTTTAGCCATGTTTCAAATATAGTTTTATAATCTTTATGTTTACTATGCTACTCTTTCTAAGAAATTTTGACAAGTTTGAGTTACAATGTCTGTTTTCTTATTTTGAAAACCATATTGTATATCATCTATTATTTAATTACTACTGATTATAGCATTTAGGATTTAGTAAAGTTATATAGAGGCTTTAATCTTTCATTATTACTAATTTTACTGTAGATACAGTATACTCAGATTGCTAGCTAGCACTGAATAAGTGTACCTAAAGAATAGATTTTAGACATAGAATCTATTTTATTTGTAGTCCCTATTGTTAATTTGGAACAAGTAATTCATGGTCACTTAACTAGTAGCTTTCATAGTCACTGCTATTGTTAAAACCTCTCCCCTTGACATTTATTTTAAAGAACCTACTGTTTATATTCGTTATTAGTTGAAATGCTAGTTTTTGATCAAGTGAGATAAAAATATCAAATAACATTATAAAAATTTGCAATAAATATTGAAAGAGGATGGATTGTCATTAAAATTTGTCATTATGGGCATTTTTTTGAGGGGATGGTATAGCACTTGCTATAAATATTCATCATTTTCTTAAACATAGAAATATTCAGTGATTAGGTGATTTTACGCCTGCTTATGCTGGAAGGAACAAAAGAAACTTTAAAAACTGAAAGCATAAACATAATTGAACCACTCACTTAAAAGAGAAATTGGAATAGATGTTTTCCAGGGGAGAACATGCTTTCTGTGCAAAAAGGACTAATGTAACAAGAAGTCATCTATTCTTGATTTCTTTAGACAGCTAGAGCTTTGTGCCTTGTCTAGTTTCTGCGTTTTAAGAGCTTGTTCTGTGTAGCAGAAATAATACAATAAATGGGTTTAACCACATTTGTCTCAGCTAGACAGTCTGCTTTGTCAGAGATTGCTGGTACAACATAAACAAATTATGTGTGTGTAGTGCTTTTCAATGAAAGCCTATCTAACAGAGCTGAGATTGTATTTCAGCAGCTGTAGATTTAATCTCCTACCTGTCAGTTAAAACAGGCATTTCCTGAACCAGATAAGGACTGATTGTAGAGGAGGGAAGTAGTCACAGCTGGACAAGGACCTATTGTTATTGGCTGATAATTTGTATGTAGATTCAATTTCTTATTCTACCATAGAAACTATAATCATAGTGCAGTTGTAAAGGAGCTAACCTGACCCTTTTAATAGTTAAATTAAGAAGAGCTAAAGAGAATCAAAGCTGGGCTTTGTGTCATTCCTATTTGAGAATCATTATGTAGGACTAAAAATTAATGTCTGTAGGTTTGGTCATCGTGATTCTAGATGACTGTGGATGTGCTGATAGGGTAATTTAAAAATAACTTAATAAATTTGTGGTTACATTTTTAGGAATTCAAGTTTTAATGCAAACTAAAGTCAAAAATTAAGTCTGTGGATACTTTCCCATGTAACATGTCATGGGGCATCTCTTTTTTTTGTTGTTTACGGGGCAGAGGTGTGGATTTCCTTTCTTTCTCTCACCCTTAGAAATGTATGAAGTTAAATTGAACTGTCTCAAAATTTGTGGAGTTGGTTTGGAGAAAATATCTATCTCTACATTTGTTTAAGTTGTTATAATGTAATATTCTGAGTCCCATGTGTCCCAAGTCATGCATGACTAGCAGTAGGGCACCCTGATAGACTGGTCCTGCATTTATACTAACTTGGTTAGCAACCTAAATCCACAATTTTTCAAGTTTCAGTTTGAATTTCAATTTAAAGTAATGCATGAGTTTTCAAGTTTAAAAATGGGTATTTGCATCTTAATTTAGTTAAGATGTTATAATTTTAATTAAAGTTTTTATAGTAATTCCCATTTTGCAAGGAGCTTTTTCCAAATATTTCATATTTACAAAATATTTCCAAAGTAATTATAACACTGGGTGGGCTTTGGAGTTTACATTTGATGAAGGGTACAGGACAGTGTGGGAAGTAATTAGGACAAAACTGTGCATATAAAAGCACTATTGTTTTAAAATTTTGCTTATTTATTTATTGAATCTATTGAGATAATGCTGGTTTACAAAATTATATAGGTTTCAGGTGCACAATTCTGTAGCACATCACCTGTACACTGTATTGTGTTCTCACCACCCTAAGTCTCACTCCATCACCATTTATTCCCCACACCCTCCTCCATCTCCTTCCACACCCTCTTCCTCCCATTAGTAGCAAACTGGTTTTAAATTTTTTTAAAGCCCACACTATCTTTGCTTGCTTCCTCCCTCCTCTTTCTTTATTACTGTTTTTATCCTTCCTTTCATATTTTCCCTTTCTTCTCAAGTGTCTCCATTTTTCTTGTCTTCACTTCTCTTTTTTCTGTTACCATATTATATTTAGGACAAACCTAATACTACCTTTGGTTTTTGTGTATTTTTTTTTGATGGTAGAGAAAATTGGTTAAGATTTTATATTGTGCTTACCTTTAAATCTGAGGCATACAATACTCTCTTTATTTTCCTACCATTAAGAATTGCCATCAAGAGCAATGTAATACTGTGTTTTAGATGGAGTATGGCATAAATTAATTTATTAAAATGGAGGATAAAGGAATATTTGAATTTCTAAGTAGGATATCTTACTTGAGGAATGCATGGAAAATTCAAAGTATTCATTTCCCATTTTGAATTCTGGTTATTTTTTTTCTATTGACCTGAGCAAAGCAGTATATATTTCCATTTGTTTTGGGGCTTCAGTTTCTTTTCCTTTTCAGCTGTGATTGTGTGAGTTATTTCTAATCAGTCTTTTTTAAAAAATTAGTTTATTTTTTAAAAGTTAATTTATTTACTAATTACAGGTGACATACATTATTGTATTAGTTTCAGGTGTACAGCATAGTGATTATACATTTCTATACCTTGTGATAAGTCTAGTAATCATCTGCTCATCTTAAATAATACTGTTGACCTGTTCTTTGTGAAAGCAAAGGCTATCATGAGGTGAATTGCTGCAGCATCTGACTCCACTGTAAATTCCAATTTCATTTGGCAAATATGACATTAGTTTCAACTGCCAAAAAAAGAAAAAGCAAGAGAAGTTTAATTTAACCAGTGTTTGAGCCGGTTTATATATATTAAATTTTCTACTGTTCTGATCTTTACTAACAGTTGACTTTTTTTCCATAGGAAAGTTGGCAGGTAACTTGAATTACTTTAAATATTCTTATTTTTCCCACACAGAGACTGAATTAAGGATTTACATTTTTTGTTTCTGCCAGTAAGCTTCTTTGCTTCCTAAAATTTTATTAAAAGACATAGTATTTGGGGAAGAGAATTACAGTGATGCAACAGTACCCATTTAGATTTTAATTTCCTATACTCTTCTCCCCTATAGGCATGAAAGAGTACCAGTGTTTGAAAGTGATGTGCTTCCTGTCTCATATGGAATCACTGGACAGGTTATGTTTTTAATCAGTCAGTTAATCAATTAGCTAATTAATCAGTCAGAAAATTACTTTTTGCCTTTTATATTTGCAGTCACTGTCCTAGTAGCATATTAAGAATCTGTCTGCAAGATGTTTTGCTTCTACTGGAGCAGAGAGGATTCATAAGATGGAAAAAGGCCATTATTCTCCCTTTTGGACAATTGAAGTGTTTTCTAACCTGGTCTCTCTGTTTTCATTCTTGTCCCAATAGAGTCAGTTTTCTTCACGGCAACCAGAGAGATCTTAATGAACCTCAGTCAGCTCTTATGCCACTTCTCTCTCTTAAAACCCTCCAATGAATTTCCATCACACTCAGAATAAAACCCAAATTATATACTGTGCTGTATAAAGCCCTGAGTGATCTTGTCTGTGCCCAATTTTCTAATATTTCCCCTACTACTCTCTTTGCTTATTCTGCTTTGGCCTTACTAACTCACTCACCCAATTTATTGTTGCACTGTGTCCTTTGCACCCATATACCCTCTGCCTGAGTTGCTTTTCTCCCAGGTAGTCCCATGTAGCATTTCCTTAGGTCATTCAGTTCTTGCTATTATCTCCTCAAAGAAGCCCTCCTTGACCATAACCCCCTGTACTCCCTACCCTCACAACCTTCCACTTTCCACCATATAACCCTCACACTTTCATTATCTTACCTTGTTTTTTTTCATAACATATGTTATCAACTGGCATTTATTATATTTATATATTTGCTCATGTGTGTATACACACACACCTACATATATGCTTATATTCATGTATATGTGGTCTGTCTTTCCTGGAAGATAATGTTAGGGAATTTCATCTACTTCTATGTCTCTGGTGCCTAGATAGAGAGCCAAATATTGATATGAAAACCACTAAATAACACAGTGTGTACCATGTAAGTTTGGACAGAGGGAAAGAACTTTATATTTGGGGAATTTTCAGAGTTGAATTTGAGCTGAATCTTGAAGGGTAGGTCAGGTTTGGGAAGGCAAAGAGATAAAAGATCGTTCTTAGTGGAGAATGAGAAAAGTGGTGTGAACAAAGACTTAGGAGTCATTGAAAGTAAGAGGAGAAAGATGGTAAAGAGCAGTAGGAAAAGAGGCTTGAGGGGTTTGTTTAGAACATGATGTGGAGTGATTTCAATGTCAGCCTAGGCTAGGGAGTTTGGACTTTACTTTCTTTAGTAGGGACATTTTGTTATGTGTCTAAGTTATTTAATATGAACATAGTACTTAATAAAAATACAAAAATAAAATTGCTCTTATTAAATAAACATGTTAGCTTACCCTTACGATCCTCTTCAGTGTCGACATACTCATGCATTTAGTTGGGGGTAGCAGGTATGGACGTGTATGAGTGTGTGTGAAGGAGTATGTGTATATGTGTGATTGTGCATGCTGAGGGTAGAGCAGGAGTTGTAGGTAACATTCCAAAGTGACATTCAAGTTGCATGCCATTAACTTATTGCTCTAAAAATACTAGAGTGTGATAAAGAGTAAAAACTTTTTTGTGGCAATAGCCACTATATATGCCTTTACTGATTCACCCTTATAAAGGTCTCCTTATTTTATCTCTCTGCTTCTCCTCTCCCTCAATCACAAATACAGACACCACCTCTCACTGATGCTTCCAGGGAGGGTCAACTTGCCATGGCTGAGCCCCAGCCATCAATATCTTGGACATCTTAGGTTTGAGTCAGAGTTCCCACAGGAGGTTTCTTGAGCCTTCTAGCTTAAGATGAAACTACTTCTGCTCTTCACATTAGCTAATGCTTATATGTTTTTCTACATTCATTCTATATTGCACTACCAGCCTAACAAATATTTTATTATAATTTTGGAAAACTGTATTTTTGGGGCTCTTTGGTGTGACTAGGTTATCATTTTCTGTCAGTAAGGATTACTAGTGTTTATGATGAAATTATTAAAGCTTACACGCCTCTCTAAATTATACTATAGAAGAATTTCAATAGATATACTAGGAGAGCTCAATCATTAAAAATTATCTTCAAATTTTCCCTGGCTTGTATGGCTCAGTAGATTGAGTGCTGGCCTGCGAACCAAAGGGCTGCTGGTTTGATTCCCAGTCAGGGTACATGCCTGGGTTGCAGGCCAGGTCCCCAGTGGCAGGTGCACAAGAGGCAACCACTCATTGATGTTTCTCTCCCTCTCTTTCTCCCTCTCTTCCCCTCTGTCTAAAAATAAATAAATAAAATCTAAAAAAATTATCTTCAAATAAATGAGTACAGTTAATTTTTGAATTTTTATACTAACTAGTAGACTTCAAAGTCAGAACTGTGGCATACCAAAAGAAAAGATCACTCTGATGAAGTATTTTGGAGGAGATATTTATTTCTGTTGCTTCACACTAAAAACTGTAAATGACAAAAATACTTCAAATTGATTCAGAAGACCTTCAAACAAAATAATCAGAGTTGTTGTGGCTTAATTTTTAAACAACATAGGATAAAAATTCTTTAACGTATTTACGTAACAAATATTTGTTGAGTCCCTACTCTGTGTAAGAGAGACTTTTACGAAGCCCTGGGGAGGTACAAAGTCCCTGCCTTTAAGTTGCTTGCACATAATTTTAACAAGACGGGTAGTCAGAGATGTAAACCTGCATTTCTGGAGGAGGGATTTAATAATTGAATTCTGGTCATTGCTAACAGAATAAGCTTGCGTAAAATACTTCAGGGGTAAAAGCCAGATTGCCTTCATTACAGGTCAAAAGTTTATGAAAGGTTTATATCTGAATTTGGTTGTTACAAAGAAAGGAATTCTACATTCTTCACAAATGTTACCATATTTATATGGCGTTCATACAAAATTAAAAACAATTAATTTTCATCTTGGCAAAACACTTTGATCATTGTGTATGTAATGGGATTTTCATTTGAGGACAACAATCATTAGTCTCTAATATATTTCATACTTCTGTGGAAATAAGACAGGATAGAATAAGAAACATTCATCTTCACTAGTCTTTGGAAATATCTAAAGTAATTGACTAGCTCAGTCTTCTGTGATGGCCTGGTGACCACTAACTGTGACTATTTGCATAATAGTCAACTTTTCACTTCTGTGGTGATAACTGTTTGTATCTGATTAAAATTAAGACTGTTTTAGTTCTCTTGACTTTTCCAGAAGTTGCAAAAATTGAGATTTGCTGTTCTGCTTTAACCAAACAAATGCACACATGGGGATAACAATATGCTGAGTTTATGCAGATTTTACAGCACGAATCTGAATAAAATACCCACTAATAGATCCTTAAGGAGTAATAAACACACATGAATTTTCCTTAGTTGCACTTTAAAGTGATTTTAACATACTACTAGACCTTAACAATAATATTTAATTGACAAGATTATGCATTTGTATGGATTGGAAAGGTGGTAGATATCTAATTCCAAATGAATCATAAATTTTACTTTTGCATAACATGTTTTATTAATTTCTCTATGGCCAGGATATTCTACCTCCCTCCTGGTGAGAGTTTCTTAAAACATAGTCAGATAATTTACCCACATTTAATTAACATTTGTCATTTATTTTATAAAGTAATCTGACTTTTGTCCTCATAAATACTCTCAAAATTTTTCAGGGTTGTAGACCATAGGAAGACTGTGAAAAGACACTTAAAATTTTTTTTTGTTGTAATTTAGTTTCTTTTAGCAAATCTTCCCTTTCTCTGTTGACCCTACTCCAAAGTAAGCTGACAAACTGAATGATTTATACCACTATGTAAGTGAAAACAAATCTAACACCACTACCTGATAAAATAAGGCAATGGGCTTTTTTAAGGTGTCTTTACATTTCTGGTGCCTAGTATGGCACCAAGCAGATAGTACTTGGTGCTCAGTAAATGGCACTTGAATACTTGAATGAAGACAGGCACTGTTGACTTCTCTCAGGTGGTAACGGTTTCTTGGGAGCCTAAGAGGTCATTTTATATGAGTGGAGCACTTTATTTCAGGGAGTTAGGGGACAAATAAGTAAGAGATACTAGGAAGTATGATTATGTTAGTGCTAAATCCATGTTATTTTCTTTGAAAATTCAATATTTAATCATGTACAAATGAATGAGAGATAGTATAGTGATGTTTGATTACTAATGATCATGGTAGATTAATAAGATATTTGCCCATTTTAGAAAATGCAGATAGAGTGAGTGTATCCAGTATGCTGGGAATATTAAAAAAAGGGATTAACCCAAAAGTCAGGATTGGCTCTTTCAGGGCTAACGTTTCTCTCTGAATAGATACCTAAAGATTTTTAAAATATGTGCTGCTAATCTAACAGATGAAATCATTGTGTTCTTACTCTCGATGATCATTTCTCTTCTGTGTAACCTAGGAAGGAAGCTGGAAAGTGCTAGCCTGTGGAGTAGATTTTCAAGGTACATACCTAGGTTGTGGGTTTGATCCCCAGTTGGAGCACATACAAGAGGCAGCTGAATGATGCTTCTCTCTGACATCAATGTTTCTCTCTCTCTCCCCCCTAAAATTAATAAACATATCTTCAGCTGAGAATTAAAAAGTTAACTTTCTTATTGATGTATAATATACATATAGAAAAAATATATCGTAAGTCTAAAGTTAGCTCTTCATTAACATTCAAACTAAAGCATATGACTTTGAAAGATTAAAGCCTGAGTTTTTAAAATGATGCCTTTAAACTGTAATATGTTGAGTTCGTTCTATGTTTTCAGGGGTTTTCTTGACCCTTTAGTGAAGATCTTGAAAAGAGGGGTGGCAGTAGTACACAAGTTCTAGAAAGAAATTGCATATTAAAGATGAATAATAACAATGGTAACAAAGTGGTACATTATCCTTGTTCAGGGTGGTGGAGAATGAGGGAGGGAAGGTGGGGGAGAGAGAGAGAGAAGGAGAGAGAAGGAGAGCGAAAATCATGTCATCAACAGACAAAACCAAAGAAAGCAGGATCCTCTTCTGGATGCAGTCACATTATTTGTACTATGTATATTTATTGGCTGTTTTGTGGAAACATCTGGGAAGATGGGACTCTGTTCTCAAATACTCTAAACAGTTTGTGTCCCAGAATTGTTCCTGATGAAATTTCAGTTTGAAATTTCTCCTGCTAGAGCTAGGTTCTCCAGGAAGCAGGAATTTGCTATCCTCCATTAGCTGTGGCAGCCAGAGGTTTGCTAAATAAGACAAATGAAAAGCAAACAAGGTGTTATCAAAATGTACTTAAAAGCTTTCCTTATGCTTTTCTGGAGTGAAAACAACTACAGTTCTATACCTTTTGCAGTTGCTTAACAATACTACCCTATGGACACTGGTGCTCGGAAAACTGGTTCTTGGGTCCTAGATGGTTCTCACATCGATCAGTTGGCACAAAATGCCTACGCTATTCTTAGCCCTGTGATATGAGCAGTAGGGTATACAGAAATGTAAATGGCACAGGCCATTCAGGGCACTTAATTTACCTTGGGAGAGATTAATGAATTGAAACAATTGTGGAATACTTAGATATATAAAGCTCCTTTGTGTACTTAAGACAGGTCAGCCAAGAGAAGTTCAATGTGTTGACCAATTTCATTGTGCTTTCTAAGGCAGACCAAAACAGAGTGTTAACATTTTAGACAGGTTTTGACAACAAAAAAAAGGTTCAAAACTAAAAGGGTTTGTATTAAGCCACTATTTATTCTATCAAGTGAGACCCTTTCTTCTCCTAACTCTCCAGAATTAACTGATGTCCGTATAGGGTTCAGTACGCACTTTTTAACAGTAAGAAGACACCTCGCTGACCTTGAAGGCTTTTAATGTAAGATTTCTGGGGTGTTTATTTCTTTCACTATAGAAACAGCAGCTTTTACAGCGATAACACTTTATACAACGACTCAGGTATTCTTTGCAATAAAGAATATGGCCTTTAAAGAAATTCCCCTCTCCTCCCAGTCTTTCTGTTGTATACCCCGCTTCTTCCTCTGATTGCTCTTTCTCAGTCTCTATTTTGTATCTCTGTATTTCCCTCCCTCTGTCATGATTTATAAACATTGGATACATTTCTTCTGACAGATTAAAGAAGCTTTCTCCAATTAAACCACATGAGGAATGATTTTCTAGAAATAAAGCATTAAAAAGATCATTTGCTCACTGTCTTTAATCAGTAACAGACATTAATATTCCTATGATTTTTCCACACAAATTCTTGTTTCCCGTCACTAAAAAAGTTAAATAATCTTCATGAAAGAGAAAATGAGTCCCCCTGAGTGTCACTCTGTTTGCATATTAGCACGTAGCCAGGTCTCTGCCAAGTCACTCTCTGACTGACTGCTGCAGATGCTCTTTCTCAAGTATTCTGAGTCATATCTTTAGTGCAAGTCTTCAGGGACAAACAATAGCACCTGTTCCTCACAAGATATCGGGCCAGTTAGCCCATTCATGTATCTTTAATGAAGCTCTGGGGCAGATGGCAAAAAAATGGCATCATCAACAACTTAGTGCAGAGAAAACAAAGGGGATGAGTGTTGATGCAACAATGCCGTTTTAGAAATAGGAAGAGACAGAACCTAAGTGTTTCCCATGTATCTGCCGCTGTCTTGATTGTCTGAACAATGTGAGGAACACCAAGCAATTAAAATTCTTGGGTATGTACCCTTTTTGATCAAGAATATGTTCTCTACCCATTCCTAAAGAGCTGCTTTGGTGAGGGACTGGAAATTTAGGATTAATGGGCAGTTTTGGTTTGGGGCATGCAGTGTGTTTTTTTCATGAAGCACTGACTGAGCTTCATCTATGGTGGGTTCCTGGTTTTCCATTAGTCATTCAGGTTACATATCTAGCCAGTTAGTGCTGACCCCCAAAGCAATAAAAGTAATGCAGTTTCATACTCAGAGATATACTTTTGGTCACATCAAGTTTTACTTTTTGTTTTAACAAAATCAGTTTTATTCCCCCTTTTTTAATAGTATCTTTGAATTTGTGCTGAGGGAAAGCTATACTTTCAAGCAAAAAAGGATGCTATTTGAAATTTTGATAACTTCTTAGAAAATACATGTGGAGACTGGTCATTCTTTGATGCAGTGAGGAGGAGTCTATTATTTTTTATTCTTTTTTTTAAAGATTTATTTATTTTTAGAGAGGGAAGGGAGGGAGAAAGAGAGAGAGAGAAAGAGAAACATCAATGTGTGGTTGCTGGGGGCCATGGCCTGCAACCCTGGCATGTGCCTTGGCTGGGAATCCAACCTGCGACACTTGGGTTCGCAGCCCGCGTTCAATCCACTGAGCTACGCCAGCCAGGGCTATTTTTTATTCTTTAGTAAAATGTTTTTGGAAGTTGCTGTTTCCAGTGTGACTGCCTTTCCTGGTATGTCACCACATGGAAAATAGGATGATGGGAAGGAAGAGGAAAGGCAGGCTTACATTCTTCACACCAGGGTGGGGATTTTCTGTATCTTCAGAATTCTTTATCTGCCCTAAGCACTGACACTCAATGCAGTGGACTTAATTCACAGCTTCCATAGGAGGAAAGTATGTTGGGTGCTTGTATGTTCTTGTGTGGCCATGGAGCCTTCTTATCTCTCCCCCTTAATTTGCCCTTGCTTTCTATTTCTGTCCCACCTTCAACCAATAATCTTCTAGGAAGTACAATAAATGGAAAGCTATGAAAGGAGGAAATTGTTGCTTTAATTCATACTTTCCACTTATATTACAGTCAAGAACCTCTTAACAGCAGGGCTACATTCTGAGAAATGCATTGTTTGAAGATTTGGTTGTTGCACAAACATTATAGAACACAGTTACACAAACCTAGATGGTATAGCCTACGACAGTAATTGTATGTGCTATACTTTAGATAACTAGCAGCACAATAGATTTGTTTACACCAGCATTACATACACGTGAATAATTAATTGCTCTAACATTGCAATGGCTATGACATCACTAGGCGATTAGGAAGTTTTCAGCTCTATTATAATCTTACAGGACTGCTGTCGTATACGCAGTTTGTCATTGACCAAAATGTTGCACTGCAGCACGTGACTCTGTTTCCGCTGGTGAGTGGTGCTGTGGTGGTTTCTATATAGGTGGTAGACTTCCATTACCCTTGTTAATTTTTAAGACATAATTCTTTTAAACTAGTATCAAACTGGGGAAATCTGGATAAGATTGTTGGATTGTATTAATGTTGATATCCTAGTTTTGATATTGCACTCTAGTTTTTCAAAATGCTTCTGTTGGAGGAAACAGGGTAGAGGGTACATTGGATTCCTGTGTATTATTTATTACAACTTCATGTAAATTTACAATTATATTTGTAAAAACCTTCAGCCATATAATTGTTATCACAAAGAATTATATTCCTTACCTCATTTAGGTCTGCTTAGCAAAAGATGACTTTATGCTTAATATAATATAGTAATAGTTTATAGACTTTGAGCCTGATTTACCTGGACTTCAATCCTGCCTCCACCACTTTTTAATTGACCAAATTACTTACCCTGTCCTGGTTTTGTCTTTCCCATTAAATGAATGACAATAGTAACAGTTAGTACACCCTAGAATTTTGAGGATTAAATGAGATAAAGCATGTAAATCACTTTCCCAGTGCCTGGCGTATAGGAAACACTGGAAAATACTAGCTGCTGTGAGTATTATCATCATCATCGTTATCACTATTATTATTTTGGTAAGGAGCACTAGAAAGGAGCTTTTCATCATCCCTCAGCCTAGATTCTAATTGGCTACCAGATACTTTGGCTTGTGTTTAGTAAAGGGCTTTTTGAATTTTCATATCATTCTTTTACTTGAAATAAGTTAAGGACAATTTTATCTTTCCAAACTAAATTATCATTGCTCATGAAAGTATTATGATGAATAATTGGAATCAGTAACAATAGGTTTAAGATCAAATTGTTCTGGGTATAAAATGGGAGGGAAGATGAAAGAACCTGAATCTAAACAGTATAATAGCCATACTCACAAGCTGCCTCCAACAATACACCTCTGAAACATAAAATTATTTTTAGTTGCAGAACTCCAGATTTTCTCTACCAAAAGCATGTACGCATGTGATTTCCCCCTCTCCTCTTTTATTCCCTGTCACTAAAGTCCATGTGACATAATGGAAAAAGCCCTCAACAGGGTAATTAGTGGTTTGGGACTTTAGATCCAGCTCTGTCATAAGCAGTGTGACCTCATGCTTTTGCCTTCTGTAGCCACCTGTTTCCATGCGTAATTTGTGAGGTTTGATTTAAGTTAGTGTTTCTCAAAGAGCGGTCCCTGGATCATCAATACCACCTTCACCTGGATACTTGTTAGAAAAATATACTTCCAGGCCCCTCCCTCAAATCTACAGATTCAGAGACTCTGAGGGTAGGGTTGAGCAATCTTTGTTTTAATAAGCCATCCAGATTCTAACGCACATTAAAGTTTGAACATCACTGCTTTGGATTATTTTAATCTAAATTTTAGGTAGTTGGACCCAACCCCAGAGTTTCTGATTCGCAGGTCTGGGGTGGAACCCCATAATTAGCTTTGTTCAAGTTCTCAGGTGTTGCTGGGGCTGCTGCTGGTGCTGCTGCTGGTCAGGGACCACACTGGGAGAACTAGTGGGTTAGATCAACTGTAAACTCCGCTCCACCTCTGAGTCTATCATTACTACTGCCTTCACTATGCCTTCCACCCCACTCCTCACTTACTTTGACCTTCAATTTACTGAAACTGCCTCTGAGATAATAGCATTGAGAATTTCTAACATATCCTGCCTTATAGATGGTGATGGACAGAAAGGAACTTCCCTAAATTATTATACTTATGTTAATATGAAACACCTACCGCTTTTTGCCATTAAAAATGACCTTAGACAGTCTACTTAGTTATCTCATGTACATAGCTGATTACAAAGGAAATAGCTTTCAACACCAAGATTCAAAAATTAAGATCTGATGCCTAATTACCACTGATCCCTTTCTGATCTGAAGAGCCTGGGCACCAATATAAAAATAAAATTGTTTCCATTCTAAGATGCTGCTTAATGAATAACACTAAAAATCCCAAGTTACATCTTCAAATGATCGCTGTCGTCCCACCTCTTCTTTTTCATAGTTTTCTAGATACTGGGGATGGGATAATGCTCTGTGAGGCTCAGTGTCTGCGAAGAACATGACAAGCCTCTGCCTGCCAAACTGAATTGTTTAGTTGGCTCATGTTTTCTTTTTTGAATTAGAGTTATGGGTAAGATCCACTGTTTCTTCTTTTGTCGGTAACTTGATAATTTTCTAGTACTGAATATTCAAACTATACAAAAAAATGAGCAAAGACTTAACATGTACTGAGGGCCTAGAACATGCCAGTCACTGTGCTGCAAGCGTCACTCTCCTTGTCTGCTTAATTCTCACAATAGCCATGCAAGGTAGTGTCATTAGCTTTTCTTTTTACATGACAGAGTAGTCTCAGAAAGGTTAAGTAACTGTCCAAGATCACACAGCCAACAGAATGACAATGTATAGATTTAAGTTCAGCTTCTTTGACAGCAAAGCCTCTGTAGTGACAGTAGATTCTGGATACATATGTGTTGAATGAATAAAAGAATGACTATATCACATTATCTTACTAATGTTGACTTTTAAACAATCATAGAAGTATAAAGTTGAAAAAGCTCTATAGGTTATTATCTAATTAGGGTTTTTAATGTATATCTTTTCAAGAACTTCTAATATGTAGATATACAACCTTTACTTGACCACCTCTAGGGAAATGGCACACACCCCCTCTTTAATCAGTGATTGTTAAATAAATCATCATTAGAAAATTCATCTTTGCATTAAATTTGCCTATGCCCCCAATCTTTCTCTCTCCTCCCTCTCTCTTTTGAGTTCAGTTCTGCCTTTTTTAACTACTCACAGTTAATCTGGTTCATCTTTCATATACTATTCCCTCAAATATTTGAGGATAGCATATCTTCTCTATCCCATGCTAAATAGCCGCCATTTTTTCCAGCTACTTCTCAAGATCCATAACACATTATAGCAACTTAATAAATGTTTGCTAAATGAAAGAAGGAGAGGGTATATAAATATGATACCTAGACTTCTCACTTTCTTGTTCCCTATTTTTAGAGTTTGAAGTATCTGTGCCGTGTTCAAGGTCCATGGTAGGACCATATTTCCAGAAGTAAATGAAATGGTTTCCTTTGATATTCTTTTGCACTGAACAGTAGTCACCCACAAAAAAATACTGTTTTATTTTCTGACACAGAGCAGTGCCCTCATTTTTGACATCTCAGATTTGCATCAGGTCACAGTAAGCTGGGGTTGAAACGCAAACCTAGTCCTTTTGTTCAGGGTTAAAGGCAAGACCTGGGCACTAGGGGATCAGCTTCAATTGAAGCAGGCTAAGTTTGTACTCTAAAGTACAAAACTTGGGCTTACCTCAGCTAAAATGGAAGAAATAGCTGCCCAAAGCTAGTTTCTTTCACGCCCCACTGGCAAGGTAGTAATTGCACAAAGACCTTTTTATTATAAGTTGATTTTCCTGAGAAATGAATTCAGAAAAATACTGTAAAGTGTTTATTTTTTGCTTGCCCTTTATTAACCCGCATCTTAGGGCTTTCCCTGGAGAAAAACTGTTGGTAAATGAAACCTCTTAGACCTACACAGAGGCGTTTTGCACTATGTCCCTGGCTGTGGGGGGAAAGGGACAGGACAAGGCAAGTCAGTGCTGTTTCAACAGGGCCACCAGCCAGTATATGGAATTTTGCCTAAAGAGAAGATTTAGGAATTTAAATGGGGGAAGGGTTTGGGATTGGTAGAATTACTGGTAAAGGTTTGTATCTTAAATAGAATGTAATGTATGTAGCCCTTTTATGCTAGTAGAGAGGCCAAAAACCCAGTTTGAACTAAAAGATCATTTCTGTGAATACACCCTAATTTTGATCTTTAAATAACAAAAGTCCTGTGGTTCGACCTACAGGTCCTAATAGCCAGGACAAAACCTTCCTGTGATGCTCTCCTGGAATCAGGGTGGTATGTGCGGAGCGGAGAAGGGAGCTAGGAAATTAAAATGTGATTTCCACCGGCATGATTCTGTCATAGCTCTTATTTTCTGTATATGGAATACAAATACTGATATAGAGAGTGAAGATTTTCTATTTTGCATTTTTGTGCTCTTTGATACATTTATTGAGGTCAAATGAAATTTGATATAGTAGGATTTATTATGAAATGCTCTCTGAATACAACTCCATAATTACTGAGCTACATGGTAGTGCATAAAGCTGTAAAACTGCTTAGCCAGACAGGCAATTTATATGTTACATCGAGGTGTGTATGGCAAAGAATATTAGTTTAATTGGGAGCCAAGATGTAGTAGCCTTAAATCTGAAGAGCTCTATGTTTAACATAATGCAGTGAGGCTTTGAAATAAGATACCTAAACTGGGGAGACACAGCTTTCAGAATACATAACAATTAGACATTATTTTCTGACCAAGGACACTAAATATTATTTTCAAAATAAAGCATGGAATGCACAGCCAGTGAAAGGGTGAAACCTTTTAGCACTGTATGGTGTAAGAAGCAACTTATTTCTTTTTTCTTTTTAAAGAATAGAAAATTAAAAAAAACTCAAGATAAAAGAAAACCATTTACTACAATTTAGTGGAAGCAGGGGTGAAGCAAATTCACAATGAGGATATGTTCTTGGTGTGCTAATGGAATTTTAGAGGAGGGATTCGGTGAATTTCGCCTGAATTTTCTCAGGGAGCTATTTGGAATGAGGTTAGAAGTGCGTGGCTGTTTGGGTACCAGCACACCACCAGGAGTGAAAAACAAATACTGCTTGGCGTCCATTTGCTCTCTGTCTGATCATAGGCTCTCTTCTGTTTAGCAGGTTCAGGGTCATATGCCTCCGCTCATGATCCCAATTTTTCCACATGACCAGCGGACCCTGGCAGCAGCTGCTGCTGCCCAGCAGGGATTCCTCTTCCCCCCTGGAATAACATACAAACCAGGTAAGTAGAGAGGCATTTAACATTCTTTTGGAAATGCTAAAATCCACATGTTTTTGCTTCGTAGTCAAAACAAACACAGGAGCACATGAAAGAAGTATGAATAAAAAACCCATAAAAGCTTATTTAAAAGTAAAATTAGAATTGGAAAGTTAATTGGGAAGGTGACATGATAATAAACTAATTGGTTGCTAAAACTTTTATTTTCTCGTCTTCCACTTGAGTTTGTTTTGAGTTCACAGATAAATTGCTACTTTCCCTGGGGATTACAAATTTTTGTTAAGCTCTCTCTTACCTTCACTGTGAATAATTGTCTTTGGCTAAAGATGCTTTCCTCCCCCTGAGAGCTTTCATATTCTGGCAGAGTGGTCACATACAGTATGAAATGTTATTATTTGTTATATGATTTCTCTTGAAAGAAAAGTTAAAATTGGACAGATTTAATTAGCTTACTATTAATAGGTAAAATTCTTTTTGATTTTAGTCTAAATAATGAAGCATTCAGTAGTATTTTCTCATTCATCTTTCCACCTCAAAAAACAGGTCACATAACCTTGCAGTGAAATGTGTTTTGAGATGATTTAGCAAATGTTATGATTTTTCTTTATTCCTCTGAGTTTACTGGACTCCTGGGGAATTCAATTAGAGACACATAATGGTTTGAAGCTTCTTTCAGAGCCTCCTTGTAAACAGGGCTTTAAATGTTTAAAGATATGTTGCCAAAGGAATCCAATGTAAGGAGATAGTCAAGTAAATAAAAGTCAACCTTAATTTCATTTGTGAATTCTTTGTAAGTGACCTCAGCTCAGAAGTAGTGACCTTGTTCTACTCACTAATAATTTCTGTGTCAAGTTCTTTTTAATATATTAACCTCCGAATCTGAGTATAAGAAATCTGAGTGCAGCAGTTTCTTTGTGTGTGGGGTTTATAAAGTGAACAAAGGCATTTTAATAGGCTTAAAGCAATAATAAAATATAAATCACTTTACTAAAATTCTTGGTAAGAAAGCTTGCTAAATTGCATAGAAACAAACCTGGTGAGTTTTAACATCTATTTTACTTACTTGTTGCCATCGATAACTCTTTCGTATTTGGAAGCGTAAATACCGTTCCTTGTGACCAAAGGTGGGATGTCTGTGTCAAAACTCAAATGATTCAAATAGAGATGTTAAGAGTCTGGCTAACTAAGGACTGACTGTGAAAATTCCTCAAAAAAAAAAAGTCAATCCTAGTATTAAAGGTTTTTGGACACCTTGTGATAGAAAATTGTGATATTCAAATTACTAAAAATTGATTTTTGTAGAGAGGAATTCTTAGAGCAAGTCATATTTCCTATGAAATTGGTATTTGTTTTAAGGACAGGTGTTTATTTTGTCGGAATATGTTTCTGCCAGTGCAGTGGTTCAGCCCTTCTCTTATCGCCCTAAGTATTTGGGAACTCTTTCTTCATCTTGACTCCCTTTGGAATGTTGATGTAAACTAAATTTATTGGTTTATCCCAAATCTGCGCTTATCATCTCTACAACTCTTAAATTAACTATGTGTGGAAACTCTCTATTTAACTTCATTGTTTTTTAAATTTAAAATTTTCCATACTTCAAAATCAGGGATGGGCCTTATTTTCTGTTAGACATAGTCCTCACCATAGTTAACATGTTACTTACCTAATTTTGTTAAAACATAATGACATTTTTCTTGGGGAAAAATGTTGTTATATAGTCAGTGAAGTTGGACTATTTTTGAAAAACTGCCTTCTCATACAGCATCAATGAGATTATAGCATGTCACTGAGAAGAACATAGAGATGGAGACATCACTGTGCAGGAGCGAGTTACCTCCATGGGACAGAGATTGTGCAGTGCAATGTAGTGTGCTGGGGAAGCAGAATTGTATTTATTTTGGTTAAGGCAGGACAATGAATTTGGACATTAGGACAATTTTTAATCACTAGCAAGGCTGGTTGAAAAAAAATATTTTCTAATGATCCATAGGTTATATCAGAAAACTTAATTAACCAGAAGTCTATATTCTTTAATACTTTGGCTAATCTAGGCTTTATTGCATATACAAATTATACTTAAAAAGGACTAACATTATGTGCTCTTACACCATTAGTAGAGAAATTACGTACTCAGGAGCCTTAATCTACACAGTGGTCTCGTCCTTCACTTGAATCGGGGGAGGAGAATACTGTTGGGCTGGAGTTTGGACTTGAAAAATGTTTTTGCTCCAAACTGAGCTATGATGATTTTACTTGAAATATACATTAGACAATGACTAAATTTTTAGGAGAGAATAGCTCTGTCACATATAAAAGCCTTGAAATGGTCACATACCTTTATATTTTGGTTCCTTAAGCAGGAGGCTGAGCAAGTGCTACTACTTTGATCTTTATAAATTACAAACTAAATGGCTCTCTCTTTTTCTTTTCTACCTTCTCACAAGCTAAAACAATTCCATAGAATTTATGCCACCAGCTGATGGAATGATTGTCTCGATTGCTAGAAAGCCAGGTCCTCCTTGGGGTAATGTTCATGGTCAAAGTTAACTGTTTCCAGGCTCATATTAGGACAGTCTAAACAAATCTATTTAGGGCTATGGGTGTTTCTCTTCAGATACTTTGACCCACTGCACTGGGCATTTCAGGGCCCCAGTGTGCAATGGACATGGAGCCAGCTCTCCCCCCTCGCAGGCCTGCTGAGGAGGAATGCTGCCCCCAGGGACTGTGCAGTTTTAGGGGAACAGCTATCAGATGGATCTCTGTAGAAATAGCTTTATTGAGTTTTAACCCCTAATCCAAAAAAGTTTTTTAATAGTTCAATAATTAGAGACATCTTTATGGAAAGGAACTCATCAGGGTCCAAAACATAAACCACCTTTTGGTTGCTTTGCTCTTTTATGTCACGATACTGAACTGTGCAGCAATCCAGGGTAAGGTAAATACATTTTAGTGCCTATATTTGAGAAAATTTAAAAAGTGAGCCTCTTTCATAGTTGCCAATATATATATCAATCAAGATGGAATTGCCTGTAAAATAAGGACATTTGATACACCAGAGGTGATGCACTTACTAGTTGTAATATGATAATAGCTAAAGCTTACCGAATACTTTGTGCTAAATATTTTGCACGAATTATTTAAATTCCTACTTGAACATATTTAACCTTGCTGCCCCTCATGTTTTTTGTCATTTGCAAAAATATGCTATGATTTATCCACTGCTCAATGTAGGAGTAAAGATTAAGTTTGGCAGAGTGTATGGAAGTTCTTTCAGAATTCTAAATCACTACGTTTGGGGATAAAACCTGACCCTGAAGCTGAGTAAATTTAGCTACATTAAATCATACCCTCGTCCATTAAAAATGTGGTCCCCAAACTGAGCCTTCAGCTGAGATACACTGTCCCTTGGCTTGACAACCAGAAGCAATTTACCAGCATACCTAATGCTTCTTTTAAAAAAATGTGTTAAAATGTAAATACTATAGTAATTATCATTTTAACCATTTGTAAATGTACAACCCAGCAATATTAATACATTTACAATGTTTTGTAAACCATCACCACTATTTATATACAAAATATTAATCATCATCAAAAAACTCTGTGGCCATTAAACAATAATGCTCCCTATTTCCCACTCCTAATCCCTAGTTACCTCTATTCCACTGTCTTTCTCGGTGAATTTGCCTGTTCTAGGTACTTCATTTAAATGGAATCATACAATACTTATCCTTCCGTGTCTGGCTGATTTTGTTTTCAATTCATATTATCACATATATAATATATATGCTATATATATATCCTTTCCTTTTTATGGCTAAATAATATCCCACTGTATATATACATCTGTTTGTATATGTATTTTGTTTGTTTGTTTATTTGTTCATCTGGTTGAAACTCAGGTTGTATCTACCTTTGGACTATTGTGAGTAATGCTGCTGTGAACATGGGTGTACAAATGTCTTTTCCAGTTCCTACTTTCAGTTCTTATGGATATATATGTAAGGGTGGAACCGTTGGGTCAGGTTCTATGTTTAACTCTTTTTTTTAATTAAAGATTTTATTTACTTATTTTAGAGAGGGGATGGGAGAAAGAGAGAGAAGGAGAGCAAACATCAGTGTGTGGTTGCCTCTCACACGCTCCCCACTGGGGACCTGGCCCACAACCTAGGCATGTGCCCTGACTGGGCATTGAATCAGTGACCCTTTGGCTCAAAGGCCAGTGTTCAATCCATTGAACCACACCATCCAAGGATCTATGTTTAACTTTTTGATGAACCACCAAACTGTTTTTCACAGAGGCTGTACTATCTTACATTCTCACTAGCAATGCCAGAGAGTTTCAGTTTGTCCACATCCTCCCACACTTGTTATTTTCCATAAAAAAATATATGTGTAGCCATCCTAGTAGATGTGGGGTGATACCTTATTTTAGTTCTGATTTTAATTTTCCTAATGATTAATGATTTTGAGCATTTTTTCCTATGCTTATTGGGAATTTGTATCCCTGGATAAATATCTGTTTAAGTACTTCATTGCCCATTTTTGAATTGGGAGGTTTGTTTTTTGTTGTTGTTGAGACTCAGAAGTTCTCTGTATATTCTACATATTATTACCCCTTTATCAGACATATGATTTGCAAATATTTTTTCCTGTTCTGTAGGTTGTTTTTTCACTTACTTGATAGTATCCTTTGATGCACAAAAGGTTTTAATTTTGATGAAGTCAAATTTATTTTTACTTTTGTTGCCTGTGCTTTTGCTGTCCTATTCATGAAATCATTGTCAAATTCAGATTTACCTGTACATATTCTTCTAAGATTTTCATAGTTTTAGTACTTAAGTTTGGGTCTTTTATTCGAGTTAATTTTTATATATGGTGTAAAGTAAGGATCCAACTAAACTCTTTTGCATGTGGGTATCCAGTTTTCCCAGCACCATTTGTTGAAGATGTCCTTTCTCCATTGAAAGGTCTTGGCACACTTGTCAAAAATCAATTAATCACATATGTTAGGGTTTATTTCTGGGCACTTTATTCTGTTTAATTGGTCTATATATCTCTTCTTATGCCAGTACTATATTACTGTAGTTTTGTATAATTACTGTAGCTTTGTAGTAAATTTTGAAGACAGGAAGTATGGGTCTTCCAACTTTATTCTTCTTTTTAAAGATTGTTTTAGCTTTCAGGGATTCTTGCAATTCCATGTAAATTTGAGGATTGGCTTTTCCATTTCTGTGAAAAAGATTGTTGGAATTTTGATAGAGATTTTACTGTATCTGTACATAGTTTTGGGTAGCATTGATATCTTAACAATGTAAGTCTTCCTGTTCATGAACATGGATGCCTTTCCATTTATTTAGGTCTTTTAAATCTCAGCAATGTTTTATCGTTCAGTGTGCAAGTCTCTTTGCTTCCTTGGTTAGATTTATTCCTAAATATGTGATTCTTTTAGATGCTATTGTAAACAGAATTGTTTTATTAATTAATTTCCTTTTGTATCATTTTTGCTGGTATATAGAAACACAATTGATTTTTGAGTATTGATTTTATACCCTGAAACTTTGCTGAAATTGTTTATTAATTCTAGCAGCATTCTTCTGCATTTTGGGGGTATCCTATATATAGGATCCTGTCATATGTAAATACAGTTTTTTATATCTTCCTTACCAATTTGAATGCCTGCCCTCCCTCCCTTCCTCCCCTCTTTCCTTCCTTCCTTCCTTCCTTCCTTCCTTCCTTCCTTCCTTCCTTCCTTCCTTCCTTCCTTCCTTCCTTCCTTCCATCTGTTCATCTATCCAACCATCCTGTCTTTTTGTCTAATATTGCTGGCTAGAACTCCCAGTACAATATTGTATAATTGCAGTGCAAGTGTGTATCATTGTCTTATTCCTGATCTTAGGGGGAAAGCTTTCAACCTTTTACCATTGCATATGATGTTAACTCTGGGTTTTTCATAAGCGACCTTTAGCATGTTGATGAACTTGTCCTCTATTCATAGTTTTCTGAGACTTTTTTGTTATGAAAGGGTGCTAGATTTTGTCAAATGCTTTTTCTGCATCAGTTGAGGTGATCATGTGAGGTTTTTCCTCTTTGTTCTATAAATGTGATGTATTACATTGATTTTTTAAAATGTTGAACTACCCTTGCATTCCTGATATAAATCTTACCTAGTCATGGTAAATAATACTTTTAATATATCATTGGGTTCAATATGCTAATATTTTGTTGAGGATCTTTTTATCTATACCTGTGTAGGATGTTGGTCTGTCTCCCTGTCCCACCACCCGATGTCTTTATTTGGCCTTGGTATCAAGGTAATGTTGGTCTCATTACTGAATAGTTAGGTAGTGTTTTCCCTTCTTCACTGTTTTTAGATTTTGAGAAGATTAATGTTAATTTTTCTTAAATGTTCAATAAAATTTACTGATGAAACCATCTGGTCTAGGACTTCATTGGGAGCCTTTAGATTACTTATTCAATCTCTTTAGTTGTTATAGTTCTGTCAATATCTTCTATTTTTTCTTGAGTCAGTTTGCTAATTGTGTCTTTCAAAAATTTGTCCATTTCTTCTAGATTTTCTAATTTGTTGTTGTACAATTGTTAGCTAATGCTTCTTTTTTTTTTAAGATTTTATTTATTTATTTTTAGAGAGGGAAGGGAGGGAGATAGAGAAAGAGAGAAACAACATGCAGTTGCTGGGGGTCATGGCCTGCAACCCAGGCATGTACCCTGACTGCAAATCGAACCTGCGACACTTGGGTTCGCAGCCCACTCTCAATCCACTGAGCTATGCCAGCCAGGGCCTAATGCTTCTTTTTTATTCCTTTATTTCATTTAGCATTTATTGAGTACCATTTGTCTATATTCATATAAATAATAAATTTTATATAAACAAAATGTTTATGTTTACGTAAAATAAGTGTAATATATATTCTCATTTAATTTTCATAACAATTCTAAGATGTGTCATTTTTTTCTATTCTATTAAGAGGAAAAAAAACCTAAAGGTTAAATAGTTGTTTAATTTTTCCAAGCTTTCCCATCTAGAAGTTAGTAGAGATAGAATTGATTGATTTGATACTCTACACTTTTGCAGACATGACCTGAGTCAGGGGTCCCCGAACCCTGGGCCATGGAGCAGCATCAGTCTGTGGCCTGTTAGGACCAGGGCTGCACAGCAGGAGGTAGTGGCAGGAAAATATTTCCTTCATTTATATTTACAGCAGCTCCCCATTGCTTGCATTACCATCTGAGCTCTGTCTCCTGTCAGATCAGTGGTGATAGCATTAGATTCTCATGGGAGCACAAACTCTACTGTGAACTGTGCATATGGGGGACCTAAGGTGCATGCTCCTTATGAGAATGTAATGCCTGATGATCTGAGGTGGAGCTGAGGCGGTGATGCTAGTGCTGGGGAGCAGCTGCAAATACAGATTATCATTAGCGGAGAGGTTTGACTGCATGGAGATCATAATAAATCAGTTGCTTGCAGATTCATACCGAAATTCTATCGTTGAGTGGCAAGTGACAGTTAAGCTGCATCTGGTGGCAGGCTATAAAGCTATCTCCCTCATCCCTGGTCTATGGAAAAATTGTCTTCCATGAAACCAATCCCTGGTGCTAAAAAGGTTGGGGACCATTGGTTTAAGTGTGTATAACATTAAGAAAAGTCTAGTTTCTGTGGTTGTTTTTTGCTGTGGAAAAAAATGTAATTTATGTGTGGTGTTATCCAAATGACATGTTGTAAAGCTAGATTTTTACCTCTTCCAGAACTAAAGCGGAGGTGCTCAAATACTTGATTAAATCTATCTATTTGAAATTAACAAAACATCTGAGGTTTTTCAGATTAGCACTCTAATTTTTAAATAAAAATGTTGAGGTCTAGGAAGAAAATATGTTCACCCATGTAAACTAACTTGGTTTTATGGAGATTAAGATTATTTTAACTGTCCCTCCTACATATATGGAATCTATATCATTGGTGAACTATCATTAAGGCATAAACTTTGAGTCATTATTTTAATTTGATTTCTTATAATGGGGGTGGATTTATATCAGTTCATCCACCCTCACTTATTTAATTGCTATTGTGACAAATTCCATGGATTTTTATATATTGGTCATAGTCCTAGATACATCTATGAAATAGATGAAGAAATTAAGATTGATACTTGATTCCTAGCTTCTTTAAAGTTACCAAAAACAGTGCAGACACTCTTAGGGAAAGTCCTAAGATCAAGACTCTTATCATGATCTCTTCTTTGATGAGCAGAGAAGGAGAATTTAGTGGGAGAAATAAGAGCACGGTGATCTCAGGAATATGTGCAACAACCCTTGCCATTGTTTTTTGTCCAGTTGTCCTCAGAACAAATGGAAGGTTTTGTTCTTTTTTAGGATTCTAAAAGTGTCACCCATTACCTACTAACTTCCAGTATAATGTGATGTCTCACAAAGATAAGTTCAGATTGACTATGGCAATTTCTTTGGATATAGATGAACTGTAATATTTTATTACTCTGAATACATACATCCAGGCAAGATGTAAAGTGGTATGTCCAAGTCTGTATTGGTGATAGTGATTAAAATATTTGTATGTTGTAGCAAGAACGATGACAGTTTATTACAGTGAGGTCTATATGTAAGTTATTTGACAACTCAGGTAATTTACTGTCCTATGACGCCACCACACAATAATCTGAGAGATAGTTGGGGATGTGTCGTGTATTTTTCTTCTGTTTTTGGAGGGTGTAAAATAAGGTATGAGACTTTGAGCCAGTAACTGGAGAATCTTCTCTACTCTTCCCAACCTTTTAAAATTATTTCCTCAGTAGGTTAGTATCTGAAATGAATATCTCAGAAGACCACAACCATCCCATTCCCTTGTTTTTCTGAAGAATCAAAGTAAATGGGCAGAATTTTACCTATGGGATTTTTTAATTTTTTTTTTAAGTGGAATTTTTACAAACTGAGTTACAGACTTGAATTACACAAACTGAGAATATTCCTGTAGGAGGTAGACAGAGTCTAATGGGTCCATCTTCTCAGTACAGGCTCCCCTGTCTCTTGTATTTAAGTCTTAATAGGTTTTGACTTCATTTCAGTTTCCCTGAGAATTAAAAAATATTATTTCTGTCATTCAGGCACTCTTGCTGTGGAGCTGCTTTGATTTCAAAGAAATATTACCTATTGTGACAAATGAAACTACTGTTAGGCAAATTTTCTGTAGGTTTTAAATCCTGTTTTCTTAATCCTCAGGTAAAAATAGTCAGTTGGAAAATCTAGAGGGCTGGAAAGATGGATTTAGAGAGTGCACATTCTTCCCCAAAGTGTCTCTCAGAGTTGTCTCCTTATACCAGCGGTAGCAAGAGCCAGATCACAGCAGCGCCCAAAGCCAACCTGTTCTAACAGGCTTCCTCTTCCTTTGTACAAATTTAAAAAGAATGGGTCCTCACGTAAGCATTTCAAATCCAGAGACAAATTTGAAAAAAATTGCTACAACATGTTGACTGATTTCTTGCCAAGTCAGCCACTGAGAACTTTTTCTTGATTGACTCTTACACAGAGAAAACTAGAGGGGGTGGGGGAGAGCACAAAACTTCATTATATAAAAAAATTAAACTTCACAATACCCTAAATCCCTCTCCCTCTTATATTTTTCTCTTTTAATCCCACTCTTTTCTTCACCCGTATCTTCTCCCTTTCTTGCCTTTTCCTTTTTCTCTATCTTCTAATTATTCTCTGTTGCTCTGATGTATTCATTTTTACTTTTAGTATTGATATATAATGATATGTTCTGGAGAAATAGCTTTCCAAAGATTATATTTAGAAGTACAGATTCAAACCAGCAGAAAGGTTAAGAACGTCTTAAAAATATGCTTGTCACAGTGGAGAGAAAGCTGTTTGTAGCCAGCAGGTGAGCTGGAGAATACTGCAGGGTGTGGTAGAAATAGTAATAAATTAACTAGCAAGCCAAAAAGTATAAAAAAAATCAGCTATTTCATAGCATAGAAGCATGACAGCTATGAAAAAGGAGTGCCCCGGGGAATTCTTTTAGAGTTTGATTTTTTAAAATATGTTTGACATGAAAAATGTTTTAGTACAAATACAGCAACTGGTATTAAACTTACAGGGGGTGGGGGTTGTGTTTTAGAGTTAGTATGAATAATGCATGATATTTAAAAAAGAATAGCTCTAAATGTTCCGGGAGGCAGTCCATGTTGATGGTTGGAATGGTGATTTTTTTCCCTATTTTTGAAGCATCATTAATTCAGCATCGTTTTGTGATTTTTTTAACCTGATAAGATATCAACCAAAGAAATACTATTTGACTTAGATCAGAATATTCTTTCATCAGATAATTTAGTTTAAATATCAAGAAGATCAGTAGAATTATTTAAGCATAAAGCGACAGTCATTTAGTATAAAAAATAATTTGGCCTAGTTATCTTTTTTAAAAAGCTCATGTAGCACTGCAAACCAAAATCAACCTCATGGAAGGGGAAAAACAAGATCAGATATTTTGAACATTACTCCATAGGAGACCCGCACAATGTAGTGTGAGTGAATGCATTGTAGCCGCGCTCCATATGCAATCAGAAGCCAATTGTTACTGGACTGTGTACAAGCACACACTGTGCTCAATGGTCTGATGAGGTATTATGGATATGATGCAAAGAGACTGTGTAGATTAGAAGCTAACAATTTGTTAAAAGTGAAAGCAACTTAACATTTACATTGGGCCAGCTGAGCAGCACTTCCCGTGGCAGGCAGGATGAGTTCCGAGGAGGCAGGGGCTTCAGGAAGGCTCCAGGTATTAGTGTCCATGCTGAAAAAGTTCTATTGCTTTCCAGTTGACTACCTTTATTACTGTGATTCTTTCTGTACCAGTTTTCCATTATTACATTCAGCTTTCAGTGTGGAAAAGTTCATGCAAAACAGCATGATCATTATAAATGTCAAAAATGTGTGGAGGAACAGCCTATTAAAATATAGCCTAGAGATAGTACATAACACTGACTTTAAATAAGTAGCCGAAGCCAAAGTGATACTCCATTAAATCACTGATATTGTGTAATTTTTCCGCAAGTATTAATTTTGACTTCAGTCACTACTATCACAATACACTCCACATCACTTTCTCTTGGTTCTTCAGGTTGCTGCACACAGTCTGTGTTCTTAGGGCACAGGCGATACTTCAGTCCCCCGTCTTAGGAGTGGTCTGGAGTCAGGGACACAGTAAGATGTAGCACTGAGCTCTGCTGAGCCATGTGCAACCCTTTCCAGACTTCTAATGCAGATATTCCATGTAAAATGTGCGTTTATTTAATCAAATCACCAAGAAGTAAGTGATAAGTGCCTTGTGTGCAGGATGCTAGGATCCACCTAGAATCCAGAAGTTAATCCAGAAAAATAATTATTTCCACTCCCAATGGGGTACCAGGCATTTCACAGAATGTAGGCAGATAAGATTCACATTTTTAATTTTTTTCTATTTTTTATAAAATAAAGTTTAGGGTTATGGACAGTCAATAGTTCATAATCTTTTTTGGACTGTAACACTCTGCTTTGTCCACTAAGCCAAACTTTTTGTTGTTCTAATACAAAAGCCTTAATGCTTTCTCAGTGAACTGAGTGTCAGCCTGGCTTGAAGATATTTTTTTACTCTTAAAAAAATGATGTATTACAAGATTTGTAATGGAGTGAACATGCTTGAATTGCACATTTAATTTTTTTAACATCACATTCATGTTTTGCCAGTTTGCCTACCAGCTATCTGTTAACAAAAAGTTCCAAGGCAGCACTGCAAGTCCGTGCCCAACTAAGCCTTTTGTTTCTGCAGATGTTTGGGCTTAGAGCAATGTTGTGAAGCTCAGGCAATCCAAGGACCATGTTTGTACTTGTCTGCTGCGCTTCCCTATGCATTGTCTAAACCTGTATGCATTGTTCTTTCCGACAGGTGATAACTACCCCGTACAGTTCATTCCATCAACAATGGCAGCTGCTGCTGCTTCTGGACTCAGCCCTTTACAGCTCCAGGTATGTGCCAGAGGAAAAAAATGTGGGATACGAGCCAGTACTTTAGTGGAAAACTGCTAACCAGCTGTATGCTAAATAATGGCCTGAATGTTAAATAATTTTTTAAGCATAGCCTAGGAGGATTAACACCTTATGTACTTACCATACTGCAAATAGAAAAGTGCCAGTTTCAATATTTTTAAAGGACAAATGACATGATGACTTAGAACTATGTATACTCTCTATCGGGTGAGTTAATGGTTTTATAATTTCTTCATGGCTAGTTGTTATTGGCTACATTAGCTTTTTCCTTGTCAGTTTTCAGCCATGTCTTAACTTATGCCAAAGTAGCTTTTACATAGAAGCATCAAAACAGAAAATGATGTTGGATATTTTGTCTAGCAGCTCATAGAAGAGGGGGTTGTTATTAACAAGTTACTTTAGCTATTTACTAAAATGTAAACACATTGCACCTGTGTGTGTGTGTCTCATCGCATCCTCTTCCTCATCCCAGGTGGGGAGTCTGGGCATGGTGTCTGACCAAGTTCTGGATTAGTGTTCCTTACTTAAAATCTACACTTGATGGGAAAGTGTTTAAGAAGCTGAATGAAAAAACCATTCCCACCTATCTTCTTCACAGTAAAACGAAGGGTTTACAGTAGGGCTAGGTGATCTTTAAACCCTTCCAGCACCTGCTATTTTAATGGGAAATTGACTTTAAATATGAGTGTCTATTTTAACAAAAAGATAATAATATTAAAGTATAGGTTGAACCTTCAGAATTGAAATAATTAGAAAGAATATGATAATTATCTATTTTAATTTCAATACAGTGGAAAGTTTAAAGGTATATTTTATTCTTATAATTTACTGTGATTATTTCTAGTTTTCTAAAATAATCTAGGGAATAGCATTTGGCTAGGCATTTTACTTTCTTCTTTGCTATTCCCTGCACAACTTCAAATATAAAAAAATGTGCAAATATTTTACCATAAAAAAACAACATTTTGAGCATTTTCAATTGGGTCTGCAAATAAGAATTTCTGCATTACTTTGAGGAATGTTATAATTAGAAGCTTTATCCAGAAAGCATTGAAGATGTTACTGTTACAGACTGCCTAACAGAACTTAGAAACTGTACCTTATAGGAGCAACAACCCCACCTCTCTTTCAAACCTTGATGTTCTTCACTACTAACACTAGAATTTACTGAAGTTGGTAAAATCTAAAAAGAAGCCTTGCTAATAGGAATTCTAATCTATTTCTCCTTTTTTGATGGCTGTGCTATAGAGTGCAGCCTTGAGTCAGAGGCAGAAATAAGAACCAGTACAATCATTGTTTAATCTTGTAACCAAGTTTCTAAGAAGGAGCATCTGGGTCCTAACCCTTCTACTTTCTATTCTTTGGTATGCTCATTACCCTGGATTTAGAAATATGTGTTCTGTTTCATGAGTTCTGACAGTATGTTTTGTCTTTTTTTTTTTTCTGAATATGCAACTAAACAGAAGGGTCATGTTTCCCACCCACAAATTAACCCAAGGCTAAAGGGCCTAAGTGACCGTTTTGGCAGGAGTTTGGACACCTTTGAACATGGTGGTGGCCACTCTTACAACCACAAACAGATTGAGGTATGAATACTTCCATTGGTGCTTCATTGGGTGGGGGACTGGATTGCTCAGTCATATTTTAGGCTTTTTAAAAAGGTGGCAGATACTCAACCTAAACACTAAAACATAATTATTTCCTTTTTTTCATTCTTAAGGAGGCTCATTTTTGCTCCTTTTCTTTCATAAAAAAAGGTAAAGGTAAAAAAAATGCCCCTGAATCAGGTTGTTAACTGCTATATAAGTACTCACGCAAAATTTTTACTTTGTGAGTGTCCTCAAACCATCTTTATTTCCCTTACTCTTTTACTGTTTTTATGTATAGTGATGTATAATATTTAAAAAACACTTAAACATTTAAAAAATCTCATTTGATCCTGTAAAGTTGATAGAATATAATCCTGCTTGTACAGACAAACAAGAGAGGTTCAGAGAGGTCAAATTATTTAACAAAGGTTACACAATATTCACAGAGTCAGAATTTTCACCTGGGATTTCTGATTGTACCTATTTCAGGTTTTCTAATTTGATTTTCTCAGGCTGAAGCAGAGATGGGAGCCTGGGTCTGGCTAATTACTTTTTATCCCATAAATTTTGATAGTATTCCTTTCATATTTAACTTCCAATAAAACTCTTTGTTGTTTTGTGGAGTATTCTTACTAGTTGGGAGAAGATAGCTTATATGACTCTTTTGAAAACCCAGTCTTTTTCTTCTACAGGGACCTAGTCACTCTCTAATTGCACACTTAATTTTCCTCCTGTATCATCGGTGCCCCTCTCTGGGACTATTGGGTACTGGAGAGCCGCCACTTGTCTGTTGAATCACACACACACACACACACACAAAATGGGGATAGGTTACCTCAGACTGAAACACTCTTTAACTTTCTGGGTTAGATGTAATACTACATTTTATATTCTAACCTAGGATGGGAAACTGCATTAAAAAAAGAAAGAAAATAATTGCAGCTAGCAAAAGTTGTATATTCAGCTCCTATTGGCTCTGCTGGTCTATACATATCAAATACTATATACTTAATAAAGTGTCCCTTTGCCACCTCTGCTGCTTTGTAATGTGCATTTTTAGAAAATGGTAAAGTTTATTCCTAAGGAGAAAGAAGAGGACAAATCAAAGGCCAGCTTGGAAATAGCCTAAGGAAGGGTTCCAGAGCTTGCTGCCCACCTTCCTGTTTCCCTTTCACTGTGGTATGAGAAGTATACAGGGGTTTCCACTCCGACGTGACCGGGCACATCCTTTCAGAGTGTCTGCTGTCTTCTGTACAACTGGGAGGGATCTCTTTTCTAAGGCTTTTGGATGTAGAAAAGGTGCCATATTTCTGGACATTCTGCAAATCTACTGTGCCTAGGATTGACTGCTGAATAAAGAGAGAACTGGACATTAAGAACAAGCCCTTATGTGTGATGACAGTTCACAAGCTTACCCTCACAGGACAGATAGTTTGTTCAGCTTTAAAGTGCTTGAAAGGATGTGAAAGCAGGTGGCCTTAGCACAAATGCAAGACTTTCTCTTTTTGTTAACTTTTACTTTCTCTTGATGTGTTGAATTCTATCCCATCAACCTGCTCTTAGCCAATTTCCTACCCAATCTTTTTCTTTCTAATTTTTCAAAAGTTGCTTAAGTTGACTTCTTTCCCCCAAATACCACTGGTCTGTGATACTGTCAAATCTGGCTTCTGCTGGGCTTCTTCATACCATAATGTCATATATGTGAATGTCAGATCCTGGTGGTGCTGTAGCAGTCCTGATCTAGACACACAGCATATGCTGATGCCTGTCACTTTTATTAGGCTAAATAGAGAACCCATTGAAGCAGGAGTCCTCATAGCTTTGTAGTTTAAGCTTGGGCTGGTTTGAGAGTTTCCTGGGCTTTTGTTTATGCTTGCTCTATTTTCTTGCTTCCATATTTTGCAACATTTCTCTACATGTCAGGAAACTTTTGCTCTGTTTGCTTGTATGACATGTGGGTTAGAAAAGATTGACCTTGCTCAAAAGGCAGATTTCTCAAACTTTCCTGGTATTAGAATAGCATGTTTATTTGGATGTTTATGCACATCCAAACGAGCACAGTAGACACTCATACCTAAGCTGCTACAGACACTAATATTTTAAATCTTGAGTAAGAATATGGAGAAAAATTAATATTATCTTGCTTTATTGATTTTAAAGTCTACTTTCTTTTCTAGCTAAGGTGTTCTCTTTTTTGACAAGTTAAAATGTCAGCTTGGTCAACAATCTTGATCATGATAAACTGTTGATACTAAGGAAGCATTACCATGTGAACTGGCTTTATTTCTAAATGGAGAGTTTTAGTAAGAAGAGCCTACAACACATACACACCACTACCACCCCACCACCTCCACACGCACCCTGCTGCACTGCTCAGGGCAAGTTAACTTGTCCTTCAAAGCTTGTCACTTCTCACATCAATAAGCCTGGGTAAATCTCAGCAGTGTTTATCTCAACACCCTGGAAGCCTGAAATTTTGTTATCAAATAGAGAAAAGGTATTTAAAGTGAAAAGACCCTCCTTGCATTCGGGTATTTCAGTTTTTTCTTTCTCCAGAATAAGGAAGATGCAGGAAAGGATTTTTGTTTTTTTTTTTTCTTTTTCAGTTTTCTGTGCTAATCTAAGGCATGGTTTTCTCTGCCTCAGGGGCACAATATTAGAGGAGAGCAGGCCGAAGAATGCTATTTTTAGTTGAACAGTTCAGCAGATGGGGTCATGAATACTCATATATCTGAATGTTGAGGGGCTTGAACCATTAATTTTGATAATGTATTTAACCCTGGGAACAATCAGAAACTGTAACTCTAAGGTTACAGTGTTTTTGACCTTTCGAGAACAGAGGACATTTACTATAGTAAACAATATATTATATTGCTACTTATTCCAGTTCTCTACCCGTATAAATTTCAGGACCAGTTGCCATTTGCTTTCCTCGGCTATGTTAGCATTGGTGCTCCAAGTAAGTCGAAAAGAATGTTAAGGAAGGGGGACCAGTATAATGAGGCAGTCATGTAAATATGCCCTTTAAATAGCTAAGATGTTAGATTGTTTCTGAAAAAAATATTGTCTTAGAAACTAAGCTCTGAATGACTTTTTTACCCCAAAGGAAAAAGTGGTTTCAGTGTATTGATTCATTGTATGTGATGACTTTCAATATGATAGATCCTTAAGGTGACCTTGTTTAGTTTAGTTTTGTTTTGTTTTGTTTTTAAACAGGAGTAAAGTTGCTTTATAGTTGTGGCTTATATTAAACACAGTCTGGTACTGTGTCATGCAAAGTGATGCACCTGTCTCATGCCTTCTTATTAAATGATACATGCCCTCTTTAGCAAATAGAGCAGTTAAATATCACACAGCTTAAGAATTTCTAATTAAAATATCTCCACATGTCAGCATATTGGTAACGTATTATTTTAATCCATTTATTTTGTTTATGAAACAGTGACATATGTTTAGATTGTGAAATATATGAGCCTTAAAAATCACTTTATTGAAGAAAATTAATTCCTACAATACTGCCTTGGTAATGTGTTCACTCACCCAGTCACTGGCAGCACTGCCAGTCTTAATGTTGGGTAGACACACTTACCAGTTTTATCAGTGTAACGGTCTTGGGAAAAAGCACTAACAGTTCTTTTTCTGGGCTCCAAATGATAAGGCTTTCATTCTTTACCTTTTTTTCTTACTCATTAATTCAAACCTATCCCCCAAAACACTTTTTCCTGCTGCTGCTGCTGCTGCTTTTTTTTTAAATACAGTGAAGGATGGGACTGAGTGTATGTATAAGGGATTCTGAAAGACCAATCAAAATTAAAAACAAGCTAGTTACCTTTTCAAAGTTAGACATAGTAATTTGTTTGTCAGCAGGGAGATGTTTGGGTCAGCCCTGAGATAAAGTGACTGTCAGCAGTTATTCCTACAAGACAAGTAATTTCACTCAATGTATTACTGACAGATTGCTCACTTCTCTGAATCACTGGAGAAAACAAACTTAATATTGTTACAGGCAGAGTTTCTGTCTTCATTAGCCCCAGAGAATGATTTTTATCGAGCATTCAAAGCCTACCAAGCTTTAGTTGGAAGATATTTTAACAGATGTGTTCTTATAATGATACTATGGGTAGTAGTCCAAATGAAAAGAATTAAATATGAAAATTAAAGAAAATAATATAAATACATTTGCACTTTTATTTGATGGGCAGTATATGTAGTTTAGGGGAGATTTGAGGAAAAGAGTATAAAAACACTAGGAAAACCTATCAACCATAAGTTATTCTTAAATGAAACTATTAAGGTCTTGGCAAGTTTGCAAAGATGGAGAACAATTGAAGTTTTGCAAAAGTAAATACAAATACATATTTTATTTAAATGATATTGCCAATTTTCATGCTACAAATGGAAAATGAAGAAGTGCCCATCAGCACTGAGAATGCTCTATCTCTATTTCGGTTTCAGTCTGAACCTTTATGGTATTGTACTTAGATGCTCTTCTTGGCCCCTCCCCGTCTTCTTGTTTGCAGTGGTAAACATACCTCAGTGCTGTGGAGGAATGAGAGGGCTAGTTAGTTTTGCTGGGTGGGCTGAAGAGGTTGTGATTTCTAATAGGGAATTGAATAAAGAGTTGATTAGCGTGACCTCTTACTGGCTACCCAATGGAAAAGAAAAAAGAATGAACTGATTCAAAGCTTGTTTGAAGATGCCAACCATGGGGTTGTGCTTTGAGGAGAAATGCTTGCTTTCTCTTAATCAGCCTTCTCTCACCGTCTTTGACGTGAAGAGTGTGATACAACATAGGAGAACCATTATAGCTGGGATTAGATGAAGTGGGGACTGATGGAGTGAGCTCCACTTTGGAATCAGTATCTTGGATTCAAGTTTCTAGTATTACTTGCTATATTGTCCTGTACTGGTCTCAAATTACCTTCTTTTTATAGTTCACTCATTGTAAAAAAAAATGGATATTTATTCTCAGGGTTTTTGTGAATTGTAAATGGAATTGTGAGGCATGTGCTAGATTTCCACACCAAAAAAAATTCATCATCAAAACAGGGGAACATTTTCCATCATCCCAATAAGCAGTCAATTCTATTCTGGCTTTGTTGCCTAAAGTGCTTCTGATAGGTAACTCTAATCTACTAGAATGTAAATCTCTGAATTCAGGGTCTGTTGTCTCTTCTGTTTACTGTTGAATCCCTAATACTGCCTGGTACAGTATTTGATAAAATGAATGAATTAATGAATTTCATCTTTGGGGGCCATCTGGGACTCAAACATCTTTGAAAACTGTTTTTTTTTTGTTTGTTTGTTTGTTTTGGATATGTTCAGTCAAGTACTCTCTCTTTAGGAAGAATTATTTTATGTAAACAATTTTTCATTTCTAGTTACCAGAAATGAAAATACTTTCTAGGTATTTTTCTTTTTAAGAAAAATAGCAGGTACCAGTTGAATCCTGATAGAGGTAAAAGAAATATAAGCAGTTCAAAGAAGGATGCAAAATATGAAGATATTTCCTAGTATTTGGAACTTTGTCTTACTGAAATAATAAGTTTGTCTTAGTGAAACAATAAGTTTATACCTACCCACAAATTAAAATGTTAAACTGGATTTTCTTTCAGAAACTGGATTTTCAGTTGATTTTAAGATAATATGTAAAAGGTGAGAGCATGGCTCTCCTCACATAAGCCCTGTTTTATCACTGTGTTTAAGTAATTTCATTGATGGGGTGGTGTTCACCTATATTCACAGAGATGGTTTAGTAGGAGCCTCGGATCTTGGAATTACAAAATCAGCACAGTCCTCTATCTTTCCTAATATAACATTTCCACCAACATTTATTTGGCTCCAGCCTCACTAATTAATCCACTCAATGGGGAGCTGCCAGTGCAAGAATACTAGTATTTAAATAGACTGTACATAAGATGCAATGTTTTCCACAATACTGACAGGTATTTTTATTCCTGTTTTAACCAAACAGGAGTTTTGAGATATTATTTGGTTGGTATCATGTATCATACATATGTAAGTATTTAATGAACTACCCTGAAAATCAGAGAGATGGTATGATGAAGGATATATTGGAAGGTTACAAAGCAAAACATTCTAGTGCTTTAGGAAATGCTTCTCCTCAGCTTCCAACCATAGATAAATCAGGATATGCAACATTTAAGAAATTTAAATCAGAAAAATATGATAAAATATTTTGACATGTAAGGTAATAGACAGACTGAGTAGAACAAAAACATTTTTAACCACTTTACTGAGGCATGATTGGCATACAGAAAGCTGCACATATTTAATATGTACAACTGGGTGAGTTTGGAGATAAGTATATATCCATGAAACCATGCCACAATCTATATTGTAAAAACAGTCATCACCCTAAAAAGTTTCTTCCTATTATTTTTTGTGTAATAAGAACATTTAACGTAAGTTTTACTCTCTTAGTAAGTCATTAAGTATATAATAAATATTATTAACTATAGACTCTATGCTATGCAGTTGCTCTTTAGGACTTACTGGTTTTCATAACTGAAAATTTGTGCCCTTTGTCTAATACCTCCATATCCCCTCCTCCAACTTCTGGCAACTCTCTGCTTCTATGAGTTTGACTACTGTAAATCCTTTACGTAAGTATTATCACATAGTATTTGTCCTCTGTCTGGCTTATTTTATTTAGCATACTGTTCTCCAAATTCATCCATGTTGTCATAAGTCTTACTTCAAGTTTTTTTTAAGGTTGAATAAGATTCTATTTTAGGTATATACACATTTGCTTTATCTAGTCATCCATCAATGGACATTAGGTTACTTCCATGCCTTGGCTATGGTGAATAATGTTTCAGTGAACACAGGAATAAAGATACCTCTTTGAGGTCTTGATTTCAATTCCTTTGGTTTTATACCCAAAGGTTTCAGGTCTTACATTTAAATCTTTAATCCATTTCAACTTAAGTTTTCTGTATGGTTTAAGGTAAAGGTCCAGTTTTGTTATGTTGCATGTAGATATTCAGTTTTCCCAATACCATTTATTGAAGGTACTGTCCTTACCTCAGTGGGTGTTCTTGTTACCTTTGTCAAAGATCATTTGACTATACATATGTGGGTTTACTTCTGAGCTCCCTATTCTGTTTTGTTGACCTAGATATCTGTTTTATGTCAGTATTATACTATTTTTATTGCTGTAGCTTTATAATATATTTTGAAAGCAGCAAGTGTGATAACTCTAGCTTTGTTCTTTTTTTCACAATTGCTTTGGTTATCCAGGGTCTTTGTGGTTGCATATGAATTTTAGGTTTTCTTTCTATTTCTGTAAAAATATGCTATTGGAACTTTGATAAGTTGCATTGAATCTGCAGATCACTTTGGGTAGTATGGATATTTTAACAATATTCATTTTTACAAACCAAAAATATTACCTAATGATATTATAATTAAAAGGGATTGAGAAGCTGCAGCTGGATGGATTCCCATTATAGACATGCCCTAGAGGAAGGATAAAACTCCTGACCAGTAGAGCTAGCAAATAGTACCACTGTGCCACTGTTTGTAGAAAAGTTCATGTTCTACAGGTGTGTGTGTTTGTGTAAATCCATCTAAATTGTAAAGTCAGGGGAAAATTTGTAATGATTTAAACTCTCCTTACTGATGTGAAACCATTTTGCTTTATTTGGACTTTCCTGGATTTTTAGGATAATTAGCACTAATAATTGTTTTCTCAGTCAAAGGTTAATAAAGAAGCACAAAACAAATAGTGCTATTCTGTACTGGTTGCTGTGTGGATAAAAAAAAATCATTGTGTGTTCTCTTTTCCCATTTCTCCCTTACAATTGGTGTATCAACAGAGTCATATTGAGTCAAATTTAGAGGAATCAATTTAACATTACTTTTTTCTAGTTTTATGAACACCAATTCCATGATATTTATAATCATTTAATGTATGTTTTCTCATGTATTTGTATTTTTTGTTAATAGACTAAAAAATGGAAGCAATGTTGAGCCAAGTAAATATCCCAAGGCCTCCATCCTCTTGGTCACTTGGTGAAACAAAGGCCTAAATAAGAATTCTTAATTTCCAGTCAGCTGCATTGAGTTTTTTTATTACTATGTTTTTCTCTTATGGCACTAGCTATAAGACCTGTGACCAATCTTTGATGTCATCATACACACACACACACACACACATGTATGTATGTATATGTACACCTAGACCATGATTTTTGATGCTTTATTAGTGATTTTCCTAATATTATTGACCTGGAACAGTATGACTAAAACAAAAAATAAGTAAATGATAGATATGTATAAAAGTATTATTACTTAAAATGTAGGCAGATGTTGACTGTTTCAAACCCTACAAAGTGCAAACATACAGCACTCATTTGAATCCAGTTTGAAATACAGTTGCTTTTAATGTAAACAACCCATTTTGGGAATATTTATCAAGTTTTCACTCTAATTTGCTTATTCCTTTAAAATAAATGAATAAAATCTTCTTGAAATTACACTTGCTAGCTTTGAATATGATTGTTACAATGACTTAACACTTTTTCTGTGTTAGAGTAATATCAAAATCTTTTTTTAAAGGGAGCTTATAATCATGCTCAGGAAATTTGAAAAAGTTTGTATAAAAATGCAAACAACCAATTTAATCATTCAATTATTCAATAAATATTTATTTAGTGCCTATTATGTGCAAGGTACCATTCTAGACCAATGGTCCTCAGCTGGAGGCAGTGTTGCCCCCTAGGGTTCAGTCGACAATGTCTGGAGATATTTGTGGTGCTATGACTTGAGGTGGGGATGATCATGGAGGTATCACTGGCTTCTAGTGAGTAGAGGCCAGGGACACTGCCAAATACATAGAACAAACCCCTGTAACTGAATTATCCAGTCCAAAAATCAGTAGTCTAAGGTTGAAAAACCTGTTTTAGAAATATCAATGAATAAAACAAAGTCATTACTCACGTGGTATTTACATCCCAGTGTGGGAAAAAGAAAATAGGGCAAGAAAGTATAATAAAGGTTTGGGATTACAAATCTTACTCGTCTTAACACAAACATTCCTCCCACCTACCTGTCTACCTGAACTTGGGTGGGCAGATTTTCAAAAATTGAGATCTATTTGATTGTTTAGCCTTTGTTCTTAATTTCATTTTGATCTTCAAAACTAAGACTTTTATTCTAGCCAGTTGCTTCTGGGTAAAACAGTCACAATTCTCCTCGGGCTCATCTTTTCAATTATATTAAGCTTATCATATGCTTTGGCTTTCAGTAAAGGAATATTATGTCTGACTGTTGCAGTATATAAGTCTATCTGTCAGAGTGAAGTAAATATGAACCTTGGTGGGGACCTGGGAGCTGTTCATTTAGTTTTTATAGGATGCTATTGAAACCCCATAGGATGAATGGAATTATTCTTGGCAGAGAACCTATATTTGCTATGTGAATTGGATATTATAAAGAAAGCATGAGTTTCTTTCTAAAAACAAAACAAAACACATATAAGAATAGTGTGAATATTATATACAGGGTTTGGCACAAGTAAGGCCTGTTTGAGTGTGGTTGGTAGGGTAATAATATGGGTATAATAATTTATAGTTTTAATTTGAACATTTCACCTAAAATGTCATATGGTGTGCTTGAATGTGATATTGTTATGTTACAGAATTACATGCTTATGATTTTGGAATAAAAGATTTTGCAATAAAAAGGGGGCATTATTTGTGCTGGAACCTGTATGTATACATTTATACACATATATACATATACATACATATACAATATATATTATCTAATATTTTGCACTTTAATAAGTAATTTATATATAGGCTTTACAATAAGTGTGCTTTTACATTACTGCAATATTTTAGAAGAAGACAGTGAGGCACAGATGGGTAAGTGACTTGGATCAGTATAATCCATTAAACAAAACAGGACTGTAATAGATGGTTTACGTGTATTTTAAAATGTATTTCTTGACCAGGATTCTGTGTTTTAAACTGTGCTAACTAATATGTAAGAAGGACAGCTCTTGCATAGCTTATTCCCCTCTTACTATAATATTCAGGTAAATTAAAAGTAATTTAATTAAGTTATAAAAGGGAAAAATTTCAAAGTCAACATGGCATTCTCAGGATACCAAAGAGTTTGTGCATTTTCCAAATTTCTAGTTAACTGTACAGAAGAAACTCCAAGCCTAAGAGAATTTAACAAGGGTAAGAAGAACTAGCATGAAATCTGTCCTTATTCTGTAGCTTTCTTCTGATGAAAATGTTTCTGCTAAATGCCAGAGCTCTGTTCTTTTGAGAGTTTCTAGGGCTGTCTTATAACTTTAAAGTTTTGATGAGTCTCCTGGAGTAGCTGGGGAGCGTGTCCTTGCCCATCCCTAGCCTGTGCTGTACTCTGAGCATGCTCAGCAGGTTGCATGCCAGCAGATGAAGCAGATGTTTGACCATACTGGAATGGAGCGCCTGCTGCATCAGGAGCTGGGGATTCCTCTTGACATCTGGACATGGCTGGGTCCTGGGTTGAGATGCCTGCCTCTGGCCAGGAGGCTGCGGGAGCTGTGGGGCAGAGAGCATAGAGTCTTTGCTGCTCTTTAAGTGATTAGTGCACTGAAGCAGCAATAATGTTGAATTATCGCTTGGTTGCTTTCTTCTCAGGAATCTTGGGACAATAGGAGAGTCAGGAAGGAGCATTTACAGTAAAGTCATGTTCAGAGAGACAAGACTAATTATAGAGTATTAAAGAGCTTTATTTTAGATGATTTAATTTACAAATAGCTCTGGACAGTGTATGAAACTTTTTAGAACCATAAACCCAGTAGCTTAAAGAGACTTTCCTAATTTAAAATGGCTGGTATAGAACGATTATTTCAGCAATTTTCCAATCTTAGAGTTTGGTCAAGTTGTGCTACTGAAGACACAGCATTTGCTAAAAAGAGAAAGTATACTAATGTATAACTGCTGGAGGAAAATTTTCTTACTTGTGGGGAAGGCAGACTTTCTGGTAAGCGATGGACTGAATTATGCACTGGCTTTTATAGTTACACTTTATCACACTGAAAACTGGTCTGTGTTTGCTATCCAGAGCTGAAACCATCTGTTAATGCCAATTTTTTTTATGATATGTGTTATTTAAGCACAATGGATATGGAAATGGGTAGTTTAAAATGTATTTTGCGATAAACAGTTGTCACATTATGTTGCTTTTCCTCTTAAAATTTTTCATTAGTGAGACCTCTGTGCTCAAAGAAGTCTTATAAACAAATTATGGCCATTTGTGTTCACAGTAATATATTGGAGAAGAACGCTGTGCTGCTCTCACTTAACCTCTCGTATTCTAAGGGGGTTATATTTAATTAACACTGGTGAGGGGCTGACCTGAGAGGCTGTGGAAAGTGATTGAGCTGCATTTTCCAAGCTCTGCTCTAGTCAACTGGGAGAGAATTTTTTTAAAAAATAGGAAGTACTATTTTCTGAAATTCCCTCTAACTAAGCTGTATTTCAACGGACCATTTAATGCTCAAATGGACAAAGGTATTACCTCAGTCATTGAATTGCATCAAACATCTTCTCAGAGGCCCAGTTTAAAAACTCTGTAGGAAAAGTGGTTTAGCATCACATTCTCAATGGATTATCACTCGGTCTGCTTAAAAAGAAAAAAACACAAATAAATTTAAATTAAAAAAAATAAGAAGGAAGGAGAAACACTCACTGTCACTAAACAGAGTGGAGTGTGTGTCCCAACCAACCCTCCCACACTGGGATAGCCTTCCAGAGTTTAGCAGCTCCTGGGGCCACATGTAATAGGAAAAAAATTACCCCCCTCTGCAGTGCTCCTGTTCACCTGCTCAGAACATCTTCTTCACGTCCCAGGAAGTGTGCACTCCAGCACCCAAGGGGCAGTCCCTAAGTGCTACATAGTTAAATCTTTAGCTTAGACATAGCACCAGTGAGAGAAAAAGAGCAAGAGCAAGAAGTCTTGTTAGATAGTAGAGGCCTGGATGTCACTTCTCCATCCACTTAGCAATAATTTTAATAAAGAGGCATTTTTTAGTTGCAGCACAAAGTAGTCGTGCATAACTTCATTTATATCCAACCATATCATTCCTGAGTTTAGATCCACCTCCGCCACATTTCCTGATTACGAATTACTATTACCAGATACAGATATACCTCATCATGAAACAGGAAAATTGCTGGATTGCCTCAGGTGATGATTGGCTGCCATGTATTGGAACAATATGCTTACCTTTTATTTAGCAGCCAGCTTGCTTTCTGACATATTTTTCATCTGTACAATAGTGAATGGATTGGAGGTTTCAAGAAAGCAGTGCTTGGTTCCACAAGACCTTTTCAGTTAAAAGAGCCATGTGAACTTGAGTTCATTTCCTCTGAACCTCAGTCTCCTCATCTGTGAAACAAGGAGAAGGGCACTTCCCATATTGTGAATATTAAAGGAAGTAATGTAAACAATTACCTAGCACTATGCTTGCTACATAGTTAATATTCAATAAACATAATTTCTCTCCACACCCTTATCTCTCTTATTCATCCATTAATTTAACAAATATTTTTAAAGCATATGCTATGTACTTTAGGTACTCTACTAAGCAAGCTTCACCTTTTTGTAGTAATAGTCTAGGAAGGAAATCAATTAAATGAGCAATACTGCAAAGTGATAAGAACAGATAGCATAGGGCTGATCATTTGATATATGTGTCTAAGTATGTTCATTTATTGACTGACCAAGCTGGTTGTATATAGACTCTTTGAAATCTTTTTGCCCTAATACCTGTGCCTGATAACTGCTCTTTAGTTTCAAAAGCATGAGGCCCAGTGCAGTGCTCTTTAGTAAGAAAGTGACAACCAGACAGCAACTAAGGCACTTTAAACTGAACTTTCTACTAAGCAGGAAAACATACCACCATATTGAAAGAAAACCCTTCATAAATAGACAATGAAATTATAAAACTACATAGACTTCCAGAGCTAAAAAATGCCCTTGGCATCCTTGAGGGTCAAATCCTAACCCTTCCACCAGTTCCATGAACTTTGGCAAATTAATCTTCCTATACCCAGATTCTGTGGGATTAGGACGAATACCCCATAGGGCAACTTTAAGGAATAAATAATAGTGCTGGTGAAAAGTGATTTACAGACTATCGAGTATGCTGTGAATCATTTGCTTTTACAGTTGAAGAGACTGAGGCCAAGAGAGATAGATTAACCTTACCTAAGCCATGTAGCTTGTAAATGGCCTGGGTTAGGACACAGGGAATTGTAAGGCAACAATGTCAGGAACTGAATTTGACTGTATCTTGTAAATAAATTTTGGATTAATTGAACTGAATTAAAACAAATGGCCAAGAGACAGAATATATATAAGTTTTTGTAGAGATGTATTTTTTAAAATTGAGTGTATCGATTAAATGGGATTATCCTTTAAAAAAGCAAAGTAGCCCTGGCTGGTATGACTCAGAGGACTGAGCACTGGCCCATGAACTGAAAGGTCATGGGTTCGATTCCCAGTCAGGGCACATGCCTGGGTTGCAGGCCAGGTCCCCAGGAGGGGGTATGTGAGAGGCAACCAATCCATGTGTCTCTTGCACATTGATGTTTCTCTCCTTCTCTTTCCCTCTTCCTTCCCCCTCTCTAAAAATAAATGAATAAATAATTTTTTTAAATAAGGCATATTAAAATATAAGACCATGTAACAGGGCTGGTAGTAGTGACAACACCAGAATATAAACTAATATTAATTTATATGATTAATTATTACATGAAAAAGAACGAATTATTTCATTAGTTCAGCCACTCATTAATTCCCTGAATGGTTATTAAGTACCTGCTGTGTAGTAAGCCCTTTCTTCTATTAGGGGGATACTAAGATCAGTAGAACTTGATCCCTGCCCTCCCAGGGGCCACTACACAATTTGAACCACAGCGTAGTAAGCAATAGCTACATAGATGTGTTTCCAGAGTAAAAAGTATATGGGAGGAGGAAGTGTTAAGCTCTGCTTGGGGAAATACCGGTGATCTTCACAGGTGAGACAATGTTAAAAATTGATTCTTGAGAGTGGAAGTCTAAAAGGTTTATGGGGGAAGCAAGCAGCATGGCAGAGATACAGAGAAGAGAAAAAGCACTCCAGACTAAGGAAGACACAACTGGCCTCCAGGTGTAAAGCAATAGTGTGGCACATTCAGGAAACCACAGTCCGGCACAGGCAGAGTGTACAAGAGCAACAGTAGGTGAGATTGGAAAGGTAAGTAAGGGGTCAGATCACAAAGTGCCTTTTACTCTACACTTGGGAATTTGCAATGCATGTGGTAGACATGATTTTATTCACGCCATAAATGGCAAAGTGGTATAAATAATAGTGAACAACTTTATGATGTGATATTCCTCTATTAATTTGATCTCTAGTTTACATTTCCCATTACACTAGATTTAATAGTTGGGGAACTAGGTTTGGTCAGATTCATAGTCCCTTTAGTACAATGGTGCCCTGTGGCAAGTGAAACTGTACAAATAATGTAATGATACACACAGAATAAACAAAACTGTTTAAGTCTGAAGGAAAGCCAAGGTTCAACCATTACCCTGGGATTTGGTGAAGTCTTGTAATCTGCAGTTTGTACTAAACCCAATCATATTTAGCACATCGCTTCTCAGTGAACCCGCCTTGCTACTGTATTTCAAACAAATGATGAAGCAAGGAGTAAAAATCCATAAGGAAAAGCTGTGGTTCTTCTAATTGTTAATGCCTTGCAATTATGCCCCTTTCTGGAATAATAAAACGTTCCTTGGCAGAGGTCAGGATCTCTGCCGCTGACTTATTTAACAGATCCTCTTAACATCTGTCCTGCAGACTGTGCACTTTATTAGCAGACAGGAGACCCAACAGACTTCGCCTGCTGTGTCCCCTTTTCACGTTCACACAGCTGTGGATTAACTCAGACTTTCCAGAACAGGACCGACCAGAAGGGACAGTCATGTTATTGGCTGACTCCAAAAAGATGGGAGAAAAGAACAGAAATAAATGTTGCCCTGGTACAATTCAGTGTCTTTAGGGTGACAATTACCAGTCTGTTTTAAAAAGGAATAAAAGCAGCCATTTCACTAAAAAAGGAAAGTCTATTCATATCTGTGTGGGAACCTAATCAGGCTCTTGTTTCCAATGACGATGACTCCACAGTCGCACCGGGTCTGCGACAAGAATGCTCCTTTTGTGCGCCGATAATGTGGAAGCGATAAAATTTCCTTTAAGAGACGTATGTGTTTACATCATGAGATGTGTTATTTGACAAAATGCTTTGTTCTCCTCATATTTTCCACGCAGAGTTTCATGCTGGGTTGTTTGGCTGGAAATCTTTGATTAACTAGAATTAGTTGCTGAAATAAAATAGACACTTTTATTTTATGAGTCCCCTTGCTGAGCTGTAAATTATAGTAAAACATATAAGGAGTGACAGAAAGAAGTGCTGATTTGAACCTCTGACCCACGACAGGCACAAAAACATAAGATTATTCCTTCAAAGGGCTGCATAGAGACATAAATATTCCATGGTCCACTCGGAATTATGGCCTCTTAACAAAGTAAAGCTGTGATTTTACATCATGTAATGTGAGTTTTCTAAGGGTGTTACAGTAGGCTTAAAGGAGATATTGAAATCCCAAAAAATCCTCCCTAAATTAGGACTTTCAATGCTTAAAGGTTTTTCTGTGTAACAACAGACAATGAAAACAAGAACAAAACAAAGTTTCTGTTCTCTAAATGAATAGCCAAGAGTGGTTTCCCTTTTTCTAGAGAAGTGGCACATTTTATAAATCTTAAGGCTTTCTCAAAGCCACATTGGGTCTCAGTATGAACATCTTAGTTACATGGGGCATAGGCTTTGGGCGGTATCCCAAAAGAATGGGCTGAGGGGAGACACTAATTACTAAGAGAAGAACAGAAACTGTTAGGTTAACTAGGATACATTTCAGTGGATTGGTGTCCATTCTGCTCAGGATTTTTTAACGGGGGGGGGGGCAGTGTTAAATAATTGTATAGGATTATTTAAAAAACTTTTAGTTAATAGGATATCTTTCTGGGACTTCACTGTAAGCAAAGTCCACCTAACTTCCTCAGTCAAAACTAATGATGATACAGGTGTTAACTAACCTGATTGTGGCAGTCATTTTCACAGTATATACACATATCAGATCATCACACTGCACACCTGAAACTTACAGTATTGTCGATTATGTCTCAATAAAGCAGGAAAAAAACCTATCTAACCATGCCCAGTGATGGTTTTTCAGTGGTAACTTAGAAATGCTTTCATTACACTCATCATCGTATTGTTTTCCCTCTTTCCTTCCTGTTCTTGCTGTGAGCTCCTGAAAGACAGCCTATCTTCTTTGCCGTTGTATCCTTAATTTTTGCTAAATTAAGTAAAAATACCAAATGTTTTTCTGAGTAAGATATTCAGAGTAATGTCTCTTAAAAAGAATACACTGATAAGAATAAGAGCATGCAAGTACTAAGTCTCTAGAGTGTTCCCTCTTCTTAGTATATTATGTGAATTAATTAATTTACTCCACACAACACTCTTTTGGAGTAGATACTACTACTTTTTCCCATTGTAAGGATCTGGAAACTTAAGGCCCGAAGAGATTAAACAACTTGCCTGAGATCACATAGTATGTGGTGGTTCTGACTAAAGAGTGTGCCCTCTTACTCTGCTGCACTGCCTTGCAGAGCAGCATGTGAACCTTATTTCTCCAACTTCCTTCTTCAGTCCTTTATATTAATCATTACCTGCATCATCTGCTATAAGGATTTTTCAATGTGGATTATTGAGATATGTATCAGAATCATATCTAATAACAATAAAGCACCTTGTACTGCTTATTACACACTATTTGAATGATTTTTACTATGGCTTCTATGTGTAAGGTATCATTCCTTTCTGCTAATCACAGTATGAAGGAAGCTGTGGGTGTTACGGTTGGATACAGATGGTGTATTTACATACTGTAAAATACAGTGAAGCTCTCCAATTGGCAGTACTGATAATTTGCAGTTTAAATAATGACAGTTAGTGAAGGTGGCTCTGAAATAGGGTAACCTTTTCTTAAAAAATATAGAAACAGTCCTGGCTGGCGTGGCTCAGTGGATTGAGCGCGGGCTGCGAACCAAAGTGTCGCAGGTTCGATTCCCAGTCAGGGCATATGCCTGGGTTGCAGGCCATGACCCCAGCAACCGCACATTGATGTTTCTCTCTCTCTCTCTCTTTCTCTCTCCCTTCCCTCTCTAAAAATAAATAAATAAAATCTTTAAAAAAAATTTAAAAAATATAGAAGCAAATACAAGAGGAAAGTAAGAGAATGTTTTGTGTTATTTCTTATTTATTTTACTTGATCACTTGAAAGTTAATTAAAAATACATCCTTATCCCTCTAATATTTATTAGAAATGTATAGTTCACATAATATTATTAATATGGAATTTCTGTTTAATAAATCTGTACATTTCATCATAGTATGAATTTTGTTCATTAGCATGATTCTTATGTTCATGAATCTAAATTCTCCTGAGAAATTAAAAAGCAAATTCAGTTGTAAAACAATAAAAACATTTTCATATAATAAACATTTATTTTCAACCATCAACATTCATTCTATTGATTTGTTTTAAAAAGCATTTAAAATATTTACTTTTCATGTAATTTTGTTTTCACAAATATATATTTTTTAACAATTTAAGTAAAAACTTTTTTCACTGCATACTTACCCATATTTGTCTTCAGCCTGTGTTGTTAGGGAGGCTTTATTATGGATGGAAATCGAAGGGCACTGAAACTGGGCAGTTGTAGAATATTTTTCAAGCAATAGCATCTGGTTTCTTGGCAGTCATCATGGGCCAAGGCAAAGCAGCCCTGGCGTATCTCCAGATTTTCCTGTGGGTGTTGCTGAGGGATTTCCAGGTCTGCCATGTTGTTGTCATTGTGTTTCCTAGAAACCCAGAAAATCAGAATGGAATTCAAAGTCTGTTAGACAGTAGAGAAGGTCTGCATGGTCTGGCCCCTTGCTAACTTTCTGACACCTGACTGTTACCCTTTGCCCAGCTCACTCTGCTCCAGCCACACTGGCCGCCGGGCTGTTTCTCAAACATTCCAAGCACAAGCACACCTTTGCCTTTGGGCTTTCACCTGTCCTTTGCCTCTGCCTGGGGTGGTGTCCCCAGATAACTATGCGGTTTACTACCTCATGTCTTTCTTGTCTCTACTCAGTTGTCCCCTTCTTTTAGCTTTCCTGATTTCCCCTATATTTAAAAATCCCCTTGCCCCTATATTCATATGCTTGCTCACTTTATGATTCATAGCACACATCACCACCAAAATTATATATCTATGTGCTTATTTATTTGTCCTCTGATCCCCACTCCCTTTCCCAAAGTCATTGCTCACTCCTCTTTTCCCAAATAGTACCCAGCCCACAGTGACTACTCAACAAATAATTTAAGAAACTTAAATCAAAATTCAACTTTTGATTACAAGGTAACACTGCTTTTAAATATTGGGAACTGGACATATATTCATGTATTAAAAGTAATTGATTCAACTCAGCACATGTACTCAAATACATAAATCCATTGAAAACTTCCCTGTAGCTTAGTTTATGGGAAATCACACTTATATTTCAAATCCAAACTCTGGATTCATTGATAGTTTGTACATATTATTGATAGAGTCAAGATGCATTTGTTTAAGGTTTCCCCAATGAGCTGTGGCTTTGAGACTAGAGAGTTAAAGGAACATTACAAATGCAAGCTGCACCACTTGGAGCACATTCAGGAGCCGGGTCTCTTCAGCTTTTCCTGCCCAGCTCTTGGAAAACAGTCCGATTCGTTCCCCTAATGCTGATTTCCAACTGACCTCACGATCACTTGTTCAAATATCTTGCTTCAAGAATCAAATTACTAATTGTTTCAATGACTGAACTCTTTTTCCTGTAAATGAAGCATTATGTGTTTACATATTTTATTTAGGAGCCTAAAAAAAGATACTTGGAAGAAGCAGAGAGAGATTGAGTTTTCTTGTTAAAAGTATTGGGGGTTGCATTATTTATTCTGAGTGACTGTACTATGCAACTGTGTTCCATAAGGAAAAGCTCTTTATGAGTGCATTCCAGTATAATTGGTGCAATCCAAGAGTGAATTCTGATTTTTTTTTATAGCAGAGGACTGGGTGCTCTGTTACCTGATGGATTCCGTTTTTTAAAAATTTTCTTAATGAGGCCCTGGCTGGTGTAGCTCAGTGGATTGAGCGCAGGCTGTGAACCAAAGTATTGCAAGTTTGATTCCCAGTCAGGGCACATGTCTGGGTTGCAGGCCATGGCCCCTAGCAACCGCACATTGATGTTTCACTCTCTCTCTCTCTCTCTCTTTCTCCCTCCCTTCCCTCTCTATAAATAAAATAAATAAATAAATAAATAAATAAATAAATAAATAAATAAATAAGAAAATACTAAAAAAAATTTTCTTCATGTAAGGGTAGGACCTTTGACCTGAGCCCCTCCCCTACTCTCTTCTTTTTACAGCTTCTCTTCTCCTCCATTCCCCCACATATTTCCTCCATTCCCCCATGCCATTAGCATGAGTTATGTCAGAAGAGCAAGCTACTTCGTGCTTGGTAAAATAGGCAAGAGGATCTCTAGCCAGGAAAACTCTTTTTCAATTCATTTTTCTTTACTTCACATTCTTGAGCCTGCCTTGGGGGATAATGAAATGAATTAAACAGGTCCTGGCTCTCCAGTGGCTTGTAGTCAATGCTTGTCCTATTTTTTCCTCTGGTTGTTGCAAAAAGGCAAATGGCAGAAATCTTGAAGGAGCTGAAACAGGTCTTCTCTCACCTGAGACAAATTTTTGGCTCTTTCTGTGTATTTGCATAAACTTTAATTTTAAAAATCTAAAAACACCCAACGTGATTATAATTACCTTAATCTAATTACTGTGGTTGCATTTTAAAATATGTACATTTTAAAACAAATATTAAATAAAATTCTAAAATGTAAATCATTCTCGGGTGCTCAATGATTACTTTTCAAATTCATATTGGATAAAATTCTCTTTTAAATCTTAGGGGAACAGTAGAAAAACTTTTTTCTTTTTTGGCGGTTCAACCCAAAAGCTATGATAGAGTGTACAGATTCTATTTGCAGTCACATCCCTAAGAGAACAGAAGACAGGGGTCAATGAGTCCATGTGTACGCTGGATGGGAAAATAGGGAGCCTGGCATTATTAAATGTTATTCTACCTATTGCTCACCAGTTGGGATTCTTATGCAAATCACTTTTTCTCCCTCTAGATTTGAGTTTTCTTTACCTGTAAAGCAAAGGGTTTGGATTAGATGATGTTTACAATTCTTTCTTTTGCTGACATTGTGTTATCTGGCACCTCTTGTACCCGCGTGCCTGTACATTCAAGAAGACAGAAACAAAGGAAGATGACCTCCATCTCTGGGGTTCCTTTTGGAGAGGATGTGAGGGAAAGTATATGAAGAAAGGGTGTGGGCAGAAATGAGAGCAATTCCAAGTAGCTAGAGACAAGAATGAAAAAGAAGATGCTCAGGCATTATGTTAGGTGCTAGGGACATTAAAACAAGTAAGACTCAGTCCTCCTCTTAAGAAACTTGGAATTTAGGACTTCTGGCCAAGATGGAGGCGTAGGTAGACACACTGTGCCCCCTTGAACAATCAAAAGAAGGACAACTACAATTTAAAAACAAAAACAACCAGAACTGACAGAAAATTTAACTCAATGGAAGTCCGACAACCAAGGTGTTAAAGAAGATACACTCATCCAGACAGGTAGGAGGGGCAGAGACTGACAGCCAGATAGAGAGGACTCCTGTCAAGGCTGCAGCTGGAGGACCCAGTGAGGCAGCAGATTGTGGAGCAGGGCACGCAAGGCTGCAGTTGGTGGGCAAGGCAGCAGCGGCAGACCCAGTGAGGTGGCGGATTGCGGACTGGGCAGTCCCACTTTCGAGATCAGAGAAACCGGAAGAAACGACTGGGGAGCGGGAGGGACTGCACAACCCAGGGCCCCAGCACAGGGAAATAAAGCCTCAAACCACTGATTGAAAACACCTATGGGGGTCGAGGTTCCAGGAGGGACTCCCAGCCTCACAGGAGAGTTCGATGGAAAGACCCACAGGGTACTAGAACATACACAAACCTACCCACATGGGAATCAGCACCAGAAGGGCCCAGTTTGCTTGTGGGAAGTGGGGAAAGTGACTGAAATCTGGCAGAGAGTGGAGCAAGTACCATTGTTCCCTCTGGACCCCTCTCCCACACACAGCATCACTACCCAGCGACTGGGTTGCCCCTCCCAGGTGAACACTGAAGGCTCTGCCCCTTACTATGTAACAGGCACATCAAGACAAAAAAAATGGCCTGAATGAAAGAACAGATCAACCCCCCCCCAAAAAAAATACAACTAAGCAATGAAGGATATCCAGACTATCAGATGCAAAGTTCAAAACATTAGTAATCAGGATGCTCACAGAATTGGTTGAATTTGGTGGCAAGTTAGATGAAAAAAATGAAAGCTATGCTAAGTGAAATAAAGGAAAATGTACAGGGAACCAATAGTGATGGGAAGGAAACTGGGACTCAAATCAATGGTGTGGACCAGGAGGAAGAAAGAAACATCCAACCAGAAAAGAATGAAGAAACAAGAATTCAAAAAAATGAGAGGTTTAGGAACCTCCAGAGCATCTTTAAATGTTCCAACATCTGAATTATAGGGGTACCAGAAAGAGAAGAAGAGCAAGAAATTGAAAACTTATTTGAACAAATAATAAAGGAGAACTCCCCCAACCTGGCAAAGGAAATAGACTTCCAGGAAGTCCAGGAAGCTCAGAAAGTCCCGAAGAAGTTGGACCCAAGGAGGAACACACCATGGCACACCATAATTACATTACCCAAGATTAAAATGAAGGAGAGAATCCTAGAAGCAGCTAGAGAAAAGGAGACAGTTACCTACAGAGGAGTTCCCATAAGACTATCAGCTGATTTCTCAAAAGAGACCTTACAGGCAAGAAGGGGCTGGAAAGAAGTATTCCAAGTCATGAAAGGCAAGGACCTACATCCAAGATTGCTCTGTCTAGCAAAGCTTTCATTTAGAATGGAAAGGCAGATAAAGTGCTTCTCAGATAAGGTCAAGTTAAAGGAGTTCATCATCACCAAGCCCTTATTATATGAAATGTTAAGGGGATTTATCTAAGAAAAAGAAGATAAAAAATATGAACAGTAAAATGACAGCAAACTCACAATCATTAACTACACCTAAAACAAAAACAAGAGGAAACAACTAGAACAGGAACAGAACCACAGAAATGGAGATCACATGGAGGGTTATCAACAGGGGAGTGGGAGAGGAAGAGAGGGAAGGGAAGGTACAGAGAATAAGTAGCATAGATGGTAGGTAGAAAATAGACAGGGGGAGGGTAAAAATAGTATAGGAAATGTTGAAGCCAAAGATCTTATATGTACAACCCATGGACATGAATTGGGGGGGGGGGGGTAGGGAATGTGGGTGGGAGGGAAGTGAAGGGGGGAAAATGAGACAACTGTAATGGCATAATCAATAAATATATTAAAAAACTTGGAATTTGGTGGTTGAGAAAGACATGAAAAGCAAAAAAAAAAAGAAAAAAAGAAAAAGAAATTCCATAAAGTACACAGAGATAGAGAATGTGATATAGTGGGAAGACGAAGAAGGCAGTGGTCATATTAGGGTTTATGGAGAAAGTAGTTTTTGAATTGAGACTCAAGTGATGAATAAAATTATGACCAGAGGGATTAATGGGAAGGGAGAATAATGTGGCAATAGAAAAATATGCAGGAGGGGCAAGGAGATTGAGTTGGAAATTAACCCAATATATGAGAAGTGGGCGTGGTGGTTCTTCCTCTATTCCTTCTCCCACCTCCTATTGACAGTCAATTTTCTTTGGTGTCAAATATTAAGGGTACAGCTAAACAAGCACCTTCTATGTTGAAAACAAGGACTTCAGTTCTTTCCTTCCATAAAACCGCAGCTATATTTCCTGGATCATTTTGTTGACATTGGAGGTTTATGAGAAGTAAAAGTATTTGTGATCTCTTTCAAATTATTTTTAAGCCTTCTCCCCCACCCCTCCTTCAGTCTGTAATGACTTGTTACTGACACACTTTCTTCCCTGTGTTGAACAAGCCCTAAATCAGGCTGCTTAATTACCCCGTCTCCAGTTTCACCTTCTTACAGCCCAACTTGCTCACCTTTGTAGCATGCCTTGCCTGGTAGGAATGCATGCCTCTGCATTGTTTTGAGAAGGTAACAAACCCCAGGACATCTCTGGAGAACTGAGCCAGGCTTGGGGCCTGGTGTTAGGAGCATCAGTCAGACAAATAAGGACATTTCTTTAAGGATGCCTCCCCCCCCCCGCCCCCCCTCCCGCTTGTTTCTTTCCAGTAGAATCCCCCAGAGTACAGCCTGGTACATCAGAACAGAATCTGAGTTAACTGGGGCTAGGCCTGGGCTTCCCAGATGTTGTGTGGAACCCCAGCAAACAGGGTGAAATATAAAGGTAAGAGTTGAAATCTTTCAGTAGTGTCTGTGCATCTCTTTTTATAAAATGGCATTTTCCCTCCTCTTCCTTTCCTCATTATCCACCATGAGGCAAGTTGCATTTGAGGGAGAGATTTTTTTTTTCTTTCTGGGCCAGATTCTGACAAGCCACTTAAACATGCCCTTTCTAATTGAAATGACAAAACACAGGAGAATTTACTCCAAAGAAAATCCAGTGTGTGATGTTGTGTCTTCTTTTTCACTGTTGGTTTTCCCGTACTGGAGCATACTGGTGCCAATGGAAAGCCCCTGTCTGTATCCATTTTATCATGTTCTCCTATTTTCACCCATTCTCCACATAGTTTTTTCACTTTATCAGTCTATGAAACATGTGTCAGTGGGGTATTACAGACTCCTTCTGTTATGGCTTAGAGATTGGTTGGAGAAGGGAGTTGTTTAGCTCAAAATTGTGCCTTTTGCTTTTTCAAGGTGGCTGGTGGTCTCCATTTGAGGATTGTGAAATGCCATTTTAGAAAAAGTAGCTGTCAGACATCTGGAAATACAGTTTGCTATTTGAGAGCTCAGAACAGCATCAAAGCCAGGATCTCTCCTCTCCTTGGACAATGATCCTTGTCTTGTGGCGAGGGACAGGAAATTGGTTTCATTGTGATTCACTATATAGCTTATTTAAAATAATTTAATGTACAGAGGCAGAGAGCACATGCACTTAAAAGTGACACTTATCCCAAAATAGATAATATTTCCCATCTTGTATGATTATTTTGAAGGTTAAATAATCAATATAAAATACCTGTCATGGTCCCTGAGTTAGTGTTCAGTGTGTTTGTTGAATTAACACATGAATGCATGGGGGTGATTGGATGACAGCAGGACTGGTTTTGTGGTTATGTGAAAATAATGTGCTCCTGAGAAGAAAAGGCTTTGCCCGTTTTTTCCTTTAGTACTCTCCTTTGGAGACAATACATGATTTTATCATAGAAAGTAGGCCATATACCGCCCCCCCCACACATATATTTCATGTTATGGTAAATATCAGATACATTGTGATACTACCCATAATAATTTGACATGAATTTGGCTGTTATGGAGGAAAATCATGCCTCTCTTCCCAAATATAACAGTGTCATAAGATGACTCTGACACAAAATGTTTCTCAGGTCCTGACCGTAGACAGTGTGCATATTGGAAGACACTCAAGTATTTTACCATAAGGCTGTTCGGTTCGTTACACCTACTGTTTTGTGTTGAATCTAAGCAGCTTAGTTGTTAAAAGTGTCACTTGGATTCAAATTCAAGACAGGTTTTCTTTTAAGGCTAGAGTCAGAACACAAAACTCTAGAAACATTATCAGAGGTATATATTTGTGTATTGTGAGACCTTCTTAGGACTCTCTTAATCAGATTTATTTAAGAGACTGGCAGTGATTCATGGTGAACTGTAGAAATCTTCTTTGTGTCTTGGTTTCGGTTTGTTCCTCTTTGCAGACACTTGTATCTGGGGGCAGCGTCTCAAAGTCTTAGTGTGGCTCTAAGGCCCTCCTCCTCTCCAGCCTCTTCTTGTACCTGTCGCCATCTTGCCACATTGGTCTTTTTAAAGTCCCTCAAAAATGTTCCCTTCTTTTCTACCTCATAGCCATAACAGTTGATGTTTCTTCTTTCTAAAATGTTCTTTATCAACCTTTCCACCTGGGTAATTCTTACTTAAAATACTACTTCCTTAGAGAAGCTGTTCAGATCCTCTAGACTATGTTAAATGCCCTTATTGGATGGTCTCTTCACATTCTGTATTTTTCTTTCTCAGCATTTACCTTAACCATAATTTATAGTTACTGTCTAAGCATTTATTTAATATGTTTCTCTTTCTAGCTCCATTAAAGCAGGGATTATTTCTGAGTTGCTTGTTTTTAGCAAAGTGTTTAGTTAATAGTAAGCATTTAATAAAGATTTGTCATCAAACAAATCATCAACGTTGGAAATGTGCAAAGGCTGGTTCATCATACATCCATTTGTACTTTTAATAATAACATTGGAGTGAGAGCTAGTGCTCAGTAGTTATGTGATCTTGGCCATGCTACTTCTGTTCTCCAGACCTCAGCTCATCAGTAGGATGAGGAGGTCAGACTAGACTAAACGATCTGCTAAGGCCCTTTCAATTCTAGGTGCTAAGTATGTCAATGGTCCACTTACCAAAATTTTAATGCTGACTACTTTATTAAAACTGAAAGTAGGTGGAATAGTTTTAGCCATAAAGTAGTGAAAGCATTTCTGAAAGTGCCCCTATAAAAATGTGAGTGATTTTATAATTTTGAAAAATATTTAGCTATGCTCATTTTGACATGTATGCACTGCATTTATTTGATATATCTTGGATAAACAATTCAATATCCCAAACATAACTGAACATTTTTTTAAAAATCAAAATACAACAATCTGTATTTACAAAAACAGTCTTCACCAAAGTTTAAATGTTTCTAGGAATTTGGCTAAGTCTGTTAGAACCTTTAGTTCATTGTTGATTTTTTTAAACCTTAACTATTGTTTGAAATGACTATTTATTATCATCATCATTATGACTATGAACTATGATCTGAGAATCCTACATGTTGTAAACTCTTATATGATAGTCAGAATTTAACTTTTTTAAAATGATTTTATTTATTTATTTTTATAGAGAGGAAAGGGGAAGGAGAGAAGCATCCATGTGCCAGAGAAACATAAATCAGTTGCCTCTAACATGCTCCCAACCAGGGATCTGGCCTGTAACCTAGGCATGTGCCCTTACCGGGATTCAAACTGGTGACCTTTCACTTTGCAGGACAACACCCAACCCACTGAGCTGCACCAGTCAGGGCTCACCTTTTTTTTAAACCATTGGTCTGTAGAGGAGTTTTCTAACTAAAACTAATAGTTTTGAATAACTAATATTTTGTCTTCTTTCAAAAAAGGATACAGCAGCATTTAGAGAAACTTTAAATTTATAAGTAACTGGACTGAAAAGAAAAATTGGTACTACTTTGTAGTTATGGCTTAGGCAGTATCATTTGTATTAGACAAGTTTGACCAGTCAGGGAAGCTGGCAGTTACTGAGCAGATGTCTAGTCAACAACATCTTAACAAACAACTTCAAATGATCATGTTTTTTGAAATGATATAATTTAATTTGTACTGAATTTATTTTTTAAAAAACTCAACATCATAAAATTATTCATTACACAAATAGTAAGTAGAATCCTATGCCACTTCTGTTGCCTCATTTAAACAGAGAGAGTAATTCTCCTTCCTAACATCCAGTGACTTTTACATACTGTATGTTAATTCATAAAATATCGACTGGTTATCTTTTATTTGTAAGGCATTATCCTTGAAGCTAGGCACTATGCTTGATGTTAGGCATTCAAAGCTAATTAGGTTGATCAGGGCTTCAATAAGTTTACAGTGCATCAAAGATGATAAGACATGTGCATAACTAAACACAAGGTTAAAAAATGTGATAAGCACCGTAAGGAAGGTGCCAGACACATGTTAAGGATCTGGACCTTACATCTCCAGAGCCATATGCTTGTTCCAAGACTTTGAATCCTGGTTAGTGACTAACATAGACGCTTGCATATAAAGCATATTCAGTTGATGTTAGGTTAGAAGGTGAGCTGTGACATTGTTTTCTAAACCTGTATCTGTTTAACAAGTAGGATTCTTTTTATCCAAGTCAAACCTAAAGTCTTCAGTCTGAAAAGCATGATACTTGTATCTAAAATAATATAGTTTGTTAGACAGAATGTAAAAATTTAACTTTCACGAGTGCCTCTGTGTTTACATTTTCTGGTTTTTATTTCAAGTCTCTTTCTACTAAATTTTACCTGGTAGCTTGCAGTTCTGTTTACCCAGATCTCTGAGTTATATGGAATACGACCACACGTCTTTGTGCCTCTAATGTATAAGTAATCACAATTCCCAAGGAACTCCTAGATGTCACAACTCTGAGGACTCTCAGAATTCATGGGGTCTTGCTTCTTTTAGGTACAACTCACTAGACAGAGGTATAAACTAAGTGATTATCAAAGCTTTAGAGGCCACAATGAACACTACTCTATTTCTAAAAAGCAATCGATCTGAAGGATTTCTGAATTTAGTTAGCTTTTAAAAAAAATGGATTTGTTTCCAAAGACTTGTTTTTTTCTGTTTGTTTTTTTTTACTAGCTTATGTTTCTTGAAGGATTTGAGATTGAGTAAAATTGCCTTTCTTCTGATCTTGTGAATTATTGAGGTAAAATGAAGGCATAAATGATGTCGAAGATCTCTTGCCTCCCTAAGTTCTCATGACTCTTTGATACTCCACAGTAGGGCATACTGGTCATGACACCAGCTATACAGCCAATGCTTTTTCAATTTTCTACCATCTCTACTCTTCATAAAACTTTTCTTCACTGGCTTACCTGAAGCAGAAAATTTTCAGGAGCTTCACTTGCCCCTCTTTTGAAGACACCTGGCTGAATTTCAAAGGAAAAGGGTACAACATAGTAAAAAAGAAACAAAAAAAAAAGGCAGGCCCTTTACCCCCCTAAGTTTTAGCAGTCTGACTGACTCTTTCTTGTGAACTTTTCTTGCCACCGAGTCATTGCACACACAGAATTATGGAACTTTAATTTCTTTAGAGGCTTGTTATATTAGAAAAATTGTTCCAAAGAAAGCAACAATCATGACATAAGCACATCTGGCTCTTGCAAATTATTCTTTATTAAGCTTTCATTTAATTACATGTGCTGAAAGGTCTGTTTTTGATTACTGTAATTTTTTTATTTGTCCATCTGAATGATAGTAATGCTGGAAATCACATATAAACCACCTGTTTTTCTCTCCCCTACTAATGTGGTAAAGTTTGAGCTATTTTCTCTGTGGCTGATGAAACTAGGAAGCCTTCTATTCATTATGATAGAAATATGACTATCGAGGTAATGGCTTAGTCTTGATGATAAGAAGGAAAGAAAATATTTGAATGAAGTTTTCATGAATTAAGTGGTGTTAAAATTGAGGTATATGAGTTCTCTTTATGGTCAACCAGCAGATCTATACATTCACGTATCACCAGTTTCACCCAAAAAAGCTAATAATCTCTTGTGCTACAAGAAAGAAGCTTGATTTTTATTCTATTTTATTTTTCACAAATCTGGCTGTGTTCTCTTGAGGACTATGCACTGCCTAGAACTAAGGCCCTGAGAACACAGCAACTCCCGCTGGGCTCAGGGGTCTGGAGGGCAGCACTGGCACCAAGCAGAAGCATCAGCAGTCCTGCAGAAGCTTGGTCAGTACTGAACAGGAACAACATTCTTGTAGGAATCCCTAGCAAAGTCCAGATTAGTTTCTTAGTTCATGAATATTAAAATTACACGAATGGGCATACCAACTTTTAAAAAACTTTTTATAAATATTTTGGGTACTGGAAAGAATCTTTGAGACCATTTAGTCAAATTCCTTTTTTGTACAATTGAAGAAACTGAGTTCTAGAGCAATTGAGTCCTTTGTTTAGGGCCATACACTTTTGCTAGAAGGACCAGGAACAGAACAGTGATTCCCCTACCAGTACTCATTTTTTCTGTTACATTATTTGGTCTCTCTTATTTCCCTCTGTAATAAAGTGGTGAAAGAGAAATTGCAAAGCTGTCAGAGAAATAGCTCTCTAACAATACGGTAAGTTTTTTTTGAAATGCCATTTCAGCTGCATTTAAAGAGATAATGTTTGTCTTGCCTGTTTTGCAGCAGCTCTATGCCGCTCAGCTGGCCAGCATGCAGGTGTCACCTGGAGCAAAGATACCATCAACTCCACAGCCACCAAACACAGCAGGGGCAGTCTCACCTACCGGGATAAAAAATGAAAAGAGAGGGACCAGCCCTGTAACTCAAGTTAAGGTACTTGCTTTGCAGAGTTGTGGAAACAGTTTGGAAAATAGCTTCACAAGAAAGGTAGTGAACCAGGCTGTGTCAGGAGTAAATGGCAGGAAGCATAGCAACATAAAAGATCCCCCAAATGCTCCTCTTTATGGTAAATTTCATGATTGAGCACTGAGAAACAGGTGTTTCCCTTTTGATAACAATAGTGCCATATTGTGAAATCTTTACCTAAATCTGCAAACTCACTTCTCAAGAGTTTTTCCCCTTTGGATTCTAGCTTTTATTTTTTAATGTTCATTGGCATGAATGGCCATGGTTTTATTACCAGTGTTTGTCATAGACTTGTGACATTTCTCTCTAAGTTTCTTAAACAGGTGGGGAGCCAACTTACACTACCAGAGAAGGAAGATCTCAAAAGATTAGATTTTAAAAAGGGAACAACAACAAAAAAAGCCTAATGCTGGATGTTATGTGGTTTGTTGATAAAGGTCTCCCCTATAAAAATAGTTCTAAATGTGGGCTCTGAGGAATGAGTGGTATCATGCATCGATGCCATATAGGTTGTGATAAGATAAACAGGCTCCCCCAAGTTATGGCTAGGACATGAGAGATACCTTTCCTCACTGATTTTCAGTGCCTTAGAGTGGGGCAGCCAGGAGGTACTTGGCGATGAAGGGAAATTGATGATCCATTTCAACTTTGTGCTGCAGCTGGTACCTACAGGTGGTACTGGTTGGTTTTTATGATTGCCTTCCTTTCCTATATTGAATTAACAAATTCAAATGGTTTAGAAAATAATTGTTTTATATAATTGACATCTTCTTAGAGGGGTATGCCAAGCACAGATGTATTACTATAGAGTGCCCAAAGTACTGCATTGGAAAAAAGTTTGCAATTCTTAAGTATCTTAGATATCTCTAAAATAGCGTTAGATACTTTCCATGTGAAAATACTTTTGCATGGAAAATATCTAAAGATCAACAAAAACCATTGAATGCTACAAACTCACTGAAATAATTTTATTTTCTAATATTTTCAGATAGAAATTTTGAAATTTCAGAAAGGCCTTTAAAAAATATGAATCCCAAATACCAAAAATAAGAAAAGTAAACATCAATAAGAAGGACAATTCCTCCTGTGCCCCAAAGGCTTTCAGATTCTCCAAACAAGTAGATGGACATTTCTGCTTTGTTGTTAGAAATACTGAGATATGACCATGTACTGTTCACATTTGCTAAGATAGCATGATTATGGTAATAGACTTTTTTGTGTTCCAAGAGTTTCTATTAGTGAATAAGAGTCAGGACATTACAACTCAGACTGAAGCACTTTGTTTAATTGTTGTTGAGTATGAGCATGTCAAACATCAGTGACTTGAGGCATTGAGTATTAGATATTTTAACATGAAAAAGTCATTTTGTAAGGGAGTTGGCCAAATGGAACCGCACCAAACCAAGTCTTTACTGGATGAGTAAAATGTTCCCTGGTTAAATTTAAGTTTATATCTGCTTTTACCATTCCAGCTTTGTGGGCCAGCTGAATTTTATTACTCACTTGACCACATGCAAATTCTTAGGGTGTTCTCTATATAATTTGACCTGACTATATTTTATGTTAATAACAAAGGAAGCATTCCTTATATGTACTAGATTGTTTATTGTATGGGTAAAAATATATAGACAAAGACAGAAAACAAATGTTTTAAATTTTAAAAATAGCTCCTATCTATTATTGAAGAAGTTCTGAGAACAGTCTTATAATTTTCTAATTGAAAGAAATATGGTCACTAAAATATCTCATGTTTCTGTCTGTAGTCATTGCCTTCCCTGTGTATATAACATGTCCACATCACAAAGGGCATAGTTTGCTGAAGGTAACAAAAATAAACACAAATTTTTTTATGTGCCTCCTTTCACCCAGAATTTTTATTTGCTATAATTAACATCAGAAGGCAGATGTTTCTGTTCAAATATCAGTTCTACCATATTTATCCTCCATATCATGTTGGGAAACTTAACTTTTTTCAGCCTTAATTTTCTCCTCTCTAAAATGAAAGTCAATATTATTATGGGTCTTAAATGAGATAATGCACCCTCTAGCATATAGTGAGTATTCCATAAATGTTAGTTAGCATAGTGATTATGATGATGATAATCTGACTCATAAAGAGGATGGTGGTGGTGGTAGTAGGGTTTGGGACTGAAGTAGTTAGTTGGATACCAGGAGAGATCTGAACAATCAACCTAGAGGGTTACCGTCTTCCACCATGGTGGAGGAACAAGGACCAGATTTACTCTGCCAGCTTAAACAACTAAAACTCAGGACAAAATGTATAAAACAATGGTTTTCAGACATTTACAATAGGAGTAGAGGACAGTACTCCCTGACTAAAGAGAAACAAGTGAGGTGGGCACTACAGTTGTTTCAGCTCACTATCTAGAGGGAATTTCTAGGCAATAGTGCAGGGAGGGGTACACATGGAGTTTGGCAGCCTCCCTGAGAAAAGATAGAGCTCAGAGTTTAGGGAAGCTAAGGTAGAAGGAATAAGTGGGGTAGAGTGCCAGAGAGGACAGAGCTGCCCCCAGAGAGATTACTTTGAAGATCTACAGAAGTTTCCCCAAATTTAGCTGAGTATTGATTAGCATATGTATGTGAGGAAACTATCTAGTATCAGGAAAAAATATAGGAATAGCAAGCAAAACAGGTGAAGATTCACAAAGGACTGAGAATTGTTTATATTCCCACTAGCCAGAGTAGAAAGTTCTCCTGATATATGGCTCAGCAAGTAGAATCCCCAGAGGGCTGTGACCTCAGTAGTAGAGCCAAATTATCCCTAGGTTAAGAGCAGCTCTGGACCTGCTTAACCAAGCTTAAAAGTATGTCTAGAAATGAGCAAATTACTTGTGTCTCCAAAAAAGTTTACAGGTATTTAAAGGAATACACAAACTCCAATGCCCAGCAATGTAAAGGTCACAATATGTAGCATCCATTCAGTAATTATCAGCCTTTCATATAATCTAGAAAATTTGAACAATAATGAGGAGAAAACAATCTAGAGAAACAGACCCCAAAATCACACAGATGATAGAATTAGTAGATAAGCCAGTAAAAACAGCTGTTATAAGAGACTTACAATAGGCAAATCTGCTCCCTAAAAAATGCCCATAGAATTTCCGTCTGGCCAGGGCAGGCTGTGAGGACCAGTAGCAGGTCTGCCACTGCAGAAAGGGATTTCCATGATTTGGAATCAATAGGTGCTTCCAACCCCAGTGAGATTGTTTATGGAACTGGAAATTATTAAATTATAAAAATAAATCAGTTGGAATATATTCAAAGCTGAATGAAACCATATGTTATAAACTCCATATGTTTAAGAAGGTAGAGAAAAACATAGAATTACAAGTGAAGACATGGAAGACCTAAATTGAATGTCTGGAGATGAAGAATTCAGTGCTTGAAATGAAACTGGATTAGTATTCAATTGAGGTTAACGACAAATTAGGCATTACAGAAGAGTAGGGATTTTGATCGCATAACAATGAAACTGTCCGAGATGGCCTGATGATACATGCAACTGAAACCCTGGAAGAATAATGAAGCAACAGAAAACTATTTGAAGAAGTAATAGCTGGCAGTTTTCCAAATTTGAAGAAAACTCTGAACTCATATCTGAGAAGCTCAGTGAACCCCAAAATAAAGAAACATGGAGAAGACTAACTAGATATGTAGCATATTAATCACTATAATTTAAATTTAAATAAAGGAACTAACTAGTCTAAATATCCTTTGAGTTGTAATTAAGCATATTGGATAATTTTGACATTCATAATACATATAACTGTATTAACTAAGAACCTATCCGATGTCTAGATGTAAATAAAAGAACATTGCAACATACATATATGTGCCCATTACCCATTACCTACCATGACAAAAACAAAGCAAAACAAAAACAGAGAACTGTAGGGCATCACTACATTCTCAAATGCCTTATTCTCCCGGATAGTATACTAGTAAAGGACCCTGGGCATTGGAGTCCGATAAATTAGAATTCGAATTACGCCCCTCCAAGTATAGCTTTGGGTAATGATTTTCTCACTCCGACCCATCTTTCTTAGCAAGTTTAGAACACTACTGTCCACCTTCATAGATTTATTGATAGTGAAATGAACTAATATGTATGAAAATGTTTAGCACAGTGCTTGGTACATAATGGCTCCTCTGTTGAATGTCATATATTTTTTTCTAGTTCTCCTTCCTGAGTAGTAGTTTCTGGCATCCGTTTTTGTTTCCTCTTAAACAATGACCACTAACGCTGGAAGAGACCCTAGAGATCAGCTAGAATTAGACCCCTTTTTTCCCTACAGATGAAGAATGGAGCCCCAGAGAGGTCACAGGTATGCCAAAGGGAAGAATGTTCTATTTCCAAGCTCTACTGTGTTTTAAACAGTAACATTCAAAGCAAATTCTCTGTGCCTCCTCAGAAGCAAAACAGAAATTAACATTTGCTGACAATTTTATTTTAGAACACAATAATGCAGATCTTAAAACTGAACATTTAAATGAATATACTCATATTACAAATAAATTTCTAGCATGATGGAAGGGTTGTTATGGGTATTTGATAGCAGGATAAATGAGACCAAATAGAGGCAAGGAGCTTAGCTTTCAAGCTTCTGGTTAAACTAGAGTTACAAGCAAGATATTTGAACACTGTGCTCAGCGAAGGACGGGCATCTTAAAATAGACATTCTGTAAATATATGGAGCGAAGATATAAAGAGACATCACTTTAGACATGAGAAATAAATTGCATATAGCATGGTATGTAAAACATAATTATAATGTGTGCTAGCTCTTTGCAAAAATTAATTTTAAACATGGGTAGAGACCAGAACATAGACCATGAAGAGTGCCCACACCCAGAAAGCCACACAGAAGCCAGGCTGTGGCATGCGGCTCCCTGGGCAGAGGGCCAGGGAGTCAGAAGAAGGCCTTCCGTGTTTCCATTTTTAAAGTCCTTGCAATTGTTTGATTTAAAATATATATTAAAAAATTAGCTGCAGAGTCTATTTATAGTTCCAAGAACTTTTTAGAGAGAATAACACAAAAGCACTACAGAGCTGCTGAAATTTTAAATAATTCTTTGTAAATGCCCTAGGTTAATTTAGATCCCTGAAAACACATTAGGAAATTAAGCTGTAATGTGAGCTAATTCAGATTTTAATTTGGCAAAAAAGAATGATCCAACTACACAGTTAATGTAAATAGAAGCATAACACAGGGAAATTAATGAGGTTTCCTTCTGATGAATCTTCAAGGAGGTAGATAATTAGCTTCTTTTGTTATGATTGTAGGAGAATGTGGCATTGTCTCTGAGGTGTAAAATAACTGTGGCTTACTAAGTGATAATGTGCTTCATTTGTCTTTTTTTAAGATAATTATTTATGTTAAACTCTTGTAGGATGAAGCAGCAGCACAGCCGCTGAATCTCTCATCCCGACCCAAGACAGCCGAGCCTGTAAAGTCCCCAACCTCGCCCACCCAGAGCCTCTTTCCAGCCAGCAAAACCAGCCCTGTCAACCTGCCCAACAAGAGCAGCATCCCCAGCCCCATTGGAGGAAGCTTGGGAAGGGGATCCTCTTTAGGTAAATGGAAAGGTCAACACCAGGAAGAGACTTATGAATTAGGTAAAAGAAAGCAAACCTGTTGAGTGGTGACTGATCCTTATTTCCAAAATGTTCCTTAGTCCAAGAGGAAAAAAATGTAAATCTGTTCTACTGAAGCATAACCCAGTTTGGTGTCTTTGGGGTGATTAGAACTTTTAGAAAAGGCCACAGCATAAATTTTGCCGGGATGGGTTCTTTAGATGATGATGGGTAAGATCCGGCAGATCAGAGACTTGCACATTTCTGTTTGGTTGGTGCTTTGCTGCTAAAGTGACTCTGGGCAGGAAGAGTAACCATGAGCCCTCCAAAGGCCTAAAGGGACCCTGGCCTTAAGCTGCCTACCAAAAGTTCAACATTCCTTTTAAATTTTATATTTTCTTTTTAAGATGTATGTGAATTTTACATCTAATCTACTAGTCTTCATTATGACAAATATGAGTGACACATTTCAATGACATAACATGAAGTAAAATTGAAATCTAATAAGATGTTCCATGATGATCCTCTGGCTTCGTCGACTCGCTGACATACTGCCAGGTATCTCTAGGAATAGTCACATGGCCAGGGTGAGAAGTGTAGTGGAAGAAACATGGATTTTGGTATCAGACAGACTTGGACTAGGAGCCTTTACTTACTAGCTATATAATCCTGGGAAAGTTATTTAATCTTTCAAAATTCAGTTTCCTAATCTTCAAAAGGGGGAATATTATTTCCTAGCTCCTAGGCTGTTATGAGAATTAAAAGAGAACAATGCACATAAAGTGCCTAACATGTCGCCTGGCACCCCAAAGGCGTGAGGTTTAGAAAGGCCGCGCTGAATGAATACAACACATTTCCCTACGCACGTGCACTGGAGCAGTCAGTGTGAGAGCACTCGTCAGTAGCTTCATCACTTCGTTGTTACTGTACTCTTTAAGTCTCTTAATTTTTAAATGAAGACACAGAAATTCAAAGGGATTAGGGACTAGAACTAGCATTTCTTCACCATGTTCCCTTCCTTGTGTTACTGAGCCTTGCAGCCTGAAATGCTTATAATAATTAAATAATGGGTAAATGTAGTCATTTTCAGTTTAACATTTTTGCCTCTCTTATCTCATTTGATTTTTTCACAATATTCCTGAGTTAGGTGTTGTGGTATTATTACCCTTATTGTATGTAAATTGTGGTTCCTACAGGGAAGATGCCTTGCCCATAGCTATGTAGCTATGTAGTCAGCAGAGCTCAGACTAAATCCAGGTCCTTTCATACGTAACTAACTCAGTGCTGTTTTTATGAACTCACAGTTGGAATATTTGCTTAACTGTTCTGAGTCTAAATGTGCCTTCTGATGAGGAGAGGTAAATCTTCTTCACTGCCATTTGCACATTAAAAACCACACAGTAGCCTATTCTCATTTTGAGTCAGGATGCCTCTTTTGGGGGCCTGGAGATTTCCAGCCCACGTCAGTGGTTTTGCAGTGGAAGAGAGAAATGAATGAGTTCTAGTGTATGAATGTGATCCCTGGATTGTTGGGCATGGTGAGATGAGGAAAACACCCACCCAAGTAAATAATAGACCTGATCTTGAAATGGCCCTCCTATAATCCACTTCTGAATTTTGTTGGGAAAGCATTTGTTTGCTTTACTGAGCATTGTGAGTGACAAAGATGACTATGTCACTAGCCCTGCTCTTAGGAAGTTTATACTTCAGCAGAGCATATGTCTTAGGTCATGAGCTAGCAGTGGACTGAAATCATAGCTTTGTGATCCAGACAATATAGATTTTTTTTTGCATCAAGAAAGCTCCAGAGCAAAAGATACAGATTTCTATAACTTATTGGCTTTAAAAACTTTTCCATAGATAGCTTTGGGAGCATTTTCTAAACTCAAAGACACATGCACATGTGTGTGCATGCACATACAGACACGTGCCATGAAATGCTCACACAGGAGACAAACAAGTGGGTCATGTGAAACTTTACCACAGCAGCTGAAATCTACCAGTCAGCAAGCAATTGTCCTCTTTTTCTCTAAAACTGGAAAAGCTTATCTAAAGTATTTATTTTAACTTACAGTATAAAGCAAGATATGAAGGAAGATTAGTCAGTTTAATTTTGAGTTTTTTCCCACTGTGTTGCATGGAACATAATGAGAGTAAATATTTATTGTCACTTTATTTGAAGCACTGTACTTATGTGAAACTCATTCCCACTCCTAGTCTCGCTACCATGAAGACAGGAGGCTGAGAGCAGTGGGTGTGTGGGCTGGGGGCAGGGAATGGTTGTCATTCTCTTGGTAAATAACTGAGGCAGCATGATGAGTAGAATGCTTCATTAACCAGCCAGTGAGCGGGGAACGGAGAGTGTGGTGTATTCCTTCCTGCCCCCTCTCTCCTGCAGTGGACGTATGAACACACAGATACACATGTCACTGAAGCACACATGTAGCTTTGCTAGGCCAGAAACAGCTTTCCTGAATTAGCATGCTAAATATAATGAGCAGCCTGAGCAGATATCTCCGTCCCTCTCCCACCCCTGCTTCCCCACCACTGTCCCACTGAGTGTCAGATGTATCCAGAACAGATAAATATATACACATCATTGGAATCTAGGAACCTTCGTCTGTGACAAGTCCAGATAAACCGAAGTGCTAGGGTATCCTCCAGGAGCTAATAAAACAAAACAAAACACCAAAAACAACAACAACGGGAAAACAGCACAGCTTTGTTGCCCTAGCTTTCTGTGCTCTATGCACAGCATTGTGATTTTTTGACTAGCAAACATGCCCCTTCCTTGTGTGGGGAATGCAGCATTCTACAGGGAGGTAGAGAGCAGCAGTGTTTTTTTAAAGATTCTCATCGCACAAGCCTCTGATAATGCATCCTGTGTATGCAGATATCCTGTCCAGTCTCAACTCCCCTGCCCTGTTTGGGGATCAGGACACAGTGATGAAAGCCATTCAGGAGGCTCGGAAGATGCGAGAACAGATCCAGCGGGAGCAGCAACAGCAACAGCCACATGGTGTTGATGGGAAACTGTCCTCCATGAATAATATGGGGCTGAACAACTGCAGGAATGAGAAGGTAAAACTCGCTCGTCTCCTTCACTGGCTCTGCTAGACCCGTTGGCTCATTCTCACCTGGCTTCTCCCAGGCTCTCAAACATCAACCTGCAGACAAAGACGTGTGTTCTAGCTTGAGGGCTGTGTTGTGTCACATTCAGGAATTACTGCTAGTGAACTAACCCGCCTTTTCCCACCTACGTGGGATGCTCCCAGATGCCCAACCAGGCACCTAACCAGGCACCCGACCTACCTGTCTGTTGGTGCCTTCCCGGCCCATTCCAGAAGATTTAGAAATATAATAAAGGGGATACGTGAGGTTATTAGAATACGAATAAAAGAATATTTAAAAAGGAGCTAATAAATTACTGACTCACGATTGAATTTATTACTAAGCTTCCTATCAGCCAGAGCAAAAAATATAAAACAAAGTAGCTTACAAAATGCATTCGTTGACTTTATTTTTCTTGGTTCAACAAATATTTATCAAGTGCTTATTCTATAATAGATACTGTCTTAGGCACTGGAGATACAACAGTAAACAAATCAGATAAAAACCCCTGCTCTCATAGAGCTGACATTCTAATAAGGGAACAAAGATGACCAAAAAAATGTTAAATGCATAATGTAGTATCAGTAGTATGAAGAGGTGAATAAATGCCATGAGAAAAATTGAAGCAAGCTCAGGGAATAGGGAGTCTGGATTTGCTCTTTGAGACGGGGTGGTAAGGACTCTCTGAGAAAGCGACACTGAGCAGAGGTATGAACAGAGTCATAGTGCAGGCGGGCCCGGCGAAGGGTGGGAGGAAGAACATCCGCAGTGGGAACATCACGCGCAGAGGCCCTTGGAGTGTAGAGGCCAGTGTGGCAGGTGCGGCATAAGAGGAGGGAAAACCTGGGACAGAGCATGTTAGACCTTGCTGGCCCTGAAAAGGCTTTACATTTTACTCTGTGATAGGAACCCTTGCGCAGGTTTTGTCCAGAGCATTGACAGGATATGATTTACCCGTAAAAAGATTATTCTAACGTGTGAGAATGGACTATAGGAAGTTAAGACTGGAAAGAGGAAGACCAGTTGAGAGGCTTTCGTAGTGCACTGGGTAAAAAATTCTGATGGTCTGGTGAATGAACGGTCCTTGCCATCATCCCTTGGCTTGTTGCTGCATCATTCCAATTTCTGCATCCCTGTTCATTCACATGGCTGTCTTCTGTGTCCCCAAATCTCCAAATCTCATTCTTCTTAGAAGGACATTAGTCATTGGATTTGGGGTCCCCCCTAATCCAGGATGACCTTATTTTAACTTGATTATATCTACAAAGATGCTATTTCCAAAAAAAAGGCCCCATTTTCAGACACCAAGGGTTGGAATTTGCATATACCTATTTGAGGACACAAGTCAACCAATTAGTGGGATACAGAGCCATTGCTCATGTTGAATCAACCTCTCGTTGTTATCTATACCTTCTAGCCATACCAGGAAATGGGGGTGGGGGGGTAGTGGGGACTGGAAAGGGGTGTGAGAGGATGGGCATATGATGGAACTCTCAAGGCATATCTGCAACCAAAGTTCTCACCCAGATTATGAAGTTTAGCTCTGGAAGTGTTGACTTCCCATAGCTTAATAAAAAATTAAACTTTTAAGTTCTTTCTGCATTGAGTTTCTGATGTTAACATTAAATATGTGTGTGTGCATGTGTGTGGTATGTGTGTGTATACTATTTAAAATTAATCATTTTTGGATACTCTGACTTGATTGATCCCTCTTCACAGAACTTTCAGATCAGATAGGAGAAAGGCTATCCAGGGAAATGGTGAGTCTAAGACGCCTATTAAGCCATAAGCACTTATATACTTGGGACTTGTCAGACACACGCCAGGCCCTGGGATATGTTCAGTCAAGTGCCTTGTTCCCCATTAAGGGCTCGGTCCTTGCCGGTGCATTCAGCCCTGCCTGAATAGATGGTCAGGACCACAAGAAAAGACAAGCCTTGTCCCCAAACCTCTCCTACCCCTCTGATGCTAGAGATAAACACAGAGTCGTTCTTTTGATCTCAGATACTGCTTTCTGCTCAGTGAAAACACAATGAAATAACAGCATACTTAATCTCAGTGTAAATAACTTTGTAAGATCCTTTTTGGGGACCTGGGCAAGTAAAGAAATTTTGGCATAAGGCTGCTGCCTGGGACATTGGGTTAAAAACAAGAATGGGCATGCACACCTCAGGCCATTTCCTACTTTCCAATTTTGTCAAGGGTTAGTCCTGAAATTAGTTTGAGAAACACTCCAGTGATTTGTTTGAGTCTTTTTATTTATTTATTTTCAAGTGGGAGTAACATATGCTGACTGAAAATTCAGGTAATACAGAAAGATATATGATAAAAAGCTAGTCACCCTCCTCACCCCATTAATTATTATTAATGATTGAAAATTTTTCTTTGAGTGGTAACAACCATTAGTGATTCAGAAATTTCCTTTGCATGTAAAGGAAGTACTAGTGAATTTTAAAATATTTACCCTCATGTGGAATAACAGTCACTGGGGTGTCACTTACCCACTGTGTGATGTTTGGCAAGTTGGTCAGCCTCTCTGACTCTCAGCTGCTTTATCTATAATGTGAGAGCAGTAATCTGGGTTGCAGTGACATAAGCTTATGTGTATATGAATATACCTAGCACAGCTCCTGATACAGAGTAGAAACTTTCTTATGTGTTTTATACCTTTTAAACTAAATCATGGGCGATCGTTAAATATGTGGGGCAAATATACTATTTTGTAACAGATATGAGATCCTCACACAACAATGGGAGGGTCAGCAGAAGGAAGCAATAGGGTTTTCAGATGGCATATTGGCCAACTCACATACTTAAATTAAACTCCTTTCCAACTGGGTTGATACACAAAGCTACGGAAACTTCAGATTTATTAGATTAGGTTGGGGGTTCTCGACCTTGGCACTATTGACATTTTTGGCCAGGGAATTCTTTGTCATGGGGGTGCTGATTTGGCCTCCCTCTATTCCTTAGATGCCAGCAGCACTCCCCACTTTTGTGACAAGCAGAAGTGTCTTTGGACATGGTCAAATGTCCTCTTTTGGGGGAGGGGGGACAAAATTACCCGTAGTGGAAAACTCCTGGTCTAAATAAAATATATTTAGAATACATTTCAGAAACTTCATTCCACAAAAGACCCCAAATTATTTCATTTAAATAGCCATACCTATTGTTATGAAAAATAATTTGCCTCTGATTAATGTCATCAATAAAATAGTTCTTTGAAAAATGCATGTAGTAATTTTTGAGAGTATTTTCATAGAGTTAAATGGAGTATGTATAAATGCCATTTAGTTTTGAGGAAAACGAGAAGTAGGTTCAGCACTGCTGCTGCAACTCAGCCCTGCAGCACAGCCGCTTTGCCGTAGAGGCAGGCGCGGGGCAGCAGCATCCCTGTCTGCGTGCATGAGCCCAGCAGTGTATTGGCACTGGACACACCTTGCTTCCAGCAGTGAATCTCTCTGTCTGGCACGGTGACCCAAGATTGTTAAATTCATGTCATCGAAGTTGACTGGAGTTGAAATTCAAAGTTAAAACACTATTAACTTCAAACAGAGGTTAATTTCAGGTATTTCTGACTGACTTTTCTTGATTCATTTTGGAGGAAGAAGTCGGAGGTTCTGAAATAATAACACCTTATTTCACATTGGCAGACAAGGAAAGAAGAATGAGAGATTAGGTTAGATGGAAGATAATGATAGTGAATCTAAACTTGACCTAACACATATCACAAATATAACCGAGCCTCTGAAGGGAAGCAGCAAAGTGGTTTCAGTAGAACTGGAAAACCCTGGCCTCCCAGTGACATGGAGTTGTCTCAGCAGGTGACTTTACTGGTGGAATGTGGAGCCCTGGAAAGCCCCTTATGTCCAGGGGTGTGTGCTCGTAGGCTCCCCCTCATGTATGTGATCTCGCTCACCAACAGTGTCACTCTTTAGAATATACATTTTGTGGTTTTGTAGGCTTTGTTTAGTTTCTAGAGTTGGTGTCTATTCTTGATTATTAGGTTAGTTGCAGCCAGAGGAATAAATTTAGAACAAAATTAAAGGACTCCTAGGATGGTAGCTTTGGCTTTCTTATAATTGAAATATCCATGTTAATTGTATGAGGTTCCATAAGACACTACTTTTTATTTTGAGGATCAGATCTTCTGAAGTCAAAGAGGGTAAATATATAATGTGCAATAAGATTGATAATATGGATTGTGATAAATTCAGTTTAACTGTCTTCAAAATTGGCTACTTTGGAATTCCCTTAGTTTTCCTAAATATAAAGACCTATCAATTAGATTTATGAATGTGTTCTTTTAACCTATAATTCAGTTTTAGAGATTTTTTCACAGTGTTGCTGCTATAAAACCTCTCAACTTATTAAGCATACCCGTTCCTCTCTTATTTGGACATTCCTTACAAAAGGGATGTGTCACGGATCCGAGAAACAGGGGATGAGATGGAGATTCACAAGCAGGTTTTTTGGGAGTTCCCTTTCTGCTTGCCACCCATGGAAGGGAAAGGACAAAAGCAGGTTTAGGCTGCAAGGCAGTCTCAACCAAGACCTCAGCCAGCCCCACAGGAAACTTGGAGGCTGCCATGGCCATTCAGAATTGCCCCAGGCTGGGTGGAGGAGGCGAGCTTTTAGATAGACACTTGTGTCAAACAGTTTTTGGGATAAGGGCTACTTTGGGAAGGGGACATGACTTTGAGTCAGGTGACTCTCCTCAGCTGGGTCAGTGCTAAGCAACTTCTGTGCAGCTGAGGGAATAAATTTTTCAGTCCTAAAGGGGGAATCTGTGTAGTGCATCACAGTGTCTACTATGGAGCGTTTTTGTGACATTTGGTAACATTAGATATATATATATATAACATACTTTGTATGTACATATACAAATATGGGAGAACATTTAGTACATAGGCACAGGGATGCTTGTCTTTTTACAACACATAAGGAATTGCATATATGTTCATATGTATACATGTTTACCCATGGTACATTTCACTTTAGTGGGTAAACCCCTATTTTGATGCTTTAAAATGAAACATTGTTAACTTGATCAGCCAGAACGGCACCATTGGAGCTGTTCTGGTCGGCTGTGTCCCAAGATATTTAGGGTCTGTTAAATATACAGACTGTAGGGACAATAGACTGTAACAGCGCCTCAGGAGATGTTATACTCCATCATTTCAACAGAGCTTCTGTGTGTGGATCATGAGTGCCTTGCCAGCAGAAGTATGAGTTACAGCCCGGGTTTTAGCTTTCCACATGAAGAACACCAACCATCTCTGTCCTTTAGTACCATCACCACAGTATTATTTTATAGGGCAATTGTTTACCAGGTCTTGTTGTTTTGACATCTCTAAGGTAGAGAGTACTTTAGTAGTCAAAGCAATAGACTGTAATACACAGCAGAATTTTAAATAGGTGGCTTCTAAAACTCCTAAAGGTAAGTTAGAAGAGAGGCAAGACAGGGTGGGCCTTCTTAGGGTTAAAGTGTGTTCTGTAACTTTTCTGATCTTCTTAATGTTTGAATGCTGACTTGGTGGTTGGTTAGAACAATTTCCTTCATATGTCCTTCATTATGCAACTTGGGAATCTGGTTATTTTGCTCATTTTAATCATCTTGAGGAGCTGCTCGTGAATAGGCAGATTACACATCCATATACATGTAGCCTGAACTGCTGTCCCATCATCTTTGGAGAGTCTCTTAAGAAAAATGCTTGATCTCGTTGGGGTCAAAGTGAACCACTGTAGACACTATTATCATACTCTGCCTGCCTCTGAAGTGTATTGGTGGGATTAAAACTGTACCGTGCCCTGGCTGGCATAGCTCAGTGGATTGAGCGCGGGCTGTGAACCAAAGTGTCGCAGGTTGGATTCCCAGTCAGGGCACATGCTTGGGTTGCAGGTCACGACCCCCAGCAACTGCACATTCATGTTTCTCTCTCTCCCACCCTTCCCTCTCTAAAAATAAATAAATAAAATCTTTAAAAAAAAAAATTGTACTGTGCAAGAATTGGGCAGGGCTTTACATTTGATCTGGTCCCATTGTTTCAAATCACCGATGGGAAAACAGACCTAGTGCAAAAAAAGCACTTATCCATGGTCTCATAGTGGATTCACAGCAGAGCAGGAATTAAACCTCAGCTTTTCCAATTCTTAGTAATATTTCTATTTCTAGAATAACATCAGATTAATTTATTAATTTTCTGTGAGATCTTTAAGCGTGTTACATACAAAAGTTCTTACGCTGGCAATGTCAACCCTTTGATGGAATAAGGGTAAAAATAAACAAAACTATGATGCAAAAAAGCATTGAGCTCTCTTTTTCCTGTATACTTGTAACCATCTATCTGGATGGGGCAGTCTTCCCTGCCACGATGTCCATTGGTACTGGCTGTGGGAAGATACCAGTTGGGAAGCAGAAAACTGAATGATGTCAACAAAGAGACAAAAGTGGTGGCTAGACTTGGAGCAATATTAGAATCAGAGGCCATGGGTTTTGCAGCTGATTAATCCTGGGGCTTCAGTTTCTAGGGTTAGTCTTGGAAGTAGCCCATGCTATTCTCTAACAGTTAAGTTACTTAACCTCTGTGAATCTCAATGTGCATATTTATAAAATAGAGATAATCATCCTTTCCTTGAAGAATCATTTTGAGGAAAAAAAATCAATGAGCTCTTATCTGGAAAAAGTCCAGCCATTGTTAATATAATGAGGACAGTTTGTGTAACATCAATATAACGTGGCAGCCAAGGAGAGTGGACTGAAATGTGCATGCGTGAACAGTGACAGCTGCACCATACTGATCAGTGGGGGCAGTAGATGCTATTGAGTGAGCATGTGTACTGTGTGGCTGTCGCATTCAAAATGAGTGAGTAGAGCAATGAATCTGCATCAAATTTTGTGTAAGCTTAAACATTCCTTTGTGGAAACCATTTGAATGATTCAGAAAGCTGCAGCTATTGGGCAAGTGGTGATTGGCAGCTTCATCAAGACAATGCACCCACCCATGCATCACATCTCGTGCAGTTTTTTGGCAAAACATCAAATCACTAAGGTGACTCAGCCCTTCTACAGCCCAGATTTGGTGCCCTGCAATGTCTGGCTTTTCCCCAAACTAAAATCATCTTTGAAAGGGAAGAGATTTCAGACTATCAATGTGATTCAGGAAAATACGATGGGGCAGCTGATGGTGATTGGAAGAACTGTGTGAAGCTCCAAGGTGCATGCTTGGAAAAAGACTGAGGCATCATTGTCCTGTGTACAATGTTTCTTGTATCTTGTATCTTCTTCAGTAAGTGTCTCTCTTTTTCATAGTACCTGGCTGGGTACGTCCTGGACAGGCCTCGTATGTCAAGTGCATATCTAACACTCTATTAATGTTAGGTCCTTTTTCTCTTTAAGACAAGTTGTCAAATCTGTTGTTAATTTTGTTAAATTTCCACTCTTTGCTACTCTCCAATGATGAAAGCATTAATCACTGCTTCTTGGGGCCAAAATGTCTTAAGATAGAGTAGAAGATTAGTAAGAAGCTAATAGGTAGCTTCTTACAAAATCCAGATATGCATGTTTCTTTTTCATTCTTTGAATAACTTGTATACACTAGCTACCTGCTAGCATCTGGCCACAGCCAACATGATAATATTCCAATTTGGTTACATTATTGTGCTCGGGGGATTTTGTCCCTACTAATTTAATATATACTTTAATATATTTCCAGAAAATCAGAATTTCAATCTATGACTTTTGAAAATACTTAACCTGATTTTTGATTACCATATGCATTTCTCATGCCAAAATTATATTTTTTCAATCAAGTAAATAAGAAAATAATGATCCAATCACTGAGGCACCATGTAAACTTGCTCCTATTTATTAAAAAAACAGTTATTCATTTTTTACAAGTGTAAATTCTTGCTCCTCTCCCACAGTTTGCAAAAATATGTCAGAATTTTACATTGGTATTACATTGATGTAATGATACTGTCCCCTTTTATTGGAAATGGAGATCATACTGGACGTCTTCTGCTTCACATTGTCAATTGCCACAGCGCCTTGTTATTTACACAGGTGATTCAGATACTCGTTGTTGCCTGACAGGATGCGTTCAGACTGAAGATCAATATAGCCACACAACAATAAGTGAAAGGGAATTGTGAGCAAACTATTTAGCAGAGTGTGTGTGGGACGACGCAGACCAGCGAGGTTTTGTTGTTTCCGAAGGAGTGCGTGGTGCGGATTAATCAAAGAGGTTGTTTCTCTGAGCATTTGGCCAGCGTACTCGGCTGCAGTGCCTCTTTCCATGTCAGCCTGTTCCCCACATAACAGCAACCTGTCCTCGGAGGGGTGTGGGCACATTAGGCACTTTATAGTAAAGGGAAAGTTCCAATTTTAACATCCTCCTTTGCAAAGCAGAACAGTAGTTGGTTTTAAAAAACATTTATGTAGTACTTTTCACATCATGACAAGAAATAGTTTTATAGTGCTTCTGCGTTTCAAAGATATTATTACATGTATTATCTCTCTCAAACCATTCCAAATTAGGGGATGTGGCCATACTCCCCTTGTTTTGCAGATTCGGGATGTAAGTCCAGCTCTCGATCACTTTACTCCCCCTTTCCCTCTCTTCGTCCTCCCAGTGGTTCCCTGCATCCCTGTGAGACCAGTGGGGCAATTTTACTTAAAATCTAAAAGAGGACAGAAATCTGAGTTTTCAACATCAATTTGAATGAAGCGAATGCTAAAATCATGAGATAAAGAGGTCTACCTACATATATGCCGCACACGCATTTCTTTGACAGGGATTGCCATTTTATACTTGTGATAGTTTGTTTCTAAAATAGTATACACAGATTGAAATGCTATAAAATTAGAAAAAAGTGTGTTTTTATTAATTTTAGATTTTACATTTGAACCAATGACACTGGGCAACCATGCAGTGCTGTGTATGGGCTCCTGGCTGAAGATAATCATTAAGTTCCTTTTATTTCTGTTGTCAGGGCTACTTGATTGGTTGCCTAGCTACTAGTTTAAGATCTAATTCATAAAAATAACAACAAACTTGTTTGGTTCCTTTCTTCTCTGCACGTTAAATGGAAAAAATGGTGAGAATTTATAAAGGTTTACAAGGTTCAAGATACTTTCCAGGGCTAGGGGTGGGAGAAAGAGCTACAAGAATTTTAGTTTTGTTTACAGGTGTCTTAAATTAAAATGCCATGCCCAGCAAAAGGGTCTCCCAGTGCAAGGGTGAAAATTAGATGCCTCACAGTTACTAACTTCGCACGAAGCATTGTTGCTTTGGGCGTGTATGGAGCAAATGCACTAGTAATGAGGACTTTATAGACCTAAACCACCCAGTGTGGCAGGTACTTTTGAATCCATAATCCCTCTGGATCTAATCTCTTAATCCTGCTAGATCAGGTGTTCTCAACAATTTTTGGTTTCAGGGCCTCTTTACACTCTTAAAAATTATTAAGAACCCCAAAGAGTTTTATTTGTGTGGGATATATTTATCATGTGAAGTGTAAAACTAAAGAATTAAAAAAGGTGTATACAGTTATTTGAAAATAATAATAAACCCATTATATGTTAATATAAATAACATTTTTTAGTATAAAGTATAATATTCAAAATGAAAAAATTAGTGAGAAGAACAGATTTTTATATGTTTACATTTTTCCAGATCTCTTTAATGTCTGGTTAGGTATAATAGAAAGACAGGTGGAGTCTCATATCTGCCTCTGTGTTCAATCTGTCGATGTATCACCAGGCCATCTAGCTTCTGGGAAACTCCACTGTACACTCATAAAAGAGGAGGAGTGCAAAAGGCAAGGGATGTGTTGGTATTATTATGAAAATATTTCTGGTTTACTGGACCCTCTGAGAAAGCCTTTGCAATGCAGTGTACCTACAGGGTATGTGTGTTTTAAGAGCATTCATCTTAGCTTTAAGAACAGCCATCAGTGATCAAATATTGTAAACACTTAGAAATGATTATTGGTTTTATTCCATTTGAATTAAGGAGAATGAGTTAGTTAAATTATACTAACTAAATTTATACCTTCCTTTCAACATAAACAATGTGGGGTAGTCCACAGTGATACACACATACACTGAAACAAGATAAAAACTGTCTAGAGAGGAGATAATGGGCAAGAAAAAATGAAGGTAGGAAAATAAATAAAGTAAAGCTGGGATAAGACAAGTGCACAAAAATTCTTGTCATACCTATTCACATAATTGCTGGAGGTGGCTGTGAGCTTCCTGGTAACCAGGCAAAAGGAAGTGTGTCACAAGATCCACCCTGTCCCACTCTATGAGTAAAGCAGTTTGTCAGGAGAAACATGGGTTTTCTTCTGTGGGTCCTCATAAAAGCTTGAGACATACTCCAGAATGTTTCTATGATATTCAGTTCAAGAACTAGGATGATTTTACAGGGCTGTTTCTTAACAGAACTTGTCATTTGTCTTTTGGATCTATCCGTTTTTACCTAGCTTTCTTTGTTGTAGAGTATTGTGACTGACAGCGCCTTCTTCCTTATCCCACAGACGTTTATATTTTCAATCCCACCCCGCTTTAATTAAGTACTTACTATATACAAAGCACAGTATCAAACATGTATATGGAATGGTAGCCAGCTCAACCTCCTAGTAAAAATATAGTGTTAGGCCATCTTTAAAAAGTATTCTCTCTCACTCTCTCCTTCTCTTCTCTTGTTTCTAGCATCCACATCTACTTGATTAAGGTTGTGAATAAGAGCAAAGATTTGAAGTAAGACTGCCCAAGATTTTCTAAGAAATGGGAATATGCATAGTTTCTAAGCACAAGTGGTTGTTGTGGAGATTTAACAAAATAATCCACGTACCAGGCCTTGTACAGTACCTGACATATAGTTAGTAGAAAGGCAGGTTGAAGTAGATCATTGCCATGGCTAGTTTAAATTTATCTTTATAGATAATTGTGAGCCATTAAAGGTGTTTGTGGATGGGGCACATTTCATCTGAACTGCATTTTAAGATTATGTCCATTTAAAGAAAGAATAGGAGAGACCTCTAGAGAAATGTGGAGAAGTGAAGCAAGTGTGTTTTGGAGTCAGACGGACCTGGACTTCAGATTCTGGTTCTATCACTCACCAGCTCTGTGACCTCGCGGAGCCTCAGTGTTCTCATCTGTGGTTAATGATACTTAGTTTCCTGGTTGTTGGGGAATTCATCAGGAAACTATACACCAGTTCCTAGGACCACAGCTTTAAAAAAAATCCATTCCCTTTTGTAGGATTTCTGAGAGCATTTCTGTAGGTGAAGCTCCATTTGAAATTTATTTATTTTTTAAATTGATTTGAAAGACACACACACACACACACACACACACACACACACACACACACACAGAGACAGAGAGAGAGAGAGAGGTTTGTTGTTCCACTTATAACATTCACTGGTTGCTTTTGTATGTGTCCTGACTGGAGACTGAACCTGTAACCTTGGTGTATGGGGAAAACTTGACCAGGGTCTCCATTTAAAGTTTAGTTAAACCTGCCTTAGTTTCTTTTGCATTCTTACCATTCCCGAGCCTGTCCTATTGTTGTGGAGGCAGACTTTTCCAGTGGGAAGAACCAATATGCAGAGGAAGGGTATGTCACAAACTTAGTATCAAGTGACTTAATGCTATAAAACACCATTTAAGAAATTCATAAAATATTCCCAAAGAATCCTCAACCTCTAAATTAGATAAGTTCCACCTAAATGGCGTTTAAAATCCACTCAATTTAAAAATATCAGAGTGGTAGAAAATTCAAAACACATGTTGTCAGGACTTTTTCACTTATTTAAAAAATGCACATTTAAGAAAAATATATATAGTTATGATTCAGTTGAAGCAAAATGATAAGTTTGAACTCATTGGATTGCAGAGAAGTTTTTAAAGGTAAGACGGAGACCATTTAAATGACAAGTCATATTTTTAAAAACCTAGTTGATTTCAGTTTGAAACATAACTTTAGGAAGGCTGAGTAGATTCTAAACTATTTTCCTAAGTTTTCACAAAGCTCCTTGAGACAAACAAACTGCCTCTTAAGTCTAGCGATCTGTCTAAATTCTCGTTTTTAAGCTTCTCAGAGAAACATAAGCCACCGGTTGAAAACACTCTGTATTATTTTACTTTCCGCCTGCCTTTGGGGAATGGGACCCTGACTTAGGAGGAGCGTGTTTTGCTCGAAAGCTCTGTGGACTTTCTCAAGACGCTGGCATTCCATTCCACAGATGTTGGCTTCAGTACATCCTGAAAATTTTCCTCAGGGACCTTTGCCCTGGGAATAATGTCTGCTCTGTCCTTGGACTTGTAGGGACCCCACAAAAATCTCTTAGTTGATTTCTCTCCTTACAAAATCATAATAAGTTGCTCCTAAGATGTTTATGGTGGTAACTTTGAAGCATCATGTGGTCTCAAAGAGCTCAACTCAGTGTTAGTGCCACTTATATTATTATATTATAATCTTTGCTGATAGTGATGCCAAGTGTGTGACCTTATATGTGATAACTTGACTAATGTGAACGTTTGGTTAAATGCAGCATTACCTTTTCCAGGCATGCTTCACACACAGTAGGCACTCTTGTAATATTAGCTGATGGAAGTTGATGTCAGTAACAAAATTTCCTGTGCTTATATTTGTAGATGTGAAAGTTTAGAGTCTTACAGCTGAAATTTTTTAAAGATGTGGTTAAGCCTTGTAGCAGTGGATGAGATGGATAATATTTTCACTCTTTTCCTAAGAGCTTTCTTTGCATTTGTAGTTTTAGGAAAATAGTAGCAATCACTAAAATCTCAGTCTTTCTCATTGTTTTAAAAGCACTTTTTAAGATTTATTATCATACTTAATCCCAACAGCCATCCTTAGAGGGAGAATTTTTATCATTTTTCCCTACAGATGAGGATGAGGTTCAATGAACTCAAATCATTTGCTGACATTCACACAGGTAGTGTCAGTGTCGAGGCTCTTCAGAGCCTGTTTTCAAATCTCACATTTTATCCCCAACAGGGGGTGAAGCAGACAGACTTCACCCCTTTCTCCAGTACTTAGCTCTGCCTCTGTGTTCTGGTGAGCCCTGGATATAGCACAGATCACATGCTGGGTATGACTCTGCGTGAGTGTTTGTGTATGTGTGCTGTGTGTGTGCATCTCTCTGTGTGCTTATGTGTCTTTCTTATGGTGGGCGTAAATCCGTGTGGGAGTCTGTCTGTGTGAGGCTTTATTCTCTGTGGGTAAATTTCTACCTCTGAGTCTCTGTGTGTGTGTGTCTGCTACCTGCGTGCATGTGGGCATGTGTCTGTCTGTCTGTTTTTGACTCTCTCTGTGGGCATGGATGTCTGCTGTTGTCTGTCTGACTCTGGGCATCTGTGAATGTGCCCATGTATTCATCAGTATCTCTTTCTGTCTGCGCATCTATCTGAATGTGTATCTGTCTGTCTGAGTTGATGTGTCTGTAAGTCGATGTCTGTGGGTCCATGTCTGCATCTTTCCCTAAATCTGTGTGTCAGCATGTCTGTGTCTGTTGATCGAGGTATGTGTGTGTCTGTATAACAGTGTGTGTATGTCTCTCTGTGTAAGTCTCTTTGTATGTGTTGTACGCTCTTCTTTGTGTGGAGTTAGGTATGAATACACTTGATTATTTTCATTTTCACATTGTAGGTATACGGCTGTGTATGGAGAGTACATATGAAAACTCTACTCACAGATGTACTTTGTGCATTATTTCCAGCACTGATTTCCCTCTCAGCATTGTCTTAAATCTGTTGTCAGAAATGTGCTGTTGGGAGCTCTCTGGCAGAAGTTTACTTTTAGCTAAGATCCGGTTTGCCATTTTTGACGTTTGCAACCAAGATTAGAATGTCCCCAAGTGTCTTCCCACTGTGGATGGAAATGCTTCCTTTTATTTTTGGTGCAACCCTGATTTGCCCTTTATATATTTTTATAAGTGATGTCAACAGCATTGTTTCTAAAATAACACAAAGGGTGTCTTGTAAAACGCATTGCCCAGTAGCTTTAGTTCCCTGAACCTTCTTGTCTGCAAGTCTCCTATGGTTTTCAACTAAGAAGATCACTCTGGAATTGCTTTCTTCCCGTGTCGAGGGTCAATGTAAATTTTATGAAAAGGGAAACTGTAAATTTGGAATCCCGTGGCCTATATTGATACTAAAATTTTGATATTAAAATTAATTTCAATTTTCCCATCTGTAAAATGAGAACAAGAAGGCAAACATCTTCTCTAAAAAAAGATTTTAGTGAACTCTTATATTAAAAATTACACCAGTTTATCCAGACCTTTCTATTCCTTTAAGAAGATGGATTCTCTAATTTTAGTAACATTCCTACAAGGGAGGTGATTACAAGTTTAGTCTTTATTTATCCTAGCCCATTAATTTGACTGTTGTAAAACCATTTCCCCAGGTCTAGGTAAAATGCTGGTAATGGAAGAAGGAACAGGACCCTTAGAAATCAATCACAGCTAGGTCCAAAACTCAGTTTCACAGACTAATTGGTGATGTTCTCACTTCAACACCACAAGTATTACTAGCTGTTACCTGGGGCCTGTAACTTTTCTGTGCCTTTGTAACTCACTTGGAAGGTCAAAACGATGAAAATACCATATACGATTGTGAGAATGTTAAATGAGATAATGTACATGAAGTCAGGTGGATGCAAACAAATACTCTTCTGGACCCTTTGTTGATTGCAATGAGATGACATAACTGGACATGACATAGGAAGTGCTCACCATCTGGTGTATGGGACCTGTGACAGAGTCTTGGGATTCAGAGAAATATTGACCAGTCCCTTTCTGCCCTGAAGAAAAATATAGGCTGACTTGGGAGACAGGACAAGTGCATGTGGAAGGGAATCCGACGATATGGGGTCCAAGTGCCAAGTGAGTGAAGCGAGCTGCCATGGTAGTTGAGCTCATGAAAACCAATGACAGGTGGAAAGAGAGATTCTGAAAAGCAGGAGAGGCTTAAAGTGCCTCAAAGGAAGGAGAGGCACTTTAGGGGAGAGTGTCAGACAAGAGTGAGTCTGAGAGAGGCACGGGTCCTCTGGTAGGGGGATACATGACTGGAGGACCGTTCATTCAGGAGAGGGCTCGGCTCTGGGCTAGAGAGGGGGCTGTTCAGACGCAGGAAGCCGTGAAGTTCTGGCTGCAAAATGTAGCCCAGAGTTGCTGTGTGTATGAGTGTGTGTGTGCGCATGTGTGTGTGTGAGAGAGAGAGGGGGAGAGGGAGAGGGAAAGAGAGAGAGAGGGAGAAGTAATGATGTTAGTGGCACCTGAGATAACTTGAGTGTATTTTTCCATGTAAATAAGCTTGCAGAAAGTCAACCTGTTTGTTACATAGAAACTATGGAAGCAACTCCTAAGTGATAATCTCAGTGGGAGAAAACTTAGGGTGGTATGGGATTGTAAATCCAAATTAAAATTTGAAATAGTGCACATTAATTTATAGGCATTTGTAGGTGATAAATGCTTTTATATAAAAATCTCATTTGATATTCATAAAAATCCTATGGGAGAGATTATTGTTATCTATTATTATTCTACATTACAGATTTAAACACCACGAATCATGGAGGTAACTTTAGGTTCAAATACCAGCTCTTCTCTGTGTAAGTTTTATACTTCCAATGTACCATATTATTAAGTTACCATTATAATTATTAAAGGAAGAGCCCATGTTTTACTCTTTGCTATTTCCCTAACATTGAGCCTGAAATGCTCAGTCACTGTTCATTGATAGTTTGCTTGTGGCTGGAGACCAGACAGTGGAAGAAATAGTTACTCTTGCAGGAATAAAAATGTACTTTCATTGAGCCTGTCTATGCTTTAGTGTATATCTGGCCTTTCTCTGACAGAAGAAATTTACATTATAGGAGAGTCGATTCTTATTAGACCTTAGTTAGAAGAATTTTTATTTATTTTTTTCATTTAATTTTTTTTAAATTATTGGAGTGACATTGGTTAATAAAATTATATAGGTTTCAAGTATACAACTCGATGATATGTCATCTGTATATTGCATTGTGTGTTTACCACTCAAAGGCAAATCTCCTTTTGTCATCGTATATTTGACCCCTTTTACCCTTCGAAGGCTTTGTTCGTAGCATCAATGTGAGAAGACTTTTGAAGTCTCTTTCCTATCCTGTGATTTTTGCCTTGCTGCCACTTTCTCTTCTGTCTTCTCTTCTGGAGGTTGTTGATCAGTTTCCCAGTCAGTACTTCTCTGCCTCCTTATGTATGAGAGTTTATTTCTTTCCTTTCTTTTCCTTTCTCTGGAGCATTCTTCTTAACCTCCTCCCCCATCTCTCCCTACTCCCCTGCCCCTCCTCCTCTTCCTTTCTTTCTCCTTCTCCCTTTCCCTCTGGAATTCCAGTCTCCCACTCTCCCTACAGCTTTGCAGCCCACTGCAGTGAGGGTGCAGTCTGACCTCTGATGAAGGGTTTTCTCCAAGACTCTGGAGCTGGAGGGGCAGTGACAGTCTCTGCACTCTCCTATGGAGGATATCTAGTGTGCAAAGCTTGCATCTTACCACCTAGCCCACTGTGGTATACAGGATCTCCTGAGCGTGCATCTCTAATAATGGGGCTGGGACACTTTGCAGAAGAATCAACCATACAGGAAGGAGGTAACATAGCTTAGAGGGACTAAGAGACAACCAGTATGAATTTATTCAGAATCCAATGCTGATTTTAGTTTTTTAAGTGACAATGCATAGTCTTAAACCTAAATAGCTGTCTTCAGAAGTTAAATTTATAAAATAAATATTGTCTGACAGGACTTTGGAAGCCAGTTGGATCCTGATCTTTCTGATTTCGTGACCTGTGCCTAAAACTGAGTCAAGCCTTGTGGGTTCAGCTATACAAAAGAGTAGGAGGAATTCAGCTTGGGTTTTGAATCCTGAGACCTGTCTTTGGGTCTCTCTCTGACTTTCCTATCTGTGTGATCTTGGAGAAGTATCTAATCTTACTAAACCTCAGTATATTCTATAAAATTAGGATAATTATGCCTTACCAATGACTAAGGGTATAAAAAGGCTTTACAATTTTATAAAAGATTCTATCTATTTATTTCCAGACAGAGGAGAAAGAGAGGGAGAGAAACATCAGTGTGTGGTTGCCTCTCATATGTCCCCTACTGGGGACCTGGCTTGCAATGCAGGCATGTGCCCTGACTCGGAACCAAACCAGTGACCTTTAGGTTTGCAGGCCTGCACTCAATTCACTGAGCCACACAAGCCGGCACAGGACTTTATAATTTTTAAGATGCTGGTGGTCACCCAGGCTGAGTATGGGCCCTTGTTATTGAGTGCGGAGCAAGGTAACCGAGCCAGTGATTTCCTCTAGGACACCAAGTTTGTGCTGTGTGCTTCCTGCCTCCTGTTTTGTTGGGGCTGGGTGTGCTCAGAGCTGCCTTGGGCTGATAGCATAAATAAGTAGCAAGTCATCATGTTTTCCTTTTTTGATAAATAAAGCAATTTTTTGTTTATCATCTTTGTGGGTGGTGGTGGGAAGGAGAGGATGTAGAAAGGAAGTGAGGTCTATTTGAAGTAAATCAGGTCTGTCGTACCACAGATCTCCGGAGTTTATAGGAGGCATTTATTTATTTTTTTCTCAAAGAATTAGCTGAGGACTAAGAATTAGCTAAATGTAGATAGATTTACTGATTAGCACAATGCATCGAGATCAAGGTGCTTCTTGAGTTCATGAATTTCACCTGGTTTTGTAAAAATGGATTTTCCAGAATGATTTCTATAACTATATAATTTTAAAAGGTAACTTAATGAGATAAAAATTATAGGTGATATTTGAGGGAGTATTTCATACTGATTTATCTTCAAGCGAAACTATGCTAAAGAATAAGGCTTGCAGTGAAATCAGTTTATACAGAAGAAAAGGTATGTGCTTGTTTAGAACATTAGAGACAATGGATTTTAAAACAACTTAAACTACAGAGGGTGTGTGCTGTAAATCTATTTGTGGGTCCTAAAGGGAAAACTATTATTTCAAACCAAACAGTACCTGAATAGACTATATTTATGTTAAAACTTGTATGTTCCTTTTGTCTGAGTGATCTAACAATCCAGCCCTTCATATCACATTAGCAGAAGGGGGATATGACCCACAATTTCTCATATAAATTAGAAATTTTAATTTGCTAGTCCTGATGCAGGCAAGAAGGCTGGCCAGCTCTATTAGCAGTGCTTTTTTTTTTCTGTTCTTTTGGTCACTTCACAGATGAAAAACTAACATTTTAATCATAAATTCAGATATGTTTTATTTAGTCAGTGAAAAGAAGACTTAGTCTTTCTTTAGGTTGTGCTCTCCTTTCTTTCAAATATATACAGTAGAGTGAAATAAGAATTATAATCCTAAAACTTTGTACTTTTAATATTGTTATACCCATGATCTTTTCTTGTTATTAATTATTCTGAAAGAACCATAAAAAATTATACACAGATTTAAAAACTAATAAATATAACATTTCCATGGCAAATTATTGGTTATGCCTTTTCTTTGAGGCTGTGCAAACCCATTGTAGTTAACTCTCATTAGACAGTCTTTGGGACTGAGCAAATGACCTCTCTGCCTTGTACACTGCTCAGGTGAATTTTCCAGGTTTGTCCTTGCCCAGGCAGGAGAGTGGCAAAGAGAGCAGCTACCCAGCATTAGGAATAAGCATATGCTTGTTTATTGGTGGTTAGTAAGAGAGCCGTTGGAGGTGTCGCTTCTGTTTCATTTAGAAATTTTGAATTGTAGACTAAGCACCATCCCTCACACTCTTCAGAAAAGACTATTTAGTTACATTGAAGCCCTTACTGTTAGACCAGGGGAATGAGTTTCCAAATTTTAAAACCTATTTTAAAACCTATTTTAAAATTAAAATAGTAAACTATTTAATTCCCAAACTTGAATTTAAGACTTAGTTCTAATTTATGGCTAAATTGTTGCTGCAACAAAAAGCTGAAGATCAATTTCTCTCCTTGAAAAATGAAGTTGATTCAGGCTTTACCTATAAAACACTGCATTTCAATGACTAATTTCTAAAGGTAAAGATGATAAACCTTTTGTTTTTCTAATAGAATGATAACAAATAAAAAGCTCTCCCCAAACATACACCTGCTTTCAGTGGAAGTATTTCAGCGCAGGTCAGCTGGCCTGAGCAGGCGATCTTTTCTCTTTCCGCTTGTGGACACAGTGAAGTGCATGCAAGCACTTACCCCCACTGCCCGGTTTGCCGGCCCTCCGATGACAAACAGCCGGTATGTGGCAGCTTCTACAGGCCTCATTTACATGACATGCATTACGTGCTCTATCTGGGATACTAGTTTCTCGGGACCGGCCGTGTCGTCTAACACACGCAGCGATCAGCACATTTTTTGAGGCTGCAATAATCAGAGGAATGCAGCGGTAATGTGGGAACAAGAGGAAACAACATGGCACAGTGATGTACCCATCATTGTTCTGTGTCATCCCTCCTAACCAGTTTGGATTCTTTTGGAGCCTAATGACTGGGTCAGGAATTTCATGGAGTAGAACATGAAACTGGGGGCAAAAATAATGCATGTCTTCCTGAGCTCCACATTCAGAGAGAAAGGGAAAAGATCGACTACACAGGGAACTGACTGCCCTGAGAGCTTTGTGGGTCCGTGCATACGCTTATGTAATCTTCAGAGAAGATGTACAGCCTTTCACAAATGTGTCTAGCCTCATTTAATCTCAAGTAAGCATTTAGACACAAAAAAAGTCAGAATAGGAAATTAACTAAATCTTCCAAAATATGCAAAACATAAATTTCTAATAAAATATTGTCTGCTATATTAATAGCATGCTGTTTTACAAAATTTATTCTTAGCATATTAACCTCTTCATGGTTTTCACACATGTACTGAAAGAGAATAATCTCACAGCAGTTTTCACCCATTTGTTCCAGATTTTAGCAAGAATCCAGTACTCTGAGTGTTTTACAAAGCAGTATGCATGTTCCTGTTCTATAACAGTTTGCAGTGTTCCCAAATAACTCTTACACATGAGTTCAATAAATAATTGGAAGCCCAGATGTTTGGAACGGATATAGCAGATACACTGGAGCTGTATTTTAAATACAGCTACTTTCCCTTTGTCCTCTCATCAACTTCACAGCATCGCACCCTGCCATTTCCAGTTCTCTTCTAATTAAACCTAGACGAGCATTTGGCGTGTGCGTGCTCCCACACGTGCCCCTCGCCAGGGCAGCCTGTGGAGGCTCCTGTGTTATTGTTGCTGACTTGAGACATTCCAAGGGGGATTTTTACTTCTTCAAACTGAACTAGAGCATTCTTTGTCCCCTCAGTTCACCCCCTGATAAGGAAATTGCTCGTATTGAGACATGATTTTACCACTTCATGTAGCAAATAACTAGACTTTCTGTGTAAGCTGTCTTCTCAGCCTGAGCCACACTCATTTCTGTCCCTCCGCAGAGCTACTAAAGCAGGCTCCTGTTCACTTTTTGACAAATACATTTAAAAACATGTTGGGGATCAGTAAAAACCAAAAATGTTCTTTAATTTGTTTCTTAAAAAGGCCTGTCTGATTTTCCAGACCTTAAGAAACATGTGGAAAATTCTAATTTTATTTAAAACAGCTTTGGGTTATGAAATTAAAATTTTTGTTGAGATGTATTGGATAGATCTATGAGTGATTTTTCATTGTACAGCTAAAAAGGATTCTTTCTAAACCTATATGTCTTGTTTCTACCTTTTTAAAATAATTACACTAATTCTTGAAAAATGCTGTGACATTATCAGAGAAAAGTTGTTGTTTTATTTTTTTTAAGAGATAGAAGAGTATTATGGCTACATTTGGGAATTTTTAATTTGTATCTTATTTAGTCTGGTATGCAATGTGACACCAGTTAATTGTACGTTATTTTGTGGTAACTACATGTTAACTCTGTTGGAAGTAATGGTAATTATACTGTAATTGATATCAGTTCTCCCACATCTTTGGAAAACCATGCAATTAACACATATCACCACAGTTGGACACTATCTTTTGTCCTTTGTAATGTTGCCATGTTGGAGTACTATTTCGAACAGGGTCCGAAATGTTTTCTTCTTTTTTAAAACTCATTTTCAAAATTTTAATTTTAAAATGTTTTTGAAAATTTTCATGAAATGAAACAGTTTCTAATTTTTAATTTTACTTGACATGGTAGAAAACTCTTTCCAGAAAATAACCCAGACATAGTCTTGGGTTATTTTTATTTATTTATTATTTGAAAAAATCACTTGTGACTTTCCTTGATCCTATTAGTATTGTACTTCCTGTTTCCTAAAGGAGGATAACAGTAGAATATGCAAAATCTTGACATTAAGGAATCAATAAGTTCAGTTTAGTTTAGTTTAGTTTAGTTTTGTTTTTTCTTTTTTGTGAAGAGAGGCCCTCGTCTTGCCAGCAATGTTTGCATTTATGTTAACTTCACTTTCAGGCAAAGAGGGATGCAGTTTGTGCTGGCGCCACCATCACGAGTACCAAAATTAGGGACATAGAAGCATAATTACGCCACATTAGATTTGAATGTTGCCTCTGATTTTGCCTGCCTCTTTCCTTCACCTTCCCCTGCTTTCTGTCCCTTCCCTCTGTCACTTCTGCCTGCGGTGGGGATGGAACTTCAGGAGTAGAAAACAAGTGCTTTGTGGCTCAGTGTGACCATGGTTTGGCAGGCTTGTCTGACAAATGGGTTATCTGTGAGCAACTTCCTTGAAAATATGAATAACTGCTCAGAAAATTTTATGACTCATCTGTGCTGCAGTGTAGGTCTTAGGAGCAAAAACAGTGAATATCATAGAATCATCAGATTTTAAAGCTGGAAGAAACTGAAGAGAGAGGTTTGTTCAGTGCCCACGTTTTATAGGTGAAGCAGTCAGGGGCTTGCGTAGCTTGTGAAGGACACGCGTGATGCCGAGCGGTCCAGAGGAAGGAGCAGGAGCCTGAGAGTGTGGAGGCTGAGAGACATGTCCTGGGTCTGTCGCTTGTTGGCTGCGGGACCTTGGGTGAGTGTCCTCGCCCCTGTGTTCTCCCAGTGCAGAAGCCTCTACGTGCCTTTCTGGCACCAAACCTTTCTCACGCCCCCTATATTTTCTTTTTAAGATGTATGTTATTTTTGTAGCATACATATTTCTTAAAATTATAGCAAAATCTCTTAGGAGATTTTGATATATATATCAAATTTTTGAAATATATATCCTTTTAATTTTTAAGATATATGTTTATCTCAATTTTTTCCCTTTTTTTGTGTGTTTATATTTCTGAGGAAAAAAACAATCTTCAAATATATCAGTTTAACAGCTAAATTTGAAAGAGAAGGTATAGATGTGAAGAAAATACTCATTCTTGGTTTATGTAGCTTTGATGTCTTTAACTTGAATAAATTACACCTGCATTTCCACAAACAATATTTCCACAAACACATTCAACAAATGAAATAGATATCTGAAATCAAGTACCTAAATTTTTAGCAAACTGAGTTCCCAAGATAATTTTTGAATGAAGACATTTGCTTAGCTGGTCATTAATTTTATTGTGATGCTTGTTGTTCATATGATAAATGTTAGAATAATAAAATCTTGCTGGTGATTTAAGTGGAGATAAAATTTTCAGTTTTTAAGTCAAATGTTCAGTTTAATAGGAGTTTGTATAATTTTACAATGGAATTTTTGTGAACTTGTTATTGAAACAAATAGTTACTCAGGATATTCAAGAATGAATATGCATCGTGCCTCTGTGCACAAATGAGAAGTAGGAAACCACATATAAGCAGAAGCTGAGCTGCCACACAACTGGATTTGCTTAAATCTGAACACTTTATAACTCTACTTGGGAGCTGCAAACTTATAAATAACCTTGCAATTGGTTAAAACCATATTAAAACCATATGAGGGAGACAGAAAGCATTTGGTTAAAGGGGTTCAGTAACCACTATAATCCTGATGAAACTAATTTAACTCAGTGGCTCCCAAGACTAAAAGGGTCTCATATCTTCAGAGTTAACGCTACTTTATTGTTGATCATCTGATGATCAGTGGCAGGAGTCCCAGTGTGTGATACGGGATGCCATCCTTGCCAGGGGTGTGAAGAGAGAACTTGCTTAGTTTGGTGCACTCTTCAAATCCTGAGGGACACATGTAATATATCATTTGAGAATGTTTTTGTAAGCTCCATAAAACATATCCACGAGAGCTCTACAGATATTAGTTCATTTCAGCAGGCATGTGCTACATGCTTTTCTGCACTTACTTACAGGGCACAGACCTCGCTGGAGGTAGAGAGGGTCAGGAGACACTTTCCCTGTCCCAAGGAGCTTACTGTTTCATGGCATGTATCCTCTCCCTAACAGGTGACCTGAACAGCTTATGCCAGTCTTTACCCATTCTATATGTCTTGCCTTAAGTATGAATCTTCTGGAATTTAAAAATCTTTTTTTGCCAAGCCCTTAGAAGTCTTCCCTTTAAGGGAGAAGTTTCTCTTTTGAAGATCTTAGATAGATAGAATGGTTGATAGATGATAGGTAGGTAGGTAGGTAGGTAGGTAGACAAAGTTGTCAGTAGATAGCACCTCTACTAGATCCTAATGCATAGTTTCCAGAGGATTATTTCTGAGGCTAGTAGGGCCACATAGCTGACATTTGTTGCCTTATTACTTTTTTTTTTTTTTGGCCACTGACAACAGCCTTTTAAGGCATAGAAGCAGAAGTTGCTATTTATTAGTTTGCTAGGGCCACCATACCAGAATACCACAGACTGAGAGGCTTAAAAAACAGAAATCTTTTTCTCAGAATTCTAGAGGCTATAAATCCAAGGTCAAGGCGCCGGTGCCAGCAGGATTGGTTTCACTTGAGGCCTCTTCCTTTGCAGATGGCCGCCCTCTTGCAGATGGGTGTCCTCACACGGTCTTTCCTCTGTGAACACACATCTCTCAGGTCTCTCTCTATGACCTGAACTCCTCTTCTTATCAGCATACCCAGATAGCCACCTAAAGGCTTCATTTTAGTTTAATCACATCTTTAAAGGTCCATCTCCAAATGCAGTCACATTCTGAAGTACAAGGCCAGGGGTCGGGGCTTCAACATAAGAGGACATAGTTCAGTCCATAGCAGCCAGCTTTGTTTAGCTTGCCTATTCCTAAACTCCTGTAAATTATTTTATTTGAGATTACAGTACCTTGACCAAATGCTTTCTTTATGTCTCTGTTCATGTGGTTTCATCTACCTTATCTTTCCCAGAGATGTTCTTCTTTCTTTAGAGGAATTAAACTTGAAATTAATAGGGTTTTTGTTAAGTTTATTCTACTGTCCTTTCACAAAATATTGGCATTGTTAGTTAACTCAAAGACTGGTTTGCTAATGATGGATTGCTAAGCAATGTCGGAGCATGTAGGAAGAATACTGGAGGTGGTGGTGGTAGTGGAGACTTTAGGGAAGATTCTTGCCGGAGCCCTTGTGAATAATGGTAACTAAGCAGACTCTCTGTATCTCAGCACTAGGATAACCCCAACCAGGAGATCACTACATTGTTCTGCTGACTCACACAGCTTCCTTTGCATTTATCTACCTTTTAATCATCTAAATGTCATTTTTTAAAAAAGACCTGAAAATTACTTTAAAAGTAAAATTAAAAAGAAAGATGAGAGGGTAATAACTTTATCATAAATATTAGGATTTAGCAACCAAAGTACCTAGCATTTATAAGCATCGCGAGAGGCACTGATGGTATAAAGATTAATAAGATGTAGACACTGCATCTTAAGGAGTAAGTTGGGAAAATAAAAACAAACATATAAACCAATAATTGTGAAACATTTTCTACAAATATGGTGTGATGATGGAATACCATAATTTCTGCCTGAAGCTGGTGGAGGACAATCAGCAAAGGATTTTGTCCAGAAGAAATGCTGTAATTAGACCTAGAAGGGACTAAGGGAAGGCATTCTAAGAGGGAATAGTATATGCAAACGCACACGGGCATAAACTGTCATTGCTGACTGAGGAAACTCCAGGAAGTTCCATCTTACTGGGACAGAGATGTAAACTGAAATGAGCAGGACATGAAGCTGGTGAGGAAAGCAGGAGTCAGACCATGGACGGTTATGCATGCTATTGAGAGAAGTTTCACTCTCCTCATGCCGATAATGGGGAGTGGGGGCATTTGAGAGCTTATAAGTAGAGAATAACAAGATCCAGATACTACATGGTTACTAACATTGAGATTTAAATTTAGTTCTTTTTTAAACATTTTTAAATTATTTCTGTTGTTACAGTTGTCCCAAATTTTCCCCTTTTGCCTCCCTGCACCCAGTCCACCCCCTGACTTCCATTGTCAATCTCCACACTGTTGTCCATGTCCATGGGTCCTTCATATATGTTCTTTGGCTAAAACTTAGTTCTGAGACACTTAGCAGTCAAGTCAAAAAAGAGAGCATCTTTGGGGTGTATGGTTGCACTGTTGATACAGGAGAAGGGATATTGGCTTTTAGGTCAGGGCACTGTCTTCATTAGTATTTAGCTTTGAAACATGCAGCAAACACTGTGTAATATCTTTAACCAAAGTGTATATTTGATGAGTTGCTTCAGTTTTGCAAAGCACTCACACATCCAATCTCTTATCTAATCATCGCAGCCCTACTGCACAAGTGTTTTCCACTTTACAGACAAGGAAATAGGCTTAGAGAAATCACGTGGTGATTAAGTTTGAGGTGTGATTCTGAATTCACCTCAGCACAAACACCTATCTAAATTTTGGTTAAGTGACAAAATATTGAAGAACTTTTGAGCCTTGCCTTCCTTTTCTCTTGTAAAATTGATAGCAATAATAGTATCTTTTTTGAAGTGTTGGTGTGAGGGTTAATACTCATTGTGCAGGGCCTTCCACACACTAATGAGTAGTGAGTGATGCTCTTTCTACTTCCCCTCCGTGCATTTGTGCTGTGGAGTTGGAAAACTTAGGCCTTAACCAATTCATGAGTCCTAGCATAATTTTTGTGTAATTAAAGGCCGAAGAAATTAATAGTTTCAGCTGACACAATATTATTTAACAAAGAGGTTCAATAATGAACCTCATCTCACCCAGGGAGAGTCTTTATTATCATGATTACTGATTCTGGGACCATCAAAACATCGCTATGAAAGTAAACCCCAGTGCCTCCAAATAAATTCCTTCCAAGAAAAGAAATCACCTTTCAAAAAGTATATGTGGTTACTTTCCAATGGAAAGCCTGCATTCTTGATCCTTCATTACATTACTAAGTATGTAATAAAGGATGTAAAAAAAAGGCCAATAAAGTGATAGAGCTTACTAAGTCAATAAAAAGGAAATGACATGTGTGTTTAGGTCGTGCTTCTTGAGAATTATGTCATGGCAAGATACGTCCAGAGTGTGGACTTAGAGAAAGTTTTTCAGAATAAGATACAGGCTCTCTCAATTTATACTTAACATTGTTCTGCTTTAAAACAAAATAAAACAAGAACATTTTTTAAATTTTAAAATGTGTACTGCTTTTTAAGCCAAGCATTTGTGGAGGGTGGTGTCCTCTTCTGCCAGTGTTTTGCAAAGCTTTGCAAAGATGCAAGTGTTAAGCTGCAGAAATTCTAAGTCAGACTCAAAACCTTTTTTTTTTCATATTAAGCTCTATTATCAAGCTGTATTCTTCTACTGTGTTCTTCTAAAATTGCTTATTTCCCTCTTTTACAAAATAGTTACAATATTTTTTCTGGTTTTCTTTGTTTTGATTATTCCTGCCCAAGGTTATATCACCAATAGACTGTGGAATGCTGAGTCTGAATATCTCTTCTATAGACTTGAAATACTAGAAAGTTGGTAGTTCTTGCCCCTTTTGGACACTCACTTGCAAATGCTATTTTTGATTTATGTGGGTAAATCAATTATGTGGCCTTGTAAAATCCTGCAAATGCATTGTAAGAAATATAGAAAAGGCATAAGACACAATCCCGGACTTGAAAAATATTTTGATGTTGTTGGAAGAGACTTGGAGATGCATATGAACCAACGTTCAATTCTTTAACATAGTATATAACTTGGGAATAATTATAGAGGAGACTAAGACTTTTTATATATCAGAGATTAGGTAGAACAAAGAGTTTATAGAGTTTGTAGCCGGTTTGGGTGTTTCAATATGAATAAAACTTGGTAAGAAGAGAGAAAAAAGTATTATTATGCTAGCAGCAAGGAGGAAGAGAGAGCAGGTGTGATCTTGGTATTGTTATGGGAAGGCAAGTTACTGTCCACCCAGGGCAGAGGGTATATGATGGGAGAGTTGTAGGAAATCAAGTTTAAAAAGACATGTGGGGCTTTGACTGTGTGGCTCAGTTCGCTGGAGCATTGTCCCATATACCAAAAGGTTGCGGGTCTGATTCCCAGTCAGGGCACATACCTAGGTTGCAGGTTTGGGTGCATATGGAAGGTAACCAATTGATGTTTTCTATCTCTCTCTCTATCTCTGCCTCTATCTCTATCTGTCTCTTCCTCCCTCCCTCCCTGTCTCCCTTCCTCTCTGTCTAAAATCAGCAAAAATATTCTCCTGTGAAGATTATTAAAAAAAAAAAGACTAGTAGTGAGCAGTGTATGAAGAACCTTGAAAGCCAGGGAGAGGACTTTGGATGAAATGCGATAGAAAATAGGAAGTTAGGAGACGGGGGGTGGAATCCTGTAATGGGGATTGTGGGCAGACAGACTGGGGGAGAGGGGCAGTCTCAGGGATCAGGCAGGCCAGCAAGGAGGCTGCAGCAGTGATCCAGGTGTGCAGGCATAAGGACTCATGCTGGGCGAAGTTTTGATGATGGGACATCAGGGAGGAGAGGGCCTGGAGCAAGAGGCTCGGTGAAAGAAGAACCTGTAAGCCTGGCTGGTCACCTGACAGAGAGGGGCAAGGAGAGCAGTGGGACAGACAGGGCTGTGGGGAGCTGCCTTTGCAGGGAGGTCTTCAGTTTCAGCGTAGGAAGGGGTGTTCCTGGGTTGGGAAGACGCTGCAGCTCGAAGCTGGGATAAGATGACAGAACTCCTTTTGAGTGGTGCTTAACTTAAAGCTGAAACTTTGAGCAGAGATAAGACCTCAGACTGTCAGGGTGGCCTTAGAGAATTTTTATTCATAATGCAAGTGTTTGTTATTTCTCTTAGAAAACTTTGCTTCAGGAATACACAAAAGCTTGCCTGGTGGCGCTGCAGTATTAACCTTCCCTGCAAAACTCCTTATTATTACAAATCTGAAAGATTTTTAAAAGTCTTTAATATTTAAAGACTTAGTATTTTAGAATGCAACAACAAAATTCTTATTTACTGGAAAAAGATTGATACTGAAACCCCATGTAGGAGATATGTGGTTCTAAATTTGAGATTATATGAGCATAAAATTTTCTATTTATTAATACTATCTTCTACATACTGTACAGAAATATAACACATAACACATATATATTTTATAAAATATACAATATTTGTGTAATATATATACACATTCTATAAACAGAATATTTGAGAGCCACTGTAGAGTATGTTAATTATAATGTATTTTACATGTGTAAGTAACATGAAATAATTAGTTTTTACCCATTTGAACTACCATGTAGGGAATGGCCCCCTAGGAACATTTTCTGTGGCTATTATGAATGACACCACCCTCAGACATTCTTGAGAAACAAGCTTTGAATGAAGGTTGGTAAAGCACCTCTCATTTAGAGCATTGGAATAAAATGTCAGGTCATTGTCCAGACATATCTCCCTGTCAAATGAAATATACTCATTAGTTAGAGCAGCAAACAAAAAGCCTCTCCCAGCACATATGTACCATCTTCCACTCCAGTTTATAGAAAAGGGGACGGAGTTGAAATCCTCTGCAGGGTGGTAGAGGCTGGCCAGCCTCGGCGTTCCGGAAGGGAGGGTGCGCGCACACACCCGCGTTGTTCCCCGGGAGATGGCTGCAGTCAGTCATCTCCCACACGGTCGGAAAAAGGCTTGTCTGGCTGGCGAGCAAACTGTTATTTAAGTACACAATCCACTCAACTACTGAAACAGTTTTGCCAAACTTATCCAAGTATTCTAACATGCTTAAAGATGGTATAAATATCATTTATGGCTAGCAGTTTTCTTCAGACTCTACGGAATGTCTTCCTGCTGCCTGATCTAAGTGTCCCAGTTTACATTATGGCCTTTACTGCCTCTGTTTGATGGAGTGATCAGTAAAAATTTAATGACACTATAAAATAATAAAAATGTCATTAATTTACCACGGATCTCGGATGCAGTGGTTGTAAAGTTACATTAATAAACAGAATATTTTTTACAACAAAAAGCATTGTTACGTGGGAACGTATAAATAACACACATAAATTTAAGAGCAATTTTACTGTTAGCACACACATTATTATGGAATAGCCAATAAGTGTATAAAACATAGTATATAAAATTTTATTAAAATATACTGTGCACATCAAAATTTCAGCTTTTATCTAAGTGCAAAGAAAAGCCATTATTGTGTGCTTACTGTTTCATTGCCGTTCTCTCCCCACATCACAATTTTACATTCGTTGCCAGTAAGAAGAAGTTGATTTTTTTTCCCTAGGTGGGAACAAACCTCTGTTCTTTTAGTTATCCCAAATCCATCCTCTATCTCCCCTGATGCAAAGACAAAATGGATCAATCTTGCCATGGCAGGGAGGGCAAAGTTGCTAATTTAATGCAAAGTTAGAAATAATGCCTGAGGAGTTGACTGGTTTGTTCAGTGACTCTGGAAATAGGGATAATAATGGAGCAGTCTATCTGTCATCAGTGAGGCTGCCCCGTCATGGACTCTGATAATATGTGAAGTTGATGGATGCCTCAGTCTTGGGGTTTGTAGCATTTAACATTCATCAGCTCTCACTAAAGGGGGCTTTATCATTTACTATCTGTATTTAATATGCAGCATCTACTCATACATCATAATTTCAAAGCACTTAGCCAACAGTCCTACAGCAGAGCTGACTTTTATTTTTTTCAATAACTTTTATGTTGCCTGCATGTTTGTGACTGACAACATATAAGTGTCTGATCACATCGCTTCTTGTAAAATGCACATTTCACTGTCAACATGAAGACTGGGGAGTTTTCATGGGGGATTGAGATTAAGTTAGCACTGAGGTGTTTTGCTTATATCTCCAAAATATCTTAACCTGGGAGCTATGTACATTGTGAGAGCTAGTTCAAGTGCATGGAAAAATTTGGAGTTAAGACCTTGCCACCCACAGTCTATACTTGTTCCGTATAGGGGCATACCCACTGGCACTGAATAGCTGGAAGTAGAAGCCCACTGGAACTAAAATATCCTTGCACTTCTCTGTGCACCCACGTCCTCATCCTGTATTCGCTGCTCACGTTCAGCCTCACTAGTAAAACCTTTGCTTAGCCCAGCCATGCAGAGCTATCTTGTGGACATCAGGCCCTTCTATCTTACAGTTGCGAGGCTGGTGAATAAATATTCTGAGCTATTCTTTGAAGACAAGAGGGAAGTCTTCTGGGAGACTAGGTAGAAATTTATATGAAAGGGCATGGCTTTGCAGGGTCCATCTTTAATCTCAAACACAGGTGCTTAATATTGCCAAATATGAAATGCAGCCCACTGCCCAAAAGAATTTTTATCATTGATTTAGTTTCTGACTATTTAACATGTGTTTCATGGAATATTCTTCCTTGACTTCTACTCTGGCAAAATATTGATATTTTATAAGGAAAGTATCTCTGCAGAAGAATCATTTTTCAATGAAGTCAGAAAAATGTATGACTTCAGAGACACCGTGAATGTGTTATTGAATGTTTTTGTTATGATTAAAAGCAAGCTGATACTACTGAATTGTGAGTGCACTTCATTTTTTTATAAGAGAAAAGATATTATCATCATGTAAGCTTTGTTGTCTTAGCATTTTACAAACCACGGCATGTAATTTTCCCTCCTCTCCTTCCTTGTCAAAATATTGATATTCTTTCAGGAACTTTATTTATTTATTTATTTATTTAGTATATTACAGAGAGTATTTTCCAGTAAAATCAAAGAGAATGAATGACTAGACAGATAACTTGAAATATGCATATTGATAGGTAGCAAGCACAATCTGTTGATTTTCAGAGAAAGTTGTTTTTCCCCCATGAAAACACACTTAAAGGTTGTTCTTCCAAGTAGGTTGCAGGCGTCACATGAAAACTCCTTTTGCATTTAGCATGAGGAGAGCATTCACATGCAAATATTTGAAATGTGAAACAATGTGATAAAACAAAGGTTGAATATTTTGCTTTCCCTGGTACCACTCATCTTTAATTCTTTTCCTTTCCACCAGGACAACTGAAAGTACTACTTCAAAAATAGAAAGTGGCTGATTAAAAGCAGCTGTCCTGCCTCCGACAATGTGTGAAACTCCCGCATGGCTGGTGGCCGCTTTTTGCTGTGGTCTGCCTCCGGGTTAATTTGTTCTTGTGCCGCACTGTTTTCACATCAGGAGATACTGGGGGACCATACCTAATTTGCTTTTTATTTCCATTCTGTTTTTTATAAATGTTGTACTTCAGAGGTGTCCCCACATTGTAACTAGTCAGCATTACCCTGTTGGGGAAATTCATGATGATAATTTTGTTGCTAACCTTTCATAGAAATGGTGCTTGAATAAGACAAGGTTTATGCTGTGTTTTCTTCCAGCACAGATTTCAACATATTCCATGATGAAGGGGAACTGGAAGACTTCCTGCACAATTTGACTGATGGGAATTAATTATAGAAATATAATGATATTCAAAAATAATCATATTAGAAAGCACAACGTAGTGAGACTGTATAAATGAGACACAGCCTCTATCAAGTAATTGTATGTTTGCTCCTTAAGAATATTTCCAAGTTTCTAAACATCTTACAGAAGAGAACACTCAGAGTGTTTCCATCTAATACCGAACATGCTCAGTACGGAACTAGGTCACTGAACAATAGGCTGAACAGCAATCGGCACTCTCCTGCTGCATAATGCATTCAGTATAACATGCAGAAACCATTCCCGGAGCTGCAAGCTGCTATTTCATGTCTGTAAATTCAAGCTGACATGACATTTAATATTGTTTCATAGTAATGAACAACAAGGTTTCACTCATTCATGAGCACAACACAAAGCCAAGTTTGAGTCTGGAGAGTAGAGGCAAGAAGAGGACACATACTGTGTTTCCGTAGACAGAGTGCTGAGTTAATGATGGTCATTGAGCCCTCTGCCACCCATCCAGAGTGCTGCGGAGGGGCGAATCACTGTGATATTTCAGGCTCCTGTCTCTAGAACAACTGGTGAATGAGTAAAACACCTTTGGGTTTCCCTCCAATGGTGGCAGGAGTTTTTAACTTTCTTAACTCAGTGGCTGACTAGAAGTAATACCTTCTTTTCACGTCCCAGGAAGTTACAGTTGAAACTCCTAGGCAAAATAATAGTATCGATACCATCATCTAGCCTGCCTGCTTTGAAACATTTGTTTTTGGAATCCTCTTGCATGAAATCCTGACTTGTATTTTCCCAGGAATACCAGTGCCAATTATGATCTCTAAGTGGGAACATGCCTCTCCCATTAACTAGCAGTACGTGTGTTTTAATGCGGACCGTCCTTTTGGGTTTTGCACTTTTGATTCAGACTTCTCAGCTGCATCCCTTCTAGACTGCTAGAGCAAATCCAACAGAGAGAAGGCGCACAGTGCAGTGCGGGCAGGTTTCCTGTCCCAGGTTTCCTCTCCTCACAGGTACTGCGGTTCAGAACCCGTGCGCGCTGTCAGGGCTGTGGTAGGCTTCAGTGGACTCTTCCTGAGAGATCCTTGGAGCCCAAGATGAACAGAAATGATGTTTGTGAACCCAAGTTTTGCCCAGTAAGCAAGACAGAAACTAAAAGGAAAAAGCGGCTGCTTGGGAATCTAGAATAAGCCTCTAATTTTTGTTTCCTCTAGGAAAGAACGCGCTTTGAGAATTTGGGGCCCCAGTTAACAGGAAAGTCAAGTGAAGATGGAAAGCTGGGCCCGGGTGTCATTGATCTTACTCGGCCAGAAGACGCAGAGGGTGAGTGGCTTTTCCGTAGCTCTTTTCTGCTGCTCAGGGTGTTTCTGAAGGTGCATCTGAGTTAGATAAAGGATCTTCATGTTCTTTCTTGGGAGTACCAGCTTGGTTTACTTGGCAAAGCAGAGGGAAGGTTAGTCTTCATTATATGTTATAGTTTGAGATGCAGCTAGATCCTATGTTGCTGCACACAGCACTCCAAGTACTCCAAGGTGCCACGTTAGTCTTAAAATGAAAGGATCCTCTGTGTTCTGATGAACACCAGAATTCTGTTTCATTTACTTCATTGCATTCTTGTAAAAAAAAAAAGGACAGACATACAAAAAAGGAATTTTTTAACCCCAAATCAAGTGATCCCGAGTTACTGTCAAACCATTTGGGGAAATCAGTGATGGTTTGAGCAGATCTAGCATAAAATTAATAATGGCTTGGGTAAGGCCCAGCCTGGGCATGTGTGCTAACCGTTACATTACTTAAGCCTTTTTGAAAGTCTGGATGGAAAGACTAGCTTCGCTCTGTGTGTTTACCCACAACTTTATCAATTCCTGTCTGCTCCTCTTCCTTTTTGTTTGTTTGTTTGTTTTAAAGGCACAAGCAGCAAATCAGCAGAAACTGCTCCCCAGGAGGAAGGGTACAATTTATGGGTCTGGCCAGCACTTCAGCAGTGATGTTGCCCGGTTATTCACCACAGAGTAGGGACTGGTCTTCCTGTTGTTCCTTTGGCAGAAACCCTCCCAACAGTCAGGGGAGATTAATTTGCTCTCTTCAGAATAACACAATACTTCACCTATCTTGGGTCCTGGCTAAAGTCCTTCTTTAGCTTCAGGGGAAGAATCTTTCTATTCTCCCTTTCACTGGCAGTATTTGTTCCAGTACCTAATCCCTTGAAAACACATGAAGACATTTCATAGCAGCCTCTGCAGCAGCGTAGGGTCTAGTGATGGCTGCGGGCCACCCCAGGCAGTTCGGAAATCCCTGGCATGAGTACTAGGAGCTGGGCAGTGTCAGACACTAGGAAATACTTCAGAGTTTCCAGAAGGCCAATTTTTCATACCAGTAGGAGAGACTGATACTTAATAATGATCCCAGGGAAAAGTATTAAAACAAATCCTGATTAGTATTATGTGTATTTGTGTATTGGGGGTGGGGTGGAGAGGGGGAGAGGAAGAGGAGGAAGGAGTGAGGGATAAAGAGGACTCAAAACCAGAAATATACTGTCTTCACTGTCTTCTATAAAAAATGTGTACCAAGAGTACATTGACAGTCACATTCTCTTAAAAAGATTTTATTTATTTATTTTAGAGAGGGGGAGCGAGGGAGAAAAATGTGAGTGTGTGGTTGCTTCTTGTACACCCTCTATCAGGGATGTGGCCTGCAACCGAGGCATGTGCCCTAGACTGGGAATCAAACTGGCAACCCTTTGATTCACAGGCCAGCACTCAATCCACTGAGCCACACCAGCCAGGACAATCACATTTTTATAGGCACTTAGAAGTGCAGATTTTTCTCTAGTGAGGATTGAGGTTCCTTAGCCTAGGGAACCAATAGTCAGGCCTGGCCCATCTCAATTTGGTTGGATGATTATACCGAAAAGTAACTAAATCTTTGACCATACACAATGAAATAATATTTTCCATCATGTTAAAGTATTCAGTCTGGTCATTTTTCAATAAACTAGGAATTAAGAGTTCTATCTTTATTCTTGTTCTAATAGAGTTTTCTTAATCTGTCACTTATCCCTCTTCATTTGGTGTTTTACTATATAACGAAGATAGTAAGTTACCTTTTAATAATACTAATAATCTAGTTGATGATATTATGTTCTGGGTTAGTTCAAGATTATGGTCAGCGTTCTTAACCATTATGAAAGGAAAAAAATGAAAACCCTAACTATAGAAAAACATGTTGTATAAAAATATCTTTGGAAATCCCACTGAATACCAGATTGTCTGGATTCAAACCAACTTTCTGGTTGTTTTTTGGAGGGGAGTGGGGGCAAACATTTATCAAGCTCTTACGTGCCAGAGAATGCGCTGAGTTTTTAAACATACATTCTTAGGTTTAAACATCATAGGGCTCTGTAAAGAAGACATTATTACTTCTCCATTTTATAGAGGAGAACATCAAGGCTGAGAGCAAAGCAGTAACTGACCCTGGGTCACACAGCTAACAAATGCAGAGCTGAGAGTTGATCCCAGGCAGCCTCGCTCCGGCCCCCATGCTCGATAAATACTGTGCTATACTGCACGCCCTGTATGCACAGAGAAATATGTGGTGCCTTCACTTCCCTGAACTAACTTCTTGTGACCTTCCTCAGAACGGCCCATTTCCTCTCCCCTAAATATAGCAAGTCACGCCGTACCCAGCTCTCCTGTTCCTCTGTCGCATGTGGCAGCAATGCCTGATAAGTGTAATCGTAGAAGGGCCATCGTGGCCCAGGAGCTTAAGGAGACTGTGCAAACCTCCCCTCAGCAGCCTGCCCAGGGTTGCCATTGAGACCTCATGTGCTTTTGGGGGCTGTGAGTTCATGAATGGAGTCAGGTTACGTGCTGTGATACCAACAGCAGCGCAGTGCCTTTGTGAGGACTGCGACTGTGGGGATGGGTAGCAACCTTCTGCTGACTTCAGGGTATTTCCTGGCATCTTTTCAAGTGTAAGCTGATTGCAAATCCTGCTGGAGTTACAGTTCCTATTAAAGTCAGGGTAGATAACAGGTACTCATAATCCTTGTTCCACTTTGCTCCTGTCCCTTAGCAGGAATAGTAAGAAGGAACTAAAGCGAAAGAATAACTAAAAAATTTATAAATGCCTTCTATCAGTTTGTGGTCCTAAAAAGCATGCAAGCAAGCAAGCAAACAAACAATTACTTCTGGAGTGCCTACTGTATGCCGGTCCCAAACTAGACACTGAATAAACCAGAGGAAGCAAAACACATATGTTCCTGACCGCTTGGAGTTGAAACTCTAGTGAAGGAAGGCAGAATATTTAAAGGCAAATGCATACAGATAGACAGACAGACAGACAGACACAATTATCCTTGAGAAAAGCTCTGAAGAGACCCAGCCTTCTCGGCCCCACAGGCACCGAGTGAGGGCTGCCCAGGTGAGCCCACGTAACAGGTGAGCGCCATGGCCGTAGCCCAGGACATCGTCCCTTCACAGTCGGTGCTTGATCACATCCACATTTCCCCTGGCTTTCAGACAGAAATTTTTTTTTAATTTTTGGCCTTACTGAGATATAATTGATATGGAACATTATAAATTTAAGGTGTACAATGTGATGATTTTGTACACAAATATATTGGAAAATGGTTGCCACAAGAAAGTCAGTCAACACATCTATCACCTCACATAATTATCTTTTTTTGTGAGAAAATTGAAAATCTACTCCCTTAACAATTTTCATATGTATAGTGCAGATTGTTAACTATGTCATCATACCGCACGTTAGGTCTCCAGAGGTGACTTACCTCACAATTGGAAGTGTGTACCCTTCAAACAACATCTGTCCACTTTCCCCACCTCTGCCCAGGGCAGCCACCCTTCTACTCTGATCTGTGAGTTTGGCTTCTTTTAATTCCACACATAAGTGAGATCATACAGTATTTATCTTTTCCTGCCCGACTTATTTGACTTGACATAATGCCTTCAAGCATGTTGTTGCAAATGGCAGAATTTCCTTTCTGATGAATGAATCGCGTTCTACTGTATCTATATCATATTTGCGTTATCCATTCATCTGTCAATGTACACTTACGTTCTTTCCATGTCTTGGCTATTGTGAATAATGCAGAACAGCAGTCTTAAGGGCCTATGTCCTCCCTCCACTTTCACACCATCTTCCTGAGGGGCTTCTGAGGTGACTAACATAAAGTCAGCCTAGGAGATAACACCCCGTTCCAGCCCGGCTTTCCTGGAAAATGTCTGCCAGTCACGAAAACGCCAATATCACTTAGTAAGCAACTTGTGGACCTGCTCCGTAGCTCTGAGCATGGAAGCAGCAAGGGAAAGGTCACCAAAACAGGCAGCTGTGCATGTGTATTAACCACTCATCAAAATCAAATGACAAAACGATAAGCCAGGAAAACAGAAATTAAAAATATAAAAGGCAAATGCCTTCAAAATTTTATTTTTAAAGTCCAGCTGTTATGTGGCTTGAATATGACAAGACAGCATTTCTTGTTCACCAGGGTATTTATAAAACTACAAATTCATTGGTGTGGGGGGCTTAGGAAACACGTCTAAGGTTTTGTTATGCTCAAAGTAGTTGAAGGCTTCATATGTATTAAACACATAAAATTTGCTAGCTCTTAAATGGGACACGTAAAGAAGAGACTACTCGATTAGTTGAGTCTGTCACCATGTATTAAGAATGACAAACAGCTGTTTAAGTTTTTATGGATTTTGCGTATGGCATTTCCCCTCTCCCTGTTCTCCTTAGGCTAGAGTGCAATTCTTATCCCAACTCTCCTGATTTCAAGGTTGCAGAGTACAACAGGAAAAGGCTCTGGTCTGGTTATTGGGAGATTCGGATTGAAGGTCTTTTGCTAAATGATGGCAAACAAGTCACTTTCTTTTCCTTTTCAAGTCACTTTAATTCCTCTGGGTTTAAGGTTCTTTTCTTTTCTTTTAAGAGGTATGTTGAATTCCACTGTGTCTCAGGTCCCTTCCAAATCCAAAATTGCTACTAGTATCATCATAAAACACAGAGACCGAGAAGAGACCAATACCTTCGAGAGTACATATGAGGCACTTGCTGAATCAGGTTTTCAAGTCCCTTGGTCTTTCCTTTTTGTTGATGAGAAGATCACTTCAGCAGCATTTCTCAAATACCTTTCACAGGCAGGGGCCTCTCCCCTTTCTCTTACCTCTACCCCAGTGACGTGAGCAGTGGCTTACCTTCTTTTTTATATTCTTTCCGTCCTGTGTTTTTCTCTCTCCCCTACTGGGGGTCTCTAGAAGGACACTTTTTTTCTTTCTTTTTTTTTTTTTTGCAGAATAGTTTGGGTAAGAAAACATTCTCGTAACTCCTACTTTAATTCTCAAATTCAGTGATCTTGTCCCAGCCTTAGAAGGAGGCTGCATCTCATTTTGATGGAAATAGTCCACATGAGCTCTGAAGGGGAGGAGCAGGAACCTAGGTGGCGCTGTAATGATGATGCCCTCCTTGTATTAAAAACTTGCATTGATTTGAATGGAAATGGATATGTGTACCAGTAATAGCCACTTTTAGAACTGTTTCTCTCAGATTTGCTTAGAAGGGTTTTATGGATTTGTACTGAATTTGTGAATTGGCTCCCAGCCAAGATGGCCTTAACCCTTCTGAAAGCTTCATTTTTTTCATTATTTTGGTGAACTTCTTATTGCTTCTAAGTTTTATATTTGAGAATAACTTTGTTATTGTCAACTTAAGCTCTCTGTTTATAGACAAATAACAGAGACTGCAACTTTTCCTCTTTCTTTTCTTAAAGAAATGCACTTTTTAATATGAATGTCTTTTCTTAGAAATCCTGCTTACCCTTTGATCCATACTCAGGAACTCTTTGAAGCTTTTTTCACTCCTTTTGCTTTCCCTGGACCCCTACCCCTGGTAGGAAGGGAGATTGATGCAGGGCTCCTTCCAGGCAGCAGAGGCGAGCTGCCATGTAAGTTAGGTGGGATTTAAAGGCCACAACTATTATACCTGGAATGTAAAAGTCATAACTGGCCCAAGCCCACCTGAGTACAGTGCTTCACATTGCAACACTTACATTCTCAGAATTTCAATAAAGGAGAGATCATCAAATTTTTAATTCTTATATTCCTGACAAGTGTTCATCTTACTCCCATTTAAATGCCTCTAATAGTCTAATAATAGAAAACTGACTATTTCCTGAGAAGTTTACTCCAATTCTAATTATTAATTCTTTGTTATTTATAGTCCAAATTTGCTTCTGCCTCCTTGTCACTTCTACCCATTGCTTCTAGGCTGACTTCTGGATTCTAACATCATGGGACTTACCATTTTTCCACATACCATCTTTTCAGATATTTGCTCAAGGACTAGGAGACTTAGATTCTAGTTGTTTCACCCTAAGCAAGTCACTTTCTTTTTCTGATTTTCTCATTTATAGGTGAGGAATTTGGTCTAGGTGATTTCTAGTTGACAGTCTTTTTTAATATTCTTATTTTATTTCCAGGTAGTTGAAATTATTTACCTTTAAGTCAGTTAGAATGTACAAGTATCAGTTAGGGACCACACCATTTTTTTTAAATAAATGAAATTTATACACACACACACACACACACACACACACCCCATGGGTGAGATGTCTTTGCCCAAGAAGGTACCCAAGTACTAGAGTCTATACCAGGAATACAAAGTGGGAAATTGCACAGATTGAAAGAAAAGACCTAGGTAAATCAGAAGGAGCACTGACTAGAGCTGTGCTGTGGGCTTATGGGTCTGGCCTTCCATAACTTCCTGAAACAGTGTTTCCATGCATGCCGGAGAATGGCACAGGCAAAGCAGGCTCTCTGGAACCAGCAGGCTGGGGCCTGAGCCAGGATGGGTAGCCAGGGAGGCCTAAAGCATAGTGAAGACTGAGTAACAGCCACGCAGGCTGGGAGATAAGCAGAGTTCACAAAACCCTTGGCTCCAGACTAACTCTGTTGTATGAGTATCACAGAAATGTATTTTACTGTGGATATAAACAGTTTTAGAGGATCCTGTGCACCAGTTTATATCAGCACTATATATAAAGTGCAGCTCACTTAAACAAGCAAATAAACTTCTCTTAAAGATATATATTTTCTATGTCTTAAAAGCTCCCAAATAACTTTTAATGTTGGTAGAAAACAATTTCCATTGAGCTCTCCAAGTGATGGATAGTCCTGATGGGGCAAGAGCGTGGAATGTCAGGATTCTCGTATGACTCCATTCCCTAATACTCCATAAAGGGAACGCAGTCTGCTTCTCAGAGGTGCTTAAGCTAGAAAGCCTAATCAAAGACCCAGACTCTCTTTGGTGAGGAACCTAGCCCTACCCAATAGCTGGCTTTTCACTGGCCTGCCTGCTCTAAAGAAGTGACAGTGTATGTAACCACTACCATACACACACACACACACACACACACACACACACACACACACCTGTTTTGTGACTGAATATCCTCTACCTCAGGAAAGAAATGCTTGTCTGTGCCATTGCTGAATCACACAGGTGTACGTCCCAGTCTTGCTACACCAGCTGGGAGCTGAAAGACTAACACTATCTACCATGAGCATTAGACCCAAGACAAGAGCAGCCAACATTTGTTCCCAGAGGGACTGTAAATTCAGTCCATGCTTCATCAGGTGTATGTATGTCTGCTTCACATACCAACGCATTAGAATAAACCCTAGCCAATAGAGATCTATCGCTGTGTTTGGACTGACTGTATTCCTTTTGAAATATGGACCTCATCTAGTTCCTTGTTCCAGTATCCTCTTCTCTTGGCAGCAAGAGCCACTTCACTTGCCATCTACAGGTTATGGAATTCAGCCCAACCTTCAGTTGATGGGATTTTAAGAACTTCATGCCATTTTGGAGTGATCTTTAAATTCTCTTTGCCTAAGGTTAAAAGTGGATTTGAGACCAACCTTTCCCCCCTTCTTTTCAAGTTTTAATAACTGTGCTTCTAACTTATTCCAAAAATTCAAGAATCCATTGGCATTTGCATTATACTGTAGACTATTGCATTTAAGAGTGTCCTGTAAAAGTAACTTTGAACTAAAACTTAATATGGACAACAGAATTTCATAAAAGTTTCAATATATTCAACCATTTAAAATTTATACTAAAATACAAATTTGAGCTTAGTGGTATATTGATACATGTGAGGTCTTCCAGAAAAAGTCCAGCCATTGTCAATATAAAGAGAATGGCTTGCATGACATCGATGTAACCTGGCAGCCAAGGAGAGTGGACTGGAATGTGCATGCCTGAACAATGCTGACTTCACTGTACTAGTCAGTGGGGGCAGTAGATGCTGTTCAGTGAGCATGTGTACTGTGTGGCCCTCGCATTCAAAATGACTAAGTGAGCAAAGCAACGAATCTGCATCAAATTTTGGTTGAGCTTGAACATTTCTCCATGGAAACTATTTGGATGATTCAGAAGGCCACAGCTGTGGGCAACTGGTGATTGACAGCTTCATCACAACAATGTTCCTGCTCATGCATCACATCTCATGCCGTTTTTCAGTGAAACATCAAATCACCCAGGTGACTCAGCCCTCCTACAGCCCAGATTTGGTGCCCTGTGACTTCTGAGTTTTTTCTAAACTAAAATCACCTTTGAAAGGGAAGAGATTTCAGACCATCAGTGAGATTCAAGAAAATAAAATGGGATAGCTGATGGCAATTAAGAAACCTGTATAAGGTCCTAAGGTGCCTACTATGAAGGGGACTGAGGCATCATTGTCCTATGTACAATGTTTCTTGTATCTTGTATCATCTTCAGTAAATGTCTCTATTTTTCATATTGCATGACTGGATACCTCCTGGACAGGCTTTGTATGTGTGTGTGTATATATACACATTAGGTATATATACTTTCATAGCAGAGAATCACTTCATGTTGCTTTTAATATAAGCTCACTTTTCACTAGGAAGGTTGATTCTGCATGGGACAAAAGGAAAACAGTAATGCTAATCTGTGCTGCAGAGTTGTAGAACTGTTACTGGGGGAGAAAGGAAAAAACAACTGTCAACAATCCCTGAAACTGCCTTGCCTTCCATTTGTTACTGTCTTATAGTCAACAATCCTAATCCTTTGTTATTCCAGTGAAAAGCTGATTCATAAATTTACAAAATAATAATCCCTCTCTCTCTCTCTCTCTCTCTCTCTCTCTCTCTCTCTCTCTCTCTCTGGCTCAGACTGAGCAGCATACATAGTCTGGTTACAGCTCCTGCATGTGGGAAGTGGAGACATGTGAGATGGTCTTTCTTGGTTGGGTCTTACACATTTTCAATGCATTTTAGCTCTGTATCATAGAAACCCTTTTGAAATGCATTTTTAACTCTTGGAAAGAAAAGAGGCTCCATTAAGTAGTAAATTGTACTCCCTGTCTAACTTGTGGGTTCATTTTATCATTACCCTAACAAGCCAGATTTTACAGTATAGGGAACATCACCCAGGTATGTTTAGAAAGACCAAAGAGGGAGCAAATATGTTTAAGTTAACCACCTGCTATGTTCTTGGTACTGGAATAGACATTCTACTACTTCTTCTGCCATTGATCTTGCTGCTATTTCTAAGGGCAATTACTGTTTAGTGAGCAGCTACTGGGTTCTAATCACTGTGCTAGGAAATTTATATTCCCGTTCAATCCTCACGAGGATCCTGCCAAATAGAAATATTAGCTCTCTTTATAAGGAGATAAAACTACAGTTAAGAGAAGGGAAATAATTTACCTGAGGTTACTTAGGAAATATCCAATCTACAGTTCAAACCCAGATCTGTGTAACTACGTAGCACCTGAGCCACACTGACTCCCATTTTCCTCCAAGATGCATAGATGGAGTTGATTGCTTTTGTTGCAGCAGTTTCCCCTCTTGATTTTCATTAAAATGTAGAAAAATAAATGAGAAGTAGGAATTTGTAAAAAGATATTTTTAATCTTTCAAACTATAGAAATATTAGGCACCTTTCAAATACTTTCACCAGATCCACTGGGCACAAAAGTTTTGGTGGACCATGAAATTGAGCTGATTACCCCAAATCCTGGAGCCATCTCCTTCTAACATTGTCTATTTCCTTATCCCTAACATAATAAAAATTTAGTTTCTACTTCACCCATGGCCTGCATCTCACATTTTAATAAAAGACAGATTCCCTAGAACAAATGAAATGAAATGAAATGAAGAGACAGATAAATTAATTTTGATCAAAGTGTTTAAAGCTAAGTCTGGATGCCACTGAAACAATTCAGTTGCCTGTTTTAAAAATTCATTTTGATGGCAAGTATGAAACTTTGGGGATAGTTACATTTGAGTTCATATGATTTTGCCATTTATTAACTGCGAGACTGAGCCAATTCTCTAAATTCTTCTCTAAACCTCGTTTCAGGAATATGGATTAGATGGTTTTTTATATTCTTCTCACATTAAAATTTTCTAATTTTATGAGCATATTTTATCCATTTCATGACTTTGCTATCTAGGGAAGGTCCCATCACATGCCTGTTTGAATACTTCAGTTCATATATATTTACACACACCCTACAGCATTACTATAACTTTCAGATTTAATATTTCCAAAAAAGCTCAGAGTTGCTTTACCATCCTTTCAAGATTTCCCCAAATTAAGAAGGCTGGGATTTCAGAATTGTGTAGTATAGCAAGTCAATAAAAGAAGATTAGAACCAACCATCTCTGAAGCCCAAACAACTATGGGTAAAATTTCCCATCAAAACCATTTTTATTTTACAGAGGGCTGAAGTAGGCAAGGTACTTAACAGGATGTCAGAAATAAATAGGATTTATACAGAATCCGATTTCAGAAATTCCTAGGTCTTAATGTAACATGTAGACATCTGAGTCTCTCTCTGAAGTTTTTACTCTCCAAGATGTCCATTGCTGTCTACTGTGACATTTCAGTGCTTACCTTCTGCCAGCTTGTGTTCCGGACCCTGGGGAAGCAGTTATGATTAAGACACAATGCAGTCCCTGCCCCTTTGGGATGCACAGTCTAGTGAAGAAAGTGGGCACATTGAGTTGGTAATTTGGATAAACTATACTAAAGGGTAAGGTACAGGTAGGCACAGGGTGCGGCGGGCGGTGGGAGTCTAAAATACTTAGCCCATTCATGAGTCTGTGAATGAATGACTGCAAGGTGGACAGGAAATTCCAGGAAAAGGAAAAGCGTGAATTCTTAGTATGAAACAATACATTATATAGAGAACTAGAAGTAGTTCAGTATTATAAAGCAAAAAATAAAAATGCAAGTACAGTGTCAGAGATGGAACTGGAGACTTCGGTGGGCAAGTCAGAAACAGCTTTGTACACCATACTAAAGAGTTTGGACTTTATCTTTTGGGTATTAGGGAGCCAGGAAGATTTTTAAATACAGGAGCAGTTTTGTCAGCATTACATTTGTGATGGATCCTGATGGTTAAAATTAGAAAGAACCTTTTAAGTGGGAACTAGGGACTCCAAACTAGAAGTAAGACTATCAGCTAAAAGGCTTGTCAGTTCAGCAAAGACAGTGAGTCCAAGGCAATTGAGAGATAAGGGAGGAAGCAAGAGGGTGGATTTAGTGGTAACTTTGTTTAACGCTGAGATTTGCTTCACCTTGGTTTGTATTTCTTAATTTCATGTAGAGTCTATGGTAGTGTATTGAGTTGGATGAATCCAGAAGCTGCTGAGCAGCATGAATTATTTAGTCTACCAGCTTTTCACCAGCCTCTGTGTTCTCCATGGGAATCGACTTGCATCTGAGCCTGGTTCTCTGAAAACTTAGGAGGCTGGACCTATTATTGTCTTATTTCATTCACAGTAGTCTCTGGTTCAAATGTGAATGATGTCTTTCTGCCTGGTTCAACAGCCTGTAAGCCTTCCTCCTGCGCATACAAGCGCCAAATAGACAGTAAGTGGAATATTTGATATTCTCTGTTACTTTCAGATCACTAAAAGAAAGAATCATGTAAGTTATCCCAGTTGCCCTTGGTGCCTAGTGTTGAAACAATATAAAGGACTCTGTTTAGCTATCTGTGTAAAGCCCATATAACTTGAGAATTTTAAAAAAAAAGTAAACATGGGCACCAAAACTGAAAGCAAGAGACTCTTGAAAATACAGACTGGTATATCACTGGTTAGAATTTCTTTCATTTTGCAAAGCCACGAGCCACATGCATCAGCTCACCACAAAGTCATTAAGCCTTTTTAAGCTCAGATGAAAAACATTAACAAATACCACAAAAGGCTTTAGTATAGCCCCTTTGTTCACTCACATATGGCACTTTATAACTCCTGCGCCACTCCGGTCGTGTGTTTGTTTAAGCTGCCTCCATCAAGCTGGTCCTGAAAGAACAAAAGACATCTTGAGCAATCCTAAGCAGGAAATGGGCTAATCTAAACATGGTTTGTGACACTTTAAGTAGAATAGAAGGGGGAGGGATTGATTAGTCATTAATGTCCAATTGGCTCCATATGGATGTTGCAATAATAAAGCCCTTTTTTCAGAGCAGTAGCAGAGTTATTGAATTAGAGGTTTATGTTTCCTTAAAGCTGACCTTAGGGAATTCCCTTTTGGTTCTTCTTGTTGATCTTTTAAGAGAATGGAGTTTCCAATAGGGAAAAATAGAAGCTTTCTCCACAATAACACTTGCTCATAATCCTGCAACCACAGAATGCAGTCATTTAGCATAATTTTAATCCCTGCTACAATTTCAGTCCTTAGTGCTTTCTTTGCATGCTCTTGCATCTTGGGTGGGGCAGTATTTCGATGACCAATTAGATAGTGGCATGAACTTCATAACTAGTAATGGGCTTCTCTACTGTGCTTATTGCCGGGACATATTCTTACAGGGGGAAAGCAATGTTCCAAGGAGCAGTGGGCTTTGAAATTCAGACTTATTTCAGATCACTGAGTAGTGACTGGGGAAGCTTTGGTGTAGGAGAAATGCACCGGACTGAAAGTTAGACCTGTGCTCTGGATCTGGCTCTGCTTCTTCCATTAGCAACTGGTTATTTTGGAGAAAGGGGACACAATTCTCTGTGCCTTGGTTTCTTGATTTATAAAATGGGACAAATGTATCTACCCTCCTGCTCATTTCAATGGATTATAAAGAGTATTAAAAAGATAATGTATTTACTAAAAGCACTTTGTAAATATAATTATATGTAAAAAATGATAAAACTGAAGCTGTCCTACTTTGGGCAGGGTTCTTTGGAAAAGACAACAATGCGGGGAGAAACAGAAAGCAGCAGAAAAAGAGGATTGGCTCCATAAAGCAGCCCCAGGCATGAGTCCACAGGAGCTGAGCAGGGCTGTCAGAATGGGACACTGTGCATACCACTCATTCATAGGGTTGCCGGGAGTCGCAGCCGTCTCAGTGGCATGTAACACAAAATTACCTAGCACACCTCGTGTTCCCATCCTGTAAACTGATATCTGGTCTAGTATAGTCAAAAAGGTAAACTGCTTTTTAAAGAATTACTTTGGTACTCTGATTAGTGACATGTGCTTCCAAAGTGCCCAATGGAAATTTTTATGTTCTTTCTTTCCTTTCTTCTCTCTCTTTCTCTCTCCCTCCCTCCCTCCCTCCCTTCCTTCCTTCCTTCCTTCCTTGCTTCCTTCCTTCCTTCCTTCCTTCCTTCCTTCCTTCCTTTTCTCTCTCTCTCTCTCTCTCTCTCTCTCTCTCGTTTATTCAGTAGATTACTTGGTATAGATAAGTTCAATAATTGAGGTAAGGAGGATATTTGTTTTTAGTGAAATTAAAAAATCTTAAGGTAAAAACAGGAAAGAGAAAATTGGCCTCTGGCTTTCCCCTACATTGGACAGATGAAGAATTAACACCTTAATCAAAGTACCATAGGTAGTTCATCTTTTGTTTCTGTACCACTGGTTTTTATTCTTTCATCAGCTTCTAGACCAGAATGGCTATGTTGCCCATATTTTGCACTTGCCTTCTTTAAATCATAACATCTGTCAGTTGATCGTTCTTTGCTAACTTACCCAGCTAATCTTTTATAAAAGGCACAGAGGATAAACCATGATCTTCACCCCTGACATCCCTTCTTCTCCGAAGATGAATGCATCATTTCCCTAATGATTAAGCCTCTTGCTCAGACATGAAATGTATTTTTCTGTGAAGTAAGTCACTAGGATAGCCATATTAGTTGTTTTGTTTGGTTTGGTTTTGGTTTTTTAACAAGAAGAAATCAAATTTGAATTCCAAGCAGCCTTCTTATAATGAAAGTAAATTCATATTCTGGCATGGGCAGGAATGTGAAGTTTGCAGAACTTCCATATTCAAAGACAGACAACTGTCAGCCAGGCTTACAGTATAGGGAATTAGACCTCTACAATATTCAGATAGATTTGGTAGGATAAATCTCGTGAAAAAATAGTACCTGCATACTATTAATATATTCTTCCTTCCTAATTTTATGCCCCTTACTAAAATTCTTTCATCTTCTACACTTTTGTTTCTGATGCATGCATTATCATTTATTATCTATTAATCCAAATAAGAGCTTATCAAATGTACCTAACTCTTTCCAAAATAATGCAGGAGAAAAATCAAGTATTCTGTTGATAGGCTGAAGTAGTCAAGCAGCCCAATGGTATATGTTCATGTCTCTTTTTATTAATACTTGTAAGCCATTTTGCCCTTTTTAATAATTCTTTTTGGAAAAAGAGATCTTTCTGAGTTCACAATGTCCTGAAAATGCCACATACTCAGGTCCACAAAGAAAAGAACCTTCCCAAAAAGGTCACTTTTGTTTGGTTGGTTGGTTTTCTGTTTTTTTTTTTCATTCTTTTATTACATCTTAAAAAAACAACTAAGAGTTAAAGCAGTTTTATTTTGCATAGTAGTATCTTTGTTAACTAACTAATACAATTTGTTTATTCTTCAGTTATTTTCTATTTTATGAATGAAACTGATATTCTTATATAAATCTATTTCTGAAAAAAAGTTTTCATTTGCTTTGAGTGAGTATCTAGGAGTAGAATTGCTGAGTGTATTTTTCTTTATAATAAACTGCCAAACTGTTTTCCATGATGGTTATGCCAGTTTACACCTCTACCCCCAGTATATGAGAGTTCGCTGTCCGCGCCCCTGCCGGCATTCCGCGCAGTGAGCCCTCTCAGCGGGTGGGGAATGGTGTGCCATTGTTGCTACAGCTCCCATTTTCCTGAGTACTAATGACATGCATTTCCGTTCCACGTGCGCGTTGGTCCCACTATACCTTCTTTCAGAAAATATTTGTTCAAGTCTTTTACCCAGTTTTAAATTAGATTGTTTACAATTTTTGCTTTTGTGAAGCTCTTTATGTATTCTTGATACAAGTCCTTGTTAGATGTGTGCATTGTGAATAGTTGTTCCAATCTGTGCTGTGACATTTTGTTTCTTTAACAATGACTTTTGATGAGCAGGGTTTAATTTTGATAAAATTTAACTTGGCATTTTTCTTGTCTATTTAGTGCTTTATATGTCATATCTAAGAATCTTTTCTCATCAAAGGTCACTAAAATATTCTCCTATGTAGTCCTTGAGGAGTGTCATGGTTGTTGCTTTTGGTTTTTCTATTATTCATCTCCAATTAAATGTTGAGTGTAGTATGTGATAAGAGATCAAGGTTTACTTTTTCCACATATTTATCCACTTTCTGTAGCACTATTTGTTGAAAAGACTATCATTTTCCACTTTAAAACAAGTCTTTACTGAAAGTTGACCACATACGTGAGGGTTTAATTCTGGACTCTATTTTGTTTCACTGATCTATTTGTTTATGCTTTATTCTGGTTTTTAAAATGTCATAAAGTACTTTTTTTACTGTAAGTCTTGAAATAAGGTAGGTAGTTTGAATCCCTAAACTCCATTTAAGTTTGTCATGGCTGTCCTTACCACTTTATTTTTTACATAAATTTTAAAATCAACTTGTTAATTTATTAAAGAAGTCTTTTGAGAATTTCTGCTGGAATTGGGTTGAATCTATAAATAAAAATGGAAAAAACTAACATCTTAAAACTATTGAATCTTCCGAGCTCAGGATGCACTTCCTCCATTTACATAGGTCTTTAATTTAACTCAAAATGTTGTATTGTTTTTAGCACATAGGTCTTACATAATTTTTTGGTTAAATTTATTCCTAAGTATTTTATTTTCTGATGTGATTATGAATAAACTTTAAAATATTTTCTAATTTTTTGATGTTAATATATAAAAATATAATTGATTTTTATATTTTTATTGTATATAGCAATTTTTATTATATAAGTAAATTTACTTTAAAACTAGTACATATTTTGTAGATTACTTAGGGTTTTCTATATAAACAATGATATTATCTGTATCACCCAATTCAGGTAGTTTTCAGCCAGTGCTTCTTCAAATATTTTTAGTTATGATTCTTATTGTTCTCTTTTTCTGCAACTTTAGTTACATATATTTCAGGATACTTAATATTGTTCTACATATTGTTGAGTTTCTGTTTACTTTTTCAGCTTTTTTTTCTTAGTGTTTTGGGGACTATTTGATGTACTTTCAAGTTCAATGACCCTTTATATGCACTCCAAACCTCTGTGAAGGCTCTTCAGTGAATTTTCATATCAAATATACTTTTCAGTTCTGGAATTTCCATTTTTTTCTTTTATTTTTATGCTGAACTTTCCCCTTTGTATACATTCATTATGATGATCTTTTCATTTATGTCCTTGAACATATTTATAATGGTTACTTTAAAGCTCTTGTCTACTCATTACACAATCTGAGTCTTCTCATTTTCTCTTCCTGTTGACATTTTTTTATTGTTGTTCTATTACAGTTGTTCCAGTTTTCCCACTGGTCTCCCCTGTCCCCACTGTCAGTCCCCACCCTGTTGTCCACACCCATGGGTCATTCACACAAATTCTTTAACTAGGCCCTTCCCCTTCTTTCCTCCCTCACCCCTCTCCTTGTACCCCCTCCCCTCTGGTCCCTGTCAGTGTTCCTTGTTTCCATGCCTCTGGCTCTGTTTTGCTTGTTTATTTTTTTCATTAGGTTCCACTTATAGGTATTTGCCTTTTGATACCTGGCTTATTTTATTAGCATAATACTCTCCAGTTCTATCCATACTGTCTCAAGGGTAGGAGTTCCTTCTTTCTTTCTGCTGCATAGTATTCCATTGTGTAAATGTACCACAGGTTTTTGATCCACTCATTTACTGATGGGCATGTAGGCTGTTTCCAGCACTTGGCTATTGTAAATAACACTGCTATGAACATTAGGGTGCATAACTTCTTTTGGATTGGTGTTTCAGGATTCTTTGGGTATAAGTCCAGCAGTGGAGTCACTTGTTGACTTTTTGTTTGTTTGTTTGTTTGTTTGTTTCTGGGTCCCATTTTCCTGGTTGTTTGAACAACTAGTAATTTTTTATTATCTATTGTACACTGTGAGTTATAAATTGTAGAAACTCTGGTTTCTATTATTTTCCTCTTTTAAAAACATTAGCTTTTGTGCTAGAAGACAGTTAAAGTACTTGCTGATCCTGCTGAATTTGTGGAATAGCTAGAATGCAAACAGAAAGTCGGTCTTAATTGGATTTAATGTGTCAGAAGATACTATGAAGACACTAGGCAGACTGGGGAGTGTCTTCATGGAAAAGCTATGAAAACAGAGATCTCACTCAGTGAAGTTTCTCTCTTTCTAGGATTGAATCCTGTCCAGTTTCTTCTTAATTTTGGTAGATCTCAAGTGACTTCAAATGGTGCTTTTTCATATTTTTTCAGTTTGTAATTTTTATCTGCTTGAGGGTTCGTCTGATATAAACTGTTCTGCCATTACCAGAACTAGAGCCCAGAAGAGAATCTTTTGTGCCAACATTTTGTATATATCACATTGTGGCTGACAAAATATAAGATTTAATGGGTTTTTGGGGAGATATTTATTCATTTTATTTTCCTCTATTCTTTATTATCAATTCACTAGTAATCATTGAGACTATTCAGTGGTAATTTCCCATTAAGTTTCCATTTTAACTTGTCCTAGGACATATTTGTTCATGTCACTACCATGCTTAATTCCCTGAAAGAATTCTTGGCTTGGCATTCAAGGGTATTTAGCAACTGGCCCCTACTTTACTTTTCTAATTTCATCTTTTAGTAATTCTTCTATTTTTTCTATAAGTCCAAGCCATAGCCAGCTTCTTTTTATTCCCTAAGACCTAAAGTTATGCTTCTGCTAAAGTTATGCTTCTGCTATAACTTTGTGCTTTTGTTCCTCCTGATTCGGCAGCCTGGAATGCTTTCACACTCACACCTGCTGGTAAATTCTTACTCTTCTTTTGAGTCCTTTCAAGCACCACTTCCTCTCTGCAGCCTTCCTCATACTAATCTCTGTCCATTTCAATAACATTAAGAGCTTCACTTCTGCCATAGTACTTTAAAATTACCTTTGTTAGTACTTATACTGTTCTGTAATTTTCTCTTTATGTGCATCTTTCCCTCACTGGACCAAATTCCTTAAAAACAAGGCCCATGTGTTATTATTCTCTGTACACTGGATTACAGTGCTGGGTACACCTAAAATGTGTCAGCAGTGCTTGCTGAATTAATGCATAGGTAAATGATTACTAGGCACATTATAGAATTAGCCAGTAATCTCTTTGGTGAGAATGTATACAAAAGCACACACCAAACACTTACTCATTCACTCACATAACTCTTGGAATTTACCCAGGAAGGGGGCCCCTCTAGGATTAGTTTAGGACCATTGCCATCATCTGTGATGGTTAAACTGGACCCACCTGGAAAAACTCAACTTTCTTCCCTTTAAATCATTTAAATCACAGATTCCTAAGAAGGTCTTTGCCTTTGCAATTTCTATTTTCTCCCCATGCTCTATCTTTCTTTATCTAACTGAAAGTTTGCCTTTACACAAACTGCGATATGGGAAATGACAGATAAATTAATCAATCCAAGCCCCCTTGGTGAAGTTGGAGAGAGCAGGAGTTCTTGGAGCACAGGCGACCAGTAAGCCTAATGTGCTTCTGTTGACCTCCTGGTCTTTCAGTAACTGTCATTTAGGAATGCTTTTGCTGATTAGACTCTCAGGTCAGCTGGAAGGCAGAAGTCTTCAGGTACGTAGCTCTGGTTCTAGGCTTCCTCCAACTGCCTTCCATGAGAGGACATGTCAGAACTCACAATTGAATCCTCTGCTATTAAAAGTAAAAGAAGCTGTCTCATAGAATTGTGAGACATTCCAGCTCAGCTCTGGATTCTGACACAGAGCATTGGCTATTTTAGGATAAAGTGGCTTTTAAAAAAGAACAAAAAAACCCTTGATATTGTTTTTGAAAATGAATGAAGTAGTATGAAGCCACACTTGATATGTAGATTTTAAAGTTAATTGGAACAGCCCTGGTTGGTGTGGCTCAGTGGATTGAGTGCCAGACTGCGAACAAAAGGTTGTCATTTGATTCCTAGTCAGGGCACATGCCCGGGTTCAGGCCAGGTCCCCATTAGGGGGTGCCCAAGAGACAAGCACACACTGATGTTTCTCTCCCTCTCTTTCTCCCTCCCTTCCTCTCTCTCTAGAAATAAATAAATAAAAACTTTAAGAAAATAAAGTTAATTAGGACAGAAAGTGGTTTTAGGCTTCAAATATTCAGAATAATAGCATACCTTCTGAAAACAATGTTATAGTATTCTATAGAATTTTCCTTATCTGTTTAAAGGGGCTTTAATAATATGTAATCTCCATTTTTAATTTCTTTTAAAAATATTCTTATTTTTAAAATTTTACTTATATTTAGAGAGAGGAGAAGGGAGAGAGAAAGGGAGGGAGAGAAGCATCAATGTGTGGTTGCCTCTCACGCACCCCCCTCCAGGGATGTAGCCTGCAACCCAGACATGTGCCCTGACAGGGAATTGAACCAGTGACTCTTTGGTTCATAGGCCAGTGTTCAATCACTGAGACACACCAGCTGGGGATCCATTTTTAAATTTCTTAATTTAAGTACACAAAGCCAGTTATATGTATTTCTACTGTTGCAATAATAATTCCCTAACCATTTTGTTTCATAAAGTAAAACTTGGGAAAATTAAAGGACAATGTCTAAATATTCTTTTGATTTTATGGCCTCTTAATACTGTCTTAAAATTCTGACTCTGATTTGATATCACGTCCAGCTTAAAAATGGTTTCAAACTTTGGTCTCCCTGGGTAAGTCTCTTCCTTCCAAATTTTGGTACGCTGACAGCACATTCCTAGTTTTACTTAGGATGTCCCTGTTCTTTTCTCAATTAACTCCCCTTGGGAGAGAAAGGAGGCAAGAAAAAAGAGATGTGTGCATGAATGACCTGGAACACTTTCTATTTTCCCTTTCTTAATTTGTATTTTCATACCACATACTATGCCTGAATCCTGCTGTGCAGTGGATTCAGTGTCAGTGTCATGAAGACAGGATGCACCGTGAGAGAAAGAGGCCAGGTCAGTGGAGGGCAGTGGGTGGGGTGGAACCAGAACCCTCTCCCTTGGAAAAAGGGGAAGTTCAGTGAGATAGAAGAGAGGGGAAAGGATATGCTAAGACTGTGGGATGGACTGAGAGGGAAAGAGATGGGGCTATGTGGACATATCTGGGAGAATCAATTAGTATGGAATTGAATATCTACTAAAACCAGAATCTAAAAATCTACCATGATCTCTGTTAGCCTGTAGGAGATTCAAACATCTTATTTACAATGAAAATATATACTCTTAAATGAATACGTAAATGGAAACTGACTATTTGGTTTTGCTAGAGGTGGAGAGAAACTTAGAACAGTAAGAGCCGACACCAAATGTTAATCACCTGTGGCACAATAGTTAACTTAGAATAATATTGAAACATTTTTGCATACAGCATTCTCCACAGCCCGTCTCCTTTTATGTGTATGCATGCAAGTATATAAATTGCTGAATCCATGTCAGTTGTAAAGTAATGGCACCGAGGGCATCATAAATTACTGTGGTGATCCTCAGGAGAAGACACTGTCATGTCTGAATGAGTGTCTCACTTCCAGAGTAATGTATGCCTTCATCTGGCCCCGCAGTCAGCATATTGCCCTGTGTTGATGGATATTGTCAGCTGGAAGCTACACTACATTTCACTGCACAATAAACATGGCTGTCAAACCCATATAAAGTGAAATCAATTTATCCTGTATGGTCAGTGCATTTTAAATGAAATTAATGTACTGTGGGTATGGTGGCAAAAAGGTAGCATATTAGTTATGCATCTTGGGGCCTGAGTCTCTTCATGTAAGGCATCATTCTGTCTAGTAGTCCTAAGAGAAGGCCTGTTTATAAAATAGGTTATTTTCTCACGGTCTTCAGAAAGTGGCCTCTCTGCACTCCTTCGTGTTTAGAAAAGAATTAACAATGCCATCCAGTTCAGACCTTTTATCATCCTGTCTTTTGTTTGAAACAAATGATGCCCATATTTGCCAAATAATAGTGCACTTTAATGTTCTAATTTATTCCTAGCTCTGACACAAACAAATTTCTACATAATCAAGGTATCTGGAAATAGAATAGAAGGGCCAGGGATTGATAGGGTCATGTTGTTCCTGTATAATCACTCCACTGAGCTGAAAGGATTTACTTTTTCCAAAAGTAGAAATGTTGATTTTAATGTATATTTTGCTTCTAAGCTTTTGGAAATAGGTTTTCTGCTTTCTGCATTAGAAGCCCTGGCTTGCTGTCAGTCCAACGTTAGGTTTCCCGAGAGGTGTTCTCGGTCTCAGGGAGACATTTGGTGATGGCAGCATTGGAAAGCATACATCCTTGTATTGTTCTGGTGCATGAAAATACACAAGAGCTATGTTCACTCTTTCAGTGGATTTATTCAATCATTCCTTAATTTAACATATTTTACTAATTGAAACTCTACCTGCCAAGTGCTTTACTGGAACCTAGGAAAACAGCGGTGAATGAGAATCTCAATGAGCTTTCAATCTAGTGCATCACTAGAGTCAACTTTTTGGAAACTAGAAAACAATATCAGGAATTTAGACATAGTTTTGTAGGGGCATGTTAAAGAACTACCCATAAACCACAGAAAGAGATATCAGGACCCTTGAAACACATGCCTTTTAGTCTACTACTTTGGCACATGAATTGAAGACCAAACAATCTTTTACATAAGTATTTATTGAGTATCTGTTATGTGGGAAATCCTGGGGATACAAGAATGAGCACAACATGGACACCAAATTTAGGGGTCCCGTATTCCTGGGGATGGAGGGAAAAAATTAGAGATAATCACATAAACAAGTAAGTACTTCGGAGCATATAGCGTAAAAGAAAGAAAGGAATGCAGCCTGGGGAACACCAATGCAAATGCTGTTGCTGTAGCCTTCCCATCTGTCTTACCCACTCTCTCCTGATTCACAGGCTAATTCTTATTCATTCTCCAGGCTCAGCTTAGTTATGACCTCTCCTAGGTGGCACTAGCTGACTGTCCTGTCTGGTGCCTTCTTGGAAATCTGCTTACTTCAATATTGCAACCATTTACTCCACACATTGTGATCATTGTCTTTTGGGGTCTGTCTCCCCTCTGAACTATACTTAAATGCAGGGGCTGTTTCATTCACCTTTCTATCCCTAGCACCTGGGATAAAGCTTAACTCATAGTAATTGCTCAATTAATATTTTTATTGAATGAATTAATTCATGAAACACACCACATTTTAATAGGCCTTGAAAAATGAGTGGGATTTAGCGTGAAGAGATAGGAGAAGGGGTTTCCTTTCAGGCATTGAAAAGAGCACTGGCCAATGCATAATTCTGTGAAAGAGAGTTCTATTTGAGGGAAAGAGACAGTTTGGAGTGGCTGCAATTTTTGGTAAATGGGACTCCACTCTTAAGGGGAGGAATGACAGCAGGATAGCTTCTCACAAAGTAATGCCAGTTATTGCTTCATTATCACCTGCATGGGTTGTTTTTAAAAATGTTCTAGGGGTATAAAAACATGCAACATTAATGCTGCCCAGTGTGTCTTTGAGGCCTATGTCAGAAGAGCCTGTAGAACTGTCATGTGAAACTGTCTTCTGCTTCCAAGATGTCACTTAAAAAGAAGAGAAGGGCCTAAGGAAAGCAGCTGAACCAGGCGGTAAATTGTGTTACATGATCCAGATAATAATGCTTTGCACCCATCTTGTTCCTCCTGCCCTGATATTACAGGAAGTAAAGCAATGAATGGCTCTGCAGCTAAACTACAGCAGTATTATTGTTGGCCAACAGGAGGTGCCACTGTGGCTGAAGCACGTGTCTACAGGGATGCCCGCGGCCGGGCCAGCAGCGAGCCACACATCAAACGACCAATGAATGCATTCATGGTTTGGGCGAAGGATGAGAGGAGGAAAATCCTTCAGGCCTTCCCCGACATGCATAACTCCAACATTAGCAAAATTTTAGGTAAGTGTAGCCGCTGAGGCTGTTCTCGTACCCCATGAATGTCCCAGGAGTGAAAAGCAAGGGCAAATTTGACAGCTAAGGGTGACTGTGGTCTGTAGAAGCTAGATACAGCCCTTCAAGCTGCCACAGGAGACTTTGTCACCACCGCTACATCTGCTACCCCAGAGCGTGCTACTTGGGTTTGGGAATTATTACACCCGCAAGGTGCCAGGGCAGGACTCACTAAAAACTTCTCGTAGAGACAAAACTATTTACAGTATGCATTAACACTCTGGATTTGGCCACTCTGAGAGGTCACTGCCACACAGCAATCCTGGAGACAAGCTCTATCTCCTTTCCTTATTCAGTCTTTTTAAGTCATAAGCTGCTGTGAAACCTTGGAAACACAGAGCCGACAGTGTTCTGCTTTAGTATTCTTGCTGTCCTGTGTCCCTCTGAAAGGGCTCATCGAGGACTTAGAGGTGAGCCTCCAAATAGTGTAAAGTTCCTGGGGTGTACAACAGTGCCTCTAATGATAACTTCAAAACTCGTAAAATAAAACTGCGTTTACTTTAATAAGAAGTGACTGGTTCAGATTTCCTAGCAGGGAGTTGAACACATTAGACCACAGGGCAGAGGCCCATTTTGTGGTGAATTGCCAGGGCGATTCTCCCGTTCCTCAGGATTAAACTCAAGCCTTGTTCTATTAGTGTAAAGCTTGCCTAGTGCAGATTATACCATTTGGAATTATTGTGCTCAACATATTGAACATATTTTATTCAACATGCAGCATTACCGTCAACATGTTTCTTCTTTAAAAAGGAAAAACACAGAAGGCACTGTTCTATTTAAGCTGTCACGATGTGACACGATCTCAAAGGGAGCCGTTAAAGAAGCTGAAAAACATTAGAGACTTAAACTGTGGTTTTCATTTTTTAAATGTTTTGTTCAAAAGCAATAAATATTTAACCTGAGCGAATATCAGTAATCTGGACATACACAAATACACATGTTTTGTCACTGTATAAATAATTTAACTCGATTCTGAGACATTTTGAGGCAGTGACCTCTAAGAAAATTTAAAACATACATAGATCAAATAGTGGTGAAATGTTAAAATACAAATTTCCCTTTTTTTCCATTTTGACTTTTGAATTTCACGATGGATAGTAAATGTCATTACAATTAAGTTTATTTTTAGAGTCTCAGAGATATGCATAGGGGTATTATTCCTTCTAATTTAAATACCTTTCAAACCAAAATGTTCCCAAGGTATATATTAATTTTTTTTCTAATTAATAGACATTCAAAAGAAAACCAGTGTTTCTCTGTTCTTAAAGCTTGATATCTGACTTTGACATTTTTTTTTTCCATTTTAGTAGCAGCATGAGTAAGCTCCCATATGGGCACAGAACTTCTCTGTTCCCATTTTGGCAGCTGCGGGGAATTTATATTATTGGTGTGCATTCTGTGAAAAAATTATTAAGAATATAGTAAGTGTATTCATTAAAATGTAAACTTCCAAGCACAAGAGCACCAAGAGTGCTCTGTTAGCTGGGGCTGGAGGCTGCTGGAAGCCTGTGGAACTCCTGGCGGCCTATCCGCGTCGGTGTTCCACACGACTCTCGCACAATCGGGAGCGCACAGGGACGGATGTGCCATTAGCGCAGACCAGGATATTGCTGGCTACGGAGAATATTTGTACAACTTTTCCATTTGTTTATGTATGAAAATCTCCACCGAAGAATAGCTAACATCCAGTCAGCACAGCTGTTACCGCTTTATTCACCAGCAAAACACAAAAATGCAATTTGATACATGTAAAAAAACACATCCCTTCTTCGTCAAGTGTTTAGATAATTCTTTATAAACAATATTAGAGGAGTGAATACTTTTCCTTCTTCCTGTATAAACCATATTAAAAATTTTTGTACTTTTATTGGTACAGCTTTGAATGAACGTTTATAGTACTTGAAAATGGTATATATAATTCCAACTGTACCTTCCGGTTCTAAAGCTATAACTTCTTAAGTAGAGTTCAGGCTTTTTAATTACCCTAGGCCAGGAGAGGCAGAGTGCTGCACAGTGGGTTTTCATACATGGAAGGGTATCATATCCGCTGACATCTTATCAAAGGATAGCTTTGCTAAAGATGCTTGGAACAAGAGAGGGGTTTGAGTTTCTGGACCAAGAAAGCTTTTCCTGAGACTCCTGTCACACTGCAAGTGTGCTGGAAGATTAGGTTTTTAACCCTCTTGAGAGGGATAGGCAAATGGGGGGTGGGGAAGACTTTGCTGCTGGACAGGATCTTTAAGCAATAAAGACATGTTTTAAAACAATACACTTACTGTAACACTAGACTTTAAGTTATTGAGAGAAATAAATGCATCACATGCAAAATCAGGCTTTGCTCTGTAGTGTAAAAGACAAATTGTGAGGCTCAATGGTGTGTGGTAACAGGAGCCATTCAGAGCCCAGGTGAGTGGAGCAGCGGGAAGGTAAACTAAGCCGTTTGCCAAGAATGTGTTGCCTTCCCCACTTGGGGACTGAAGGCTATTTTTATGTCTAGGGTCTCGCTGGAAATCCATGTCCAACCAAGAGAAGCAACCTTATTATGAAGAGCAGGCCCGGCTAAGCAAAATCCACTTAGAGAAGTACCCGAACTATAAATACAAACCCCGACCGAAACGCACCTGCATTGTTGATGGCAAAAAGCTCCGGATTGGGGAGTACAAACAACTGATGAGGTCTCGGAGACAGGAGATGAGGCAGTTCTTTACCGTGGGGTAAGTGCTCCTGGATTGGGCCGCCTGGGCTTGCCCTCCCCAGTAGGAGATGGGGAAGGGAGGAGGTGGGCATCTGCACAGGGCCGCAGGCACACAGCCTTGCAGCGCAGCTCCTGCTGGAATCCGAACCTGCAGCAGGTCGCTCCCAATGGATCGCCCTGTCCCTGTCGCCCAAGCTAATCTGAGATGTTCAGTGCCCACACACACAGTTTCTGGTAGTTTATTTAAACAGACACACAAGGAGGAAAACATAAAAACTAAACTTAAGAAATCCCCAGAAGCTTTCCAACTTCTCTGGGTGGTGCTTCTGACTCTAATCACAATAGTCTGCTTTTGTTGTGGGATCTACCACAAGATAATTGGCCTTGACATTGGTTAGAGGACCTCATTTTTGGCATGAGATCCAGAACTCCTGTTGCAGTAAATTATTCTGTGGTGGAAACAGTAACAATGTGGATTTTCTTGCTTAAATCAAAAACTAGACATGTTTTTGATATCTTCAAGTCTGATTTCATGTCATTTTGTTTAAAAATTAGGTAATAGATTTCTGGTATAAATTTCAACTTGGCTGACTGGCTGTCTGCATTCAAGAGAGGCCCCTTGAAACCACAGTAGTCAGGATAAGTGGGGACGCAGATGCCTGGAGGTTCCAGCACACCCAGACCTAGAAGCACGGGGAGGGGGTGGGGAGTGTGGGGGGTGGGCCATTCTGGAGGTACCTGCCTGAGGCAGCTGGGATCAGATTGGGAAGACACTTGGGAAGGAGCTTGAGAGAGAAAAGTAGAGTAAGTAACAAGGAGGCTGTATGCGCTGTTGCCTGGGCAGAGAATTGTGGAGCTGCGCTCTGCCAGGGTAATAAGAAGAAAAGAAATCCGTATCTTAAAGAAGTAAAGAGCTAATTAGTGTCGTTAACACTAACTCACGGAACAAAAAGTTGGCTTCAGAATCGTGTATTTAAAAACATTAAACTTAATTTGGAATAGTAAATAGTCAGAATAAAAACAAACAAAAAAGCTAATGAAGGCAGTCTGGGGCATGAGTCTACGTCACACGCTAGAGTGTGTGGGGAGGGCGCAGGTGTCGCAGCCTGTGAGGTTCAGGCACAGGCTGCTTGGGCCGTGATGTAACTTCTCCGAGCTTCTGTGTTCTCAGGTGTAAATGAGGCAAATAATACCTATCGCATAGGATTGTTGAGAGGTTCAATGAGGCAGTGCTTGTAAAGTGCTTTATGTGGTGCTTACTTAGTACAAAATCAGTAAAGGCAAATTCCTGTCATACTTACTATTAAGTATGGATTTACTATCATAGAAAAACTTTATATGATACTACACTAGATAATCAGTGACTTTCTTTCCACTGTGGCAGAACCTTTTCAAGGTAAAGAGAGGCTTAAACCAGTTTATAAGGATCCCAGTCTAGTGACAGATGAAGACGCGCCAAAATAGGATTATCAGATTCCCCTGTAACATCATTGTTTGCGTTTTTTAAAATAATGCTTTTAACACCAGAAGTATAATGCAGTGTAATTGACCTATTCACATGCTAATTAGAGGATTTGTGAAAAATACCAATTCATGGTGCACTGAGGGAAGTATAGTCATATGAAACAAAATACAAATTTAAGACTATGTGATAAATGTTGTCTTTTAATCTTGATCGTGTATGTCTGAGACTGTGTAATCTCTTTTGAACAGAGAATCAAAAGTTTAAATTTGAAATGCTTTGTGATTCCCACCCTTCTGTCAGTCATGCCCCTGTGAATCTAGTGAGACATAACGGGTCTCTTCCTCCACAGTCCTGGAGGCTGTCAAAGGTACCATTTTAGCTCCTGATACTTACCTGAAAATCTGAGATGCAGTCATTCTATTTGATTTAGATCCCTTTACCAAAGGGTACATTGAAATAGCTCTGGATCAAATATCTCAGCACACAACATTGCTCGTGAAATAAAAAAATAAAACAACTCAGTAGCATATAGCATTTATTGAGTGTCAACTGTATATTGTATCTGTGTTTTAGATATACAAACCCCATAATCCTCTAAATGAGATAAAGAAATGGAGGCTGCTGAAAGGTGAAAAAGAACAAAGGTTTAAATCCAGGTCTCTGCCTCCTTCCTGCCAGTGACTGAGGATTTATTCTGATGACGTGGGCATCCAAAGAATCCTTAGAGCCTTATTTTGCACAGTCATGGGTATGGCTGTGCTATTTGAGGAAGAGCTTCTGGAAGCTGGACAAACTAAGATCTTTGGTTGTGGTATATAGCAACATAAAAAGAGTTTAAAATTTGTAGAGTAAAGATCCCAATTTGGGTGGTGGAGGGGGTTATTTACAGAAGGATCACATTAGGTTAGGGAATGGGGCTATAGGTGTGCAGGCAATGACCAGTGGATATCTTATTCTTTAATCCTGAATGCTGAGTATTTTCTCCTGCCCATCTTGGTAATTCTTGCTACATAAAGCCAGGTATTATTTCCACTTTAAGAATTGTATTCTCTTTTACGTAGTTGTATTCAATAGATTAGTAACTCCCTGGGGCTCCTCTTTGGAAATTGATCTTCAATAGATGTGAAGTTGTTACAAGAGGGAAAAACAAATAAGAAATCCAAACATTGCTATTGACTTCTTGAAAGAATGAGGGTAAGATCAGTATTTATAGCTGATTTTTGAAAAGACACGCATAACTTTCAAGCCAATAAAATTTTGCTCAGCATTGTCATGCATTTTACTGATGATACAACTAAAATTTCAGTGAGTTAAAATTTTTGCTCAGCTATTATGAAGTGAATTTATCAATTATATGAAATGGAGTTAAGTTAGTTTTTACCTTGGACTTAACCCTTTTGATTGACAGGTTAAGTATCAGAATTTTGGAATAATTCTGATAAGAGTATTGTTAATATTGAAATGGTATTCGTTGGGATATATATAGCTCCAATGTTGTCTTTTCCCAAAGAACTATGGCCAAATGTACTTCCCTTTATTTGAAGCTCATCCAATAATTTATTGTGAACTAATAGAGGATTATGCAGATGTTATAAGATATTACATTTGGGGCTAGTCTTGAGTAGTAGTGGTAAATTATTGACTACTTACCATATGCTGTATACTACGCTCAGTGAATTAGACAGACTATTGCAAATACAACAAATTTATGAAATCCTCACAATGGGGTTAAAAAACATAATGTTCAGAGATGTTAAATAATTTGTCCAAGGCCACACAGCTAGTGCATCACAGAGCTGAGATTTAGAACAGGATTATGTGAATGTGAAACATATGTCCTTCCCACCATTACACATGCCTCTCAATCAGGGCCTACAAATTGCTTAGAGGTTATATGGTATAGTGGTTAAGAACATCAATTCTGGAGCCAGACTATTCCAGCTCAAATATTAGATCTACTTCTTCCTGGCTCTAGGAACTAATACATAGCCATCTGTATGCCTCTGAGCTCTCCACATGCCCTTAGGAAACTTATTTAAATTCTCTGTATCTCAGTTCTCTCATGTATAGAATGGAGGTGACAATTTTACCTACAACTCTGGACCCTTCTGAAGACTGAATAGCTATTAATATATCTAAAGTACTTGGAACAGTCTCTGGCAGATTAGAAGCCCCAAATTAGAGTAAACATTATTATTCTAGAAAAATAATGCTATGTGCCAAGTATATATTTCATGTTATAAAGAACTATAGTCTATTGCCTTATGCTATAAGTGATTTGAACAGTTTCTCTTTTGATCTTTCTTCTAAAAAGGTCTAATCAGACCTATAAGGTACTTATAAATATAATCGATTAGCATAGACTAGCCGTACTTATTTTCAGTATCGGCCTTCTGTAAAGAAAGCTGGATTAGAATCTCCGGAAGTAAGGTGAAAAGCTTGCTCCTGTTTCCATTCCGTACCGCGGCATCGACTACAGACATGTGCAATGACAGGGTTATCTCCCAATGAAGCACACTTCATTGCCTTCATTTACAGATGCTGCAAAGGTCTGAAGGGTCAGCAAACAACAGAGCTTTGCCAAAAATAAAAATGTATTTCCTTTGCAATTGGCCAAGCTAGACTGTACTCTCAAGATATTCTTGTGAGTTGGAATTGTGCAGCTATGCTGGATGCAGTCAGGGCTGCTTGGTTTCTGTGAGGGTCAGCGTGTACTTGTCACTTGGGCTGGATGGGAGGGTTTTTAACCATCTCTGCTCATGGAAGCTGCACGTGTATACTTTTACAAACATCTGCAACTTTGGTTTTGATGTGCACATTCATTATTCGTAAAGCCCAATACTTACCAGCTATTCCTGTTTGTGAAATCAGCAGTGTTTGGGTTTTGACTTTGCAATTGATCTGTAAAGGAAGGAAAAATGCTTTTTAGGAAAGTAATTTCCAATAGACAAAGCTTGAGCATGATGGCTGGATCTTTCCATTTTGCTAATTGATTAGTCAGTCAATTGGTAGGGGCTTGTTTGAAACCAGTGCTGTACTAAATTGTACTAAATTGTACTAAATTGATATAGTACTTGAGGCATTAATGCTATACACAGGGAGCTTTCAGAGAATGCTACAGTCAGGGAAGCCAGGCACATACATGAATAGATCAGCAAATAATAGTTTGTTACAGACACACGGATGCATTACATAGTGTTGCACATAGTGTATAATAAAGTACACATTTTGATTTTATAGAAAGAGCAAGTAAAGCTCAGAGGAGGAGAGGTCACTATGCCTTAGGTCTGACCACAGGTCATCCTAGAGGAAGGGGACCTGAGGTTCGGTTCTGCCAGGCTGAAAGTAGGGAGAAAGATCCCTGTTTTAGTGTGAAGGAGAATGTGAACACATGGGGGCAGGGGTGTGGAAATGTTCAATAATAAAGAAGAAAGCTAGGAATTCCCCTGGCAGTGAAGGAAAGTAAGATAGATAGGGTGGAGCAGTATTCTGGAAACCCTTGGAAGCTAGGCATCTCCAGCTATTAATTAGCCATGCTCACTGAATTTTTTAGTCTCTTTTTATACTGATAATGACAATGAGTTGGGAAGATCACTGAGACAGTTAGCTTACAGTTTTGCATCCATAGACTCTGGTAACTTAGAAAGGGTCTCAGGAGTCACATCATTCAAGCAACCAGCCATTGCAGGAGCCCTCTCTAAGTTGTGCCCAGGCTCTCCGGGGCTGGGGAGCCCACCACTTCCCAAGAGAGCTGGTCTCTTTGCAGAATGTCTCCTGATGCTAGACAGTTCTTTTCTCCTAACTGAGCCTTAATATGCCTTTTTGCTACTTTGTAGGTTGGTTTTAATCCCTTTCTTTGGTCTCTTCTAGAACAAATCTCTTCCTTATTTATAAACATAACCATTCAAGCATCTGAAGATGGTTATATTCACATCCCTTCTTCACTACCTTCTCTGCCATATATGTAGTCTCATTACTTGTTTTCTTTTCTATGATAAGTTAGCCAGCTTTTTTCATTTGTTTTTCCTCTCACTCACTAGTTTGTTCACTCATTCATTCATTCAGTCAGTCAGTCATTCCACATATTCAGTAGATTTTTATTGGGCACTCCTGTGTTCCTGGCTTTGTCTAAGATCTGGGGCTATGTTAGTGAAAAATTCCCATCCTCATGAAGCTTATATTCTAGTGGGAGAAGTCAGGCAATCAACAAGTGAATAAATAAATATTCAATAGTAATTAGAACAAGGTAAAGTAGGAATGAGGGTAGGGAGTTTCAGAGGATGGAGTGTAATTTTAGAAAGAGCAGCTATAGAAAACCTCACTGAGCAGATAAAACTTAAACAAAGACTGAGGAGGTTGAGGGAGCAAGCCATGCAGTTATCTGAGAGAAGAACTGGGTGGAGAGAACAGCAATCGTGAAGGTCTTGAGGAAAGATTGGGATTGGCTTATTTAGAAATTATGAGACCAGAGTGATAGGACAGAAATGAGGAGGTGAGAAGAGTATACCTGTTGCTCTTCAGAGAGGTAAGAGGGGCCCAAACTGTGAAAGGACTTTTTGCCCATCGTGAAGATACTTAATTTGACTCTGAGTGAGATGGAAAGGCACTGAAGGGTTATAAACGCTGGAGAACTGTGATCTGACTCAGCTTTCAAAATGATCACTCCATCTCCTATGTTTAGTATTGTCTGAAGGAGCCATGGCCTGAAATGGCCAGGTTCTTATAACAAACCAGATTAGACTTGATGGTGGCTTGGGCCAGGTTTGTAGGGGTGGAGATGGCAAGAAGCAGAGAGATTCTGGATATTTTACTGAGAGTGGACCAATAAGATTTGCTGATGAGTTGGATATAAGGTTTGAGAGAAATATACCAAAGATTGTCCCAAGCAACCAGTAGGCTGAAGTAATCATTCACCAAGATCACAAAGGCCACTAAAGGAGCAGATACAAAGGAGAATGATCAGGAGTTCAATCTTGCAGCTGTAAGACTGAGATGGCATTTGGATATCCAAATCAAACAAGTTTTATATATGAGTCTGGGATTTAGGAATGTAGTACTTACTGTAGATGTATTTGAGAGTTGTCAGTACACAGATAATATTTAAAACTACAGAATTGGACAAGATCACCAAAGAAATTAATTTAGATAGAGAAGAGGTGAAAAGACTGAGTCCTTGGGTACTTCAGCATTTAGATGTCAGGGAGAGGAGGAGGAGGCAGCAAAGTGACTTAGAGCAGCTAACGAGATAGGGAGAAGACTAGGAGAGTGTGGTATCTTGGAAGACAAGTGAACGAAGTATTTCAGTAAGGAGAAAAGTGATCTACTATATCAAATGCAGCTCATGACATAGGTCAAGTAAGGTGAGGGCCAAGAATGGACTTCTGAATTTAACAATGTGATCGTTGGTGTGTGACCTTTCCAAGCTCTGTCTCAGTGAAGTGTTGGGAGTGATTAAAGTTGGTTTAAGAAAGACTTGACTAGAAGAAATGGAAAGAGTGATTATGTGCAATCTTTCAAAGACTCTTGCTTTGAAGGAGATTAGAGAAATAGAGTAGTAGCAGGAAGGGGGGTGTGAGTCAAGAAAGAATGTTAGTTGTTTTTTTCATTTTAAAGCAGGACAGATTAGGGCATGTTTATTTGCTGCTAGGAATGATCCAGGAAAGAAGAAAAATTGATAATGCAGATGGGAGAGAGAGTTGCTGCAAAGAGGTCCTCAGTAAGCAAGAGCAGACAGATTCAGTGCACAAGCAGAGGGGTTGGTCCTACACTGGAATATCAATTGATTCGAAATACAGGAAGGCAGGTAGAGAATTAGGAGTACAGACAAAGGTGGCAGATAAATGTGATGGTGGGAGCTTGTGAAAAGTGTCTTCTGGCCCTGGCCAGGTGGCTCAGCTGGTTGGGGTGTCATCCCATACACCAAAAAATTGTTGTGGGTTCAATCCCCAGTCGGGGCATGTACAGAGGTGGGGTGGGGGGCAACCATTTGATGTTCTCTCTCACATCAACATTATCAATGTTTCTCTCTCTCTCTCTCCCCACCCCGCAATCCCTCTCTCTCCAAAATCAATAAACATGTCCTCAGGTAAGAATGAAAAAAAAAGTTTCTTCTGAGTACTTCTAATTTCTCCATGAAATGGGAAGCTAAGTCATCAACTGAGAGTGAGGATGGGGGAGGAGAAGTTGAGAAGGTATGAAACAATTATCTAGCAGAGTAGAAGAAGGAGTGGTCAAGGGAAGAGTGCAGTGTGATGGCTGAACAGCTCCAGAGGTCAATTTCAAGTTCATACTCATAAACTTATAGAGACTTGTAAGCATGGCATTGTGCTTTATGCACTCAAATTCCGCTGTGTGGGAGTCGTCGCGGAGTAGGTGGAGAGTTAAGAGTTTTGCCACGTAAGAGTGTAGAGAGTACCTGTGAGAGAGTGATTAACTACAGAATTTATACTGAGTAAAGAGTAAGTGAGGACACGGGGAAGGAGAGGAACAGTGAAAGTTGGTTAAAGGATTAAGGAATTTAGATCCATGGTGGGGGCAAGTGGGAGAACTGCTGAACTGCGGATTAGAGGCCAAAAACTAGAACGATGTGGTGGTCAGAGTAGGATGTTTGAAATTGAGATTAAGGAGAGGTTGCAGTTGGAAATGCCAGGGTCAGCTGCATGACAAGAAAGTGAACAATTGATACGGAGAGGGGCCCAGACCTTCACAGTGGAAAGTAGGTGAGAGACTGAGATAGCAAGGCGTCGGAACGATCACCTATGTGGATAGTGAGTCATCAAGAATTAGGCTGGAGTGACGTTGGAGAGAGAGTAGCGGTGAGCCAGGAGCTAACATCTCTAAGGAATGAGGGTCATGGCCAGGCAGGAAGTAGGTACGTTCGTAGGTGATACAGTCTGGTATCATTCAGCCCCCCGGGCTTTTGAATATCACACATGTCTCACGCAGGAGAGGTGCGTGTATAAGGTGTACGGGTGTTTTGTTTGTCTGTGGTCCATTTTTAGTGTTCCATTACCAACTGAATGTCCAAATACTGTTAAACACATGAAACCCAGTTTTAAAAGGTTTGATTCTGACTTAGCTCGCTAAGTATTTTCTGGTAGTGTGAGCTTGCCTCTCTTGCCCCCGGCTTGATATCCAGGGGAGATCTGTGACCAGGAAGGGCTTGGCTCCTGGCTGTGGTGCATGGGTGGCCTTGGACAAACAACTTAAACTCTCTGAAATGTAACTGGTTACTGCATCCGTAAAAGAGTGGAAATACTATTTATCTCTCAGGCTTATTGTGAAGATTGAACATGATAATGTGAAAGCAACCAAGCCTTGTCCCCAGCACATCATAGGAGTTCAATTCAAATTTTATTTAACAGAGCTAAAATCTAGATACTTTGAGTTAAAATTACTGCAAAAATGACCATCTATTCTTTTTGATTAAAAAATAGTCCTGTGTGAAAATGAAGTGTACTATTTGATAGCTTGTGTGTTGTATGTAGAGTTTATATCATAGATTAGCTCATTCAGTTGAGAAAGCTGTAAAATGGGTTACTACTGCAGCAAAAGAGTTTACACTCATTATGTGATTAAGGCAAAAGTATTTTTATTTTAATTATCCAAATTCAGTAAAATGTTTAATGAGGCATTCATTGCCTTGGGCAGGTTAGCATGAAATTTAATTTGCATTAATTTGCCCAAAACTTAGAAAGCAGAAGTACACTGTGTTTAGAATTTGGCTCTGTGAGAGGAAGGCCACTATTGATAGGATGTTTCTACACATAGCCTGAGATCCCTCTATCACCTTCTCCCTTCAAGCGGTCAAAAAAGTCACCACGAGTATCACAGAGAATGGATCAGCACCAGGTGTGGACAGAGTGATGGAAGTCAGGTCAGATGGCCCAGGTTCATATTCTGGCTCTGCTGGTTATTGAATCCAGGGCCACAGGCCTTACTTTCTTCACCTGAAAAGTGGGCGTAGCCATACCTCACGGGTTTGCCATATTGATTGAATGAGGTGATATGTATGAAAATATTTCATGTAGTATGTTAGGCAAAGGTAGGTGTTCATTCCCATGCCTGCTCGTGAGTGAGAGAGTTGGGTAAAGGTAACATCATCAGGCATCGCATAGAGCAGTTCTAGGCTGTCGTCATCCTTTCTTCTCCCCCGGGATGGAAAATATGCAGGCCTTTTTGAGAAACTATGCTCCTTCAGGACATGTTGAAGAATAGCTGGTAACCACGCTAATTCTTTATCAGTTCAGGGTGTTTTTCTTTCAGACTGAGGTGGATGGGAAGTTTCATTGACAATGTAGAGGGTCAGTGAGAATCATGTGAGTGATGGACTGACCTAAAGCCATCAGTGTTAGGAGATGAGAGGACCTTCCAAGGCTCCCCTTACCCCAACCTTTATAAATATATGGAAACAGAGCTTCAGAAAGGGTAGTTACAATGACACTTTGGAATAAACTTAAACTATAATTATTTTCTGTAAAGACTGAGAACACTTGGTGACCATCGCACCCATGAGAATAGTGTTTCAGTCACAGTTTCTGAGCTAGGTAGCGGGTCTTTAATTCTTTTGACCAGTTATAATGACTCAGGGGAAGTTGGGAGACAGAGAGCCATGTCTTCCTGCAGAGGGAGAGGCGGTCTTCATAAAGGGTCTGGTGAGAGTAATTGAACTGGAGCAGCACTGTGATGGAGTGATCTGTCGTGAGCAGGTCTTGGCCGCCACCGGGACAGCAGGTGGGGCGATCCATGTGTATCATCACTCTGCTGAGAGGCAGAGCTCTCACGCCCTTCCCGCCTGACTCCCCCAGCCCTGACTCCAGCCCAGAGCCTCAGGAATAATGACGTCCAAGATGATCCTTCCTTAACTGGGAAAACAGGAGCTCCTTTGAGGAGCTTCTTCCCTGCCAGTTCTGCCCCAGAAGTAAATAGACACTGCGTGGGCACTAAATACACGCTTGGTTATGTCTGACTCTGGGACCTACCAGATCCTTTCTCATCTTGATCTTTCCTCGGTACAGTTCTCAGACCAAGGTGGAGACACAGCCTCGCTTCACAGCCTCGTTAGAATATGTCTCATGTTACCAGTCTATTTTTTTTCTAATGTTCTGGAGAATCTTTAAAAATGACCTCACATGTAACATTATGGAATTAACTACAACATTCGTTCCAAATGCCAAGTGTTATCCAAGCTTTGCCAAATCTGCAGTGTTATAATAACCCCGCTTTTATGTTGCAAAACCATCAATAAATTGCTCCATGATACTGCATAACTCCCAACCATAGCATCAGGGAGAATTGCAGGACTCCCCCAGGGAGCACCTTTGTCATATTTTGCCATTTGCTTAAAATGTCAAACAGCGCCCCCCGCCCCCACTTTGGAATGTGTAGAGGATGAATCTCAATGCCACCCAGAAGAATATATGTATATAGATATTTCCTCCTGTTTTATTTTATTTTATTTTTTGAATCTATACAGGCAACAGCCTCAGATTCCAATCACCACAGGAACAGGTGTTGTGTATCCCGGTGCTATTACTATGGCAACTACCACACCATCACCTCAGATGACATCTGACTGCTCTAGCACCTCCGCCAGCCCAGAGCCCAGCCTCCCGGTCATCCAGAGCACTTATGGTATGAAGACAGATGGCGGAAGCCTAGCTGGAAATGAAATGATTAATGGAGAGGATGAAATGGAAATGTATGACGACTATGAAGATGATCCCAAATCAGACTATAGCAGTGAAAACGAAGCCCCGGAAGCTGTCAGTGCCAACTGAGGAGTGTTTGTTTGCTGAATTAAAGTACTCTGACATTTCACCGCCCCTTCCCCAACAAAAAGTTCTTAATTAAGAGCCCGCATGCATTTGTGGCTCCACAATTACATCAGCAGAATGGTCTTAATTGTTTTGTAAAGTGTGAGACAGATTAAGTTTTCCCTGATTTTTCATGAACTTGAGTTTTTTGTCGTTATTGTTATTGTTGTTGTTGTTTTTTTAATTTAGGTGAAGACATATTAAATATGAGACACCAGGACTTGAAAACTTATCTCAACCCATAGCTGTCTTACAAGTCTTATATTTTTGTCTTACTTTTTTTTTCTTTTGGATGTTGATAAAGGTTTAAGTTACTGTTTTAGATGGGGTTAAACATTCTCACTCAGGTATGCTGTGCCGGCCTACAGGTTGTGAATGTGTTTTTATTCTGAATTACTTTAGAGAACAACTGAGGATTTCATGTTGTGAAACAGAACAAGTCCACGGCGTGTGCAGCTGCATGTAGAGCATATTTGAAAGGCCTCGGAATTCCGTGTTTCCATGTGTAGAGTTCAACTTTGAATGTGCCAAACGTTCTCATCACTTTTGAATCTTAATATTTTGAAAGTCTTAAAGGAGACACTGCAAAGTCTTAGACAATCTTTGGCATCTTAAAATAAAATAACAAAACATACATTTTTTTCCAGAAAATGGTAAAGTACTCAGGAATCTGGAGACAAGATATTGTAAGGAACGAACAAGGTTGCCACAGTGCACGTACCCAATTGTGTTTGCCTCCTAACGTGCCATCAGCGTGCGGTGCCGGACGGCGTTCGCACACCAGAGCGGTCACCACACCAGACACCGACAAGGTGGTCTTCTCTGCCTGAGACCACCTCTCACTACATCCATTATCCCTTTGCCTTTAACCCTGACATTCAGTCTTAACACATTTTCTCTTAAATAATTTATTCATTCCAGAATGTCAAGGGTCCACTTACTATTTATTTAAAAAAAATTGTTGGTGGCATTAATTTAATAATTTTTGTTTTTCACCATCCTTCCCCAAAGAACCTTTCAGCCCTTTTCACCTCCTTCTCCTGCTAGATACAAAAGATGTACATAGTCATTTTATGTCCCCAGAGCATCTGGAAGCATTTCTGAAACAAGGTACTATTAAATACCGACATTGTTGTTTTTATACACGAATGTGTATCTGACTGCAGGGCTGTGTGTTTGGTTGGATACAGGTGCAGAGTCTTAATCTTCAACAGCTACGCCTCTGAGATTTGCCATGACCTTGAATCTTTGGCCAGAATTTTCCCCTATGTCAGCCCAGCAGCAAGTGGTAGGATCTAGCTTGGTGGCATTTTCCCTGAATGCCACTCAGCAGCAAGGGTCAAAGGTGGCGACTTCTGGGCAGGAGAGTCCCGCAGCCAAACCTAAAGCCCAAGGCTGTGGATCACAGAGGAGGCCACCGTGATGTCGTCATTGGCTAGCACCTTTACACTGAGCTGCCTTGTCCCATCTGGCGCATCTAGGGAGTTCTTTGCAAAATCCCCAGGGTACAAGAAGTCACATGACAGCCTCAAAGAAAAGACAGAGGCAGATAGTCGTGATGCATCTGGAGAATGAGAGAAAACCGTAGGGAAGGAGAAGGAGGGGAAATACATTCCCTAGAGGGGATGTTCCTACTGTTAACTCTGGGGAACAGATTACTCCCGGGGTAGCACACAGTCCCTCCAGCTCACACCCTCTGTCGGTGGCCATGTGGGGGGCAGGCCTCCCTGTGAACAAGATCAATGGCACTTGTCACACAGGGATTTTCTGGGGATGTGCTGATAGGCTGGGAGGCAGCGAGGTCCCCATCTCCTAACCACAGGGAGCTTGGCCGTGCCATTTTGACCTTCCAGAAACCAGAACTGATTGCCTACAGGTGGGCAGGGCAGGCGCTCACCCAGAGTGGTTCAGTGGCGAATGTCAGTGAATGGGACAGTTCACCTCACAGGACAACCCAAATCTGATCACCAGGACATAGGAACGGCCCCATCGTATTTCTTGAGCCATTTTGTCACTTGGAAGAAAATAGTGTACCTTCATATTTATTTAAAGAGTGTTCAAGGCCATATCTAATAGCAACAAATAGGTCTAGGCAAGATATCGCTGGCTGCATCATTATCTGGGAGTGCTCTCTATAAGCTGACTAAGGTACTGATAGGAATGTTTTGTTCTTAATATTGGTTGGGGATTGGAACTTTGTTTTTGTACATTTATTTCAAATGAGGAGGAGGTCCTTTTTATCAAAACATGAGTATTTATTATTATGGTCTTACTGATTTCTTTTGAATATGTGCCCCTCCTCCTGAGTTCATTCTCGTGGTTTCTTCTCACCCTCCTGGACTTCGGCCTTCTCCCTCTCCTACTCCTTTTTTCTTTTGTTGCTTAGGTAGAGTGCTGTACGGCTAGCATTGTATTGTATGTAATTAATTTTGCACAAGGGCAAACATTTAGAATAGCAGGTTAATTTTGTTTGTTTTATGACCATGCCAAAATAATGTTCTGGGCTGGTGGAGAACAAAGGACTGTTCTTTAGGACTGAAACTTGATTTCACTTGTAGTAAAAACAAAACAAAACAAAACAAAAAAAACACACACACTCACAGATGTTGTTTCGTAAGTGTTATAAGCACTGGATATAAATGGTATTTTTTATCACTTCTGACTAATGTGAAACTGTTGTATGAAAAACTACATGAACAAAAGTCATCTGTTTCGACTCGTGTGGGCTTGCCTCACAGTTGCCGGATTTGAGTCATTTTTATGTCTTGTTATTTCATTTATTTATGCAAAATACATGTGTGTATGAACACTTTGTTTTAGCTCCAGCTCTGCCTCAGCACTGGGGTTCAGGTACTTCTAGCCATGTTCTCAAAAATGAAAGGCTGTTCAGGAATGATCTGATTGTAAACGTCCCTTTCACTGGGTCAAACAGTGATGCTGTATTTGAATCTAAATTCTGTGCATAGGCAGTGTATTCTATTTATTAGCCAAGCGTGGCTCTAAATATCTTTGGAAATTAAGAATGACAATCATAGGGATCACTTCATTTTATTTGCAGCGGGGCTTAAACAAAGTTTTTACGACTTTACCATCTCATTTTAGATTTTTCTAATTGTGTAAATGTAACATAGAAATAGAATTTATTTTTGGTTCATGAATGCTTAGTGAGATATAAGTTATGTATTTCCTTTTTGTTCTCTATCGTCTGTGTCAGTCCAGACTAGAAGTTGACACGTCACTGCACCTCGTGGGGACGGTGATGCGCCCGCCACTGGGGAGAGCAGCGCTGCCCCTGGGGCCGGGACCGCAACGCCCTCCCCTCGAGTTCTCGTGCAGTCAGAACCCACTGTCCACAGGCCCAGACTCGGACGTTTTTTCTTAGAGAAAGTCAGTGAATCGAGCACACCACATTCCCAGTACAGCTGGGAGAGAGTCCATTTGCTTTGTGAATCCACACACACTGCATAAGATCATTCTGTGACCATTTAATAGCAAGAAGCATGAATATTGCAATGGAAGCAAAAATCTGCCTCTGAGATTGGCCATTAACAAAAGTCCCACCATGCCAATTAGATTAAAGACTATTAATACACTTCTCTCAATGCTGTTTTATTTCGTAGTATCTTCAAATCAAAGATAAAAATTATCTCTATTTCAGTAAAGAACTTGCAGGATTAGGATTTTTCCATTAGAACAGGGACACTGACAGACAATCTCATCCTAAAAAATGAACCACAAAGAATAGGAAAAAAGGAGTGAAGGAAGGAAGGAAGGAAGGAAAGAAAGAAAGAAAGAAAGAAGAAAAGGGAGAGAAAGTAAGTCAATCTGTGGACAGAACAGCTAGGCAAGCAATCTCTCTATTTCCCTGGCAGACACGAGGCAGCATCTTTTCCAGGAAGGTACGAGAGCTTTGTTGTTTTCATAGCTCAACCTGTTAGGAGCACATCAGTTTGCTTCACTTGGTATTTGATACTCCCCAGCCTTGTCCTCAGGCCTGATTTGATTTGCCAGGGTCCTGACACGGACTCCCAGGCCAAGTTCTAAATTCAGGTGTGGCCTCACAGTGCTATTGAGCTTGTCAAATTCTGGCCTTCCCTGAACATTAGCCCCACTGGGGCCTGGGTGTTTGAAAAGGGTGTGATCACGCTAGGGCTGAAATTAAAGGCTTCTTTCTTTTCCTTATGAAGCCAGGCTGCTTCTTTGGAACACACCCTCCTGAGCCAGGAAGACAGGCACTAGCTGAAAGCAGGAATTGTTTCGAGGAAGTCCACCCACCCCCGTAGGAAGGCAGCCTGGTCACTTGAACACCACAGCGGAGGCTGCTTATCTCAGTTTACTAATTTTGCAAAGAGGTGACCTCTACCTACTCATTAGGGAAAGCAAAAAGAATCACTTAGTGGTTTTAAATCATATGAGAAGTCTTGTACCAAGTGCCAACAACTGCAAACAATGCAGCTAGAGGAATGTATTGGAATTATTACTGGGTCTTCCTTGGTTATGAGAAAATGACAAAATGGTTGCTGTAACCTTGCCTGGTTTTGTACATGTTTGTCTAAGGACTGAGTTGGCACTTAAGCTCACTTCTCAACGTATAATAATAATAATAATAATATTGTGCGACCTCATTTGTCCTTTTACAGAAGCACTTGCATCATTTCTTTAAGTCACCTGTCCCCCACATGTTTTCTTCCTTAATAAACAACTTCTCTCTGTTACTCCTGCCGATTATGTTCTCTTTCCGATGCCCTATGCTATCCAGTGTAACCCTCTGCTGAGATCATCGAAAACAGTGATATGCAAACACACGTTTCGTTTTCATCCCAATCCCATCTTTTCCTTTGGGGACAGATTGCTTTCCTGAAGCTCATGAACAAGGATTCAAAATGCCGGCATCTTGGGGGTGGGGCTCGAGATGGGTGGGGGAGGGGCAGGCAGGTGACAGCGCAGATACCCGTGTCATTGGTGTTCGTGGCACTCTGAAAGCTCGAAGGCAACTCAGTGACATGTCCTGCTCAGTAGTTTCTTATTCCTGAAGAACCACGAACATAAAGTGAGGTCTCAGTGCTGGTGCTCTTGGAGTACGGGGAATGTGCAAATATTTAACTGTTTTGTGTGCTGCACATTGCAGGTCTGCTCCTGTGCATTCTCCGTTTGTCCGCCTTTGTCATACGTGTTTTCGCTTTTTTTGAAAGTGCAGTCTTTATTGTACCCTTCTCCAGCTTGTAGCGAGTTAGAATGCTTAGCATTTATGTTCATGCATTATTGTATTTGCCATGTAAAATTTTTATTACCTTAGACAAGCTTATAAGCTGTTACTACATAACTTATCTTACTGTAACTCTTTTATTTCCCGACATTGTAATTTGTGATGTATATTGTGAGATTGTATTCTATGTTAATTTAATCAGCACAATTCACTGACATGCTGGACTGACATGCTGGCTGCTGTTTCAAAGTGTAAAGTTTGTGTAGGGCTGTTGGGACAACTGCGACTCGGTTGTCGAGGTACTGTGCTTTGGCTCCTCCAGCAGCACTGCGGGTGTGGCCCCTGCGACGCCGAGGGCATTGAATGCGCCCTCGAGCAAATCTTACTGCAGATTTCCTTTGTAGAAATTCTATGTATAGTGCAGGTACCTATTTGGCCCATGGCTGGTAACTATTTGGGCAATTAGAAAAACAAAAACCATAAAAACTAGTGTCTATTGCTGCTTTGAATATGTTTGAAAGTCTGAAAATGTAAATAGTTTATCAAAAAAAATCTTGTACAGTCCAGTGTAAAGTTTTTAAATGACCTTAAGGGTTGCCATCACATCTTTCTCACACTCTCCTCTTGTAATGGAAAAAAAAAAGTTCGCTAAGGGTTAAAGAAGTGGGGAAAGCAAAGAATCTCTTCAAATTTAAAGGAATGAATCATTGTTCTTAGCTTTGTCACATACGCCAACTTCTTGGATTTCGTTGTGCAGTATTGACGTGAGACAAAACTCAGCATTGAATACTCTTTCAGTGGTACATTTCAAGGCTCCTCACCCCTCCCCCCACCTCATAATTAAGGGAAAAGACAAGATTGAAAGACACACTGTCTTTATCTGTCTTGGTGTATGTTGGCACCTTAGCTACTTTTTTTTTCCTTTTTGCACAAGGTGCTTTCCTGATATGTCAAACATGCCATCTTCGGGTGATAATGTGTATGCCATGACGGGGCCGAGGCCCCTCAGGGGAGTGTCTATAAGAACTGCCTATTTATGCTCATTTACCTCAAGACTGTCCTCTCTACCCTTAATCTAGTTGTCATCACTCCATCTTTTGTACTGCTGTTGACACTTACAAATTAAAGATAAATTTTGTTTTATGACCTCTGTGTCTGGCCTTGTCTGTGCCCTGCAGACCGTTCCCACCCTGGAGCACAGCAGGCCTGAGGCTTGGGCCCCCCACCGCCCAGCTCGCTGCTGGAGCCTGCTGGGTTCTGCTGCTCCCTGCCCTCGCTGGCCTGGCTGGGAGACAGGCCTCGCTCCGGGAGCCTCTGGCCCCTTAGCCTGGATAGCCTTGCCTGCTTTTTTCACTGTGGAACACACATAGCTGCATCAGGAAATGCTTATGGATTTAGATGGTGGGAATGGGAGCCAAGGTGGATTTTTGTCAAGAGAAGATGAGAAAGGATGTCACTTCCTATTTGCTTGACTCCTTCGTGAGAGTGAAACAGTTTGTAAAAGCTTGGAACATCCCGGGGTATGAATGAATCTCAAGGGCCCGCCTCTTGTCTGACACCAACTTCTACAAGCCTAGCAGCCAAGAGTAGGAAATGCCACGCTCCTGGAACCTTTGCCTCCACAGTAGTTGGGCGTGGTTGGCTGATTTCTCAGTTGCTTCTGCCTCGGAGAAGGAGAGCTCCCATCTCGCTGTCCAGCTAGGAGCTGGTCCAGGAGCAAAACGATGTCAGTTTTTAGGAGTGTGAGGGATGCAGGTGGGGCAGTGGGCTGAAGGGAGCCGGGCCATAAAGGAGACTTTCCAGCCCAGCCCAGAGGTTAGTGACCAGCACCTGGAGAGTGAAACAAAGGGTGCAAGGGGGTGCTGACCCAGCAACATCTTTTTTGCTATTACCTATGAAAAATGCCTCATTAGAGAAAGAAAAGCTAAGGACTTCTGTAACTTTATCATAGTCACATTGTAAGTTTGATGCAAGCTGTTCCTAAGTGCTGCAGGCCTAGCATTCCATGATCCTCCCTGTGCCCCGTGGGCTTCTCCTCTGCCCTCCGGCCCCCACAGTGGGCTTCTAAAAACCTGGGTAAGTATAGGGCATAGCTTTGGAGTCACGGCATGCTGGCTCTGCCATTTGCCAGCTGTGCGACCTTCCCCAGGTAACTCCTCTGAGTGTTCTCCTCTGTACAATGGGGTCATGATCCCTACCCCTCAGGGTTACTTGGGGGAATTCCATGAAATGACATGTGTGAAACATGTAGCAGCAGGCTTGAGCACTCAGTGCAGGTATGAACCCTGCCACCTCTGATCAGAGATGGTGCCTGAGCTGGGGGGAGAGTTGCGTCTCCCGCTGAGGAGAGAGAGGGACTTCTGTGAGGCTTTAGTTCAAAACCTGGGCACACCTGTGATTCTCCCAGCCTTCCTCTGAGCTGGGCTTTCTCATTTCCCATTTATTCCCATCACTGCCTTTGGTCTTGTCTCTACAACACAGGGCTGAGCTGTCCCCTCTCTCTCTTTTCCTCTCCTAAAACCTGGCTTTCCATAGCTGACTAGATATAATCCAAACTTCCTAGCAGCCTCGTGCTCCACTGTGCCCTCAACATGTCCTCAACTTCTCAGTGCTTCCCTCAGCCTGCCAGCCTGTCCATGACCTTGTGGCTCTCACTTCTCTTTTGCTCGAATTAAATTTGTCCCTTTCTCCATTTGAGAAGTTCCCACTCTTCCAGACGCCACCCGGATATCACTGCCTGGTTAGTGATAGCTTCCCCGGCTTCTCAGCCAGTCTCAGGCTCTCCCTCAGGGGTTCCAAGACACTTAGAAAGGACCTCCATGATCACATTTACTACACAACAATAATTTGTTTCTGCATCTGTCTTTTCTGCTAGATGAGCTACGGAACCAAGGATTGTGCCTTGGCCTTCCCAGCTCCCAGCACAGTGCTCAGCATATAGTAAATGTCCAGCACTTGTTTCTGGAATGAATGTGGCACTTGGGCTCTGTGTGTGATATAGCCTGTGAGTATCAGAGTCTTTGATGATGATAACGAGGGAGTCTGTAGAGGTACCTTGGTACTACTGATTTTATTTGGAGAGCATTATTAGTTGAAATGTCTCTGTTCATTTTGGGGGAGCCATTTCAAGTCCGTGTGATGGCTTTTCCTGATCAGGCATGAGGGCATTAAAAGTCACCAAGCTGAGGGGATGAAGCCCCAAGTCTCAGTCCTTTCCTGCCATTGCCAGAGTGTGGGTGCCATGGTCCAGAGATCCCCGGAGAGCCCAGCTGTGGGCGGGAAGCTCTCTGGTGCACCTGGGTACAGCGGCTCTATGTACAACGGTGCCTAGAACAAATGGTGAGTGAGCAGCAAGCATTACAAACAAGACCCTGATGTACAGTTTTGTTTTGTTTTTTTTCTCCTCTCAGAAGCATTCCACTTATTTCTGGAAATGTTCAAACCAGTCAAATTCCATATACTTATGAGAAAGAGAGAGAGAGAGGGAGAGAGAGAGAATGAGTGAGTCACCCACTGTATTTGCAGTGGAATTTGACTTACATTCTCAGTTTTAGAAGCCTGTCAAAGGAGCTAATGTCTCTAATCAGCAAAATACCAGTCTCTTCCCCTTTGGTAATATTCTACCTGTATTGATATTTCTGTCAAAATTACTATCATCAATAAAACCAAGGAAGTTTTTAAATGGCAATAATCAGTACTAGGAGCCATAAAGTATATATAAAAAATAATTTAGCATTTTTCAAGCTCAGGAAATAATAGCTTGATGTTCTAACACTCCCTGATATGACCTATATCATCAATTATACCTAAAAAGTTAGGCTGAGAGCAACAATGTCAACCTTAAAACAACCTATTAAGTTTCTGACTTTGGATTAACTTTAGTCAGCTCATGAGACAGTGTCATCAACACCCAAACCAGGTCTAAAGAAACAACAATATTTAGCATATTCTTTTACTTGAATCTTATGTATAATTCTATTTTAAAGTATTTTACATGTTAATCTTAATAAAAACAGTATATCCATTGTGTTATTAATAATAAATAAAATGTGAAATAAAATAAATGGAATGTGTTATAAAAAATAACTAAAATGGCTGTGTCCTCACCATGAAAAGCAGAGAGTAGACTTTAGGCATGTTTTTGAAATTGAAGAAGCCCAATAGTATTAATGAATAACACAGGCAGGCTGGGGAGTTAGGGGAAAACAATTATAACTTGATCCTGGCCCCTAGACAGGCCAACTGTTCTCCTGTGATGTGACATTACACTGTCCCCATTCACCTTGAGTGAGAATATATTTAACGGCAAAAACTCTTATATTCTATACTTGGATGAAAACCTCTACGAAACAATTTAAATGCATTTATTACACATTAAAAATAATTTACTTAGAAAAGGCACTTGTTTGTTAATACTGGAAATAACAACACCTGCTAAATATATGGGTGTGAGGCACTAGAGAAATGAGAAGTAAATTCTCAAGCAGCCATCTCTCCTCTGGCCTGGGCCTGGGGGCACCTTGGGATCATCACCTGCAGAGATAACCTAGGCCCTTTAATATTTATATTTAATTAAAATGTTAATTTAATTTCTATTAATTCTCTTCCAGAGAATGCCAGGAAGGCAGGTAGTTGATGTGCTGGGGGATGTCAGCCAAGCATGCCTGCCCTGGACGGAGCTATGGAAAAGACAAGTGGTCTGGACCTTAAACTGTGTCAGATAAGACATACCGAGGGATAAATGCTGCAGCTATAAATACAGCTCACAAAACTGGATCATTTTTCAGGCTGTTGAATTTCCAGTGCCTGCCAAACACAGTGTCATATCTGGGACTCTGTTTTTGCAACTCTACTTACTGCAAGGAATGGCTAAAGTCCAATTAATTTAACCAAAAAAAAATGTGGGATGTGAGGACCAGAGGAGTTAAATTATCCAATCAAACCTTGGAATTGAAATTAATTTCGCAAATTTTAATATGATGCTTGGAGAAAATGCAAGTTAATCCTAAATTTCAGTCAACTCCATAAGGATACACTAAAGAACTACAGGACATGCTTAAAAAGGTTAATTATTAATCAATCTTTCTATTGCAATCCTGTGGGTCAGACCACTCAGATATATGAATCACATCAAATTTTCTGGTTACTCTTCTTGGGGGATAATCAGAAAGTTGAGGACACCTGGAAAATCTCCTCTTCTAAACAAAACAAGACAAAAGAAAAATACACAAAGCTTTGGAGAGATAAAAAACTACATTACTTAGATTTCATTGATTATAAATGACAGAACTGTAATTTAAATGGTCTCTGTAGCCAAAAGGGATTTAGTGGCTGACAGAACTGAAAGTGTGGACGCGTAGCAGGGCTTCATGCGTGGCTGAACACTGGCATTCGAATGGGGCAGCCAGGCTTGAGGTTTTAATCTCTCCACTCTCGCTCCCAGGTAGTCTCTTTCCACGAGCTAGTCCTCTGCAGCTCCAGACTTACATTCCCTCAGTTTTACATTCAACAGGAAGGGAGTTTATAGAGCTGCTTCCTGGTTTTCGGTTTTCAGAATGAACACTGGATTTCTCCCTCTGAGTCCTCACTTTGTGTACCTCCTTCGCAGTGGAGCTCACAGATGAGACATGTGAAAGATGTGACATGTGAAAGATTACGGTCATTTTCTCTTTCCTGCATGAGTTATTTTCCCTGTATTTTATTTTATTCAGATTCTTTCATGTATGAATTTGTCTATGTACTAATCACAACTTCAGCTCTTCCATTTGTTTAAATGTCCTCTTCACTATGTTCAAAGACATTACTCACTTAGGAATTTTATCTTCTTGAAGATCTGTTTTCTGTTCCAACACAGATCAGTTGTTGGATAAGCCTGTTGTACAACCTTGGTCTTGGGCTGCCCCTTCTCCATCACACTGCATGCTACTCCTGTGTTAGACATGTTGTGCCCTAGATTCTGTCTTTCTCTTTCTTTGCTTACTTCCTTGTTTTGATGGAGCACATCCTACAGGTGCTTCTTGGGGAAGGATATCTGAGAGGTACACTTTTTTGAGACTTTGTCCAAAATATATTTTGAGACTTTGTCTAAAATAATAATTTGACTGGGTAGAATTATAGGTTGGAAATTATTTCTCATTATACTTTTGAAGCTATTGCTTCATTCAACAGCAACATAGCTGTTGAAAAGTCTGATGATACTATTCTGATTCTTTCTCTCTCCTCCATAAGTTGTAGGATCTTGTTGTCTCTGTGTTTTGAAATTTCATGATAATGTGCCTTGGTATGTGTATCATTTATTTATTGTACTGCATTAGGTACTTAGTGGGAATGTATATCCCTCAGTCTGGGAAGTTATGAGGAGGTGTTTCTTTGGTGACTGTCTACTCATGGTTTTCTCCAGGTCTTTCTCAGGAACTCACAGATTCAGATGTTGAACCTCCAGGTCTGGTCTTTTAATTTTCTTTTTTCTTTTTTATTGCCCTGTATTTTTGCAAAATATTCTAAACTTTATCTTCCACACAGCAATTTAGTTTTTCATTTCTGTGTCATACATTACATTTTCAAGTGTTTTTCTTTGTTCTCCGGAAATTTTCTTTTTTATAGCACCCTGATTTTGTTGTATAGAGGCTGAATTTATCTCTCTAAAATATTAATAGTAGTTAAAATTGTTTTCTCCTCCTTAAATAATCACTGTTTATTCCTAATTGTTTCATTCATTCATTTAACTAATATGAATTGAACACTTACTATCTGCTAGGCAAATAGGAACTTGGGGTAATTCTGGAAACAAAACAAAAATCCTTTTCCTTGGGCAACTTACATTTTGGTTGCTTATTTTGTTGTCTTTCTTTAGTGTTAGAGACTTTGCTAATGTGTCTGGTGAACCTCAGCCCTCTGTTCATTTTTTAAGAGGAGGGTACAAAAACCCAATGGGAGGTTCTGTGAGGGAGGGCTTGCCACTTATTGCCTTTACTGTAAATAGTGTGGTCGGCCTGTTTCCTTGGAGAACCTCTGAATTCTGATGTCTACTGCCTGGTAGGTCTAAGCCTGACTGCTGGCCCTCTGGGGATTGAGCAAGGAAACATGCAGTATGTTAACTTCCATTCAGTCCGTCATTTTCAGTGGCTGGTGTCTAGAGAGTCACTGCTTCTTCCCTGTAGAGACCAAGTCTCCAGTCGTCTGCTGGAGGGGAGGGCCAGTCACCACACCTGTGCAGCGCTGGGAAGAGGGGGCGTCCACTTCCTAAACAGACTTGCAACCCGTTCTTCTATATCAGCCTCACCTTTCCTTCCCCTTCCAGGGATGTCAGTGGCCATTCCCGAGCCTTTAGACACTGAAGTTTAGAGGGTTCTGCTATGTAAGTCATTTCGCTCCTGCGGTTTCTGACTGCTGGCTCAGCCTTCGGCTTTCCCGGGCCTGCTAAATCAGTTACATTTCAGCCCGCTTCCCGCCATCTAAAATTTTAATGCTTAGGTCTTCCCTACTGTTCCTTTTGTCCTCTGGTTTTATGGCTTTAAAAACATCTCTCTACAAATATTTTAGTGATGTTTTAGGAGGAAGCAGAGCTAAAATATATGTGTTCAACCTGACATTTTTAGCTGTCCTCTGAATCCTTGGCAGATTTTCTGCATAGTGAAGAACTCAAGGCTCTTTTGTACCTACTGTGGGCCAGACACAGAGCGAGGTGATTTCTCTACCACAACTGAGCTCAACCCTTACAACAATGAATTTCTTGGAAATGGAAAGAAAGTCTCAGAGAAGTGAATTAAAATGATGATGATTGAGTTGATTCAATGAAGGAGTACCTGGTTAAACAATTTTCTGTGCCTCAGACTGGGCGAGATGCAGAGAAAGAATGAGCCAGTGTTGACGCTGTCACTTGAACCTGAGACTTGGGAGTGCTCTAAACTCTTCCCTTGTCTTCCCCTTCCCCTACAGCTCTCATTACCTCAGCATCCCTCTGCCATGCCCTCCCCTCCATTCTGGTTAGCCCTGCCTTGCTGGTCCAGGGGGTGGAGATGTCTTTTCTGGACCTGACAGTAATGAACTGTCCATACTTCATGCTTCTAAGCCCACCAACCCATCTGTAGCCAAGGTGGTCTTCCTAAACTAAGAATCTGGTCACATTACTCCTTTGTGTAAAAGCTAGGTGTGGTGCACATTACCATCACATGCCAGTGTCTGGCGTGGTTGCTGGTCTAGTTTGTCTCTGAGTCCTCAGCACTTAGCACAGAGCCTGGGATCCCAGTTAGCATCATTAAGTGTTTTTCTTAAACTGAACTGAGCAAAATAGTGAAAGCCATTGTGAGCTTGCGTTACGCCTCTTACGTGGCTTGGGATCTGCCAGGATTTCAACCCAGACCTGATGAATCCAGGCCTCCAGATGTCTTCCCTGCTGATTTCAGTGGTAGCATCCCTAAGCTGCCCATATCTGTGGTCTCCTTCTACTCCCTCCCTACAGAACAGAACAAAACACCAGCCTGCTGTTTTATTCAAATACCAGAAGAGTTGGAAGGGAAGGAGCCACAGCCCCTTCCCCTTGGCCAAGGTAGGAAATCCCCTCCCCCAACCCTCTTGGGGTGGCCTTGGAGGCCCAGCTAAATTTTATGAATCTTCCAGAGTTGTCCAGGCATTTAACCTTCACCATAGAAGCAGTTGATAGATTGTTGGGGGGAGAGGGTGGGAAAGGGAAGGGTAGAAAAAAGTTTATTTGGTCTTACCCATATAATATTAGGTGGGAATTTCCAAGAAATTATGTGGCAATGACGTTATAACTTTCACACGATGGCTGGAAGCAACATTATAAAAATATTACCTAACACGACTCCATATGGACATATGAAATTTCATTCCATTTTACACATGTAATTAAGTGGCCCACATAATGAAGTACTGTGTGTGCAAAGAGGGAGATGTCTTGTGTAGGTGAAAGATAGCTGGGGCAGAAACAAGACTGGCATTTTAAAGGGAGAATAATCAAGCAAGGGTGGCTGAAAATTATTGCACTTCATTCTATAAACAACTTAAACTTGATGGATTTTTTCCCCCTTACAGCTAGTCTTCTGGTTGTAAGCAAGACAAATACATTCAATATCCTGCTGTTAAAATACTCTCTCACCCTGTTTACCAAAGGTGGTGAGTTGAAAAAGTCCTGAGCTTGGAATCAGACAGAACTAGGTTCAAATCCCAGATTGCCACTTACTAGCAAATGACCTTCGGTAAGTGGCTAAGACAGTGCTATCCACACTGCGGTCTGAACCAGTGCCATTATTTGAGGGCTTGTTACATATTCAGATTCAGAGGCATCACCTCAGACCTATTGAATCTGAGTCTCTGAGGGTGGGGCCCAGGGATCTGCATTTAAACAAGTCTCCCACTTGGTTCTAATGCACGAGAAGAATGAGAGCCACTCAAATGATCAAAGTCCCAATTTCCTTTCCTATAAGTGTATTCTTTAAGGCAGAAAACCCAACTCCAAGCAGTGGATAAAGAACAAGAATTTAATGATTCACATAATCAAAATCCAGAGGTAGAAGTACCTGCAGGTGAGGCTTGACTCAGCACCTCAAACAATTTCACCCAGGATCCCTTTGTTTTGAGTTTCTGACATTCTGGCACAAAGAAGGCTCAAATGAGAAATGCTATTGAGGTCTGAAGTTATAGTTTTGCATACCTGAGTTTCAGAACTAACATTTATCTTATTTACATGTTTATTGAGAAGTTAACCCATGACATGCTTCACGCGGGTGTTGAGACAGGAAGTGAGGCCACTCTGTATCCACCAGTGGCCACTGGCCTGTAGTTCTCCAGTGTGTTGTGCTACATCCTGCTCCTTTGCTTTTGAACATCCTGTTAATTTGCTCTGAATTTCCCTCCTTTGTAAGGACCATTGGGTGAACTTCCATTTATCGTTTAGAAATTACTTGGGCATGGACTGTTTTCTTTTTTTCTTTTTTATTGAATTTATTGGGGTGACATCGGTTAATAAAATTTTACAGGTTTCAGGTGCACAATCCCACAACACATTATGTGAACACTGTATTGTGTGTTCACCGCCCCAAGTCAAGTCAAGTCTCCTTCCACCATAATTTATCCCCGCTTCACTGTCCTCCATCTTCCCCCACCCCCGCCTTCCCCTGGCAGTCACCTGTTGGGAACCACCCTGCCTGGTTCCAGAAGCTATAACCCCCCATGGCTGAGGCTGAGTAAAAAGACCTCAGGACCATAAACCACTAAGGAGACAAAGCTTATCTTCCTGGCAGGGATGCCACTTCTGCCCCCTTTACTTCACCCTGCTTGGCCCCAGGCAGATGACTGGTTAGCCAATGACAGGTAAGATTCCTCAAGAGAGGGACGACCTAAGACAGGCACAGTTGTGAAGGGGCCATGATGGACCCTCACCCCTCAGCTTTGACATAGCCTGAGTCCTTATTCTATCTGGAAGAAGTCTCCTAATCTCTTGGGTGCCCGCATCCCCCACCTGACTTAAACCCAAAACAATGCTGGAGATGGATGCAGCCCTGGGCTAGAAAGGGTGGATTCCCCAGGGCCATCAGGACTAAGAAAGAATACAAAACATCCTGTGAAACCCGCTTTGCTAAGAATGCCCTCAATTTAAATGATAAGGGTCCAAACATGAAATGAGTTTGTTTCCCAAAGTTTTATGGCCCTTTAGCTAACTGACCTGACTCAGAATAAGCCCTTGTAGTTCTTTGAATGTTATCTATTGTTTGATCCTTACTGCCTGACAATGATTGATGAGGTTTACCTGTATTCCTATGCAAAATGAACCCAATAAAAGCTCATTGAGGAAAAGGCTCCTGGCCTTTCTCCTTTGAGAGATCTGCCACCTTTGCCCCCCAAGCAGATCATGTCTTGGTAGACTTATTCTCATCTGTGGTGGCCGGGGTGGTGGTGCAGGAGCTCTGCAGGCAAAGGCCCCCTCAGTCACCACACTGTTGTTCACATCCATGAGTTGTTTCTCTCTCTTCTTTTTGCTCAATCCTCCCCACCTAGACCCCCAACCCTCAACCCCACTCTGACAGCTGACAGCCTGCTCTCTAAGTAGAGAGACCTATGAGTCTCTTTCTATTTTGCTTGTTAGTTCAGTTTGTTCATTACAGTCCACATATGAGTAAAATCATTTAGTATTTGTCTTTCTGTGACTGGCCTATTTCTGTTAGCATAATACTCTCTAGGTCCATCCATGCTGAGGGACTATGCTCTAAAGCTTTCCCAGGCACCCCTGCCATCAGTCCTCTCTGCTGTTTTGGTTTCCCAAGGCCCCTACCATGTGCTCTTTTCTCTGCCTGGGGTCCACGTGGTCATTATCTGCCTTCCTTCCAGGACAGTGAACTCCTAGAGGGCACAGCCCTTGTCTCATCACTTAAAAAGCTCTAGCACCTGGCAGAGGGCCCAGTACAACAAAAATACTCAACAAACCATGTTGACCAGAGCTGACCTTTCTCAGAATTGTGGGTATCATAGAAGGCCAATCCCCAGCTCCACAGCATGCAGGACACACTGGAAGGCACAGGCCATCAGTCCCCACACTGCCCTGGAGCCTGTGCAGAACTCACAAAAGACCAGCTAGTCCTGCGTCAATTTGAAGAGGCTCTGTGATTACCTGACGGAGAGCAGTGCTGCCCCCGAGAAATGTCCACAGTGATGGGAACCCTGCACATCAGAGCAGACTCATGCTGTAGCCACTTGCCCCATGAGGCTACTGAGCCCTTGACATGCACGGGGTCAGTGAGGAGCTGAAGTTTAGTTAAAAAAGAAAGTTCACTCACTTTAAATTTAGGTAGTCACATGAGGCTAAGGGCTGCCATACCAGACCCTGCAGACCCCGAGGACCAGTGAGAGCGGTCCGGCGGGGAGGGGAGTGGCGGCGGCATTGTCCCAGATGCAGCTCGCACTAGCGCACGTTTGGGTGCTTCGAGCCACTCTTGTCTCCTTCATCTGAGTTTGCAAACTCATAGTATTGATCGGAAGTCAAAGAGACTGTATGTAATGTTTCCTAATTACCCTTCCCTCTTTCATTCTTGATATTTGTAGCTTTTGTTTTCTGTGTTCTTATTCAGTCTTGCTCAAAATTCATCAATTCTATTGATCTTTTCGAGGTACCAGCCTTCGGTTTTATTGACTTTTCTCAATCGCTTGTCTGTTTTCTGTTTCAATGACTTCTACTCTCACCTTTGCTATTTCCTTCCTTCCAGTGATACTTATTTTGTGATAAAAGAGCTTTTCAAGTTTTTTGTGTGCTGTTCCCTCTCAGTGGAACCCTCTTCTGGAATTCTTCCCGAGATCATCCTTACCTGTCCTTCACAGAGACTCAGCCATTGCTTTCTGAGGGCAGCCTGTGCTGCCCTTTTCAGCACCTGCCCTGTGTTCCCACAGCCCCATGAATCTCCTCTTCCCCACAGCACTCATCACTCATCGCTGTTGTGATTTAACATTTGTTTTGTGACTCTTTGATTAATACCTACCTTCTTCACTCACTATAAATTCTCTGGGGCCAGAGAGCTTGTCTTTCCTTTCTTCTTTGTGCATAGCCGTGATCTTTCTCATACTTGGCTCAGGGAAGGACAAATGGACAAATTTATAGTCTCAATATTGGCAACTTCACCTGGATTAGGTCACAGGCATTCTTTCTGAGCAGCCGAATGGGTCTGACCACTCCCACTTTGGTCAGCACAGCCATGTGATGGGATTACCAGCAGACAAGGGAGAAGGGCCACGGTTAGCCGTTGGCTGGACCTCAGCAGAAGAGAAAGACTGTGCTTGGCTGAGCCTATGGCAACTGTTTGGCTGTCACTTTGCTAGCATGAAGGGGAATAAAAAGTTAAGTTCTTTAGAAACCCAAGGAGCGAAATGTTTTAGGGCAGCGGTTAGCCAGATCCAGTGCCCCAGGACTCCCCTGGGAAGCATTTTGAGATGCCCACTTCTGTGTGTGTGTGTGTGTGTGTGTGTGTGTGTGTGTACGCGCTTGGAGACTCCTTCCTAATATCTCTGTCTCTTTGGACTGAGAACCACTTCCCTGGTTACAGAATGTCCTTATTCAGGAGAAAGCCAGGTTGCATCAGGAGAACAGATGCCAGCCCAGGTGTATGAGTGTACTGCATGTTTCAAATAGGTGTTGTTCTGGGCTTTTAAGGTTACTGCATTCAAACATTATTTTGATGACTGAGTTTTGGGGGCACCCTCTTAAATTTTGAACCAGAAGAACCTTATCTGCCTCCCCCTGGTCCTGGCCCTCAGGGAAAGCGCAGGTAAGCTCTACATCAAGCGCACAGCGTGGTATGGGGGTCAGAGCAGGCTTCCGTGAAATGCAGCTTCTAAGACCACCATCCTAACTCTGGTGGGGCTAAGCAAGTGGTGCAGTGGACACTCCAAGATGGGAGCGCTGATGCTGCCTTGGCCAGCGAGAGGTGGTGGCATTTGAGCGGGTCTCGAAAACACAATAGGAGTTTGTCAGGCAGAGAAAGGGGAAGAGTCGTCCAGAATTTTATGAAGAACAGCAAGACATTGTGCATGGCTGAAACCAGGATGGGTGGAGGGGCCCAGTGACAGATGAAGCGACTGAGTGGGTGCATCTGACCCAGGTGGGCCTGGAAAGCACAGTTCATGGCCTGGAGCTTTGTCCAGCAGGTGAGGATCTGGCCAGAGGCCTTTAGGCAAATGTTCACCAACCTCTGCAGAGCACACTGCCCTAGCCTTAGTTTCCAAAACTGTGCGATCAAAATCGTGACCTCCTCTGGGAGAACTGAGTGGTATGGTGAGTGTGAAATTTGGAATGTCTAAGGGCCATGCCAATGCCTAAATGTATAATAAGATTCCCTTACATTCTGTGATTATTCAGTCCTCCTACTGGAGGCTGAGAGGACCTCTGCAAACACGTTCTTATCAGGTGGGGGAGTCATTACAATGAACATGCATTATAACAATGCATGAAAAAACAACTTTACCCAACTGGGAGAGGGAGGAGGGGACTCCTCCCAGCCAGGCTGTTCCCTGGAAGGTCCTCCCCAGCCCTCTGCTTGTGTTGTGACTGTCCACAGCAGTTACACCTGCCACCCCACTGCCATGGGCTTCATCACCAAGGTCCTATTCTTGTGGCCCATGCCTACAGAAACAGCCAGATGGTGTGGGGATGGGGGTGGGGTGGGGGGCAAGTCCTCTTCATTTCTTAGAAGGAAGATACCACAAGCTACATCAGTGAGAGCTGAAGCGAATCATCACATCATGGGCACAGCGAGTGCTTGGAGCCAATGTGTTGGCCCCCACCAGCTGTGCACAGTGGTTAGTGTTGCTGGCACCTGCACTCAGGTGTTACTCCTGTTCATTCAGTTGTTTTACACATGCAGGTGCTGCATTGCTCATTCACATGCATACCTGATAGATAAGACGATCTACACTTGCTCGGTGCCACCTACACTCATCACCACCCACATTCAGAAGTGGCCATGTTCTATGACTGGGGGCAGGGAAGTAGTTGAGGAGAGGACCCTCATTATCTAATGGAATCATTGTCTTTTCTCAGGGCAGTTCCCTCAATTTGGGGGCTGGAAGCCACTGTCAGGTTTTTTCTTCTTCCCTTTGCTTCTTCTTGTTCAGTCATGAAATGGCTTCCTGGGAATACTTTGTCTTCTGGGGGGTGGGATCTGATTCCTACCTCATGGATGAGGAAACTGAGTCTTGGATCTGTGAACTGCCTTGTACAAGCTCATAAAGTAAAGAGGATGTCTACTGATTGTTGTCTGCTTGTCATGCCATCTACTCTTCTTCCAGTTGCAGCCCCTGTCTTCCTAGGGATTTGCTCTAACACTGCCTAGCTCCCTGGGTATCAGTTTTCTCATCTGCAAAATGGGAGTGATTATAATAGCCTCCAGGCCCAGACAAAGGGAAACCCAGGAAAACTGATGATTCTGTGTTCAAAGGTGTGCACTTTAAATATTGGTTTTGGATTCATTTTGGGGGGGGGGGCGAAGTTTAGTCGATGGAGGTAGTTTAAAGGGAAGATGCTGAGGTTTTCGCTAGACAGGAAATTCTGGGCCCTGGCAGATGCTCTGAGAGGCTCTGGCCTCCAGCCCCTCCAGTTCACTCAGAAGGGTTTGGGAGGTGGGGCACTTGGATGGTAGATGATTCAGCTTACACTTCCTCTTAGTGCAGGGACCTGACTTAGCATCGCATTCCTGGTTTACTCATGTTTTAGTGCCCCTTAAAGCCTGGGGCCCTGTGCAGCGGCCTGGCTGACCTTCCCTGAGACTTGGTTGTGTGAGAGTTAGATAAGAAAATACATGAAAAATGCAGAGTGACACTGGGCACGTAGTAGATGCTTCATTAAAAGAAAAAGAAAAAAAAAAAAACCCTGGTAGTTGAGCCCCAACTGTAATTCTCCAGGCCAGTGCTGCTAATTTCGGAGCTTGCTTTGGGCGGGCTCTGTATTCTCAGGCCCCCCAGAGCCAGGTTGGCTTTGCCCCCCACCATGAGGAGACCGGGCTGATTTTCCAAACGGGAGACACTGAGCCCCCAGGGCTGACAGCGATCCTGCCTCCCGCCCAAAGGTGGATGGTTTGGCTGCCGAGTTCCCCGAAAATTGGTTCCGCATGTTGCCGACATCAGGCCTGAACGTTTGCTCAGCACACAGCCATAAGGGCCCTCCCGGGAGGCTGAAACCCCACACCAGCCCCACCATCCGCCCCCCATCCACAGGCTGCCAAGCCACTGCCCACAGCCAACTCCCAGGGCCAAGTGGTGGGAGAGCAGGGCACTGCCACGGGCAGGGGCGTCCTGGAGCTTCTCCCGGCCCCCCAGGCGGCTGCCCCGGCGCCACCTGGTGGCTCCATGGAGAACTGCACCAGCATGGCAGCCTCTCTCTAGCCCATGCCAGGGGACTCAGGATGTGTTGCTGCAGGGCTAAATCCGCAAAAAGACGGTCCTTCTCCCATTCCAGGAACTCCCCAGGGCTGGGGAATGCGGTTCCCAAGACTGGGCTATTTTTAAACGTCAGCATCCGCCATGCAGATGCTCTGTTTATGGCCGATGTTCCAAGCCTATGAGAGGAGCTGTGCATTTAACCAAAGGCAGATGCAGGATGGGAGCAATTAGGGTGGGCTGGGCCTGTCTATTCCCAGGCCTGGGCAGCTGGGAAGGGAGAGGGCCGGCGGGCCACCCTGCGGCTGAGGTTTCTACTAGTCAAGGAGACTCTGGGCCCTGGCTGGTGCCTGATGAATGAGCTGGGAGTGTGAGGGGGGAGAAGGAAAGCCTCTTATATCCCTTTCTTTCTTACCGTCGTCAAAAATCTTTGCCTAGCAATAGTTCTTTATATGAGGTAGGCACGATTTTTTCCCATTTTGCTGATGAGGAAGCTGAAATTCGGAACCATTAAGATACTCACCCAAGGTCATCTAGTTTTTTCAAAGTTTGGGGGGATTTTTTCTAACAGGAGAATGTGACCAGACAGTCCACCTTCCATGGCTTCCAGTCACTGTGGGGACTGAAGCACTTTAGGAGCAGCGCAGTCGGTCCCACGAGAGCCTGGGCCTGCGTTCACAGCCGGTCAGCCTCTGCCCCTCCCTCGCTCCTCGCTCTTTACAAGTGCCAGCCCTGCGTCACCACCTTTAAGAACTTTCCCATGGGTTCTTTCTCTTTGTTCTTTTCATTCTTGCCACCACCTCCGTGGGCCCTGATCTCAAAAAACCTGTAATCGGATTCCAGGGCTGATGACCCCTGGACTCAGGTTCTCTTTGTCCCTCTATCTCTGCCACGTACCACGGGGCCTCACAAAATCTTTGTGGTCGTTGAATGAGTGTATGAATGAACATAGGAAAGCTCCACGCTGCTCAGCTCTGTGCTGAGTGGAGCAGATTCAAGAGAAGGAGAAGGTGCTGTATGAATTCTTGAGGGCCCTAAGGTCTCCTTTAAGAAAAGACTGTCTCAAAAAAGGCAAGGCATTGTGAGTGACCTGCCAACCAGGCCTAAGGGATTGGGGCAGGCTTGATGGGGAACACCCTGGAGGAGGAGGGAGGAAAGTGTGGTGAGGAGCGAGAGCAGAGTGAGTCTGGAAAGAGGAGTCCCATTGTGTGGGGGTGTCAGGGGGAGATAACTGTAGCTGGGGGCAGGGAACACAGCAGGAATCTCCTGCATGAAGGGAAGCCACACCAGTCCATGTGTTCCCACAGGTTCCTGAGTCAGTCTGGTCAAGGCAGGCTGTGCAGAGCCTCAGTCCCCCAAACCCATCCTGGGATGCAGGACTTCAGGGGAGCAGCAAATCACGCCTGGATGAGGATTAATGGCAGTTTTCCTACCCCTCTCTGCCTTCATCACTGACAGCTGCGTTGGTTTCTCTGATTAGCCCTTTGGTTTCATCAGAACCAGGTCCTGGCCTGAACCCCTTGTAGTGGGCTTAGTGCCAGGACTGACCAAGCCTGTTAGCCTCTGCTGTCTTTCCACATGTGCCTGAGCCTGGCCTTGAGTGGCTGACACACTGCCCATTACCCTGACGCTGAGAGCTTCTGTTGCCTGAATCCTCAACTGAGCTCAGCTGCAGCCCTGACCCAGGTGAGCCTCCATCTCCTTGCTGGCACTGGGTCTAGCTTCTTTCCTCTTTCTCTAGTCCTCTGGGTCTGGCGTTGCAGTGTGCTTTGTGCAGTTTGTGGTGTCCACTGTGCCTGAGAGTGGGGGCCAGACTCTGAGAGGCCTTGAACACCAAGCCAAAGGATGTGGATATTGTGTATCAGCCAGTTATGCAGTCCTTGCGGCCCCCTATGGGTGTGCTGGGTGTGTCTGTTGCAGACAGGGAGGCAGCTGGAGGCCTGAGTGAAGGGTGAGTAGGTTCTGAAGGTCGGAGCTCACCCTGGTCAAGTGTAAGAGACAGGGATGACCTAAGACAACGTCAGATCCATGCCCTTCGCTGCAGAGAGGATGCCACCCTAGACCAGTGAGGACGGGACAATTGCCCAGTGTTATATAGCCCATCCTTAGTGCCTTCTGCAAGTCAGCAAGAGTCTTTGCTTCTCAAGAAGCTCTCTAGAGCTCCTTCATCTCTCCCCAGGAGACAAAAGCATTGACTCTGGATTGAAGCAGTTCTGGGTCTCTGTCCCAGCACTTGCTGTGTGAGCCTGGACAGGTCATTAACCTTTCTGAGTGCAAGAAATTTTACCTTTCAGACAGAGACCACACCATCTTCTCACAGGACTTTTCAGAGCACTTCGTGAGGTAATAGTCATTAATGTGCCCAGGATAGCACCTGGCACCTAGCAGGGCCTCCCCAATATTTCTCTGAAACATTTTTAGCTGCTGGAGGATCCCAGGATCATTAGAAAGAGGCAGCAGCTAGTTGGATGGGCCAAAAAAAGGGGACAGGAGATGGCCAGGCTGTCCAACCAGCCCTGGAGTCACCTCTCCAGTCTGGAGGCTGGAAGAATCCACACGTGGGCAGTGGACCAGGCTCCAGGCCCAAGAAGTAGCTCTGCACCATGTCCCATGGCCTCCAGAATCGCCCCCGCCCCTCACCCCAGCTCCGCCAGGAAAAGCTCTAAGACCTTTAAACTGGTCAGGCCTTGGGCTTCTTTCTGGGACTTGAGAGGCAAATATTTGGGCAGCCAGTGGTTGTGTTTGGGGCTCTCTGTCCTCCCTGCTGGATCAGCGTGTGCCAGGGGTGCCCAGCTGGGAGGGTAGCGCCCAAACCGTGCGTAGGCGGTGGGCGGACGCGAAGGCCGCAGATCCCAGGCGCCTGCAGCGGAAGCCCCTGGCCGAGGACGGAAAATGCCACTCGGGCCGCACAATCCATCCTGTTGTAATCCCCAGAGCTGGCGTCACTGGGGCCCGTCCAAAAACTGTGTCGTGCAGGGGCTGAACTCATACTTGTGTGTCTGCCACGGGAGCAGGGGGAGGTGGTGGGGGCCGCAGAGGCCCATAAAAACAACCCCAAACGTTTCATTTGCTTTCTTACTTTTTTGTTACAGACCACTTGGCTGCCTGTGCCAGCTGGGAGCCAGGGCCCAGCGAGAGCGCAGAGTTATGGGGCAGCGCTAAGTGCTCTGTTTGCAAGGAACTGCCAAAATGTTAGGACAAAGTGGTAGGTGTTTGTGCTGCAGATAATAACTGATGGGCTTCGGGCGGGGAGGCGGACGCCTTGTTATTATGGCCACGGCTCTTCTGAGAAACGCGGCAGCGGCCTCGAGAGAGCAGCAATATTTTTCTGAGCACACAGGGCCGGGCCTGGCAGTTAATGGGCACGCTGGGGCCTCAGGAATCAGTCCCGAGAGAGAGGTGGAGGCCAGCGGCTGGTGTTTATCTGATTCTTGGGGTTTGCTCTCACTGGCCAAAAAAGCCCATTCCTCAGAACGTTCCAGAACCCACTGTGCTGTGGAAGGAACAGAGGCCCGTTCGGAATGCCAAGTGCCTGGGTGTCCCACTTCGGGGAACCCGAGGAAGCTGTCATCTGGCAGGGCTCCGTGGCCGGGACCCAGAAGGACGGTTCAGGCTCTGCCAGGAGAGCATGTTTTCCTCAGTGTGAGGGTCTCCCGCGCGGGAGTGAGACCTGGCTAGTAGTGTCTGGGGGGCAGAGCACTGCCGTTCCTGGAGCTGTGTCCCTCTGCGTCACTTCTGAGTTTCTCGGGGAGGGGACGAGCCAGCCCGTGACAGCCTGGGGGTTCTAAGGTGCTGCACCGTCTCACCCCTTCCTCCGTCTGAATGTGTTTTGTGCGCATGCACACAAAGGCCTTGTTCCACTTATCCCTAGGGGTAGGGAAAAATTAATGCATTTGTACAATCCGCTAAGTATTGGTTGATTGATTCACTGATTTTGCTGGGTGCCCACTCCGGGCCAGGTTCTCATCTGGACGTTGAGGATACAGTAGTGAGTGAAACCAGAGAAACAGCCCTGGCCTCACTGAGCCCCATTGTAGCGCACGGCCAGCAACAAAGCGCGAGTGGATGCAGCGACAGATAATGCGTTGCACCGCGGGAGAAGCTAAGGGGAGCCCTGGGGCGGGTAACAGGGCAGACCCACGGAGTGGTGGAGCAGGGGAGACGGGAAAGGCCGGGGCTGGAGTGGGGACCAGCACACCCTAAGTCCCCGCCGCCTGTGGAGTTCCCAGTCAAGGTGGGGGAGGAGTACAGGAAGGCAACATTTGCTCAGTACAGTGCTGGAGAAGACGCTGGTCTATCAATACCGTGGTGTGAAGCCACATGGGGCGGCCATCACTAGGCCCTTGGGGCCGAGGAGGAAACCGAGGCTCAGAGATACCGCTGGTGGGAGTGGAGGGCTGGGATAGGCGCCGAGGCCCACCCAACTCTAAAACCCGTGGCCACCCTCCCCTCTGGGTCTGCCCCCGGAGTGGTGGCTGTGAAGTTCATCTTGCAGTCAGAAGGAACTGGCTTTGAATCCCGCCACCCACCCCTAGCTGGCCGTGCGATTTGCAGCGTTATTTTACTTCTTGCAGCTTCAGTTCCCTCATTCCCCATAGGGTTTTTATGAACAATAAATAAAAAATTTATCTCTATAAAATATACATAAAGCCCTTAACATGATGCCTGGCACAGGAGGTCTCTGTAAATGGCTAAACTAATGTTGGCGTTCTGGTTTTCTCCCAGGCACAAGGGCCCGGTGCCAGAGGCTGCCTTTGGCCCTTGTCACTGAGCGGTTGCTTCAGCAGGGCCCCGCAGCTCTCTGCGAGGGCCTCCTCAGCCGCTGGTACTGTCCCCTGGACACACACCTTACCAGCTCTGGTCTCCTAGCTCCCTGAATCTGCCAGCGGTGCTGACAGCACAGCCTCTCAGGGAGGGTGAGGGACTCCTTGAACCCCAGCTCTGAGCTTTGGGCTGTATTCCCAGTGGTCTCAGCCATTGCCTCTGTGGACAGAGAAGCATGTGGTGGCAAAGACTAGAGAAGGGTCCTGGTACTCATTTCTGCTCCCAGTGGGTGACAGGTGGGGTGACGGAAGGCAGGCCTGTTGGGGGCTGCACGTCCTGCTGGGCAGACATGCCTCTAGCTGTGAGGGAGACCGCCTTTGCTGATGCTCTGTGTTGGGGCCACCTCTGCCGTGAGCAGCTGTCTCAGGCTTCTCATGTGAGAGCAGGACGCGGGTGCTCCCCGTTGTCCTGGAGTTTGTCTGTGTGAAGCCCTGTCCATTTGCTGAATTCCCTAATGCAGTGTCTCCAAATAGAGCCTCTAAAAGTCACCACAAATTCAAAAGGCATGCCAATCAAGACCACCACGAGAAAGCCCCTTTTAGCAGCCTCCTGCCCCCCTCAATTTTCTCCTTCCTCTAAAGTGTGGAAAGAGAGGGATGGTGTGGAAGAGATGCAATTATCCTTCTGTGTGTGTTCCCTTTTCTCAGTATTAATAGAACTTTAAACTGGGTATATGGCTGCTCAGCTAAAGACCATGTACCCCGTACCCTCTCCCTCACTGTAACTAGGTTCTTTTCACGCAATTAAGTTCTGTCCAGTGAGATGGAGGGGAGAGATTGTGTCTTTAAGGGGGAAGGGTGAGCCCTTGCCCCTCCAGCCTGTTTCATGCAATCCAGCGGCGGTGGCAGCCATTTGGACCATGTGCTGAGACTAACACCCAAGGGGCAGCAGAACAACAGACGAAGAATCCTGGGCCGCTGACGTTATGGAGGCACGGCAACAAGCCGGGTTGCTTGTTACACAAGAGAGTGATACAGTTCTTATTTAAACTACTGTGAGCTGGAGGTTTCATTACAGCAGCTGAACCTCTATCCTACTTAAGACAGATAAGATTTATGGGTCTCTTGGCCATCCCCAGTGTGCTCGTGTTCAAAAGAGGCTGCTGAGCCAGAGATCAGAGCTGACTTTTGCAATGAAAAATACTGATGCTGCCAGTAAGCATCTCCGTACCTCGCTGCCAGCACATCTCTCTACGTCGAGCACTTCACGGGAGCTACAGGGGGTACCTTGTACATGAGGCTCCAAACAGTGATTTGTTCAAGATCACATGTGAGTGAGTGACAGAGACAAAACCAGAGCTCAGGGTGTCTGATTCCTAATCTGTCCTCTTTCTCCTACAGCAAAGCTTCCTGTCCATCTATAAATCTATAAATAATGTGTGAAGTATGTGTGTGTGCGTGTGCACGGTGTAGGGTGGGGAGGAAAGGAGAGCTATAATCCTGCTCCAGTCTTTAAATGGGGACATCAAAGTAGCAGGCTAGGGGCTGACTCCTTCCAGGGACAGCTGGAGTAATTGCACTTGCTGAACACAGCCTGCTGCCCTTTGCCCTCTGGCCTCAGCCTCTGACCTCTGTGGCTTCTCAGAACAAGACTATCCCTTGGTCCCCAAGACACCGTTAGGAGCAGGTTTTCCCACAGGGAGCTGGTAATATGATTCTGCAGGGAGCATTTCTAGGGACCCAACAGTGGCTGGGATCCCTAGGGATGGGTAGATGGCCAAAGGAATCCAAGAGGCCAATTCTGGCTTCTTCACCTGCGAATGGGCACTGGCACTCCCCACTTCACTGGGTTTATGCAAGAATTAGAGGGATAATGCATGTCAGGGTGCTCTGTACGGTACGTGCTGTCCAAGTGCTCATGAAGTTAGTTAGTGAGACTAGAAAATCAGAGGTTGTCTGGTTTGTACTGGCCTCAGAAACTTGGAAGTAATTGATGTGTAACTGCGAAGGGTGTGGACCCCTCCAAGTGTCCCGGCTGCTTTGTTCATCTGGGCAGCATTTAAGTGTGATAGGATCGAGGTGGGAACTTGGAGCCTTCAGCTCCATAGGTGACCTTGAATGAGTCATTTAGCTTCTCTTTGTCTTTATTTTCTCATCCACAAGCATCAGCTGACAGTTGAGCTACTCTGAGATGATCATTGTTTGAAAAAATCTGTTGGAATGCTTAATTCGGTTTATATAGTTTCTAAGTTGTTGAAATAAGGTTTTTCTTATTCCTGTTCTTGGATTTTTATATCTCTTTTCATGAGTGAGATTGGCCAGAAGTTTTCTTTTTCCCCCCTCCTATTCTTTTGTGGTTTTGGTAATAATATTATACCTCAGAGAATGAGTCTGGGCGTGTGGCAGAATACTGGACGAAAGTCCAGCTCTGAGCTCTACATTTTCCTGGACACGATTGTACAGCCAGACACTACATTTCCAGCCTCCGTTGGGCTCAGTGTGGCCTATCCATGTGATTAAATTAGCACCGATGCAATGCGAGTTTAAAATAAAATTGCTTGTCCTGGACTCTTTCTCGTTCTGCAAGCTGGCAGACATGCGTGCCCATGACCAGGCTTCAGCTGGGGAGACGAGGACAACATCCTGAGGAACAGTCAGGCGGCAGAACAGACGGCTCGCAGTCCCTGAGTTCCGGGGTGAAGCAGGCTGCCCGGCCAGCCTGGTGGTGGTGGCGGTGGTGGTGGTTTTGGTTGTTTGGTTACCTTTGTGTTATTGACTTATACACTGATGGCACAATTAAAGTATGTTTGAAATGGGTTGAGAACTACTTTATGGTTTAATATGTGGTATGTTTTTGTAAATGTTTTATTATGTGCTTCATCCCTGGATATGGAATTTTAGCTAAGACAGGTGATGAGGTTGTTCAGATGTCTGTGCCTTCCCTCAGCATCTGTCTGCCTGATATGTCCCCAGTTGAAAAGAGGTGTTGAATTCTCCCACTACGAAGGTCATTTTTGAACTTTCCTCCTACATTTCTAACAAGTTTAAAGCTATATTATCAAGTGAGTGTAAGTTAATGGGTGTTTTAGAACATCCTGGAGAGTGAACCTGTGATATGGTATCGACCCCATAGCTTTTTGTCTTAAAGTATAATTTGATTTCAACATAGCTACCCCAAATTTATTCAGTTACATGTGATCTGGTATATTTTCCCTCTTTTTACTCTCCAATACCTTTTTGTGTCTTTATGTTTTAGATCAATCTCTTATACTTTCCATCCAATCTGCTAAACCGTATATTTTAATGGGTGACTTTGGTCCTTTTATATTTGTTGGGGTTGTTGATATGTTTGTATTTGTTTCTCGTTTCTCTCTGCCATGTCTTTTCTGCCCTTCATTTCCCTTCTTTATTCTTACTGCTTTTTATGGTTACTTTTGGTTTAACTTTTAAAATTCTTTTTTACCTCTACATTTTATGCCAAACATTTAATTTCTAATCTTTTAGTTATCACATTTGCTTTTTACCTTGTGCAGCAGCAGCAGCAGCAGCAGCAGCAGCATTAAACAAGTCTGAATGTTCCTCCTCCACAGTCTGAGGAAGGAGACAAGAATGTCAGACACTTTAATACACGCACCCATCCCCTGACTGACATGACGTGGTCACGAATACTTTAGGTCTGTCCTTTTTTAACCTCTTGCATATTCTTATTATTGTTATTGCTGTTGGGATTATTGCATTTTCCATAGAGACAATGTCTGATTTATGTCTACCCGAATGATTACCAATGTTTTGGTGCTTTGTCACACTTATTTCAAAAATCATATTTTTTCTTCCTGGAGTGTGTTACTTAGAACTTTTTAAGAGAAGGTCAAGTGACTGTGAACCCAGGTTTTGATGACCTTATTCTACTGTCTTCTGTTACTGGGGAGAATTTTGCTGTCACTGTAATTGTCAGTCCTTTGGGGGTGACCTGCCTTAGCTCTCTTCCCGCTTTTAGGATCTTTTCTGCCATTATCTTTTCTGCGTGCTCACTAGGATGTCACCAGCACGGATTTGTTTATTTGGCCTTGTTTAATATATTTATGTTTCTGCATATTCATAACTTGTCATCAGTTCTGGAAATTTTCTCAGCCACCACTTCTCTGAAAATTGGCCCTCCTTCATCCCTGCTGTTCCTTCTCACAGGTTCCATCTTCCTGTCCGAACTGTATCCTCATAAACTTCTTCAGCCCTGTCTTCCAGATCACCAGTTCTCTGTTCAGTTGAGTTTAATCAGCTGTTTAACCCAGCCACTAAATGTTTAACTTCAACAATTTAATTTTCATTTCTAAAAGTTCCGCGTTACCCATTTTTATATTTGTCTGCTTATTTTTGATAGTTTCTTGGTCCTTGCACACTTTTATCTCTGTATTTCAATTCTTTCTTCATTCATTATAGGATTATTTTGTAATCTGTATATTACATGTCCAATATCTAAAGCTTTTGAAGTATACATCTATTTGTCATTCTGCTGATTTTCACCAATTTTAGGTGTGTTTGGTAATTCCTGTAGCAAGCTCATTTTAAATTGAACTTATCTGAGAATCAAGTCAGACCTAGACTGGGCAGTTAATTTTTCAGAGGCGAATGAGGTGTACTTCTGCTGACAGCCAAGCAGCTCCAGAGATCTGGATTCACTTTAGCCCCCTTCACAGGCCCCTGATGCAAGTCAGAGTCTTGGACTTGGGTTTCCGACCTTGCCTTCTACACAGGAAGCAGTCTTCTTATCACAGTGTGGACATTTGCCCTCAAGGAAACCTTGCCTTTCACCTGTGAGTTGTAATTTTCTGATCTTTCTTGCTCCCCGACCCCCTTGTTTGACCATGGAAACTTCCCTGACTTTCCAGGGAGCCCAGCAATGCATTAAGGCTTCTGTTTGTTGGAATTAGTGCAGGATCCAGGGGGAGGGCTTTTCAGAGTTTATTGGGGCCTCACTGCCAGGCAGAGAAGCAGCCCACAAATTCTGTGCTCTAATTGAACCCCTTTGGGGGGAGGCAGGGGAGGCAGGTTGGCCAGGGCATTTGCAGCCACGTGGGCTGGGAACAGGTCAGGGTTCTGGAATGCTGGGCACTGCAGACACGGATCTTATCTGAGTGGACAGAGGTACTACCTGGCTGAGATGAGCAATGAAGGAAGAATTAGATACCAGGCCTGAAAGGAAGGGGAGGAACCGAAGCAAGGACATACCACAGGGGTTGGTTTCCCTGGAACTGGGCCAAGATAGAAAGTCTTTGAGGCAGTGGGGGTTGTTCCTCATGGGGATCAGCTTGTGGTACAGGGCTGGGTTGCAATGCTGGTTTAGAGAGGTAGGGGCCCGCCGTGCAATGCACATCTATATAGATACAGAGGAGACCAGCACGGCACCTTTCCACTGGGCATTTGATTAGACTGTGGGCATCCCCAAGCAGAGCAACAAGATTTCAGAAGAGACTGGGGTCAGCGTGGGCTGGACAAGGCATACCAGGCATTTGCCCCTGTACACCTTGGCACCATCTGTTCCCTCTGTCTACAATGATCTCTTCTCCATTTCTACCCTGTTGGACTCCTACACACCATTCATGGCCTGGCCTGAGGGTAACCCTTCAGAGAAGTCCTCTCTGACTGTCCTGGGTTGCTGGTGACTCCTCCCAGTGCTGGCTACCACCCTCTTTTCTCTGCTTATCACAGTGGTTACAAAGTATCTCCCACTTTGCCAGCTCATCACTGGGCTCCGTGGAATAAACCAGCCCTTTGTGTCCCAGCACAGCTGTGTGGCGTGAGGCCACGAACGTGGACTCTGCACCCAGAGGCCAACCCCTCTGCTTACTGCTAGGTCGCCTTGGCACACTTGCTTAATACCTCAGGCTGTACCTCAGGCTCCTCATCTGAAATTGGACCTACCATAATACTTCCTCAAAGCATTGCTACAAAAATTATAGCATTAACAACTTGTCAGGCACTTGGGGCCCTTCCATACTTAGGAGGTGCTCCACTCGTATTGTCTGCCACCATCCTGCAGCAGCACTGAGTCAGGGAAGCACACTTCTGGCTGGAATTTCCAAGTTATATGAAGCTGGAAACCACTTGATGTAGTTTCAGTACAAGGAGGGGCTCTCAGGAAGGACAGCTGGGCTTGCAGGACACAGAGGGTTCGGGGTCTGCCAGCCCCTCCACAGGCGCCTTCTCTCATCTTTAGCTTCCTGCTTGCCCCTCACTCTCCTCTCTCATTGCCACTTGTTCCTGCTGCTCACATCTGGGGCCGTGTGTGGCTCTGGTGTGATCAGCAATGCTGACAGGTGCTAGAACCCTGTAGCCTGCCCTTGCAGCCAGTGGACTGAGTGTCTCAAATCCAAATCCTCAGGGAAACATTCTGATTGTCCAGCTTGCCTGAGGCTCAGCTCTACACCAGTAAGCTGATGCCTGGGAAAAAAGGGTCGTGTTCATGCAGTACTCAAATAGCATAGGGAGGATGAGGAGAGAAGAGGTTCAGAGCCAGGACCCCACCCAGGGAGAGGACAGTGGAGAACAAAGCACCAGCTCTATCCCCGGGCCTCTGGGGGTGGTCAGTGGGAGCCCGGAGCTGGGAGGGAGGCTTGGGTGGATCCACATCAGGGAGGAAACCCCACCCCCAGTTCCTTGTGTCGAGGGCCCCACCATGGTCTTTCCCGAGCCTACCTATCCTCACCTCTGGCTTTAGGGCTGAGAAACTCCTGGTTCCCTTGAAGGGCCAACCACACAGCATGTGTGAGCAGCTGTGGTAGCAGCTCCATGACTTGTCACGGAAGCAACATCCCTGACACCGCCACAGCCAGAGGCTGCCCTAATGCCAGTGGTGTCGTTGGCGTCCCCCTGAGCCTCTGGCATTTAAGCTGCTGGAGATGCTAACATGGCCAACCCCAGCTCTGGGCCCCACTCCCCTAACACTCCAGCCTCTTCAGATCCAATTCCTGTTTATGGGAGGCTGCCCCGGGCACGCACTGCCTGAGGTTCATACATTAACTGGCAGTGTTTATGACGGTGATGATGATTTCCGTCATTCAGAGGAGCGAAGTGAGAACCAGAACGTGAAGGGGTTGCCTGAGGTCACAGAGCTCATAAGTGACAGAACTGTGATTTGGACACAGTCTCATAAACACAAGTTCTGTGCTTTATCCCATGCTGCCTCTGATGGGCGAGGACTGGAGGCCACCTGCTCTTCGTAATCACCTTTTTCAGTGCATTCATGAAACAGAACACATTTACTGAGCAAGTACTGTGTGTTAGACATCAGACATGGGCATCATACTAGATACAAAGGTAAATCAAATGTGTCTTGCCCTCAGATAGCTCACATCTATTCATTGCCAAGGTTGCAAAGGAAATGCATAAAATCCATAACAAAAGAGACTTTGAGTAGAACTGAGTGCTCATCCACACAAAACAAACTGAAACAAACCAGTCTCTTCTTCAGTGGCTCTGTGATGCCCAGGGTCAAGTCCAGACTCCCTCCCAAGGCTCCCAAGCCCCATTAAGGTCTGGTGCCACCTCCCTCTCCAGTCTCATCTTCAGTCACTCTCCCTCGGGGTCCCAGCCACCCCACACTGCTACTAGTTTCCTCCAGGAGACTGTTTGCTCTGTTTTCTTTGCTTCGGCACCTGCTTCGCCTGGAATGTCTTTTGTCTCTTTCCTTCCCTTATAAACTCCAGTTCTTTTCTCAGAGACCTCAGCTATGCCTTTGTCTGTGAAGACACCACCGCCATTGCCTTGTAGAGGCAGAAAACCACTCCCTTCTCTGATCCTATCCGTACCCTGCACAGTGATTTGTGCGGGTGAAAATGGAAGACTCCAAAAGATATGTCTACCCAGAATCTGGGACTGTGAACTCATTTCGAAAAAGGTCTTTGCAGATGAAATTTCACTAAAGATCTTGAAATGATGTCATCCTGGATTAGGGTGGGCCCTAAATCCAGTGACAGGCATCTCCATAAGACAAAAGGTAAGGTAGAGTTGACGCAGACACAGAGGGTGTGGCCATGTGGAATGGAGGCGGAGACTGGAGTGATGTGTCCACAAGCCAAAGAATGCCAAGGATTGCCAGTGGCTCAGAGAGAGAAGCTGCCAGAAGCTAGGAGAGAGAGACACGGAATGGATTCTTCCACAGAGTTTCGAGAAGGAATCGACCCTATAAATGCTAGGATTTCGGACTTCTGGCTTCCAGAACTGTGAGAAAATGGCATTTCTGTTGTTCCAAGCCACCCAGTTGGTGGTCATTTACTAGGCCAGCCCTAGAAAACCAGTAAGTATCGTCTTCACAACGCCAAACACAGGGCCCAGGCCTGTCCTGTCCGCTGAGCTGTGAGCAGGATCTGGGTCACCTCCATTACCACATTCCCAGCGCAGAGGTCTGAGACACACAGGTAGTTGGTGCTTAGTACATGCTTGTGGACTTGGATTGGCAAAGGAAATTAATCTGTTAGAAGGAATTGAAAAGGGATCTGCTTTATGGAGTCAAACTTGGCCAAGTACTAAGTGAAATGCAACCTGTTAACACTGCCCCATAGGGACAAATTTAGCTTTGGTGGATCAATGAATAAGTCGGCCAATGTCTCTGGCCCTGAGTCCACACCCAGCTAGATGTGCAATGCCTGTTTGCCCCTCAGTAAAGGATTTCAAATAGAACAAAGTCCATTTAAGAAAGGAATCAGTGGGTGTCACAGAAGCCTTTTTTCCCCGTGGGCTGCACCTTTGTCAGCGGTAAGTACAGTAGTTTTTCCTGAGCATCTACATGGAGAAGTGGTGCCACCAGAGACGAAGGCTGAGGGCCGTGGAGGCTCACTGCAGGCACCGGGCTCTTGGGGGATGCTGTTGTGCCCCGGCATTCCTTCCCCTCTATTCGGTCAGATGGTCTTTGGACTGTCCTTCGGAAATTCCATCTCATCAACTTTTAGCCCTTTGGAGGTGGGGCTGACACCACCTCCTGGCATTCCTGAGGCCACAGTGATTGGTTCAGGGATGGGCCTGTGAGTCTCACAGAGCTAATGAGATAAAAGACACTTTTGCTGAGAATTCTGGAGCAAAGATATGTGCTTTTCCACTTTGGATATAAACTCGGCTGCCTGTAGGTCAGAGCTGTTGCCCAGGTTGCTACCATAAGTCTGAGAAGATGAGGCCAAAGCACCAAGTAGAATGAGTCCTGCTGAAATGGTTTGAGCCCCAGTCAAGTGGAAGCTGAAACTATCCTTAGACTTCTCAGTTTTTTGAGCCAGTTAATTCCCATGTCTTACTCTGCTTTGGGCTGGAGTTTCTTCCATCTGTAACCAACAGAGTCCTAACTATTATCAGAGTAATGTGGTGGGTCCAGTTACCCCCAAATCCAGGGAGATGAAGTAGCTTCATATGAGAAATAGTATAGGCTTTATAGCTGGGGAGACCTACATTGAAATTGTAGCTCTATCAATCAGCTGTGTGACCCTGAGGAAAATATCTAATTTTTCTGAACCTCAGTTTTCTCATCTTTGACATGGAGGTAATGCCTGACATTGGGGCTTATGGAGACTAGAAATAACATATACAAGTCACTTAGCATGGTGACTGACCATACACACCTTCCATGCATGGTCACTTAAGGGGGCCACTTTCCTTTCTTTTTCTTTTTTCTTATTTTTGAGAGAGAGAGAGAGAGAGAGAGAGAGAGAGAGAGAGAGAGAGAGAGGGAGAGGGAGATTTGTTGTTCTGCTTATTTATACATTCATTGGTTGGTTCTTACATATACATGCCCTAACTGGGTATTGAGCCTGCAATCTCAGCAGGTTTGGCATATTGGGATGATGCTCTAACCAACTGAGCTATCTGGCCAGGACTGGCACCACGCCTTTCTTTGTCCATTCTTGCAATATCAGCTATCTTCTGGACATTTGAGTGGTCCTCAGAGACATTACTACATTTTTTGATTTGAGACATCCCAGATTATTTTTATCAGATTGTTTACTTTTGATGATTAAGAATAATAAGTGCTCATTGAAGAAAATGAAAACATATAGGAAAGGAAAGAAATAAAAATCACCCATAGTCCTATGACTAAGAGTTAATCATTATTAGTATATTCAATACTTAGTTTGTTTATAACACATGTTTTTGGTTTGACAAAGGTTGCGCCTTGCACATTTCTTTGGTATGTGGTCTTCAGAGGTTATCAAGGTGGTTGTGCAGAAATCTGCATAAAAATCGTGGAGCTTCCCGGGAGAAGAGAGGATGGAAATCTGCCCTGGTTCCATAGGAAGGCTGCTGCAGCTGAACCACCTGAGATTCATGGGCAGGAAAAGGACCCTCTGGTGGGTTCTGCTGCAAGTAGCAGAGACTCAAACCAGCAGTAGCTTAACAAAATAGGAAGAGGAGGGAGAGAAACTATTATTTCCCCTCGTGTACAAACCTGGAGGTAAGCAACGCATGATGGATAAACTATTTCTGCTCCTTTTACGCTCTGTCCAGCTCATGCTTTTGTATCCCTGGAATGTGATTCTCATTTCAATGATCCAGGATGACAGCCAGAATTCTAGACTATCATGTCCACATTCCACTAAGCAGGATGGAGGAACTGATGAATAAAGGGGGGAAGGCCTCATTGCAGCTACCTTTAAAAAAAGGTTTAAGGAAGTGGTTATCCTTCATTTGATGACCCTTCTGTTATCCTACTGGCCAGAGCTTAGTTTCAGGGCCAATGGAGCATGAGAAATGTAATCTTTATTCAAGACACTAAAATAAGGCTATAGTGCTATGAAAAAAGGGGGAATCTCAGGGGAAATGCCCCATAGTGGTAAGGGTGTCTGCTCTGTGGCCCTGGCTCCACACTGGAGCCCATACTGCTCTGGGGGTAGATTGATGGTATATAGTATGAAACCGGGTCAGAAGCTCAGCCCCAAAAGTGTTCTCTGAGATTGCTGGTTCTGAGAGTAAAAAGCTCAGGCCTCAGTGGGTGCCAACTACAAGTAAGAGGCCCACTGTTTTTACCTTTTTGTCTTCTTTTTTTAAAAAAAGATTTTATTTATTTACTTTTAGAGAAAGGGAGGGAGAAAGAGAGAGAGAAAAACATCAATGTGTGGTTGCCTCTCATTTGCCCCCACTAGGGACACCTGGCCTGCAACCCAGGCATGTGCCTTGACTGGGAGTCGAACCAGTGACCCTTTGGTTCACAGACAAGCACTCAATCCACTGAGCCATAACAGCCAGGGCTCATCTTGTTCTTCTTAGTGCCTTCTATCTAAGGTGCATCACAGCCACAGACAGGGCAACATATATCTGTGTGAGACCCTGCAAAACTGTCTGATCCTAAGAGCACAGATACCCGGGTCTCCTCCATCTGTTTCTCCCTGGATAGCCCTGGGGCTGTGCTTGGCTAAGCAGTGGTGCTGAGTGGAGCTGTGCAGGCTGGGACTTGCCCTGAGTACACTTTGAGTGAATCTCTGGCTACGACTAACACTGACACGCCAGCTCAAGGTGACTAATAGTGACAAGGGATAGCCAGGACCGAATAATAGGTGTGAACAGTCCTGGAAAGAGATTATTCTTCATCCAGGACTGGGGGATGCAGCAGAGTCTCACAATGGGGAGATGGGAGCTTGGAACATGTTAATGGGATTGGTGAGAGGAATGTGATGGTATAGAGAACACAGTGGACAGACATGGAAATATGATTTTCCAAACATGTGTCATATTTTACTCTTTTAAAATGTAATGCATGCAGACATTTTTTTCTTTAGTGTGTCCTGAAGATAGTTTGTGAACTTCTTTTAGGGGTCTATGTCTTATTTATCTTTGCATTCTTGGCTGGATGCCTACCCATTTCAGTGCCTGGCACATGGCAACTAGTTAGCACAGATTTGTGGACTGGACCTGACATTGTCATCTAACCACCATTCTGACTGACCATATAATATCTTGCACACTTGTTGTACTTTTATTTATTTAACCCTTCCAGATTTTGAGATTTCAGGCTATGTTGATATTTTGCTACTATATAAAACACTGTAATAGACACCTTTGCACAAAAGGCTTTCCATCTTTAAGATGATTTTATTTATGTAGATTAACCAAAGAAGGATTCCTGGAATAAAGTTTAAATTAAAGACACTTTCTCAGGGGTTCCTGGATCTCAGGAAGAAGGACCAAGGGAGATAAGGAGAGAAGGAAATTTCCTAGTGGAACTTAATGTTTTACATTTTTAAAAAAGAGATTCAGAGGAATCTAATGGTAGTCTTAGAGTCTGCACTACATAAAAATGTTTTCATCTTCATTCTATGGGAAATAAGATAACATAAAAATACACTTAGAGTACTGGCAATAAATTTTTATACCACACTTATAAACATATTCTTGGTCTACCACTACTATGGTTCTGGGGAGAAATTGAGCTCTCTTGTGATTCTGTGCCTTTCAAAAGGCAGGAGGCATGTGTATAAATGAAATCAAATTAGTCTTTCTTCCTAGAAGACACACTCACTGAGGAAACTCTTGCGTTGGGTGTGGGGTTACTTTGTCATTCATTGGCCTTACCCTTGGACTTGTGAACTGGCTCTATGGATGGAAGATTACAGAATGTCTGCCTTGGAGTGATTTGTAGTTGGCAAAACCCAAGAAACTGAGTTTTCATTCTGTTGCTTAATAACCTCTCTTTCTAGCTCGATGATGCACTCTGGTCACAGTTCATCATTTCCTCTGCCAGGAGATGAGCACTGCAGGATTCAACTGGACAGGGCCATGGACAGTCTTGTGAAGACTGGACCTACCACATTGGACCTACCACAGCTCACTGGTGGGTCAGAGAAGGCTCCTGAAATGTCTCACTGCAGGGGGATTCTCACTTGTATCCATTCTGCAAAAATTTGAATCTATGCTGAACAATCGGCTCTTCCCCACCAACTGTCTACATTCACTTATTAACCCACTGCAGTGTGCCAGTCAGTGTGCTAGAGGGGATGGGGAAGGCTTTCTTCTGAGGATCATTTGCTGATTAATAGATCACACATTACTAAGTACCTCATCTGAGCTGGGAGCTGGAGGAAAAAGAGGAAAACAGAGGCTCTACCTTCAAAATATGGCAATCTGACAGAGGAGCCAAACATGAGAATAGAAAAGAACACTCGAATATTATTAGGCCTCTGATGAGAGAGGCAGACCCAGGAGGACCCAAAGGAGGGAGCACTTATTTTAGTCTTGGGATGTGTGGAGGAGGGGAGCCTTAAAGACTCCATCAAGAAAATGATACCCGGGGAGCTGCCACACCGCCTGCCACCCGCCAGGAACAGCCTGGCACTACTGACGCCTCAAACCTCTGGGATGTTGAAACAGCGCAAAGTGACCTGTGCCCCCGGCGGGAAGCCACCTGTGGCCCGAAGAGGTGGTCACAGAGGGTGGAAAAAATTGATGTGAGTTTTCAGTAAGAGAACATGTATAAAGATATGTTTTCATGAAGGGAAATGGAAACAATGTTGTCCTGGTTATTTTTTAATTTTACCTCATAATTCAGCTGGCTAAAATTAAATTGTTGTTATAATGGTTAAAAAATTCGGGACTTCCAGCAAGATGGAGGAATAGGTGGACGCACTGTACCTCCTCGCACAACCAAGATTAGAACAACAATAATTTACAGATGGAATAACACTCAGAACTGATAGAGGATTTATGTGAATGGAAGTCAGACAGCGAAGAAGCTGAAGTAGACCCGTACATCCAGACTGATAGGAGACGACGAGCCGGGCGGGCACGGGGCTGGCGCGGATCGGCAGCTCGTGGAGGTTGGGGAAAATTTGGCGTGAAATCAGCGCGACAGCCATCTGGGGTGCAAGAATGCAGCGGTGATCCCTGAGTACGCAAGCTGCAGCTGGCCAACCCAGTGAGGCAGTGATTGTGGACCAGGGCAGAGCTCGCAGCCCAGGATCCCAGAGAAGAGACTGAGATCCCAGGAGAATGGAACTACCACCATTGTTTCCTCCCGCCTCTGCTCCCGCCCCGCCCCCGCCCCCACATATAACATCACAATCTAGCGACTGGAGTGCCCAGCCTCGGTGATCACCTAAGGCTCCACCCCCCACCTAACAAGAGTGACCAGACCGGGGGAAAAAAAAAAAGGAGAGACAGGGAAAGACATAAGACATGTTTCCAACAGAACAGATCAGTCCCCCAGGACTCATCCTTTTGAGCGACCAAGAAATAGCCAATCTATCAGATGCACAGTTCAAAACACTGGTGATCAGAAAGCTCATGGAATTGGTTGATTTTGGGCGCAATTTAGATGAAAGGATGCAGGTTACCATAAAAGAGATGCAGGAAGATATGCGGAGGAGAGCCAATAGTGAAAGGAAGGAATCTGAGTCTCAAAACAATACAGTGGACCAGAAGGAAGATAGAATCAACCAAGCAGGAAAGCATGATGAAATAAGAATTCAAAAAAATGAGGAAAAGCTTAAGAGCATCCAGGACACCTTTAAATGTTCCAACATCCGAATTATAGGGGTACCAGAATGGGAAGGAGAAAAGCAACAAATTGAGCACGTATTTGAACAAATAGTAAAAGAGAACTTCCCCAATCTGGCAAAGGGAACAGTCTTCCAAGAAATCCAAGAAGCTCAAAGAACCCCAAAGAAGTTGGACCCAAGAAGAAACACACCAAGGCACATCATAATTACATTAGCCAAGGTAAAAATGAAGGAGAGAATCCTAGAAGCAGCAAGAGATAAGGGGACAATAACCTACAAAGGAGTTCCCATCAGACTGTCAGCTGATTTCTCCAAAGAGACCTTACAGGCAAGAAGGGGCTGGAAAGAAATATTCCAAGTCATGAAAGACAAGGACCTACATCCCAGATTGCTCTATCCAGCAAAGCTCTCATTTAGAATGGAAGGGAAGACAAAGTGATTTTCAGATAAGGTCAAGTGAAAGGAGTTCATCATCACCAAGCCCTTATTTTATGAAATGCTAAAGGGACTTATCTAAAAAAAGAAGATAAAGAAAAGACATGTATAGTAAAAGGACAGCAAACTCACAATTATTAACAACCACACCTAAAGCAAAACCAAAAGAAACTAAGTAAACAACTAGAACAGGAACAGAATCACAGAAATGGAGGGCACATGGAGGGCTAGCAGCAGGGGGGGGGGTGGGAGGAGGAGAGAGGGGGAAAAGGTATAGAGAATAAGTAGCATAGAATGTAGGTAGAAAATAGATAGGGGGAGGACAAGAATAGTATGGGAAATGTAGAAGCTAAAGAACTCATAAGTATGACACATGGACATGAACTAAAGGGGGGGAACATGGGTGGGAGAGGGGGTACAGGGTGGAGGGGAGAGAAAGGGGGAAATGGGACAACTTTAATAGCATAATCAATAAAATATATTAAAAAAAAAAGAAAATGATACCCAACTTGCGATTTGAAAGAGTAGTTGGCATTTACAGAGTGGATGGAGAGGAGGAGGCAGATGGCTGGCTCTGCAGCAGAGTGAGAAGCCTGCTGAAGCTGGGTGCCTTGGGGTGTGGCTGGGGCAGGGGAACAATGCTGTGGAAGGGGGGTGATGAGGGCAGGTCAGGAGAAGGAGGGAAGCTGGAAAGATGGAAGAGGATCTTGTGGGCCCAGCCAGGATTCGGGGAAACAGGGACTGGTGGGAGCAAGACTGAGCCACACTTGCTCTGTTCCAAGTCAATGAGAACTTTGCAGTAGCCTGTTGGGCTCTGTCAAAGAAGAGGGGTTGAGTGAGTGGGTGCCCCCAGAGCCAGTGATGTCAGCTCAGGGGTGGAAGGAGGCCAAGTCTCTGCCTCTGGCTATGGAGGCTGCAGGAGGAGAGTAGGGCTGCAAGAGGAGGGCAGGTAGGGTAGGGTGAAGGGCCGGTTCTTGTGGTCTGAGGATATGATGGGGTATTCAGAAGCTGCAGGCAGGTTCAGGGTTGGAGCTCTGTGGGGCCTTTGCTTTGGAAAAATAAAGGAGTGACTTCCTGGTTGGCCTTCCCCAACCTGGCTAGCCCTCCTGGATTTAAAGTGTCCCTGCAGGTCCCTGACTAGGCTACCTCATTGCCAGATTCCTGCAGCCTTTTAAAAGGTTACACATGGACTGAGGACCTGAGTTTAAACTCCAGTTCTGTGGCCTACCTGACTTCACTGAGTCTCAGTTTCCTTATCTATAGACTGAGACTAGCTGCAAAGTGCTGTGATGAAACTGAGTAATTAAATGATAAGCAGTCAGCAAGGAGACCCAGCCTGGCAGCCTGAGCGGTGCTGATGGAGTCCTGGTATCAGACAGGTGGCATGAGGCTGGGACAGGGCTGACTTCCTGGAGGTCAGCAACAGCTTCACCCCTCTGCCTGCCCCACCCACCCTGGAGGGCCGGCTGGTGAGCAGCTGGCTGTGCCAGTGCCCTGTCTGGGGGCTGCAGGCTGTGCTGATTGAACCACCTCCTTCTCTAATCAGGCCACTGCTGTGAGTGGAGTAGCTGGGCCTGGGATGCACTTGGCTAATCAGCGTGCATTCTTAGCTGCTGCGGTTGAATATTTTAACTAGGAGATTTCCTCCCCTGGGCTGATTGAGGCACATCCATGTACCAGCCTGGGACAGGGGCTGCCAGGGCAGAGGGCCAGGAAACAGAAGAGGCGGGCTTGTTTTTAAGGAGTCTAGGCAGTGATGTGAGTTCCAGGTGAGTGAGATATTTATCCTTTATGACTCAGACATTCAACTGACCAAGCACTCTGTTTGGGCCTACCTACCGGTAGGTAGAGTGAGTAACAAAGACCAGTTATTTACCCATCCACTCATTCAACCATCTCTTCTTCTATCCATCTACCTACCCACCACTCTTTGATCCATGCATTCTCCATCTGTCCATCCATCCATCCATCCATTAATGATCTGAGTCCTACTATTCTCTGGACTGTTGTGTGACTAGAGAAAATTTCAGCTTTCCCACCCCACTCCTACCCTGACTTTCCCCAAGGGAGTAGTTTCCCTGTGGTGGTTGCGATTCATCCCCTCCATCTCCCTGGTTGTCCTTGCTTCTCTGGGCCCTTCCAACCCCCTGGAGCGGTTTGCCCCAGGCACGGACAGAGCAGTCCTCCCTTCTCTCCAAGGTCCCCATGATGTACAGTTGTCACAGGTAATGGGTGGTATTGAGGATATTCTAAGGAAATTGTGGAACCAAGAAGGAAAAGTTAAAATGAAACCTCCTACAGCAGAGTTCACACAGCCGTTGTCTACAGCCCATTGGGAGGAGCCCTTTGCCTGCCCCTTTCTCCCTGGTTCTGGTGGCCGCCAGCTGTGGACAGCAGCAAGGAGGGTGGTGCTGCTTCCACCCAGCTCAGGGTCTTCTCTCAGCTCTTTCCTCTCTCTGGGCCCAAGGCCAGGAAACTTCTACCTCTCCCTTATCAGCATAAACAAAACAGAACCAAAGGAAAAACTACCACTCTTCTAACATGAAGAAAAAAGTCAAGTACAGATATAGGTCCTTGTCCGTAGAGCAGACACATAATAAGTGTTTTGTAACTAAGTTTGGCACTAAATTTCCTTAACCTGCACTTTTAGATGAATCCTGGGGCCTGGTCTTTATAAAATCCAAGAGTCCAGTTAGTGTATGTTTTTCTTTTTTTTTCCAAGAAAAAAATGTAGTCTTTTCAAACCCAGGAAAAAATGGCCAGGTCTCTCTAGATAACAAAACTGACTAGATCCTTTTTGCTTTTTTCCTGGGGCCCACTCACACATCCACTTGTCCTCCGATCCAAACGCCACCTTTTCGTTTACACAGCAGGCTTCATGGTGCCCCTTCCAAGTTCTGGGCTCTAAACTGGGTGTGGAGAACAAGGCTGTGAATGAAAGAGCTGCAGCCTGTGTCTTCACGGAGCTTACAGGTGAGAAGAGGAGATAGTAAATACATGTTTAAGACTTATTTCAACAGAAATAGGTGCTGGAAAGGGAAAATGCACGCAAGCCCACCTCCACACAGCTAGCTATCGATGTCTTCACTTGTCTGTTTTGCTCATTGACTGGAAGCAGTCTTCAACAAATTCTGACTCAACTCTTGTTGTTTGTTTGGCACTCGGCCAGGTGCTGGAGACTCAGACACAAAATAGACCTTGACCCTTCCCTCAAATCATGCACAGACTGACATGTGGGAGGACACAGATAAATATCTAACAATGATGCAGAGGGGCTGCAGAGATGCTCGCAGATTGGGGGCAGCCAGAGGAGGAAATTACCCTTGTGTGTGGAAGCTGAGGGCCAGGCTTCCTGGAGGAGGTGTCATTTAATCAGGGCCTGGAGGATGGGAAGGAGTTGGCCATCGAAGAAAAGGAGGGCATCGAGGGCCAAGAGGAGAGCAGGCAGTGAGATCTGGGGGCTCTTATGTAATGGGGTTGAGTTGCTAGTGGCTAGGAAGTGTGCACAGAGAGAAGAGGTGGCAAATGAGGCCGGGGCAGCTTCCCAGGGTCTCAGGAAACTTCCCTGGAGAAGAACCTGACAGCGGTTCCTGTAAAAGGGACACAGAAATGAAGCTGGGACTGTGGGAGACACGGGGCGAGAGAAGGAGTGGCTGGCTCTGCCGAGAGGAAAAAGGAAGATTTTCAAGGCCTTTGGAGGCCCCCCGACCTCTGCACTCGATACCTGCTGGGGTGTGTTTGGCTTCTATATGAGAAGCCTGTTGCTGCAGGGTAAATTCTCCCTGGTTGCCTGCACTTACCTCCCAGCGTGCTAATGAGTGCAGAGCTTCAGGAGATGCCAGAGCCTGCTATTTAGTGTTTGTTGAGTGGAACAAGGCTAGGCAGAGGCACTGCCAGTTAGAGGCAAGGATACCAGTGCTGGCTGTGGCACCTGGCTCTGTAAGACCAACCACAGGCTTGGGGAAGGAGCCGGGGGCAGAGCCGGGCCAGGAGCTCCATGTGAGAGGAAGGTGAACACCTTGGACTGGAGGCTAGGGAAGGCAATGTTCTGAAGATGGCATGTCAGTTCCTTGTCAGAACTCTTGGAAGCATGCAGTAGAGCAGCTCATGTGGCAGGATGGCAACATGAAATATTAACTTTGGCATTTTGACTCCAGGACCTTTCTTCTTCTGGGCTGCTTGTCATGGAAGAATGCTTGCTAAGGAATGTACTTTTCCACCTGACCTGAGATTAGAGCAAAACAAAACAAAAAAGTTTCCTGTGTTGGAAAAAGGAAAAGCTGGAGGGTGTATTAGGGTGAAGTCTAGGTGGCTGAAACCAAGAGGGTTGAAAATGCACTATCATAAATAAGGTGGAGGCCATTTCTTTCTCAGCCCTCAGATAAGAGTGCGGCAGGATCGTAGGCAGTTTGCTTCACAGGGACTCTCAGGGGCCCAAGTACCCTCCATCCTGTGGCTTCACCATCCCTAGAATAATAACCTTAGCTGCTCAGTCAAATGTGGGTCACAGACACGTTCCTGTTCCAGCTGGTGGAAAGGAAAAGAGTGTACTTGTAGGCTGTATTGTCCAGCAAAGTTTCACTTCTTTTTGGTCCATCTCCCCAGAGGAGTAAACTTCAAGCCCTAGGTCCAACTCTAGACCTTATGAGGCATCATGAGTTTCTGGTTGATCCTCTGGGAGCTTCTGACCTTAGCCATGAGCAGAACCTGCCCACAGGTCTGTCCCTGGAGGTTGGGTGCCAGAATGAAATATGTGAAGCAAACCTGAACTTTTCCTTCATCAGGGAGCCAAGTAGCTTCTCAGAGACCTGTAGACCTGTGAGCAAGAAATAAATACTCAAGTTTGTTTGCCATTAAGTTTTGGGATAGTTTTGTGCAGTGTTATTGCAGCAAAAGCAGACTGATACAACATATACATTATGAGCAATACATTTTCTTTTAAGCAAGTGTGAGTGAAGTTTTAAAATTCATTTGATCTCCCATTTTATTAATCATAAGACCTCACCTAGCTGCAAGGGAGGCTAGAACTATTATCCTGTAGTTGGGTATTTTTCTTGTTTAAAAGAAGATAAATGGCCCTGTCTGGTGTAGCTCAGTGGATTGAGCTCAAGCCTGCAAACCAAAGGGTTGCAGCTGGATTCCTAGTCAGGGCACATGCCTAGGTTGTAGGCCAGGTCCCCAGCAGGGGGCACACGAGAGTCAACCACACATTGATGTTTCTCTCCCTTTCTCTCCTTCCCTTCCCCTCTCTCTAAAAATAAATAAATAAACTCTTTAAAAAATAAGTAAAAGAAGATAAATGGTTGGAAAATATGCATATAAAAATATGCTCATTGGTCAGTAGAAAAATGCAAATTAAAACCATAATGAGATAGTAGTAAGCTCCAAGTAGAATGGCTAGAATAAAAATGGCTGATCATGCCATGTGTTGACAAGGATACAGAACAACTGGAATCCTCATAGGCCACTTGTGGGAATGTGAAATGTACAGCTACTTAGAAAAATAGTTTCTTAGAAGGTTAAATGCATGTCTACCATGTGATCTAGGCCATACACTTCTACATGTTTACCCAAGAGAATGAAAGCATGTGTCTACACAAAGACTTACATGTGAATATAGCAACTTTATTTGTAATTGCCCCAAGTTGGAAACAATCCGGGTTATCTATCAAGAAGTGAAGGGATGAACAAATTGTTGTACACCCATAAATGGAATGCTATTCAACAATAAAAAAGAATAAACTATTGGTACAGGCAAAAACATGGGTGAATCACACAGTAATTGTGCTGAGCAAAAGAAGCCAGACAAAAGGGTACATACATATGATTCCACTTACATAAAACTTTAGAAGATACAATCTAACTTATAGAGGTAGAGAGATCATTGTCTGCCCTGGGGATTAGGGATGTGGGAAGGAGGGAGCAAGGAAGGGGCTACAAAGGAGCATAAAACAACTTTTAGAGTGATGGATATGATCATTTTCTTCACTGTGGTGATGTTCCATAGGTATATACATGCATCAAATACATGCAGTTTGTTGTAGGTCAATAATATCTCAAGAAAACTGTAAGACAAAAATAAAATCTCTTACTCAAGAGGAATAGAGAGTGAATTTTGGCAAACAACTGGCAGTCTCTGCCACAGAGGGTAGAAGAGGGTGTTTAGATGCTCATGGGTATTTAGATGAATGGTTTTGGGTCTCCCTGGAGCTAATTCTTGCTCTTTCATACAGGTTTCTGGATTGACAGTAGGAGGGACCTATGTCTCATCCTGATAGAGCTAGGGGAGGCAGGAGACTTTAGGAGCTCTCTGGGCCAGTGAAGAAAGAGTGGATGCAATGTGGCCGCACGGTGGGAGAGGGTAGTGGTCAGGGGTACAGAGAGCTTGAGATGGCTCTCTCAGTCTCCCCTCGCCGTCTTTTGGGAAGAGCAGGGAGATTTTTAAGAGTTCTAGGAAAGGTGTCTTAATCCAGACCCTCTAAGAACTAAATGCCAAGACAAAAAGAAATAGCCAACTGCACCCTCAGCCCTCATGTCCCTGGGCCCCAAGCTCATATTTGGTCTTGGAGTTTGGAAGGAATACTCGGGGTACAGGAGGGAGGGACAGGAGAAGGGGGCTCACCTTTGTTTTGTACTTATATCAAGTTTAATTGAGTACTTCTTACTCTGAGGTGGACAGAGAAGCCTTGCCTGGCCCAATTATTAGCTCCTCCCATTGTGGACAGGGCTCTTTGCCATGCTCTTGACTTTGGGCTTGGCCAGGTGCCTTGCTTTGGTCAATGGCATGGTAAGAGGTATAGTGTGCAAACAGAGGCTTCACAAGCACTTGAGCACTGGGGCTTACTCTCTTGCCACTTTCGCTCCTTTGCCCCCTGTGAGAACATGCCCAGGGAAGCTGCTAGAGAGCCATGGAAGACAGGCACAGGAGACCAGTCATCTCAGTGAGGGCCCACCAAGACCAGCCGGCCTCCAGCCAAGCACTGACAGATGAATGAGTGAGCTCAGCCCAGATTATTGGATCCTGGCCCAGATTCTCACAACTGTCTGGCCAACCCATAGACTCCTAAGAAATTATAAATGGGCATTGTTTCAGGCTAGGGCATTTTTGAGTAGTTTGTTACAAACAACAGCTAATTGATACAGTGTCTGAACCTCTGACTCACAACCTTGTCTTGATTTGTTCACTCAGCTGGGAATACTTATACCAGCCCATATGGTCCCCTGTTTTGTCCCACTCCTAAGCTCTGGGGATGTCTGGAGAGCAGGGGCCAGAGAGGGCCTGGCCCCACGTGTGACCCCCTCACTCTGCTTGGGGAAACATGAGCTAGTGCAGAGGAAGCCAGAGTCATGAAGAAGCAGGGAAGCGAGAGGCTGTGAATTCCACTCAGGGAAATGCACAACTTGATTACTACTCAACATTTGCAGTACCCAGATACTCTAATTAAGAGAAAAGGTCAATAGGTTAAATAAGTAACTTAATCAGAAAATTATGCAAAGTGCTACCAGTCAAACATATTACACAGCCCTTGAGATCGATACCATATGCAAATCGATCACCCACGATCAGGACAATTCAGCAGCTGGAAGGTAGAAGTCAGTCAAGGAGGCTCAGGAGACCCAGTCTGAGCTGAGGTATGTGAGTGCCTGGCACCCTGAAGTGGGAGTGGGTGGACATGGTGGCCGGGGGGGGGGGTGTGACTAGTGAGGGAGGTGCAGTCTCCATGGTGGTGAGGGCAACATGGCACAGAGCATGGGGCTGGGGGCCCACAGACTGGGCTGGAGCCCAGCTCTGCCTCTGCTGAGCTGCATGGCCTTCAGTGGATGAGCTCTTTGGCCCCCCTGAGATTCATAACAAAATAGTGATACTAATACTGGCCTTTCAAGATTTGGGGAGGATTGATCATCAGCCCTGGTGAGTGTGTGTGTGTGTGTGTGTGTGTGTGAGAGAGAGAGAGAGAGAGAGAGAGAGTTAAGGGTTTGTGGTATCATGGGTCCAATGAGATTTCCTTCCTTCTCTGCCACCTGCCTTCCTTCTTGCCAAACCCTATGGCCAGGACACTTGATCAGAGACCAGCAAAAGGCCTTTAAATCCATTTAGGACAGTGGTTCTCAGTTTGGGGTGGTGTTTGGCATATCTGGATACAGTGTTGCTTGTTGTAACCGGTGGGGGTGGGGGGTTGTGCTACTGACATCTAGTGGGTGGAAGCCAGGGCCGCTTCCTAGGCATCCGGGAACACACAGTGACACACAGGACAGCCAGCTGCCCAAGACACAGAAGCATCCCGCCCAGGATATCTGCAGTGCTGAGGTGGGAAACCTGATTCAGGGTATCAAATGGCTTGTGAGAGAGAGTGAGGCAGCTGAACTGGCCAGAGCCCCCTAGAATGGTAAGAGGACCTATCGACAGTAGCCTGCAAGAGCTTCAGGAACCCTGGCAGAACCTGATGAGACCCACCCCTTCAACGGAGGCCCCCAGGAGCCCCTGCCCCGGGCCTGTGAGAGGAATAACAGACTCGAAGAGTACAGCATTCACTCAGAGAAGTCCTGCCAGCTCCGCTGCAGAGGGACCTGACCAGCTCCTATGCAGCTCTTCCGGGCCTGGAGACATCAGGCCTGGCCGGGCCCTGGTTGGGGGGGAGGGGTGGGCCGTGTGGAGGACTGCCTGGGTCTGGCATTTCCTTGCAGCCTGAAGGAATGCTGTAGAAATGGACCCTTATTTGGCCTTGTTTTTATCCCCCAGGAGTGTTGGAGCTGCCTGGCTTTTCCCAGGCTTGCCCGCTGCTCAAGAGAGGAAAGTGGGACCTTGGGGACCATCCCAGGCCTGGTGTGTAGAGTAGAGCACCCATCCCCCACCTGGGGTCCAGAGCAGAGGTCCACAGCTCCTGTCACCCTGCAGGAAGCCTGGGCTGCTGGTGGGACCTCTGCAAAAAGAAAGGGGTGGGTGTTTGCCTCCTGCACCCAAGCCTCTGGGTACTCTCCCTGGGGGTGGCTGAGCTGGCAGACCCAGCTGGGTCCTTGAGACAGAAGGGGCTGGAGGAGATCAGCGAAGGGTTCCTTGGGACAGAAGAGAGAGTGTGGGACAGAGAGAGCAGTGAGGGCATCTCTCTTCCTTCCAAGAGATTCCTCAGTGTCTTGAGTCTCTGTCTGCCCTCTGAGGTCAGAGGGTGTCACTGAGGACTGATGCCACTGACTCGTGTCATGGGGTGCAGGTCCAGAGAGAAGAGCAGCAGGGATGGTGAGGCACGTCAGGCATCCTCCCTTCACCCCCTTCTCATGACAGCAGCCGTCATCCCAGGCCTGCACACTTCCCTTTCCTGGTTCTGCAGGCACCTGCAGTTGGAGCCACCGCGGAGTCCCGCCCAGGGGCACAGCTGGCGAAGCCAAGGCCCGTAAATGGTTAGGGTCTTCACAAATGTCACAGGGTAGGTCGATGGCAGGGCCATAAACGGAGCCTGTGTCCTCTGACTTGAGCCCGGTATCAGAGTGTGACAATCTCACAGCTGCCTCTGCTCACCCTTGCTTTGCCCTTCTCAAAAGCAACCTTCCAGAAAGGACACTGTATTAGCTATCTACTGCACTGTAACAAATTATTCCAAAACTAAGTGGCTTAAAATAACAAACACTTATTATCACGCAGTTCCAGTGGGTCAGGAAACAAGACGCAGCTTAGCTGGCTCCTCAGGGGGTCTCAAGGTCTCTCCCAAGGACGGGAGAAGGGGTGCCAGCCAGGGTCACAGTCATCGCAGGCTCGACAGGGGGAGGAGCTGCCGCCAAATGCACACACGTGGTTGTTGACAGACCCTGGGTCTTCCCTGGTTGTTGGGCAGAGATGTGGCTCCTTGCAGAGAGGTCCTCTGCAGAGAAAAGCTCACAGCACGGCAGGCAGCTGGCTTCCCTCGGAGGGAGGGCGAGGGAGAGAGCAAACGAGAGAGGGAGAGCAAAGCAGAGTAGAATTTGTGGGTAACCTAATCTTAGTGTGCTGTCCCTCACTTTTACCGGATTCTCTCTGTCAGACGTGAGTCGCAAGGTGCAGCCCACACACCAAGGGGGAATTACGCCGCGCGTGAGTGTAAGAGTGGGGACCGCTGAAGCCATTTGAGAGTCAGTTTCCAGCAGTCAGAGAGGGGGCCCACTGGCCCGATGTGGATGGGCCCTCCGCTTCTCCCCTCATTTAATGATTCACTTGTTTCCAAACTCTTAAGAGAAATCTCAGCAGTAACATGATTTAAATGGAGCTGGAGCTGGGGTGGGAGGGATCCTCTTCTCCCCTGGGGACCCCCAGCTCCAGGTCCGGAACCTCAGCCAGTTGAAGTCCAAGTTTCTTTCCAGTTTTCCGACCCAGATGCTGATGGCATCAAGTGAAGGCAAAAGCATTTGGTAGCCCGTCTGAGGGACTCCACGTCAGTCATTTATTTCTCAAATTTTCTTACCTGTAGAAGAAGGAGCTGGGATGGATGAGGGATTTCTTTTTTTTTCCCCCTGTATAATACGTCACCACATTTATTTGCCTGGCCCACCTCTTCCTCTGGAGACACCCCTTCCCTAGTGTACATGGGCCTAAAGGGTATAAATCACAGGGACCTTCCTTTTCTGGATGAGGGATTTCATGCTGAGATTTTCTCCCACTCCAGGGACCAAAAGCTTCCCCATTTCCACTTTCCCTCACCCTTCCTGGAATCCCATACCTGGAAGATCCTGCTACTTCAGGAAGGGGTTGTTGCCTATCACACGCCCTCCCTCACATCTGGATAGAAGGAGGAAGGGGGCCAGTGGAGAAGGCTCTAGAAGCAGGCCTGGAGTTCTGGCAACACGGTGGGAAGGCCCCTGCGGGAAGCTGACTTCTGGTCCAGCCCAGAGTCCCGAAGAGGGCAGCCTATGTCCCAAATGGCCTCTTCTCTCAGGATCCACCTCCCACATTTGCTTCTTCATCTCAGCGTGTCAGCCTGGCTTCCCAGCCTTTGCCCAGTCTTGGCACTTCCCGCCCATCTCCTTACCCAAACCTTATGCTCGGCCTGCCCTTGGCCGCACTACTCCCACACCAGTCCCGTGGGCTGGAGCCAGTGTGTCCTCGGTCTTCGGAGGATGGCCATGTGGGTCCTGGGAGCTGCTGGGAGCCTGTGGGCCAGGGCTCCTCCCACCTTCAGACAGGACCGGTCTGGGGGCTGGCAGGAGGCAGTGACAGCCACCACTTGGGTCTCAAATTCATTTCTAATTCACTTTCCTTCTGAAGTGGTTTTGAGGAGGTACGATATCTGAAAGAACAGCTAATGTAGGCTCTGTAAATAGTACATCCCTGGGCTGTAATGGAGGGAGAGGGAGAGAGAAAAAGATGGATTAAGTGCCCACCTTGGGGTTGGAAAAAAAAATCCTTTTGATCTCCCCACTGCACAATGCCCTATTACCTTGTTGGCTTGCATCAGCCAGAGAGAGGATGCTTCTTATTGTGATTGCTGCAAATTGGCACCTGTTTCCTGGAGAGCAGCTTTCCCCTGAATTAAGTAGAGTGCCCAGCTCCATCCTGGGTGATAAGGGCTTCCTATTAATAGGGAATGTCACAGTGGAGCCACCACTGGTCTGCCTCGCCTGTCTTGGGGACCCCTAGCTAAGCACACTCTCTGAGCTCAGCCTCTCAGGCCAGGGCCAGCAGGGGCCTCTCCACAGAGGCCAGCCTCACCTTTCCTCCCCCAGTGCTGCATCTGTTGCTCCTGACAGACCTTTCTGATGGCTGCAGTGGGCCACAGAAACGCTTGGAATATGGAGTTCTGACCTTTGAACTCATTTTCTCTTCCAAAACTTGAGCTCCCGGGATTCTCCCTTTTCGTTAATTCATGAATTTATTCAACAAATATTTATTGAGCACCTACTATGTTTCAGGCACTCCATTCGGTGCTGGGACACAGCAGTGAGTGAGACAAAGTTCCGTCCTCACAAGGGTTTGCAGAGTAAGTGACCACTATTGCTCATCTCAAAGCCAAAGTCACTGATGACTCCTTCCTCTCCCTCAAGGACTATGTCCAGCTGACCCCCGGGTCTTCCTCCATGAGTCTCTCTGTTGTAATTGTTGACACCAAACTTAATCCGTCTATGTCTTTCTCTCTACCTGGGGCCAACTTCCAGCATCTCCTACTTCATCTCCTCAATTAGCCTCTGGTATTAGTTTCCTGTTTGCTGCTATAGGCTTGGTGGCTTACAAGAATACAAATTTATAAAAAAGAATTACAGTTCTGCAATTCAGACATCTGACACAGGTCTCACCGGGCTAAAATCAAGCCCTTAGCAGGGCTGCATTCCTTCTGGAAACTCAGCCAGTTTCCTCACCCTTTCCAGCGGCTGGAGGCTGCCCGCACCCCTCAGCCGGTGGCCCCTTCCTGCACCTCCAGAGGCTGCAAGCCTGGCTCCATTCCTTCTCACTGTGCCCTCCTCTGCCGCCTCACTCTTTTTTCTGCTGGCACGCAGTAGGATCCCCATGAACATTTACTGAATGGGTGAATAATTATATTTGCCATATATTATGCAGAGAAAAAAAGCAAAATGCAGACAATATGTGTAACTTGTAAAAAAAAAAAGTCCTATACATGTGCATGGCCAGGTATATGTTTGTGCAGATAGAAAAGTTCAGGAAGGACCAAACTTATTGCAGCGACAACCCCTGGGAAGGGAATAGGTGGGGACAGAGAGGACAGTGACTTCCCCTTTTTACTTCAGACATTTCTGGTTGTTTTCTTGTTGCTGTTGGTGGTGGTGGTATCATAAGCATATACAACCTTTTTTAAAGGAAAAAAATTAAACTAAATACAAAATCATCTTTTAGTTGAATATAATCAAATTCCATAGACTCTGGATAATAATATACATATTTTAAAAAATCGCACCTCCTACATGCCTCCCAGAGATGTCCTCTGTGCCCATTCAGACTCTCAGCTTCCTCACCTGGCTGTGTCTGGCTGTGACTGGCCCTGACCCAACGGATGGGCCTTCGGTCAAATCTGAGCACTCCCCCTTCTTCATATATCCCAACTGCGGCTCTTCCTCACCCGGAGAACACAGGCCGTGTCCCTGGGCCCGTGGCGTCTGGGTGGGGGGAGCTGGCCGGGGCCATGGTGCGCCAGTGGTGCTGCCCGAGTCGGGCTTGACTCTCCAGCCTCATCCCTCATGTTCTCTCTGCACCCGGCGTGGGCACCCAGAGCCATGGCCGGCCCTCTGTTATTTCTCCTCCGGAGGTCTTTGTGGTTGACGTGCTTCCAACTAGGAATTCTCCTCCCTACTGCATCTACCTGCACCTCCCTGGGGGAACGTCTCTGCATCCTTTAATGCCCAGTTCCCCTGTGGAAGTGTTCCTTCTGCCCCTCCCAGCCCTTCCCTGTCCCCAGCAGAGTGGGTTTCTCCCTTCTCTGGGCTGCAACTGCAGAGGTAGTGTGACATGGCTCAGGGAAGAGCCTTTGGCTCCACTCTGCCTGTTTCCAAATCCCAGCTCCAGTACCTTCTAGCTGTGACTTTAGGTGACTTAAACTCTCTGATCCTCAGTGTCCCCATCTGTGACATGAATGATGATACCCACTCATTGGGTGGCGGTGCCCTTTAAATGGGATGACCCACCTGAAGCTCCCTGCTTAGAGCCCAGTACCCACCAGGGGCTCAGGAAATGCTGGTCAAAAGGACCGTGGGACACAATTGATGGGTCAGGGCACACAGCAAGGTGTCCTGGGGGGCCAAGGAAGCTTTGAGGAGGAAGCAATGTCTGAGCTGAGTTCTAAAGAACAAGGGGATGGCTCCAACTGGTGGGTGGTACCACACACATCAACCACACACAACGGGAGTCCAGAAAAGTGGAGTCATGGAGGAGAGAGCGTGCCCAGCGGCCCAGAGGACCAGAGCCCTGGGCGTTCGGCCAGTTCCCCGCTGGAGGGATGTGGGGACTCGCAGCCTTTGTGCTACTTCAGTCCAAGCTGTTTGGGGTTTGGCGTGAACACACAATGGTGCCTGAAGAGGTGGCTCTGATTTTCCCCTTGAGCTCTCAGATGTCTTGAAATTGGTCTGAATAATTTTTTCCCCTCAAATTGTTCTAAATGTTCTGTTTCTGGCCTGAGTGCTTGGGTTTCCTGTTGCCTCATGGAAAGGGTCCTGGGGCAAGCTTGGGGGTCTTGGTTAGCTTAATAGATCAGGGAGCCCTATTCAGGTGCCCTGCTTCTCTGCCAAGCTGGGCTGGAGGGAAGGGTCGCTGGTGGGTGCTAAGGAGCTGAGCTCTGAGGCCCCACTGCCCAGGCTGCAGCCAGCGCCTGTGGGCAGGCTGGGCTACAGGCCCAGCGCGAGCCAGCAGGAGCTGCCGGGAGTCCAGCCAGCTGAAGCCTGATACCTGGCTCCTGGTTCCACGGGTAGCTGCCCAAGAGGGTGGGATGGAGGCGTGGGCCCTCTCCGGCAGCCCAGCCTGGGGGCGGCTCTGTGCTCTGTTTGTGTTGGCTCCCACGAGCAAGATTGAGGAGCTGCTGATAGCATCTCAGGGCCCGCCCAGCTTCCAGGGAGATAGGGCTTGTTCTTCACTGGCACGGGTGAGATGGGTGGGCTCCTCCACACACGCGCACACACGCACGCATGTATGCACACATGGGCACATGTACACACATCCCACTCATCCATTGGACCCCTTCCAAAACTTGCCTCGAAACAGAAGCCCACATGACGACATTCCAGTGAAGGAGAAGGCATTTTAAAGGGAGGGGTGTGTGGGGAGTAGGCATCTAGACCAGGGGAGGCAGGGAGACATCTGGGGCAAGATGCTGGCTGCTGGATCGTCAGAGCTTTGTGGAGGGTAGGGGTGGGGGCAGGAATACTCTGGTTATACAAAAATCTTTCATACTGTCAGCTGGTATGTACTTTCCAGAACTCTGTGGGTCTATACTCAGAACTCTTACTGCCCATGATAGCTAGGGCTACCGTTTTGTGTTGCACAACTCCAGGGGGCGCTGTTTACACTGAGTTGTATGAGAATCATGTTGCCTGGAATTCTGGTGCTACTCTCATAAACTGTGCTATGAATGCACCCCCTGGGGCCGTGCAGAGAACATTGGGAGCACCTCACGAAAGACTGCTATGGGCAAGGGAACCTCAGCTCGCCCCCGGTGTTCTGAGCCATCCTGCAGGCGCACCCTCAGGAATCTGTTTTATTGTGTCTTGTGCAGGCACAGTGGATGGGGTGGGGAGACGGGTCTTCTCTGTTGGTGCTGATCACTGAGGGACAGTCCTTAATTCTCCACAGGGCTACATGTCCATGGGTGATGTGGAGCAGTCACTGTCCCTTCCTGAGAACCTCCTGCCTTCCTGTCCCTCCTCAGACCAAACTCACACAGGCCTCTGATTCAGACCTGGTTTCTACTTGCACACACAGAAACCGCTCTGGCTAATTTGGGTAAATGGGTATTCATTAAAGGGCTGCTGGGAAACTGGCAGAAGCTCTGGGAGGGCCAGAGTTCCTGCCCTGCAGCCCCCCCTACCTACTCCCAACCAGGAACAACACCCAGAATCACTTGGCAGAACTGGCCGGGTTCAGGGAGAGTCCCACGGCCAGCACTGCCGGGTGCTGACACTGCAGTCGGTGCCATGACGTCACAGCCTGCCCAGGGTACAGGGTGTCCCAGAACCTCAGCCCCTGGCTCTTCTAGAACTGGGGTGTGGCGGCTGTTGTGCCCTCGATGAAACGGGTTCCAGACAGCGTCTGCTTTGTTGCATCATTTCCTTTCGAGTTGAGTTTTGATCAGGGGGGAGCTGGGTCAACAAAGTAAGGTCACGACTTGGCCTTTGGCTGCAAGGAGACTGGGAAAAAAGCAGAGGTCCGTACAGAGAGGAGGACTCTGCCTCCAGCCAGGATGCGGGTGGGGAATTCTCCTACCACACAGTGTGGGGGGGTGGTGCTCACAAGTGACAAATGACCACTGTAGAGGTGTGCAGAGCCCATCTCAAAACAGCAACATGAAGGTCTTTTTCTTTTCATTTTGTCTCCCAGGGGCAGGAACAGAAGCCTGGGATCCAGAGAGGCCTCGGCTTCCCCTCCCTTGAACACAACTCCTTCGCCAAGACCTGTAGCCAGCATTCTTACCTCCTTACCCTGGAAGCCACCTCTGTCCCAGGGGAGGAGGTTCAGCCCCAGCCCTCCCTACTTTGGTCCTCTTTTCACTTAAAAATATTTGAAGCACTGGCTGGTGTGGCTCAGTGGACTGAGCACTGGCCTGCGAATCAAGGAGTTGCTGGTTCAGTTCCCAGTCAGGACACATGTCTGGGTTGTGGGTCACAGGTAAACATTCATCTTTCCTGAAGATAAGAGTCTGGTCTCAGGTAGAGAAAGGCTATTAGCACTGTTAACTTGATTTTGACCTTCTCTCTGTGCACTGCCCTGTGCCCAGGGTGGACCCTACCTTCCCTGATTGGTTCACAAGGGGAGAGGAGGTGCTCTGGTGGGAAATGAGTGACCCTGTGTTGGGGGACATGGCGTGGGGCACATCAGCTGTGGAACTGAATACATTGGAACACACAGCCCTCCCGGCCCCCACTGAAATGGTCTTCACCCTCAGTTTCTTCCTGTGCTACCACACAGAGGGCTTTAAAAACATTAGTTTATTTATAATTTTTAGAATGGGAATATCTTTGTCTTTTACTATAAAAGTAATTGATACTTTAGAAAAATTTAATCACTATATAAATCTATAAATTAGTGAGGCATCTTCTTATTTGGAACCCCACTTAGATAACCTTTGTTAAAAGCTTTTTTTAAAATCTACATATATAAATGCACTTATATGTATATCTAAAGATGAAATCAGTGAGTACGTAGGAAGGTATTCCAATCTAATATTGATTTAAAAAGCTGGTTTCTCCTAGAGTGTGCATTGTTTCGCACCCGGTTCGGGGTGAGGTGGAAAGCACTGTCTAACTGAATGCCCAGCCTTGGCTGGGCTGCTGCAGGGAGCAGTGAGCTCCCTGTCACAAGAGGGGCGCTAGCAGAGGCCAACCAGTCAGGCGCTGAGCTGGACCTGAGGAGCAAGTCCTGTCCTTTCAGCACAGCTGTCCCTGGGGCCCAGTAGCTGGTGGGGTGAGGGATTGCTCGCCATAGTCACCCCCCAGGCAAGGAAGTGCAGAGGGAAAAGGGTACCCTAACTTTGAGGGGTCTGAGTCCAGGTCCCCCCGCCAGACATGACCTGGGGAAGAGCTGCCCCTCCCTGGGGATCCCATGGAAGTGGCTGGGCCTATTGGCAACCCATCTCGGGGTGCAGGGCGGGGGCAGGCACAGTTCCAGAGGCTAACTTTGGAACTGTGTTCACCCCGAGGGAGGGTCGAGGGAGGGTCGGTAACTCCTTATCATTAGAGCTTAGCTGGCTTCCTCCTGGGACACACTGAATGAACTTCTGCTGAAGGAATTGATGGGGACAGGCCGTCCGGTTGGTGTCATCCTCATTGGCTCTAACTGCACTTCTGAGTTTCAGGGAAACTCCCCACCCGACCCACTTCAGGAAGTGGGTCCGTCCTACGGACTGACAGGTCCTGGCCTCCCGAAATGTCAGCTCTCTGAGAACAGCCCCACCGAGGTTGCCTGTCCTGTCATTCCCTGGACAGGCCTCTGATCTGTGACTGCAGCTCTGTGAGGAGGGACTTTTTCAGGCCCAGCTTCCCCCAGGGGACAGAGCAACCGGCCCTGCAGAGAGTGAGCCTGCTCTCCATGGAGGTGTGCGCACAGGTCAGTGCTGGGGCTTGCAGGGCCAACTCTGCCCTGGTATGGAGTCCTCTCTTCCTAGTTCAGGGGTGAGGTGGTGTTGGGGGAAGGGCCTCTCTCATAGTCTTGGAGTCTTTAGGTGAATCACCAAGGTTTCCATCTATTAGGGGAGAGTCTGTGGACCCTCGCCCTCACCCCTAGGCTCCCCTCCCTGTTCTGCTCAGCAGGGGTCACTCTCCATTACCCCTCCATCCCCCCCATCTCTCTCCCCTCCACACAGTTCCCAGAAGTAGGACCCAGACCGCCAGCTGCAGCCTGTCCAGGTTCCCTATCGGATTATGAAGCTTAACATTTTTGTGAAGGAAGAAGAAAGCCTTCCCTCTGGGAAGCGATAAGAACATTCCATCCTCCTCTGGCTCCAGGGAGCCTGGGAAACAATCACCAAAGGAGAGAGACTCCCCAGGGACAGGGGCACGGCACAGGGCAGGGCCGCCCTCTGCCGGCTCAGCTTTCCCTTCCTCTTCTGCCCTTTCCCCTCCACATGGGGCCTCTTCTTGTCTGTGGTCAGCCAAGGAGACCCTTGGGCTCCGGGCCTGGAGAGAAGGACAGCCTCAGGCCCCAGGACCTGGGCACCTTGGTGAGTTGGGCTTCCTCCCACAGCCTGCAGCTGCCACTGGGAACCCAGGGAACAGGCTCTCTTGATGGCAGGTCGTGCAATCTAGAAGGTAGGGAGGTTCCTCCAAGAGGACCACCAAAAGAAACAGCCCTGATGGGGGTTCACTAGCAGTGGGAGGTGGACCTGTACCTGGGGATGACCTAGAGCCTGTGATATGTAAGGTGAGAAGAAGAATGAGGCACTTGATGGGTTGGGACTTGAGAGAGGCTCCTGTGGTTGGCTCCATGATGAGAACATCGCCCAGTCTATGCTCCCCCTGTGAGCACATCCTCCCTCTGGCCTTCCTTCTGTCTTTTCTCTCTCCCTTTCAATAGCAGCAACATTCACTAAAGCCTATTGGGTGCCAGCTGGGCCTCCTCTTCATTCTTTGCTCAAGGAGGACACACAGCTGCCTCAGGGCCTTTGCACTTCTCTTCCCTGAGCTTCCTTTCTTTCAGAATCGGGGCCCCCTTCACCTATTTCAGGTCATTTTAAGAACTCACCCTCTCAGGGAGGTTCCTTTGCCTCCGTATGGCAATCCTCCCTTCACCCACAATTACTATCCCTTCTCTTAGCACTCACTATTCTCTGATGTATATTTTATTCATCACACTTCTTGTCAGTTTCTTCCCACTAAAATTTGATTTCCCTGAAGACAGGAACTCCCCCTGCCCCACCACTTGCTTCAGTGACTCGAAGGACGCTGGGACAGAGCAGGCTGTATGACCCAGAGACCTGGCAGGAACCAAGTCCAAGTGACTGCACCAAATGCAAGGGGGCACAGTGGGGGTGGGGTTTAAAGAGGATTCAATGAAGAGACTATTTATAAGCCTTGTTCATGGTCAAGAGAAACCAACAAAGTGTGAAGCACCCTCAAGCTAACAACAGTGGGGTACTCACTCACCTCAGGTGAGAGAGAGTGCTGGTTACCAGAAGGCTGGTGGGTAGAGCAGGGCCATTGCCAAACTGTTGATCAGCTGGGCAGAAGTATCCATCTGCCCCTGTCCTTTGGTCTCCTGAAGCCAAAGTCATGCAGTCCATGAGGGCAGCCCCCTGGAACCCAGAGTAGGGTAGAGCTGGATCTGGAGGAGCAGCTGAGGAGACCCCCCCCCCAATAAATATCTGACCAGTGGATAAATGAATGCCTTTAGGAAACCCACATATTGATATAGAAGACACACTTACTCTTTCATTCATTTCATTCATCATATATTCATTTATTTATTTATTTATTTATTTATTTATTTATTTAAGGCACAGCTGTTGAGCATTGGGTGGGTGTTAGGATCCATCAGAGATTAGAGCAGAGATAGTCCCAGCCCTCCCTGAACCCACTCCCGGAGGGGCTTGCTGGAAAGGTGGACACTGAGGGTGGGTGCTGGAGATGGAAGTGCTGGGGCCCCACATGCCTTGTTGCCTGCTAGCGGTGTGCTGTGGGAGTGGCCTAGAGCACACCTGGGTTGAGGGACATTGGGCCCAGCGCAGGGTAGGGCGGGCAAGACATCCTTGGGTTCCTTGGGGCACCTGCTAAGTCAGGCCAAATTGAGTGGAGGCACAGGATGTGGGAAGACAACATTTGTCATTTGTTTTTCAAATTACCCCGGGCATCCGAAACTTGACATGAGGAGGAGGAGGTCACAGAGCAGGGCAGCCTGCAGGCCCTTTAATCCTATAATCACTCATGCTGGGGAGCTGTCACTGGGCCAGGGCTCTAGCACTTGACTGAACTTAATGTACGTGACAACCCTATGAAGTCTTCATTACTATTTGACTGTTGAGGGAACTGAAGCACAGAGAGGTTAAGTAACTTGCCCAAGGTCTCACAGCTATTAAGTGGTGGAGTTGGCATTTGAACCCTGGCAATATGTGTCCAGAGCCTGTATTGCCATCCTTTATGCAGGGACCTTTGATGGGAGGTCTGTAATGGGGACAACAGTCCTCTGAAGAAGACCTAGGAAGACTTTTGGTAATCCCCATGGCCATCTGGGGAAGGGACCCTCTGCGTAACTAGAGGGAGGGGACTTGCTGAGAGACTAGTGTGGACTCCAGGTTGGGTGTTTCTCCTGGCCAGGTGAGGCAGCACTGAGCTGTAGTCCCGGGCTCTGGAAGCCAGCCCTCCCCTTCATCCCCTCGGCCACCGTCTCTGTTTCACACCTGTCCTGCTATGGCTCTTCCCTGGCTACCAGGCTCCTGTCTCCCCCTGTCCTGTTTATTTTCCATGCATTATGCTTCCAGAGCTGAGACATTGTCATGTCACTCCCACTACCCCTGGCCGTCCAGCAGCTCCTGTTGGCACCAGGATAAAAGGTCGGACCTTCCTGTGGCCTGAAAGGCACGATCTTCCCTGTCCACCTTGCTGGCCTCATTTCTAGCCATTTCTTCCTTGACGTCTCCATGCTACCCCATGTCACACACACACCCGCTCTGCATTTCTACGCCCTCCCCGCTTCGAGCCTTGGGCTTCCGTGGTTGCATCTCACTCCTGACCGTACCAGGTCAGTGTCTCTCTCTCCACTAGAGAGTACACTCCATGAGGGCAGGGTCTGTACTGTTCTGTTTACTTCTGTATCCCCGGTGCTTAGCACAGAGCCTGGCATACATTAGGTGCTTCAAAATGATGTGTTGAAACTTTGAAGTGACCACTGAGGCCCTTAGGTGGCCATCAGAGTGAGGGTCTCTCCCACCTGCTTCTGCCTTGAAAGGTCTGGGAAGCTCTGCCTGGCATTTTCATCCAGGATCTCGATCTTTCTAACATACCCATGAGGTAGGTACTGTGATCTTCCTTTGAAGACAAAGAGGCAGAGCCTTAGAGAGATTAAGGAAGCTTCCCAAGATTAGACACTCAAGAACAATAGAGCTGGGACTCAAACCCAGGCCTCCCACCGTGAGTGCTCTTTTCCCTGGGGCCCCTTGGAGAAAATAAGCAGCAGGGTAGATCACAGGCAAGGTGGGAGGCTGCCCCCCTGCCCCCCTCCCCCCGCCCTGCACCAGGTTCTTCCCTTTCTTTATAGCCTATGTTAGTTATCTATTGCTGTGTAACAAATTACCCCAAAACTCAGTGGCTTGGAACAATATTAATCATCTCAGTTCCTACGGGTCAGGAGCCTGGGTTCAGCTAAACTGGGTCCTCAGCTTCAATGTCTCTCACTGGCTGCACCAAGGTGCTGGCTGGGCTCCACTCATCTGAGAGCTGGACTGGGGAAGGGTCCACTCCAAGCTCGAGCTCACTCCCATGGCTGTTGGCAGGACTTAGTTCTTTGCTGGCTGTTGGTGGGGGGGCTGCCCCAGTTCTTTGCTACAGGGGCCTCTCCAACATGGCAGCTGGCATCATCAAAGCAAGCAAGCTGAGAAGGCCAGAGAGTGCCAGAGAGATGGAAGTCACCGTCTTTATAGCTCAATCATGGGAGTGACATCCCATCCCAGTTTGCTGTGTTCTGTCACGAGAAGCCCGAGCCTGGGTCCTGCCACACCCAGGGGAGGGATTGCATGGGTGTGAACACGAGGAGACAGGGTCACTGGGCGCCATGCCAGAAGCTGCCACCACACAGCCCTGTTCTCTTCTGGCAGCTCTCAGGCCCTGAATTCCTGCAGAGCATCTCACTGTGTCCTGGCCACAAACCTTGGTGGGGACGCATGCATACGTCCACTCATTGATGTGTTTATTTGACAGACATTTACTCTGTACCTACTGCATGCTCAATCTTGATTGCTGAGGTCACAAAACTAAATAAGGTGCATTTCCTACCTGGAAAGAGGGATGTGTAAAGAAAAAAGTGAGTTTTCATGATGCAGCTCGTGAGAAACCCTGAAGCTGAGGGCCCAGTTTAGCTGTACTCAGATTCCTGGCCTATAGGAGCTGAGATAATTAATGTTGTTTTCCCAAGCCACCAAGTTTTGGTGTAATTTGTTACACAGCAATAGGTAACTAATACAGGTTACAAAGGAAGGGAAGAACCTGGTAGAGCGGGGCGGGGGCTGTCTCCCACCTTGCCTGGGATCTACCCTGTAGCTTCAGAACTAACAGTGCTAATGCTATTTTGCACTTACTGTGTACCGGACATCAGTCTAAATGCTTTATATGTATCATCTTTTTAGTCCTCACAGCACTCTGTGAAGCCCTATTATGGTCACTCCACTTTATGGCAGAGAAAACTGAGGCACAAAAAGGTCACATAAAAGGCAAGGCAGGGTGGGGCTTCCAGCCCTGGCGGCCTGGCTCCTGAGTCCCCACGCTTGGATGCCCTCTTGTTCATGAGAGATGGACTCCACGGGGCTGGGCTTGCAGCAGAATGACAGGTGTTGGGGGCCATCCTTGAGGGCAGTTGTCACTCTCTCTTTAGGAGCAATATGTAGACAGGTACTTTCATGGGCCCTGGGGAAGCTGCCCACTGGATTATCTGGAGTGGGAAGAGTAGCTGGGACGCCCACTCAGCAAGCTAGGGAAGAGAGTTGTTTTGGTTTTAAAGATTGACATTTTAATAAACTGCTCTTAATTAGCTGCACTTTGAAATTCCGAGTGGTGCGCTCTCCATCTTAAAGCATGGGGGTGGGCACGCTCTCAGAGAACATGATGCTTGTGGGTGATCTTCCTTTTTGAAACAAACCCAGACCCTCCAGTCACAATTTATTTTTCATTCTGAAAATGATCTTTACTGTAAATGTTGCTTTGGTTTGAGCGAATTAGAAATCCTTATTACACAGGCAGGCACTTCAAACAGTGCCCGGCTCACCGCACCGGCTGTGGCATCAAAGGCTCGGCTGGAATCTCTGATTACCACCCAGGCTGGCGACCGCTCGAGAGCAGGCGGCATCTGAAGCGGGTCCCTGGCTCCTGGACCAGTGGCTCAGGGAGCCCCGAAGCCAGACGGCCTCCATGCCAGGCTCAGTGCATCCCCGATCCAGGGACTTAGAAGGAAGGAGAATGGCATAGCTGACCTTGACTGACTACCTTCTATGTTCCAGACACATGCTAAGAACTTTTATGTGCATTATCCTATTTAAAATTTCTAACAGCCCCCACCATAGTTGTTGTAAAGGTTTCAGCAAGCTCAATAAATAAATAAACCCATTTTTTCTCCCTTATTCTGGACCAGTTGAGGAATAAGATAAATGTGCAAGGCAAATAAAAGACCAAGTATCATGCTTATTCTTGATACTAAAACCGATACTGGAGAAGGTGGCCTGTATCTGCAGGCAAGTCATGTTTCTAAAGCTGCATCTTCCCCAGGCACATGCACACCTCAGGTGGGAGCACAGATCTCTAACGTGTTAGGAGAGCAAAGTGCATGACCTCTGAAGGGAAGTCAGCTCCCCAGTAAAAGAGACAGGAGCTGAAGGAAGCATGACCACATTCGTCCTACCACGTTGACCAGACAATCCCTTCTCCCCTTTGGAGGCTGAGTGAGGGCGGAGGGATGGATCCGTGGGCCCCTCCACAGTGAGGAAACAGAACCTCTCCTTTCCCTCCTTGGCCATTGGAATTATTTTCTCATACAGATAGAGAAGTGAGGCTGAGGTTCACAGCTGCCCAGCTGGTAGGAGGTGAAGCCAAGATTCACACAGGCTGATTCTAGATCTTGAGCTCTTCAAGTTCAGGGCTGTGTGTCATCCACTTAGTGTCCTTAGGAACTGGCATGGGCTCTAGCTCAAGGCAGGCATCAGGCAATGTCTTTGAGTGAGCAATGCAGATTTACCCTTTTACTCAACATTCATTGTCTCTGCTATATGTTAGGTGCTGTTCTTGCTGCTGGTGACATGAAGCTGGTGTAGTGGGGAATGGTGGCCCCCTCTCGAAAATCATGTTCACATCTTAATCTCTAGAATCTGTGAACTTGACCTTATTTGGAAAGAAGGTCTTTGCAGATGTCATTAAGAATCTTGAGATGAGATGGATCATCCTGGATCACCTGGATGGGGCCAAAATCCAATCACAACTGTCCTTATAAGAGACAGAAGAGTAGGCCATATGAAGATGAAGGGAGAGATTGGAGTGACGTGGCCACAAACCAAGGGATACCTGGAGCCTCCAGAAGCTGGAAGAGACAAGGCAGGATTCTCTCTTAGGGCCTTTGGAGGGAGCGCAACCTGGCTGACAACTTGATTTTAGACTTTTGACCTCAAAGACCACGAGAGAATAAATTTCTCTTGTTTTAAGCTCCCTGGTTGAGGGTAACACAGTGTCACTGGTAAAGGGGGTTCTTGGCCTCACCCCACCCTGTTCCAAGATAGAAATCAAGAGAGAAGGCAAAACAGATTTAAAAAAAGAGGTTTACTGGAAACAAGGTGAAAGGAAAGGAGAATGGGAAGGAGCTTGAGGCTCCAAGGGAGAACACACTGATGAAGAATACAACTTTCTGAACTGCGGCCGGGCTCTGGCCTATGTGGGGCTGAGTTCTTCACACAGGTGCAGAGTATGTTTCTTTGCGTTCCAGGTCCCAATGTGAGCTGGTATCAACTGGTCCAGGCACAGAGCGAAGCTCTTTGCTTCCCAGGTTCCCACCTTTGCTTTCCAAGTTCCTGCTGTGGGCTGGTACCCACAGGTACAAGCAGAGTAGATCTCTGTAGGGAGTGTGCCTGAAGAGAAACTTTAAACTTATCTAGGAGAGCCTTAAAAAACCAACTGGAAAGCATCCCCACCCACTGAAGGGAGCCTCAGCCTGTCTAAAAGTACCACCTAAGCAGCTCTAAGAAACTATTGCACTGGCACTGGAAGATGGAAATGCACTTTTCTTTCTTGGACATCATTGTACATAGCATGTTACTGATTAAGCACAAATAAGTGAAAATGAATAGCTATGTGTGCACATGGACCCCTCATATCACACCAGGCCATGGAGATACGGGGGCTGAGTATCAGTTATAGGCTGGCTGGTTTGCCCTGTGGCTTTGGCTGCTGAGATCTCTTGGTGTTCAGAAAGGGAGGACAGAAAATTGTCCCACCTCTGCCTCTCCACGATGCCTACTTTCCCTCTCACTTCACAAATGGAGCAATTGAGTCTTGGCAACTTTCTGGGGTAAGTGCTAAAGCAAGTGTTTTGAGAGATGAGAGAACCTAACTGTCTGCTCATTACCCTGGTAAGGGTTGCAGTTGCCACCACTCTGCCGTGAAGCCCCACTGCTGATAATTACAACAAGCATGGTCACGACTGGCCCACGGCTTCCCTGCAGTCCCAGGGAGGTTACCTAAACTGCTGGCTCTCTGTCTGCACCTTCATGGATACTTGTATTTCGGGTGGGATCATTTTTCAGAATATTTCCTCTGTTTTTGTCTCCTGCGTCCATCTTCAAGCTTGGGCTCTGCCTGCTGTGGATCCTCCATCTGAAACCTGTTGGCTCCTTCACGGTAACCTTGGACACACGTCATACCAATATACTTTTAAATAGAAAAGCAATTAGTTAGGGGCTTTGGGGACATAAGGACTGTATTTGAGCTTGAATCCTTTTTACCGGGCTGTTCACACACAAGGAAAAGGAACGAACCCCTGTAACATGAGCTGGGCCAGGTCTGCTGCCCGCTGGTGCAGAGGCCTGGTAAGGCAGGGCTGGAACGTTGCTGGGACCTCTGTTCCCTCCATCGCAGCTCACATCTGGGCCGTACCGCTGTCTGAGGTGACAGGTGTCCTGTAGCACACAGCTACACAACGGAGGCCCCACAACTGTCACTCTTCTGTGACGATGCTGATGTTCTGTATGGACATAAATCAGTATCCTGTTTCCTTCATCAAATAGTCTTGTTGGGAAAAATATCAGCTGAACTAAACAGTGTGTTTAGGGATGCAGTCAGTTCACATTCTGGCACAGCTACCACTTTCACTGTGGCCCAGCAAAGACCGGTTCACAGAATGACATGGTCCAGGGACCACATTTTAGCAGCACTGCAGTAGCACATGTAAGAAATGTGGAGGAAGAAGGTGCTGATTAGAAAGGCGGCCCAGCTAGCTGAGTGGGATGTTTCTTCCTGGCGGTAGGGAGTGAGGAAGCGGCTGGTCAGAGGGATGAAGAGAAGGATGTGAGCTGTCCTCTCCCCTGCAGACACTTCATTTGACTGTGCTGTTGAGCCTTAGCAACAACAATGAGGTGAATTCCTGGCCATTGTACTGTGTCTCTTACATGTTGTTGGATTTCACAGTTCTTGATAAATGTAGCAGCAGGAGGCCTGTAGGCATCTCCCAGCCTTCCTGGAAATCGTGAGGTTTGTTTCCAGGGCTCTCGAATGCAGGTTTTTAGATCAGCAAGGTCCCAGGAGAGGCTGAGATGAGCACACCCAAACCAGCTCTTCCACTGGTCAGAATCTTACTGTTAACTGACTGGCGGCCGGAGGGCCCAGGAAGCAAGAAAGAGGCCTTGGTGGGCACCCCTACCACCACCCAGAGTGGTCTGCGTTTGAGGAGTTGCGATGCCTGGGCTTGTATCCCGGGAACATACTGAGGACACTGTTGGGGTGAGGGGCCCTGCTGATGGGAGTGTCTGTGACAGGGCAGGCCATCTCTCGGGGCAGTGGAGAGGGAGAAGAGGAGTCCTGCGGTTGTCTTGACCTCTCACTTGTCTGCCCTTGAGCGAGTCTCGAAAGGGTGCTGGAGAGCACCCAAGGTGCCAGCCTGCTGAGGAGCGAGGGTGTGTCCTCAGGAGAGCCTCAGGAGGAGCTGGCCGTGAGGGAGTCCACTTACACCGATTCCCATGCAACACTCGTCTCCTCGGCTCCTCTTTTATGGTGGGCTCTGCGGGGGGCCCCAGAGCCGAGTCAAGTACATGCTGCCTGAAGCAACACTAAGTGCTGACCACACACAGCGCCTGTGCCCAGAGTTGGATGCACACTATCTAATTTAAGTCTCCAGGACTCCTTAGAGGAGGTGCTGTTTTATTACCCCCTTGACATTTTTAGAAATTGGGATTTGGTGGCTTAGCCTGTCTGAGGTGTCCCAGCTAGTGATGGTGGAGCTGGGACTTAAACTCCGCAGTCAGGCTCTAGGTCAGTGGCTTTGACCTTGGCTGCCCATTTGCATCACCTGGAGAGCTTTGAAAATATAGCCATATCTAGATCTCTCCCTAAACCAATAAAATCAGAACCCTGGAGGGAGACACTAGGCAGTGGTATTGAAAAACTTCACTCCAAGGCTGCGTGTGTTCAGCCAGGGTTCAGAACTTTGTCTGCAGAGCCTGTGGGTTCAGCCACTGTACTGCACTGCCCCAGCCACGCTCATCTCCTCGGTGGCCCCTGATGCCACACATCGTGGTGACTGCTGAGCATTTGTTTTTCCACGCTGGGCCACCTGGCCCCAGACTGTGGCTCTCACAGACATCTCTGTCAGAGGGAGGACCATTACAGTGTCATAAAAGAGGTATCCTGACATCAGGGAAGAGTCGAGGACAGCTTCATAGAGAAGGCTGGAGACTTAGGGGAAGGGAGATGGGTCTGAGAGGCTGCTAGGAGCTCAGCAGGGGCCCCTAGCCTTCATTCATTTGTAAGAACTGGATTTCCTAGGTACTGGGGAGCCATGGAGGGTTTTTGAGCATGGTAGAAAGCCATCCCCTTGCTGAAGCTCCTGCAGTTTCTGGGGGAGTCTGGAAAACCCAATTTGCTGAGAAATTCTTTGAAACATCAGGTTGTAAACACATTACCAGGAAAAAAAAACATCTTTTTCTATCTGGCCCCCTCCCCATCCACACTAGCAATGCAAGGTCCCCCAGCCCACACCCTGTGGTGCTTCACCTCTCTTTCCCTTTGTCCCTTGTTTCTTCTCCAGAAAGCCCTTGTGTCAGCCATGCAAACATGTGTACATTTATGCCTCAAAACCTGCTTCCAATGCCATTGTGGACCCTCCCAGGATAGAGTTTAACCCCTTCCCCCCAAACCCTCCTGTACCATGTCCATAATTTTAGGGCTGCGCCATCACGCTGCCATTGAAATTCTCTGTGGGCCTGGTTCCAGGCATGGCTGTGAGCTTAAGCAGAGTGCCTCACGTAACAGGGCTCAAGTCATTATCAGATTGAATTGCTCTCCAAGGTCAGGAGTCCTGGAATGTAAGAATTTTAGGAAACACCCCTAACCTCTTCTTGGGAACCCTTTTCTCTATGTCAGTGATGTTCTTCATTGTCTTTACTTCCTTGGACCAGACAATGGTCTCCGAAGGTCCCTTCTGAAGGACAAAGGATTACCTGGCAGTATCCATGACTTCCTGGCAGCCATTGCAACGGAGTCCAGCCCAGTGTTTCAAATTAGTTATTCTAGGGCCTGGAAAAAAACAGACATGGATCTGGTAGGTTTTGATAGCAGTGAGGGAGCGGCAAGGAAAGAGGCCTAGGCTGGAGGGGGCCGTGTTTTGTGAGGGGTGGAACGCAGGCGGGGGTGTCGCTGCAACCAGGGGCAGCGTCACGGTGGGCTTGGGGGCTGCCAAATGGCCTGAGGGAGGGCTGTGTGTACATAGAGAAGAGAAAGACTTGAGGGGAGGACAAGACCCCTCTGGTGGGGAGGGGAGAGGGAGCCATGTAGGACTCATCGAGGGCTGGCATCCTTCAGATGGGTTGGGATCAGACCAGCTGGGCTTGGAATGTGGACTGTGTGTGCGTGTGTGCGCGTGTGACCCACCAGTTCTCCTCCACGACCGTGGACAGGCTCAGGCTCCTGGGGCCAGCCAGAGAGGAGATTACTTTCTGGTTTAGTAGATTAAATGCTGAGGTTTCTGTGAATTAAAACCCAAAGCAGCTTTGGAATGTTTTCACTATCTGCACTGAGAAAATGAAATCTTTTTCATCTGGTAACACAGGGATAATAACGCCCAGATCCCTGGGCTACAGTGAGGATTGAATGAGATCCAGCACCTCAAAGCCGAGGCCTGTGCCTGGGACATAGCGAGGCCCCAATAAATGGTGGTTCTCAAGTGAACCGAGCTCAGAGGATCTGGTCAGGGGTGAGCCTGAAATAAGAGAGCTTTATTCCTTAAAGATAGCAGCCAGCGCCCTTTCTCTTAGTGTCACTTGGTCTTTGAGCTTCCAGCCCCGGGACGGCTCAGGCTCAGGGTCAAGTGTGGGTTCATTCCCAGCCCACCACGTCCTGATATGGGATCTGCAGCAAGTTCTTTAATCCCTCTGAGCCTGAGTCACCTCGTAATAGTAGGACTTATCTTATAGGGTTGCTGATGGATTTGGTGGTCTCCTCTGCCCCTTCCTCAGCTCCCAGCTTCGCCCTTAACCTCTTCCAGACTCTTCTCCTAGGAGTGGCCAGATAAGTCCCAGAAACTGAAGTCAGAACTTGTTTTCCCAAGCCTGTGGCTCCAAGTGTTCAGAAGGAAATCTGGAGTCCTCGCCATGGGCTGGCAAGCCCTATGTAATCTGCCCTCTGCTACCTCTCATCTCCAGTTTGATGTCCCTCAAGCACTTTGCCAGCAGCCAGCTTCTTGCCATTCCTAAGTTTCTGCCTCTGGGCCTTTGTCCCTGCTGTTACCTCTGCTGAAATGCCTTTTTCCCACTAATGGCATGGCTTCTGCTATTGCATTGCCTCTGTACTCAATTAAGCTCTGCTCAGATCTTTGCCACCTCCTCCTAGAGATTGCCCCTGATTTTTCTCTCTAAACAGCATTCTCAGACCTTCTCTATTCCCGTATCCGAATGCACTTTCTCTATGGCACTTGGCAGTGGCTGACATTATCTCATGTATTTATCTATTTTTGCTCCCTGGCCAGAATGTAAGCTTCAGGAGAGCAGGAATTTTGTCTGAGTCCCTGCTGTAGGCCCGGCAACTAAATAACTCTTTGCTCAGTAGCTATTTGGTAAAGGGATAAGTGAATAAATTAGTGCCTGCAAACCATAATTCCCACCACACAGGGAGCATTGGGAATTATTAGCCATGGAGTGAAATGACTTTGAATTTGTAGCCCTAGAACCCAATTCTGGCCCTGTTTTCAACTTCCTGTGCAAACTCAAGCACTTAACTTACCCTCTCTGGACCCCTGGAAGACCTTGGCTGAGAGAGATCAGGGGTCATGAAAGGGTCAAGCTGATAAGGAGACATTTTGCCAAGCAAAAGAAGCCCCAGGAATATAAAGTAGAGGCCCGTTTTCTCTGAAGAAAGCCTGTGTCTCTGATTTCTCAATATGCTGCCAGCTGGGCTATGTCAGGTGGTCATGGATAAGAGGGGAAATTCCCTTTGACTGAAACGGTGAGATTTTACTGAGGCCACTTGGTTTTGCTTTCAAATAATTTCTTCAGGGCTCCCAAGTGCCTCTTCTTTCTTACTAATTAGCAGTCTACAGAACTTAAAGGGAGACTCTAATTAGGGAGAACTTTTGTATCATTTACTAGGGAAAGAATGAGGAGGGGGCTGCCTTGTGGGCCAGAGAGAACCTTCTGAATCTACAAGAAGGCCCTTTGGCTCCGGGCTCCGACTTGAGCTCAAGAGCAAAACTGAAACCACAGGTCAGGAAGATGGATCTGCCATTCGAAACGGGAAACAATTATTACATTTTAAATATAAATTCTGGAAAAGTACACAGGTCTGGGGCATCTGGGGTGCCTGGGGATGGGTCTGACTCTTGCTTGTCGAAGAAGTGCAATTATTGACTTTGCTGCTAATGAGGAATGTGGAGTTTACAAGCTCAGGGCAAAGGGAGAGCAGCAGGAACAGCCTGAACTGGTAGAGAAGATTCCAGAAACTGCTCTGCCATATTCTGACTCTGAGACCCCACCAGGAAGGTGGCAGGCCCACTCACTCCCAGTCCCTCTGGATATCTGTGAAGGTGAAAAAATGTTTAAGTTCTTGTCCTGGTATTAGCTCACTGTGTATCTGCAGTGGAGGAAGGTTGCCTAGAATGCTGATGCCTTGGGTCATATTAACACAGGTAGAGTGTGCTGAACGAGGGAGGTGATTGTCCTACCAACCTCCATGTTGATTAGCTTCAATAAAATTAGCGTTTTGGGGTGTGGCCCCAATAATTGAGAGAGAATATAGACAATGTAAAATTAAGGGGAGAAGTTGGTAGAATGGTATGATTATTTTTTTTAGACCACTACTTAATTTATGGTTAGGCAGGAGAACCATGAAGGGTAAAGGGAATCTTTATGGCCATGGCATTGAATAGCCAAGTGGCTATGAGCAAGATCTTGGAATTACAGGTCTCTGAGTGGAAATCCTGGCTCTATATTGCTAGCCGTGTGGACTTGAGCAAATATTTGCCTCTTTGCCTCTGAGCCTCAGCTTCCTCGTTTGTAAAAGAGGATAATAATGTGTTCTATCACATAGGGTTTTGTGAGGGTCAACTTGGGTAATCTATTATGTACAATGCTTAGCAGAGAGCATGAGCTCAACAAATAGCAGCAATTATAAGTATGATTATGCTTGCTCTGAGAAAGCAAGAGGCATCCTGGAAAGTGTGCAAGGAGTGGGATTCTGGAAGGGGCTCCTGCCTGGAATGGAAATGCACTAAATGGCCTTGGAACTTCAGGTGATGGGACAGGCAGTGGCAGGGAGGTGAGTCCTGGTCTGCGTGGCAGCAACTTTTCCAGGTTGCTCTGCTTCCTTGCCCTCTGCCTTGACCAGAAAGATGCTTGTGTGACATCGTTTGTCCTGTGGATGGGGAGGTGAGGATTGCTCTTAGATGTGGTCCCTGAAAGCCTTCCCAGGATCCAGGATGCAGGAGATGGTGGCTGGAAGGGTGTTTGGGAATGACGTGGTGATGCCAACACAGAACAGACCTAGGGGCTGCTGACTCCAGTCCCAGAAGCAAAGATCTCAGCCTCTCTTGTCTCCTTTGGTTAGACCAGTATCAGCAGCCCAGCAATGGATTTCCATCAGGGGCCAGTGGGACTCCAGAGGAGATGTGCTCCTGAGCCCCATCTGCAGGGGACTGAGGCTGTGGTTCCAGCTAATGCAATGGCAGGGATGTGATGGGTCAGGTCTTAAGTGCCTGAAGCCCTGATAATGCTCCCTTTATGGGATTGGAGTCAGCGTTCTCCAGGGAATCTTGTTCCAGGTAGGCATCATCCAATGTCATTCCTAAACACCTGGTTCCCAGGCCTACTGGTCAGTGATGGAAGGGGTCAGGGAAGGGAACAATGTGTTAGACATTAGACACATATTGTCTCATCAATTTGTGAGATGGTCTCATCTCTACTTGACTGATGGAACAAATGATCGCAGAGAGGTTAACCAAATTTCACAAGCTCACATAGGCAGGCAGCAAGAAAACTGACTTTGACACCTTAGTCTTTGTGACTTCAAGGTCTGTGCTCTCTGCTCCAAGACTTGCTTTGTACCTGAAGGAGACTACTGTTGGATAGATGTCAGGCATCTAACCGAGGTCTAGGCTTGAAAACAGGACAGGAAAGCCTGCTTGAGACCGGGACTTAAGGGGAGTGAGTGAGGTGTCAGAGACTATCCTGCCCACCGTTGCCCTAAGTAAAGGTTGGTACGGAAGTCAGAGGCTGGTGAAGGGGCGGGGGGCGCAGTAGAGTCAACTGTGAGAAGAGCTTGGGAAAGCAACACAGTGGCTGCCTCCTGTTGTTGGGTTGCTTCTGTAGTGGCGGTGAGAAAGGCCGCAGCGCTGACTCTGACTGTGGCAGCACAGACGGCACAGTCAGGGCAAAACGTTCTCACTGGCCCTCCACGGATTTTCTCTGTGGCCTTGGGCAAGCCACTCACACCACCTCCAGAGGTGTGTCTGGCTCTTATGTTCTGTACCGAGGCCTCCCAAACTTGAGAGTGCCTGGGAGTCACCTGGGGCTGATTAAAAACTAGATTCTGTTTTAGGGAGACTGCAGAGGGGCCTGAGGCTTTGCATTTCTAACGAGCTTCAAAATGAGGAAGATGAGGCAGACACTGCCATCCCGTTCTCATCCTCTGGACCCTGAGGCACACTGTAGACAGCGCGAGCCCGGGTGTTTTCCTTCCCCTGTGCACAGCCCGAGTGTCAACACACTGACTTGCACCACAAGGCACATCCACCCGGCCTCTTGAAACTTCCTTCAGGAAGTCTTCTCTGACTTGCTTCCTGCACTCAACTCCTTCAGGTGCAAAGTGGTTAAGGATGTGGACCCTGGAGCTTGATCTCCTGGGTTTGAAGCCTGTCTCTGCCTGTGTGACCTTGGGCACATTACTTAACTTCTCTGTGCCTTGGTTTCATCCTCTGTAAACTGGGGATGGTGAGAATGCCTGTTTCACAGGGTTGAGGAGCAAAGGAGTTATTATTGATTTACAAAGCTCTCAGGGTGAACCCTTTATAAATGTTAGTTCTCCCCATTATTTCTGTCATCATAACCATCTCTTTGCTCTCAGCTCCCCACCAGCCCTGTCTCGTTAGCCTCTGACCCCAGTGCCCAGTACAGAGAAGTTGTTTGGAAGTCAAGTGGGGAGCCCATGGGCCAGGCAGAGCAGGGCTGGCTGCTTCTCACGAGATGCAGATTTATGGCCTGGAGGCCAACACGAGGGCCGACTGAGGGATTCTGCCGGGATTACCAGCTCCTCTCAGCAGTGCTGACCTTTTCTCCTCTTATCTGGGAGCTGACAGAAAACAGAGGGTGTCCCAGTTCCAGCCCCACCCTGCACTGGGGCCACGGCCAAAGCCTTTGTGCCCTGGGCCTGTGCCTGTCTCTTGGCTTTTGCTCAGAGGCAGCCCTCTCCCATAAACCAAGCCTGGGGAGGGGGGCCTGCAGGCGTGGGGGTGGCGGTGCACTTCAAAGCTGCCAAGACAAGGCACCGACCAGATCTGTTTCATCACGGACTCTCCTGTCTTCTCGCCAAATGCTGGGGATGCCATGCCTGGCCAGGGGCTTGAGGGGTCAGTGCCACACTTTGACAGAATGCAGTCCTCTCTTCAGACCCTAGGCTAAAAAGAAAAATGCATGCACCCCAAACTAAAGCTTGGCTGCCTAACATAAAATACTGCTTCTTAATCCCAAGCATGGCCAACTGCACTGGTAAGATAGTTAGGGGCCCTTCCATTGTTTCCACTTTAAAAATGTTTTTTGTGTGTCCCATTTTGTTCACTTGGTTGCCTAAGGTGTAATTGCACTGCTGGCCTGGGCTTTGCTTCCTCACCAATGGGGTCCCCAGTTTCGTGCCTTGATATTAAGAACAGATACCGCGAGCTGAATGGGGCATTGTTTCCTGGCCAGATCAGTAGCTGCTGACTGCTTTTAGCGAGTGAGCCGTCCAAGACTGGCAGCCCGACCTAGACCACGCTGTGGCTTGCTTTGATTACTTGCTTCCATCCAGCCCGAATCAGGAACTGATCATACACGTCGGGGTTTTCATTTGCTCTCCCTCCCCCTATCTACTTTCCACAGTTGCAGGTTTAAGGAGTGGGCTTGGGGGTGGGCAGCCTATGCTGATTTTTAAAAAGACTGTGTGTTCAGGGGGCTGGGCTGGAGGGGCTGGGGGCACCCTCTGAGTGCTCCCTGGTCAGGCCCTGCAACCAACGCAGAGGCCCAGTATCTCGGCATCTTGTGCAGATACATCCCTGATTTGTGACCAGTGTAGGTCCTAAAAACTTTCCTCAAACAGTGAATAAGGAACAACCCATTTTCCCCCAGAACCCAGAAATCACTTGATATTTTGCTCTTTTCACATTTTAACTGGATAGATCTAAATATAAAACCACAGCATCTCATTTTAAAAGGATTTAGGAAAATGACCTACTGGTTACTTAAAAACTTTGACTGCAAGTCTCTGTTATCCCACCCCAGCCCCCCACTGCCTTTCTCCGCTAGCTCATCGCATTTGCTCATAAACGCCAAAAACCCAAATAGAACCCTTTGAGCCGTGGGACTCAGCTAAAAAACAATGACAGGATGTTGGCTTGCAAAGTGTCGGCATTTGCCAAATAAGTTTATCCTTTATTTATTATTTTCATTGTGGCTTAAAACATGCAGCCCTCAAAGCCAAGTCTCTAAACTGAAACGTATGGCAGGCCTGCCTGTGCTCAGAGTCCGCAAGGAACCCGGAGACGTTTCCCTTCGCTCCTCGCCAGTGATCAGGGCCGAAGACAGTATGTTTTGAATTTACAAAGAGATCTACTGCTTTGGGTTCAGTTTTAGTACTTTTAAAAAGCAATCAATAACGGCCAGTTTGTAATAAGAAAAATTTATGAACTGACAGGCAAAATGTAATTACAGAGGGGATTCCTTGAAAGAAAAAAGAGGTGATGTTAACAGACATCCCGACAATCTGTTTGCACTCATTTTCATTCATATAAATGATGATGTGCTTCTGGGTGGAAGCAGCCTTCTGCAAAGGCTTCCCGGGAGCCTGGAAAGGTCGCTGCCAAAGTTTTCACTAATGAAGGGCAATGAGTCTTTGCATGAACTTCTCATTGCGACCCACTGAATGGACTTTCCACAGGTATGACTATGACGGTAACCCAGCAGCTGTCGACGCACCTCATCTTCCCGGTCCCTGAGGAGCTTGTGCGCTTTCCGGAAACCCGGCAGTGTAGCAGGCAGCTGGAGAGTCACCATTCCTGCCACCCTTCACTTTTTCTTGCCACTTTCTCCTTTCAGCCACTGCTGCCAAGGAGAGCCAGGGGACTTCCTGACTGTAAAAGGTGCCTTGAGAGAGAGAAAGCAGAGATTTCTGGGAACACAGCACAAGTTGCTTCACTGCTGCTTCTTCCTGATTGGACAAGACATCAAGCCAAGGGCCTTTATACACAAAAAGTCTCAACAGAGGTTTGGAAAGAGATAATAATGAGATCTGAGACCTGTGCATCATTTTCAACACAAAGCACTTTTGATACCAAAGTCCCTATTGACCTTCACAGCCATCTTAAGGGACATTTATTATTATACCCACTTTATAATAATACCTGATGTATTATTATATCCGATGAGGAAATTCAGGCTCAATGAAATTACCTGACTTACTCACAGTCACACAGCTTAGTAAGACTTGAACCAGGTTTTGGACCCCCATGTCTTGAGCTCCTAAAGCCTGTACTCCTTTAAACATCCCAAGAATGGAAAAACCAGTTCTTTTCAGAGGAACAAGGAACAGGACTGACATTTTTGTTAAAGAAATACAGTCCAGTGAAACTGTTCTTCAGTTTGTTGACTTTTAAAGGGAGACCACGGTTGCCAGAGGTGAGAACTGTTTTAGCGTTTTGCGTCTGTGGCATGTGATGGTTTTCCAAGTGCACCCACATCTTCACTTGATGTCATTTGCAGCTCACCACAGCTCTGTGGGGGAGGCAGGGAAATGTCCCCATCCTCACGTTGTGGAGGAGAGGCATGAAGCCAGGAGGCTAAGTGACCTGCCTGGGGTCAGGGAGGGCACCCTTGGAAACCACAAGCTCCTGACCACAGCTCAATGACCTGGAAGGGGATGCTTTTTATTGCTTTTACAGAAAGATCTTAGCATGCTAGAAACAAAATAGTGGAGTCCTTAGTGCTTTGCCCTTCTTTCCTCCATGCTTACCTCTTGGTGGAAAGTCAATGATTACAAATCAAGTTGAGATCTGGGAGTCTGTGGAAGCAGGCGGCATTCATAAAAAGAACAGTAATGGCAGGGTCACCCAGGACAGGTGCTGGCCCTGCCATTACTGCTGCAGCCCTGCCACAGTCCGACTCCCATCCTGACATTTAGTCCCAGCCCTGCACGGTGGCCTTGGCAACAGTGAAGCGTGGAAATGGATGATCCCATTTCACAAAGGTTTTCGGTAACGAAAGTAGAAACAAAAGGAGTCTGAGCCTTCATTTACCTGAAGATCCAAACGCACAGCATTTTGCATTTCTCTGGGCATGACAGCCAATTGCAGGACTGGGTATGTACAGCCCTGTGCACTGAACCAGGCACAGTCATGAGTGATGAGAGTGGCTGGAGGCAGGCCGGGCTGTGGAGGGGGAGGTCAGGATTACCCAGTTGGCCTTATCAGTTAGGAATCTGGTTTGGGGTTCTCCATCCATATCTCTTGTTTGTTTATAATAAAGCTGCAAACCCTCTAACTTAGTGGTTTAAAATAACACTTTCTTCTTGTTCCTTTTGGGTGTTGGGATCAGCCCCAGGGCTTTGGTTTGGGTTAAGGTCGGCTCCCTGTATTTTTCTTTCCTCCAGGGCCAGGGGACCACCCAGAGCAAGAGCCATGGTGATGGCAGAAGCACAAAAGCCCAGCCAAGCTGCTGAGCACACGAAGGTCTCTTCTTGTGTCACATTTGCAAACATTCCACCAGCCAAAGCCAGCCATGTGGCCAAGCCCGACGTCTGTGGGCCAGGAAAGTCTGCTCTGCCCACTCCAGTGAGCCCAGAGGACAGTGAATATTTACTGAATTATCCAAGCTATCCCACCATCTGCCTGACTGCAGCATCCTATTTCTTAATTGACTCTAGCTTGGAGGGAGAAAAGAGTTGTGACTAACTATTACAGAAATTGCCCTGAACCCTCTAGATGAGAGAGACTGAGCCATGGGAGTGAGGGTGGGGGTCAACTTAGAGGAGGGAGACTGGGCAGTGGGGCTCCTCCCTGTGAGGGGCCACTGCTATGGAGCTGGGGACGAGCGGACACTCCTGGGGAGTGCTTTGGGGAACCTTGGACAAGAGGGCAGGACAGTGATAAAAAACAGAAGCACTAGAGCCTGAATAAACGGGGGATCCATGTCCCCTGCTTCTTTGGTCAATGACCATGCCACTGACCTCTCTAGGCCTCAGTTTTCTACTTTGTACAATAAAAGGAGGAGTGTGCCAGATGGCTCAAAGGGGGCAAGTGTGCAGAGAGAGGTGGCAGAAAGCAAGGACCACTTGGTGAAAGAGTTTGGCTCTGAAGGGAAATGCATTAGTATTTGAGAAAGTTTGGATCTCTTTATGGGAAGGGGGTGCTAGAATAAGTTTGTTGGTAAAACAGGAGGAGACAGAGAGGTTGAATGAGGATGGCTTCTAGGTCAGCTAGTTAACAGTTTCCCCAGTTCCTTAAAGAAATGCCCTGGCTGGTATAGCTCAGTGGATTGAGCGCGGGCTGCAAACCAGGCATCACAGGTTTGATTCCCAGTCAGGGCACATGCCTGCAACCACGGCCCCCAGCAACCACACATTGATGTTTCTCTCTCTCTCTCTCTCTCTTTCTCTCTCCCCCACCCTATCCTTTCTGTCTCTAAAAATAAATAAATAAAAAATCTTAAAAGAAATAAAGAAATGTTTACTGAGCTATACCACCAGGTGCCAAGCACCAGTCTAAATGCTGGGACTATATCAAGGAATGAAACATTTGAGAACTGCTGCCTTCATAGTGGGCAGAACCTTTGTGTTCTGTTGCATCTCCAGGTACCAAGACGGCAGTTTGCAAACAAGCCTCTGAGACTCTGGAGGAATGTAGGAGACTAGAAGAAAGTAGACAATAGCATGTTAAGGTGATTTCCAAAGACTAGAGCTGAGGCAGGGGCTGCATGCTGATGGGAGCAGAGGCACTGGGCTGGCGGTTCCAAGGTGGGTGTTGGAGTGTGGGTGAGAGTCCTGCCTGCAGGGGCAGTCCTTCCTGGACTGTCCAGAGGGGAAGAGTGACCCTTGCTTAAGAGTTGGAAAGCAGGGGTTGTTCCAGAGGGATGACTGTGAGCTGCTTCATCCGTAAAGCCCAGCTAGCTCTCATCACTAGTGTCAAATGCCTAAAGATAACAGGGCTGAGGCTTGCCTGAAATCAAAAAGAAATCAGGAACAGATGTTAGAAAACCAATTTTTTTTTACTTTGAATGTGAGGATAAGCCTTGAGATTATTGGCAGAACTCTGGCACATATCAGAAACAATTAGCTGCCTGGCGTGAGACCGAATGGAATCCCCAGCTTCCTTTTACTCCCTTCCCAGATCAAACTAGACATGCTTCAAAGGACTGGACATAGGCTTCCCAATGGATAGATGGGCCCCATGCTTGCTATTCTGTTTGGCCTTCAAGGCTCTTGCTTTGCTCCTCCCAACCCACCGTCTGCTTTACCTTTTCTCTCTAATCTCCCTTACCCCCCACTAATCATGCAAGCTTGGCAGGTGCACACGTACACACTCATACAAGAAAGAGACATGCAACTTCCAATCTTGGTAACTGCCTCAGGGTTTATAAGGGGGTCATTCTCAACCATACAGGGACAGAGACTTAATAATCCTTTTGTTCACCAAAACACCTCAAAAAATTTTTCTGTGCAATTTGCTCTTAATTACTGCAACTGAATGGGCTTTTGATTGGGGCCTACTCTGGAAATTCCACTAGTGGGGTTTTAAAGAGACTATTAGTTGAGCTCCTACTGTGAGCTGAACACTCTACAAGCATATTCTAACTTTATTCAGGGTCACCCACTCTATTTATTCACCCACTCTAGCCTGTGAACCTAGATGAAGTCTCTGTGGTTATTGTATCCCGTGTTTCATTGGCTCCTGCCTCATCCTGCAGAACTCCCTGGTCTTATTTAGAGGACCTTAGGATGGTCACCCAGCAGCTCCTGAACCAGCTGATTGGCTTTTATGACCACACAGCCTGTGTCAGAGTCTTCCTCACTTGTTCTCCTGCCCATGGTAGTTGTTAGAGCTCTGACATCAGTGACTGGGGCCAGGTCCCCAAATACTCCTCAATCTGCCACTCTAGCCTGAGGCTAGAATGTGACTGTGCTCTACCCAGGACTTCCCTCCATCCACCCCTCCCCGTGTTTGTGCTGCTTGGATCCCAGACTGTGTTGGTTATAAACCATGTTTTATCAACATCTTCTGGAAATGTATTCCTCCCTTTTCTGCTTGCAGCTCCTCTCTTCACCGAGCCTATACTAAGTTCCCTGGGCTAGGTGGGGTGACCAAGATCCCCAACAGATATCATATTGTCATATACTGTCCATGTTTTTGCCCCTACCTTTCTCCTGTTTACATCCCCTTCTCTCCAATGCAACAAGGAGCCCATGGTCTCTGCCCCATGCCTTTGGACACACCAAGATGTGTCTGACCCTAAGTCTCCCAGTGGTATGCACCACTTAATATCAGGATACATTACATGGGCTCTTCTCAACAATCCTTTGAGGCTGACCATGTAATTTTGCGGCCCAAATCAAGGGGTGAAGGCTGAAAGTGACTGAGGAAACATAACTGAACTGTGCTCCCAAAGCCCTGGGTCCTAGACTTGGTTTTGCTATGAATCCTGATGTGACCTTGGGCAAATGAGTTCTCCTCTGCAGCTTTTAAACACCTACCAATGAACTGGAGGCAGCAAGAAGATGGTTCTCCGGATTTCCTTCCTGCTCCAACAAGAGTGATGCCTAGTTGAAGAACAGAGTAGGAGGATGTTCTTGGCAGTTTCCTTGCTCACCTGGCACCTGACCATGCACTTCTGGAACATCCTCAATAAGTACATTCAGTGATTAATGAATGAAGTCAGCTCAATACCTCTCTTTGCTCCGAAGGCTCTCTGCTCCAGTCTGAGAGCCTTGTGGCTGGCTCTCTGCATTACACCGTGGCCTTACCCAATGAATAGGGTGCCAGTACCTGCCGGACCACTTCTCCTCCTGCTCTCCCTTCATTCTCTCCACTTCAGCCACACTGGCCTCTGTGTTGATCCTTGACACACAAGACATAGTAGCCCCAGGGCTGTTCCCTCTTCCTGAGACAATTTTATCTCAGATACCTGCAGAATTTGATCCCTCATTCTTCTGGTCTTTGCTCAAATGTTAACTGATCAGCAAGGCCTTCTCTATAGCCTCTCACACCACAATTCCTATCCTCTTTTCTGGCTTTATTCCCCACCCCCAGCACTTATTACCCTCTGACATACTATATATTTCACTTATATTTTTTGAAACATTGTCTGTCTGCACATTGGGATGCAGGGGATTGGGTCCGTTTGTTCATTTTTGTGTCCCTAGGATCTAGAGCCTGGGTTAAGATATCACACAACTCCGGGAAGCACTCTTCATGTGTAATATAATGTAGAACACAATGTAGTGGCTCTACCTAAAACAGTACCTGGCACATAGTTGGCACTTAGTAAATAAAATTTTGTGGCATGAATAAGCTGTCTATTCTTGGCACAACTAAATCTCTTGGAAGTAGAATGCAATGTCTATACTTGAGTTTTCCATTGAAAGGGAATAGAGGCATGAAATAGGATGATACAGCCTTATGATTTAAATAAAAACTCCCCCCTAAAAGAGTTAGGCCAGCCTCTTCTCCACCCTCCCCACTGAACCAAGTGATTTAATAATCAGGGAGGATAGCCTATGAAAATAACAGCTGACACAAAGATCCAACATTATTAATTGTCATCATTGGAAGACATTCTCATGGGTCTCTTGCATTCCTGAATGTCCTGTGTGCAGAGGCACTGACTGCCTTTATTCCAGACCCTCTTTTCAAGGATGTTTGTATAGCCAATAGCCTTGATAAACAAAGATAGTGCCTCCTTCCAGAACAACAGTCAGAGAGGATAGGTGTCCATTATAAAAGATGTGGGTTCCTTAAATTGAGAGCTGCTCTCCTGTGGTACACTCTGCTATGTGTGCGAGTATCTGGCCCACTTATGAGAACTGGGGCTCTGGGAGACAGTGCAAATGCTAATACTCTGGCTATTCTGTTGGCATATCTTCTCTTCCTTCTTGTTCACCTAGTCCAGCATTCATGAACTGTAATCTATTAGTCCCAGTCAGATAAAATCTAGACTCATCACAGTTCTTGCCACTCATTATTCTTTTTTTCCATTTAACATTTTAAATATCTTTTATTGAGTTAATTACAAAACAAATACCTGTTTGCTGTGAAAATTTTAAATAATGCAGAAATGTAGAGAGTTTTAAAAAGCAAAAAGCTCCTTTTTCCCAATTCTTTCTCCCCATTGACAGCCTCTGTCAGGAGTTGGTATTTATCTTTCCAAACTTTGGTGTGTGCATATGTAATCTCCCTCTGCCACGTGCATGCTGTCTCTCTCTCAGACTCACACTCACACTCACTTATTTAATTTGAATTTTTAAATTAAAGCAATTGCACTTGAAAAGCTATTATGGGCACCCCTATGTGTGAGTACATACAATAATCCCCCTTCTTTTACAATATATTTCTTCACCCTGAGGGTCTGCACAGGCCTGTGGCCCCTATGGGCGGAGCTCCTGTGAAAAGCAATGGAGATACACAAGGTGAAGGATGCCCAAGTCTGACATTTTCATATAAGTATTTAAATTACTATTATGCTAATGCTGATGAATTTCTACTATAAAAATATTTTCAACCCCCCAAAGGCCTTAGGCCAATTCAAATCCTTGATTATTTTGTTATTAAACTATTAATTAAACCATCTCTATTTTTTTGGATGTAATTGTAGGTTACTAAAATAACACTTATTTTTATTAATTCTTTTTCCATGAAAACTTTGCAATGGAGATCTGATTAATAGATCAATTTTTGATACACATCAAGTTATATTGATTATAGATTTGGCTTTAGTGAGTTTTCTTCCTAGCCATTACTTCTATCAGGTTCAATTTTCCTGGGTCAAATTGTATATACCTACATGTTAGCATTTCTATTTTTATCCATTGTCCATTTTATTTCATGTTATTTAAGAAAGTTAGCCCTGGCTGGCATAGCTCAGTGGATTGAGTGCAGGCTGGGAACCAAAGTGTCCCAGGTTCGATTCCCAGCCAGGGTACATTCCTGGGTTGCAGGCCATAACCCCCAGCAACCGCACATTGATGTTTCTCTCTCTCTCTCTCTCTCTCTCTCTCTCTCCCCCCTCCCTCCCTAAAAATAAATAAATAAAAAATCTTAAAAAAAAAGAAAGTTAATATTCATTAATACTTGGGTAAAAGACTTCATAATAATTATTTATAGCAAACCCTGGAGAGCTGTAAGCAATCATTCTTGGTGTTCCTGAATGGCTTTCAGGACTGGTCTACTGAATAGCTGATCTGAATTGCCTCTCCCTTTCCCATCCTTGTGCCTACAGCATGTCCTTCCCGTGCCCTTGTCTAGGCCAGTAGCAAGTGGGGGACAGAACATGTAGAACCAACTATCCTCGTAGCCACAATGGTGAGGCCAAAACATCCTGCTTGCAGTACATGAATGTAAGACATTGTTCCTGCTCTTTCTAGGTGTAGGGGAATAGGAATAGATACAAAAGAGAAGAATCACTCACTTGAGCTAGGGCTAACAGAATCAAACTCAGTGCTCTGAGAATACAGAGGAATATTCAACTACCTCTTCTTGAAGAATTTAAGATGGGAACAACAACCATGTTCACCAGCCCACCCTAATATGGAAATAGATGTTTTCATAGAACATTTCAATAAAAAAAGTTGAAATATAGATTAAGGAGAAATGCTTTTTTGGTTAACTTTCAGTAAGCTAGAACTTTCCAATTACTTACAATCTTTTCTCCCTGCCCCCTGGTCCTTCCCTGAACACTCTGGTTAATCAAGGTTGAACAGGAAGCCCCAGGGGTCTAACAGAAGTGCTCTTGAGTTTAGGGAACATTTGGCTTTAGGGACAGGAAGACAGTTATGTGGTGCTGTGTCTTTCAGACACAACAGGCTAAGTCATCTTTGTCTATTTTTCTAAACTGAGTATCTATTAATACAAAACCTTGCCCAGTACTGAGGCACAGTGGGCTGGGCTGGAGAGGCTCTGTGTGCCGCTGAGAAAGCTTTCAAGGCCATTATCTCCTGGGGCCCAGCAGGAGCCAAAGTGGGTGTCATTAGAGGCCTCTAAAAAGCTGGTCTGCATCCCACCAGAGACACACACAAAAAGGTTAACTACAAAGATGAGCTGGCTAAACAAAGGACCAAGACAAGCAATTGTAAAAGGAAGAAAAAGAAAAACGAAAGACAAGATAACTTGGGACCAAATGGTACTTCCCTAAATATTAAATGCAGTGGGTACAGTGGGAAGTTTTGGGGCCTCTCTGTAATTGTGGGAGCCATGAAGGAAAAGGAGCTTTTAGAACACCATTAAGGTCAGAATCTTCAAACGATGGCTGGTCCTAAATCCTGCAGAGTCAAGAAAGGAAAGAAAGAGGTCCCCCCCACTGAACTCCCAAGAAGGATTCTTTCTATGTGCCTCACTGGCTCCCTAATTTCCTTAGATGTTTAAGGAAAATAGTGTAAGTTTCTCATCTTTTGAAATCAGCCAAGCTAATAAGAGTAAATCACTGCATTGCCTCTCCTGGTTTGCTTATATGTGACACTTGTCATAGGAACCTCTCTTAGCAGCCACTTTATAGATGTGCCTAGAGCAGACCCACAAGAGGGCACAGCCTGAACCTGCAGACTGAGTTAGGTACCAGCACACAGGCCCAGAATGCAATCATTAATGGGTCATGTGCTGTAAGCAAATCAACGACATAAAGAACACTGAAATAAAAAAAATTTGGGTTTAGTCCTGGCTGGTGTAGCTCAGTGGATTGAGCGCAGACTTGCAAACCCAAGGGTTGCTGGTTTGATTCCCAGTTGGGGCACATGCCTGGGTTACAGGTCAGTTTCCCAGTAGGGAACGCATGAGAGGTAACCACACACTGATATTTCTCTCCTTCTCTCTCTCCCTCCCTTCCCTTCTCTCTAAAAATAAATAAATAAAACCTATTTTTTAAAAAAAGATTTGGTTTTAGCTCTCAGCTTCATCTTTACTATCTGTGAGAACATGAGGAGTCATTATGTCTCTCAGAGCCTCCATTTTCTTCTTTGTAAAGTGGGTACAATAATGTCTGCCACAAAGGTCTAGTCTGATGATATAATAAAATGACTCCAAGTCTAGGGTCCTTTTATTGCTTTCAGTGATGCCATGGCACATGTATTGAGGGAGTTCATTAAAGATGGTGGTAAAGCCCTGGCTGGTGTGGCTCCATGGATTGAGTGCTGGCCTGTGAACCAAAGGGTCACTGGTTCGATTCTCAGGGCACATGCCTGGGTTGTGGGCTTGGTTTCCAGTAGGGGGGCGGTGCATGAGAGGCAACCACACACTGATGTTTCTCTCCCTCTCTTTTTCCTTCCCTTCCCCTCTCTCTAAAAATATAAATAAAATCTACTTTTTAAAAATGGTAATGATAGTATCCTCAATAGGGATGGTGATGACAAGGATGGGAGCACAATCTTAAGCTTAGATTTAGTCCCCAAAGTAGGACATAATGCAACAGGAATCTTGACAATCAGGATAAATGGAGACAGGTTTCAGATACTGTGGGTTCATTAAACCAGGAAGTTTGAGAGTGATCTCCCTCACTCAAATATCTGCTGAATGTGACTGTTCATGTTCATAATGATTATTGATTGTGTAGGTGGGAGCCTCTCTCTGGGAAATTTCTCATGGATTGGCCAAATAATTAATATCATGGCATATGTCAAAACTGCTGGGAAATCTGAAATACAAATAAACACTTTTATCAGAAGTTATATTAGATTTAATATTTGACTAAGACCTTAATGGATATCTGACATTACATGGGTAGGCTAGATATAAACCTTGGGATTTTCTGTGTTACTTCAGTCTGCAAGGTTCATTTGCAACCCAAGCATTTTCTTTTCCTAAAGACATCCATGCACACAAGACACCTTTGCTCATTCCCACATTCTGGACATCTGTTGTAGGCTCTGAGGTTCTCAAGAGGCCAAGGAACTTGGCTTCCCTTTGCCTGAAGTCAGCCTCCCTCTTCTCAGCTGTCACCTCCCACCACACATGTGATATCCTCTTGTGATGTCCTAAAGTCAGGCCAGTTGTGTATTGCAGAGGATTGAAAGGTGGCTCATAAAGATACACCTGCCCAGAACCTGTGACTGGGAACTTATTTGGGAAAAAAATCCTTGCAGATGGAATTAAGTTAAAATCTCAAAATGAGACCATCCTGTGTTAGTTCGGTGGACCCTAACTCCAATGACAAGTGTCCTTAGAAAAGACAAAAGAGAAGACGTGGCCAGAAAAGAAGAGACAGCATATGAGCACAGAGACAGACGGGAGCAATGCAGCCACAAGGAAAGCCGACAACCACCAGAAGACAGAAAGGCAAGGAGGATTCTCTCCTTGGGCCTCCAGAGGGAGTGTGGCTCCCCCGCTGTCACCTTGACTTTACACATCTTTTCTCCAGAACTGTAAGAATAAGCTGTTGTTTAAAGCCACATGACTTGTGAGAATTTGTTAGAGCAGTCCGGTTTGCTTTCTGCTAGGCTCAGTTCTCTCCCATTCCTCCCTCTGGTATTGCCTGGAAGGGTAATTTGTGTTACAATGGGGACATCATCCTGTCTCTTCCACTCACGTTCAATTTTCCTGTTTAACTCAGCAAGTTGTTCCTCTCCCAATGTTCTATCTACTCATCTAGTTCTCAAGTCCACTGTTTTCCCTATTACATCCTGATAGCATACTTTATTTTTTAATATTTGGGGGCTCTGATGTATGCACCATCTCAGCCTCATCTTTTCAACCTAAACATACCCATGCTTAGGATACTGCTGGCGGGCATTGTGCCCTCCCTGTGCTTTTATCATAGTTGGTAATTTAGAGTATTCTCTCTTCCTTTTCTGATTTCACTTCTATAGGCCTTGCTAACATCTGCTCACCTGCTTGCATTTATTCACAGGTGGAGAACTCACCAACCCCATGGAAGCCTGTCTGGCTAGGTTCTGTCTGTCTTTGAGGACTGTGAGTTAGCCAGATATTAAGCCAGACCTGATTTCTTGCCTGTAACTTCACCCACTGCTCTTTTCCCCATCTGGAATTACACAGGACGAGCAGGCTTCCGATATTTGCAGAGTGTTGGCTGTCATCATCCCTAAGTTCCCTTGGTATCAGGGTGAGCAGCTTCATTTCCTGCAGGTAGTCTGTGCTGAATGTGCTTTCTGGCCCCTTCCAGACCAGACCCAGGACATTCTCCTCTGCAGTGCCTTCTCTAGCCTGGGTACCTCCACTGCAGCTCCCCTACCCCCATGGATGATGACAAAGGTTCTTCAGCCCCTCACACCACAGCCCTTGGGAGAGTGCCTGGCCAGTTATTCTCTCTTGCCTGTTGCCTCCCCTCCTTTTGAGAAGAGCCTTTGCCCCTCTCCTTGTGAGTCTGATAAAATTGACCAAGGTTGTCAACATTCTCACTACAGGGAGAGCACCTCATCCCCCTGGACACAGTATGTGGGGTGGGATGGACTCTTGCAGGGATTCATTTGTGATCAAGGTTTGTTGTTATCATGTAAGCCTTGAGGGCCATCTTTCCTAGCTCTGGGACAGGCCCTAGTAGAAAATGCTGCCAACACAATGGAAAATAACAGAGAGAAACAGAGAGAGAGGTGGGTGGTGGGGAGAGAAGGGAGAGAGAAACAAACTTTCTGAAGATGTACCTGGAGCATTAGGATTCACCTGTTTGATGCTAAACCACACCTGGACTCTTCAGTTATGTGATCCTACAAATCCCATCTTTGCTTGGACTAGTTTGACTTCTTTTGCCGCCCTTGCAAGTAAGAGTCTTGACCAATGCATCCAGTCCAGCCAGTGCTCCCCTAATGATCACCTAAGAAGGACTGGCTGTGCCTAGTTGTGGGCATTGCCAAACTAACTTCCTTGCTGGCTTCTGATTCTGCCCTTAGCCAAAGTCATGCATTCCTTCAGGACATCTGAACAACCGCTGTCTGCTTATTTCACATGAGTTGTTTGCAACCCAGCTTCCAGTCTGGGTGTCCCACCCTTTCCTGCTCCCAAGCCCCATCTCTGGGCTCTACTCCATGAGGCCTCTTGTACAGAGAGGGTTATCCCCATGCCATCATTAAGATCCTGTCCTCCTCAAGCCTGAAGGGCATCTGTTTGGCCTGGTCCATGTCTCTGCACTCGTCAAATGGAAGCCATACTGCAGAGGCCCCAAGAAAGCTTATGCATGCAACATAAAAAAGACTACCTTCCTTCCATCCAATTTAACCAAAAGAATAACAGCACCGAAAAACACACTTTAATAATCAATGCTGTGATGAATTATGCAGCAAATAATAAGCATCAGCCCCAAATATTATGTCTACAGGAAATGGTCTTATATAGCTAATTGTTGACTGGGAAACTCTTTCATTAATTCAAACGGGTCAACATTTTAAATGATACTGTCATATAAATGCGGTGTAAAGGTTTACATGCAGATCACTCTAAGGTATTCCTTTTTTGTGCGTGCAAAGCCGACTAATGCTGCATTATGTTTTATTGTGCAATAAAATTATGTGCTAAAATTATGCTCATAAATGTACGCAAATGTAAACCAAGCTATTAGTTATGTTTTCACAGATAAAAGTCATTAGCATAGCTATCAAACTCTTCTCCCATTTGAATAACAGCATTATGTCTGGAGTCTCTGGCTGGCTTGCTGGGGCCCAGTCTCAGAGAAAAATAGTGTAAATCTTGCTGCGTGTTGGTTATGTGGGAGCAAGTATCCTGACCTGACTCCCACCGGTGGAGGCCAGGCCAGCTCTGTGTCAGACCTGCCTGAGTCACCGGCTGAGGAAGGACCCTTCCAGCATCTCGCTGCCTCTCACATCCCTAAGAAGTCATTCTTAACACCTCCCCACCTACTTGCTGCTAATTAGACTTATTGAAAAACAATTGCAGATCTTTTGAGATTTCAGGAGGCTGACAGCATCTTTAGCAACAGTCACAAGGAAACAAAGTTTCATGTATAATTCATGAGGTGCGTGGTCATCCTGGTGGGAAATTATCTCTTGACAGGCTTGGCGGTGGTGGTGTCCTGTCAGAATGGCCTACAGTGTATAATTAAAATCTGAACAGTACAAATTAATGCTGATTACTTTATAAACAGTTTGAAAGCTTGAATTCTGTGCTCTATCTTGCAAGAAGAAAACAGATATTTCAGAAATGTATAGATTTCCACCCCCCCCCCAATAGTTCTGCCGTGGACCCTCAAATAGATATTACAGTTAACATTCTTTATCCTCCAGTTTGCTTCCAGGAAGCTCCTCTGTACTAAGTTGGAAGCACCAAACCAAAAATTTGGCAGGTGCTAAATATCCACACTGAGAGCATCTGCCCCACTCCAGTAAATCCATGTTTGTCTGTCCAGGCTGATAAAAGATCTAGCGTCCACAAAATGTGAGCACTGTGGGGGCCTGACAAGATCACTTAGTCACACCCTTATTTTTAGAGATCAGGTGACTGGGGCCAGTGAAAAGAGTGACTGGCCCCCAGCCAGGCTGAGCTATGAGGAGATCAGTTAGTAGCTAATGCAGAGTTCCTTCCAGGGCCTTATATTTAGAACAACTGCAGCAGCGACATTAAACTAGTGTTTTCGATTACTGACCATACACCAGGCACTATGCTCAAATCTCACTGAAGTCTCACAACATCCTATTATTATCCCCACTTTACAGATGGGAAACTAAGGCTCAGAGACGTTCAGGTGCTTGCCAAGATGTCCCACACAGTTGAATAAATCAGTGACTTGTGGTTGGATCATGTTACTTTCCCTCCACCCTCACAGACACCAACCTTACGCAAATCCCCTCCATTTTTGTCTGAATTGTTGCAACCATTTTCTAAGAAGCCTGTCTCACTGCCTCCAACTCTAGTTTCTTCAAGTGGATTTTCCATGCCTCAGCCAGAGCTAGCTTTTAGAAACATAAATCTGTCATTTCATCTCCAGCAAAAAAGAATCAGTTCAACAAGTCTCAGCTTAGTTCCTACTGTTTGCCAGGCACAGTGCAAGAACTGGGTGTGTGCTGGGGACTAAAACAGACCTAGAGCTCCTACTCATGGAGCTCATGGTGGGGTGGAGGGGACAGATGACGGCTCTTCCATTGTCTTGGGCCAAGGCTCAAATTCCTAAACATAGTTTAAAAGTCCCAACAAACCCTGGACTCTTTCATAAAAAATTATTTTTCAGTTACCATTGACATACAATATTATGTCAGTTTCAGATGTACCACACAGTGATCAGACTTACATAACTTACAAACTGATCACTCCGATAAGTCTGGCACCCATCTGACACCGTACAGAGTTATTCTATATTATTGATTATATTTCCTACCTTGTATGTTACATGCCCATGACTATTTTTATAACTGCCAATTTGTACTTTTTAATCTTTCAACTTTTTTGCCCAGCCCGCAACCCTCTCTCATCTTCCAATCATCAGTTTGCTCTCTATATCTGTGAGTTTATTTCTGTTTTGTTTGTTTGACTTTATTTTTTACATTTCACATATAAATAAAATCATATTGTATTTGTCTTTCTCTATCTGACTGATTTCACTTGGCATAATACCCTAGGTCCATTCATGTTGTCACAAACGGTGGGGTTTCATTTTTTTTTTTGTGGCTAAGAAATATTGCATTGTATGTATGTACCACATCTTCTTTGTCCATATGTGTATCAATGGACATTGAGGCTGCTTCTATATCTTGGCTGTTGTCAATAATGCTTCAGTGATCATAGGGGTGCATATAGCTTTTCAAATCAGTATGTTGAATTTCTTTAGATAAATACCCAGAAGTAGAATTGATGGGTCATGTGGTAGTTTTATTTTTAATTTTGTGAGGAAACTCCATATTGTTTTCCATAGTGGCTGCACCAATTTGCAATCCCACCAACAGTGCACCAATGCTCAATAACACTAATCATTAGGGAAATGCAAATCAAAACCACAATGAGATATCACCTCACACCTGTCAGGATGGCTATTATCAATAAATCAACAAACAAGTGTGGCCAGGATGTGGAGAAAAGGAAGCTCTGGCTCTTTTTCTTCAGCTTCACTTCCAGCAATCCTTCCAGCATCAGACAAGTTTACAAAAACAAAGAAATGGGTCTCAGCTGGATTTCTTCATTGCAAAAACCTGTGAAATTGAACTTCATGCCCTTCTGTCCTGTGTGCCCCACAAGAACACAGAGCTATACACCTCTTTCTGTTGATGGAAGTAATATAACACAGCCTCACATTACATCCTTCCTGGCTGAGCTGTATTTCCATAGAAGAGGATGGTGTAATTGGGTCAAAGAAGGACAGGACTGAAACAGATATGGGTTCAAATTCTAGCTCAGCCTTTTAGTAGTTGACTGAAGTCGGACATGTTATTTTCTCTTTATAACCCTTACTTTTTTCACTGGTAAAACGGACTAATAGCACCTACATCTTATGACAAAGGTGCTTGAACTTTAGCATGCACTAGAATCACTTTGGCTTGTTAAAACACAGATTGGTAGACCCCATTCACATGGGATTCAGCAGAACCATGGTTGGATCTGAGAATTTGCATTTCTAACATGTTTCTTGGCAATGCTGCTGCTGCTGCTGTGCAAGGAACTGTATTTAGAGAACTATTGTCTTAATAATGTTTGTGATTTTTCTTTCTTGTTCTCTTTCATGGAGGTGTAATAGTGCACATATCTTAAGTGTATAGCTCTATGACTTTTTAAAAAATCTTTTAAAATTTATTTTTAGAGAGAGAGGAAGGGAGGGAGAGAGAGAGGGAGAGAAATGTCAATGTGTGGTTGCCTCTAGCATGCCCTCTACTGGGGAACCGACCTGGCCCACAGCCCAGGCATGTACCCTGACTGGGAATCAAACCAGAGACCCTTTGGTTCGCAGGCTGGTATTCAATCCACTGAGCCACACCAACCAGGTCTCCACATTAGTGATTTTTTACATATGTGTATCCCCTTGTATGTGCCACCTATCCCAGAGTATTTCCAGCATCCAAAAAGTATCCTTTGTGCCCTTTCCTAAAGATAACCACTTTTCTGATTCACATCACCATCTGTCAATTTTGCTTATTCTTGGATTTTTATAAATGGAATCTTATAGTATGCACTCTTTGTGTCTGGCTTCTCTGTTTGGCTCAATATTATGTCTGTGAGAGTTTGCCCTTTTTCACTGTCATGTAGTATCCTATTAGATAAAGAAACCATAATTATTTATCTATTCTACCATTGACAGAAATTTAGGTTATTTCCAGTTTAGGGCTATCAGAAGTGGAGGTGTTGTGAACATTCTCATACCCCTCTTTTGGAAGACTGAGAACTTGTTTCTATTAGCCATCAACATAGCTGGGTAATTGCTTGGTCATAAGGAGTGTATTTGATTGGCTTTAGTCAATGCTACTAGTTTTCCAGTGGTTGTACCAATTCACACTCCCATCAGCAATGTACGGGCATTCCAGTTGTTCCACATCTCCAGCTCTTCTGCTCCTAGGCAAGCCAGAGTGAGTGTGGGGGGCCTGTGAGAAGGCATACTGCTTCCTCTGTGGCCCTGACTTTCATGGTCTCCTCGGCCAGTGTAGGCGTTCAGCCCATGTCCAGCTTTCCAACCTGATCACCAGCTCTGGGTGTGATATTGGTCAAATCCTTCTGCTTCTATCTACCCTTTCTCATATATAAAATGATAATGAAGATAATTGCTTTCCTCAAGGTATTTCTGATAACTAAATAACATGAAAAATCCTCTCATGGCAAAAGCCACACAAGTGAAGAGCAATTAACTATGTTTGGATAAATGAAGATAGCCTGAGTATTTAACCCCACCTCCAGCTCTTTTCACAAGACTGTACTAGCTAGCCAGTATCTGCATTTCTTTTCATTATTTTATTCTCTCGACCTGCAGTATGCACACTTCAGTAAGTGTAGACAAAGACTGTGGAACCTGGTCCATCTGCAGACAGCCGCCTCCATTTCTGCAGAGGTCAGTGGTGGCACAGCCTGGTCTTCCTGGCAAGGAAGTCCTCGGCCTGCTCCAGGCTCAGGGAAAGTTCTTTTCATTCAGACTGTGGCAAGGGACTGAGGATTGGTGAAGGCAAGGCTATGTTTTTTTTTGGCTATGTTTCCTGATTGGTGATCTCAGAACCCTTTAAAATCTAGGAGGGAAGCCTATTTGTTTCATAAGAGGGAGCACCCAGGTGGAGAGAGAACTTGAATGCCAGAGCCAACATGAAGGAAGTTCTGGTGTTAGAATATCTTTGGCTTTACCGGTGCCAGGAACAACACCTGCACAGCTTGTTCTGGAAGTGCATTGTACAACTCTGGGGCGTGACATTCCCATCCTATTCATTGTAGATTTGTATATTTATTGTACTTTTCTGGCACGCAGCAGATAGTAAAGTACCTCAATAAAAGGATGCTTTGTTCTAACTTGTACAAAGTATCTCAGAAGCTGGTGATGGTGCTGATCAGATGTTGAGTCCCTTCACTCATTCCCCAGCTGTGGAGTTCACTCCGCATCTCCCCTCCTAGCCTCACATGTGGTTGTTCCTCCCCTCAAGGCAATGCCAGACCCTGGTGTGCCAAGCTTAATGGGCTGGGCTTGGGCACTCCTTGGCTAGAGCCAACATCTGCTTGTGGGGAGAATGGTCTCAGGGTCCAAACAGACTGAGTGAAGTTTCCAGTTACTATGTATGTATGTATGTATTTAATCTTCATCTGAGGATATGTTTATTGATTTTTAGAGAGAGAGTATGGGGGGAAGAGAAAAAAGTAATGAGAGAGAGACATCAACATGAGAGAGAAACATTGACAAATTGCTTCCCATAGGTGCTCTGACCAGGGATTGAACCTGCCATCTTTTAGTTTATGGACAAGACTCCAACCAACTGAGTCACCCAGCCAGGGCTACAAGGCTTTTAAAAACCCCTTTCTCCCAGAAAGCTCCAGGGAGTAAATGCTAGCTAGCACCAGCTCATACCCAATACCCCAGGAATAGGAATATCTTACTCCATCATTCTAGAAATGTGGAGTGAACTATTTATCCCTCTGCTTGGAGTTAGGACTTCTTTTGGACTTTTTCCGTCCTAGCTGTGCGGAAAGAGCTTTGACCAGGGGACTAAACCCTGGACTGTAATCCCCTCCTCCTACTCCAACCCTGGACAATTCACCTTACTTCTCTGGGATGTAGTTCTTTTAAAAAAACATATGCTCATTGATGGTAGGGAAAAGTGTAGGATCCCAAATCACTCCTTTCTCTATTAAATCCCATCCCAGGTGCCTGGCGTACTTTTTTTTTATGCCTCCCACTCTTGATTTCTTTTCTCAGGCTTTATGTTAAAAGTCCACCGCTGGTCTGGTTCCTCCCACGTTGAATTCTTTCTCTGCCATTACTTCTATTAGCTTCTGACTTCACGTTAATTTAGTCCGAGGTTGGGGGTGAGGGTTGGGCTTGTGTTTGTTACACAGACAGCTTCTCCTCAGGCTCTGCCTTGTGCAAATTAAACCCATGCTGTTGTTCTTTATATTTCTTGGCACTGAATCCTTACCAGAACTTTAAGTGAAATCTTCAGATTATTTTATCCTTCCCCTCCCCTCAACCCTGCCCTTTAGAGTGTGAGATCTTCAGCATACCAGCAATAGTTAAGTGCCAGGGTTTGTAGTTACAAAGGAGTGTGTGTCTTAGTGCCCTTGATGGGGGTGATGGGAGAAAGCTGCAAAAAGGGCAGGCAGGGTATCTGTTCTCTGTCTTAGCAAGTGAAGATATGCACACACCTCAGCCCAGGAATGAAGATTAGGCACCGGGAGAATTTACTGAAGGGGAGGAATGTGGGCTTGCAAAGTCTGTCTCCGTGAATGCATTCAAGCATTCCTGGATGCCTGCTCCCTATGTGCTTGGGGCTGTGAATCCAGGGGTGAGCAAGACTCAGAGCCCCTGCCCTCATAGAACTTACAGTGCAGGTTGGGAGAAAGAGGTAAACAAACACACCTCATAATCCTATCTTTACAGCTGTGGCTGGGGGGAGAGCTTTTTAATAAAGATTTGAAATTTAAAAGGCATAGATAAAGAGATTGATATACTTGAAGACATCAAAAATTTGAAGTTCTGTATAATAAGAGACAAACATAAACAAAATTATGATTAGAAAATATTTACCATATCTATTAACACACAAAGGATATTGTCCTGTGTTGTATACTATGCTACAAATAAAAAAAATAGGAAAATGGGCAAAGGATAAGCATGAGTTATCTATTGCTATACAACAAGTTGCTCAGACATGACTTAGTCTTCTCCTTTTCTAATTTTTTTATAAGACAAGTTTTATTTAGAAAGTCACAGGGGTGGAAGAAGTAAGCCATGGAAAAGAAGAGCCAGCTGGGCTGCGTGAACTCAGGAAACAAGTTACAGAGGCAAAAGAAGGGCCCTTGGTGCTTAGGAGAAAGAAAGCAAAGAGCCACAGCTAAAGGAAGAAGGCCCAGGCGGAGAGAGCGTGTACACTAGCAGGGTCTTCTTGCTTGAGGTCTCCCACGAAGCTGCTATGGAGGTGTTGCCTGGGTCTGCAGTCATCTCAAGCTCCACTGGGGGTGCTCCGCTTCCAAGCTTACCAATAGGATTGTTAACGGAATGCTGTTCCTCAAAGGTTGTTGGACCGAGAGCCTCAGTTCCTTGCTGGCTGTTGGCTGGAAGCCATGTTCAGTTCCTTGCCAGGTGGGCTTCTCCACAGCATGGCTCAAAATATGGCAGCTTGCTCCATCAGACTGAAGAGCTACAAAGAGAGAAAGAGTGCTAACAAGGTAGTGGTCTTTCCAAACCGAACATTGGAGGTGATAAATTAACATCGTTGCCGTTTTTTACTCATTTGCATGTCACTCAGTCCTCAAGGGAAGGGGATTACGCAAGACCATGTACACCAAGGAAGAGAGGACCATTGTGGACCATTTAGAAGTCTGCCCATTACAGGATGTGAATGGGTAATCTCTGGACACAGGAATGACCTATAAACTTATGAAAAAAATGCTCAGCTTCACTAATAATGAGGGAAATTAAAATTAAAATAATAGAGAAATTATGCTTTATCCATACATAAAAATGTGATGAAAATTAAATCTAGTTTTGGTAAGAATTTAGGGATACAAGTATTGTTATATAGTTTTTGTAGAAGAGAAAATGAATGTTAAATATAAAGATACACATAACTTTTTGGCCAGCAAAGGAACTTCTAAAGTGCCAGAAGTCTCATGTTCAAGAATGCTCATTGGAATAGTGCCTGTGATAGGGAAAAACTGGAAATCACAGGAATGCCCAGTTATAGGTTTGGCTAAGTAATTATGAGACATCTAACCTATGGGATTCAAGCCAAAGATAAAAAGAATGCAGTATAGCAGGTCTTCAAATAAGGTTGTTTTATTCAACGTCATTTTGTTACACTATTGATCAGATGCCATAGAACTTAACTCTTGTTCATACTGATTAGCCTATGTTAAAATTTGTTTTGTTATATGTCACTTTGCTGGAGTTCCAAGGACATATCAACAATGTTAAGTGAGAGCCTACTGTGAATGTAATGGTCTACAAACCACATTTTTAAGTAAAGATATGAAACTGCAGAATACTTTGTGTAATATCAAGTAAAAAAAAAACAAAAGCATAGAACAAAACCAAACCATTACTTTTCTCTTTTAAAATAAAATTTTAAAACATTTTATTTATTTATTTTTAGAGACAGGGGAAGGGAAGGAGAAAGAGAGGGAAAGAAACATTAATGTGTGGTTGCCTCTTGTACGCCCCCTACTGGGGACCTGGACTGCAACCCAGGCATGTGCCTTAGACTGGGATTCAAACCAGCAACCCTTTGGTTCACAGGCCTGCTCTCAATCCACCCAGCTACACCAGCCAGGGCCAATTATTTTTCTGTGTGCACATATTGAGTGCTGATAACATATTGAGATTGTGGAAGGACACTGACCAAAGTGAGGACAGGGGAATTAGAAAGGAAGAAAGGTAGCTAAAGGAGGTTTTCCCTTCATCTGTATAGTCTTACATTTTACACCAAGAATGTGTACATGCATTATTTGTTTAATTAAAAAATAACTGAAAAGAGTGGGTATTTTTGAAACACACAATTACCATCAGTGGAAAATTGTACTATTAGAGAGTTATCTTGAGAATCAGAAGTTCTTCCTCCCAGGAAAAGAGTGGACTATAGCCATAACCCTCAACCTGTACCCTGAATGTTGTTGAGGGATCTAAACCAGATGAGGTTACAAAGGCTAGAAACTAGACCAGCCTCAGCATAGAGAGAAGAAAGTCTGATAGGCAAACAAAAATAGAGGGGACTCTGTGAACTTTCGGGTCTGCTCCCCACACTTCTCTGACATTGTCTTCTTGTGGCAAAATATTAAACAGGTTAGAAATGCTGTATGTCCTACAGGCCTGTGGGCACCTTCGCTTGGGATCATCCAGAACCTCAGCAAATAATGGTGAGATAAGATGAATATTCAGACTCTCTCCTGGGCTATAACATCTGCAAGGCTATCATTTCCAGTGAACTGTGGTTAACGTACTGGAATTTTTCCACATAGTTAGTAAATAGTCACTGTCATGTGTGCCAGATCTCTTTCCATCCACACCCCACACCTGGCACCTTTATCTCCCCCTGGACCCGCAGCTCCCCATGAATTAGCAGGAAGAGGAAATGTCTGGCATACCAGGGGCCCTGGGACCTTGCTCGATACGCCAGCATCAGCTGTGATTGGCCAGTGCCAGGCCATTGCAATTGTTAATTAGGTGTCTATGTTTTAGAAAACTTAGGATGCATGGCATGAGACGGTAAGGATGCCAACCTACGTGGAATTATTCAAAGAAGGAACAGGGTTAGTGGACATGATAATGCCTCTTTCTTTCTCCCCTTTAGATGTGCATCATGATAGTGATGGGAGAAATAGAATTGGAAGAAAGTTAGAAAACTTACTGTAATATTGGGGCCAATGATTTTTTTTTTAAAAAGTGCCCTCTGGTTGACTTTAGTTTAGATGTATCTGATGATAGATGCCACCCTATTAACAATGCATCCTAACATTCCTTTGCGTGGGCCAACACTGAAGAAGGGCAATGCAACATAGGAGTGCTGCAACGAAAGCATGTGTGGAAATAAAGTGCTTTGGGAGCCCAGACAAAAGGATGGGTCAAGGAAGGCTTCCTGGAGGAAGTGATGCTTGAGCCTATCTGACTTTTGGAGACAAATAAGAATTAACCAGCTGAAGAGAAGAATGGGTATTTTAGGTAATGATAAAAGTGACCAGAAAACAAAAGGTCTTCAAAGAGAGGTTTAACATGACTGGGAAAAAGTGTGGATCATGAACTGGGAGGAGGCTGGGCACAGGGGCCAGAACAGGTGTAGGCAGGAGACTATAGTGATCTAAATAATGCAGGGAGAAATGAACCCTGCTGAGCCCAAACAAATTGCCCCATTTCCTATCTAGTCCATGCTGCCTGAAAGTCTCTTTATTCCTCATTATACTTGATTCTCCTTTTCTAAAATTAAACTCTGTGCTTTACCTCTCTTCCTCCCCTTCCCCCAAGAAACAGGTTGAATTTTGCATGAAAGCTCTAACAAGATGGGAATCTTAAGCAACAACTAAATTTGAGTCTTCTCTGGCAAAGATGTAACCCATGGCTTCCAAATGACTGACTAGAGATCACAAGCCCTCGGTTCTTGACACCAAGGGGCAGACAGAATTCACCTGAGACAGATGAATACAGAATGAAGCATATGAGACAATAATTATAGACTAGAATTCTAGGTCTGAAAGGGCTTGTCTTGGGGAGACAGATGGACACTTGTTGCCACCTCAGATTCAAAATCCTGGAGGCCACACCATCAGGCAGCCTGCAGATGTCACCTTCTCCTTCACCCCGTCCCTATACTGACCAGGATGCTGGCAGGGGATGGGACTCACCAGGCTCTCGTGAGACCGGGGAGTTGTGATTTGTTTCTTCCAAGCAGAGTTTGGTGGTGAGAATTCTGACTGATTCTGTGCCTGTTTAGCTACTCTAATGGTTCCTGGCCAGGATACTGAGGACAACATGTTGTTCACATCTGCAAAATGAGAAAAACAATAACCTTGCCGAGCTCCTTTGTCCATGCCCTGGGACCACGTGCCGCAGGAACAAGCTTACTCTGTAATTTCTAGTTGCCATCTTTCCCGCAGCTCCTGGGGATAGAGGCCTTTTTGCAGGAAGCCTGTGCTTTGGGGCTTAGACAAACCTTGTGGTAGACTTTTGGGTCGTGTAAAAAGAGGACATTCAGCTCCTGTTTCCAAATGGTGAGCTCAAGAGGATGAGAAGATAATCTGTTCTGTACTAGAGATGCCTCTCTGTGGATGGTTTGCTGGACTGGGTTGACATAGCTCTGGCAGGCAGGAACAAGGGTTTGCTTTATTTGCTTGTGGTTTGTTCCTCCTTATTGCTGGGAGAACGTGGAGGTACTCAGGTGGAACAGAACCCCAGAAGATGGCTTGAATAATGACAATAGGACCAACAAGGAGAGGAGACGGGTCATTTTTCTTCACTCTTCATCAAATCTAGCCAAGTTTTGAGAGGTGTACTTCATGTAGAAGCACATGGCCAAAGACACTTGGTGGCAGCGGGGTCCCTGCAATGTGGTAGTGAGTGAGGTGCAGGGGCTAAGGAAGGGAGGGTTAGAGGGGCTTCCCCAGTGGGCACATGTGGTCAGCTTCATGGCCATGATGTCCAGTGTGCAGTTGAAGGTTGTTTGCTTTTTCTTTTTTTTTGTTTTCTAATTGTTCTCAAATCCTCACCAACATTCTGTAAATGTTTAGTCCTTCCTGGTCTTACTAAACATGGATAAATTAAGCCAGAGCTAAAGTCTATACTGGGGGCAAAGAGTTCTGGGGAGAATGCAGCTGTAGCAGCAGGAGGCAGAGTGAAGTAACAGCCAGGTTGCCCCAGGGGTGGACAATGGCCCCCGGCCATGCAGGAATACTTGGGCAGGAATTCTAGAAGGACAAATTTCCCAGAGATGCCCAGGAACAGGACTGGAAGTCTGGAGTTAGGAGTTGTATTTTTCAGAGCTGATTCATTGTCTCCTTCCCACTCCGGGTTCTCAGATGGACAGAAGGGTCAAAGTGCAGTGTCAGTGGTGAGACACCTGGCATCAGAATGAAAGTCCTAGTCTACATTTGAGTCTTGACGTTAGCTGCCTGAGGTCTGACAGACAGAGCTTCACTGAGCTGTGTGAAGGATGGCGATGCCTTTGCCTGACAATAGCAGGGATTCAATGGCCTTGGCCAGTGAGTCCACCATCACCTCCTCAAAGGGATGGATGGACCAAGAGAAGTCATATTCCTGCCAGCTCCCACCTCAGGCAAACTACCCCATCCTGGGGAAAGAGCAAGAATGAAGCAAAGGGCACAGGTTTCTTTCTCACACCTAGGGAAGAATAGTTCTCTCTATACGTATTAGGATTAGAATGATCCTTGAAGGAGGGAGAACCTGGGAACCTGCACTTAGACAATGGTAAACACACACACAGGACTCAACCTGGCTCTGCTACTTGTCAGCTGTGTGGCCTTGTGTGTGTTACTTAACATCTCTGAGGCTCAATGTTCTCATCTGTACAATGGGAGGTGTGATAATATCAATTTCATTTTCTGTTTGATAGAATCTGCATTGTTATAAGGATTAAATAACTTAGTACATGTAAAGCTATCAGCTTAGTGTTAACTCATTGCTGTAACTCTTATGAGTGCTTAAGTGCTCGGCACAGCTCCTGGCACACAGCCGGCAGTCAGTGGTGGGGGTGGGATCTGCCATTTTATCCTGGGGGTGGTGAATGAAAGTCAACACTAGGTAGCCCGACCCTGCGTGGGAGTGGTCACTGGGAGGGGCAATGATTCTGGGCATGGCCTGCTTTTCAGAGGAAATATAATAAATTGTTTCAATAATAGTGTTGGGGGAGAAATTCCTTTTCCAAGTAAGGCTGGTGATTTACTCTCCAGTTGTGAGTATATAATGTTGCTAATGCAGGGTGTGTGACCCTAGCTCTTCTAAACTTTCAGCGCCTGTGGCTTTCAGCAATCCCTGCCTTCTGCTCTGGAGAAGGGGCCTGTCTCTCCTGTCCCGCTTCAGCCCCTCCCTGCAGCCCCGGGTGGAAACTGAACTCTCGGAGCCCCTGCCAAAGGGAGGCTGGGCTCGGGTGGCCCACTTCCTCACTGAGCACAGGACGAGGCAAGAGGCCAAGGCGATTTCCTCTCTTTTACTGCATCATAAAAATGCATCTTATTCTGCACGTGACACCTCTCGAGTGCTCACGTCCAGGCCCTGATTAGCAGATAATCTCATAAAGACCTGCAGTCCAGCTGCCAAGACCCACCTGTGGGGGAAAGAGAAGACCCTGACGAAAAACTCTTCCCACAGCCTCCAGGGTGTGTTCTCTGGGTTCCTGTCCCGTCTGGGGATGATCCCAGCCCTCCTGCTCCTTGGTGGCTTGGCCCCCTGCCCCCAGCTTTACCGTCTCAGAGAGAAGGCTGCCCCTAACCACCCAGACTCTAAAACAGGACCTATCTTCTGACTAAGTCACAGAAGTGATAAGCTGAGAACCTTGGCAATTGTCTGCACCCTTTCATTTTCCTGATGAGGAAAGTGAGGCTTAGAGACATGAGAGGACTTCCCCCGGGTCACACCACCAAGGAACGGTAGAAGAGAGATCAAAATCCAGGGCCCCCGACACTCATTTAACAGAGCCATTGCCTACCCCACGCTGACTATCCTCGGGTCTCTTTCTTGGCCGAGTGTTCATTGCATCAGAGCCACCAAGAAATACCTGCTGAGGTGGGGCCTATGCTCCCTGGTGGCCCTGGTGCTGCCCTTCCACCTGTTCTGCTCAGCAGGGACACCCAGGAGGGGCAGGGCATTCTGGACTGTGGCTGCAGCAGAGTCCTCCGTGGAGCATGACTATCCATTAGATCCGCGGGAGCATCCACGCAGCAGCGTGCCATCACTGTGAGGCCTAAACGGAGTTATGGACAGATGTGGCCCTTGCAGGGGACCAGCACAGGCCACTCTTCTTCCAGCCCAGAGAGAGCACAGAGCAGAGGAAGTGGCACAGGCTTGGGTGTGGGACAGCCCTGAGCAACAGACCTGAGTTCTAGTCCTGGCACTGCCACTTTCTGGCTGTTTCGCATTTGGCCACACAATTCATCTTTCTGAACCACGTTTAAAACTAAAACTAAAAATTGCTGGCACCATAAGCTTTTGTGAGGATTAAAAGGGATTCTTCATAGATAGGACCAGCATAAAGCTTGGCTCATGCTAAGCACTCAGTACACAGTTATCATTACTATTATTATTATTACTGTTATTATCTCTACGTACAAAATAAGGCAAACCTCAAATCGCAAACCTCAAATTTGTCATAAAAAATAGTGAGATTATTCCTGCCCCACAGGCTTAACCAAAAGTTTATGGAAAAGCACCGAGCGGGTTCTCTAGCTGGTGTTAGTTTCCTTCCTTCCTCCTGGCAAGTCCGTGAGGGAGTCCTGGTGGGCAGAGAGAAATGCAAGTTAACTGAAGGCTCAGGCTCAAGTTCTAGAGTTCCACTATGGGGGTTAATACCTATACTTGCATAATCTCTATGTAGATCATGATGTATACGCTGTCAGTCTTTTTCTTTCTTTTTTAAAACAAAGGCAAACCATTCTATTTTATTTTTTAAAAAGATGCATGCTTGTTATAAATAACACTAATAAAGTTTAAAGATAAAAGTAGTAAGATAAATCCCAAATGCTACTACTTATTAATAACCCTTAATGATAACAAACACTATGTGTTTATCTTTGTATTCATAGCCATAGATAGAAAAACAGATATCTAAAAACACTTAATAAAAACGAGATCATAACTTTACATTCCATTTTTAAATATGAAGTGTTACCTTTCACTGTCCTGGAATTTAGCAGAAGACAATATGGTGGAGTAAAACCACAGGTTATTGAATACATGCTTCTTTCCTGCTGGGTAGTATTTCATGAAAAAAACCCTCTGAAGGTTAATCCAAGTGATCATTGCCAACGAGAGGCAGCAGCCATCATTTCTTTGTAAACTTCACGTTTCAGTGTGAGTATCGAGTGTGTTTGGGTTGTGGCAAAGGAGGGCAGGAGCACTCTCACATCTCTTCCCGCTCTGCTTCCCGCACAATTGGAATTTTGTTAATCAGATGATTTTTTTTACATCGTTCCGATGTATGGCTCCCACTGGCTGCTCTGTGACTGGACTAGCTCCTGTATTTCATGCAGCTCTTTAATTCCCTTCTATGAAGTGCAGTGAGATGGAGATAATAAACAACAAAAGAATAAAACATATTAGAAAATTGTACGTGCTATCAAATAAAAGCAAAAAGGAAGCAAAGGAAAGGAGATCGGAAATGCTGCCATGGGGTGGGGCACAGATTGCCACAGTGAGTAAGGCAGTGAGGGTGAGTTTCACTGAGAGATATTGTTTAATATTAGTATCAAAGGCACATGGAATTGTTGCCTACCACTAGTGCTCATTCATGGTGTTTCAATTCTTACATCATTTTCTTTCTTTTTCTTTCTCTTTCTTTCTTTTCTTTCTTTCTTTCTTTCTTTCTTTCTTTCTTTCTTTCTTTCTTTCTTTCTTTCTTTCTTTCTTTCTTCCTTCTTTCCGTCCTTCCTTCCTCCCTCCCTCCCTCCCTCCCTTCCTCCTCCCTCCCTCCCTCCCTCCTCCCTTCCTTCCTTCCTTCCTTCCTTCCTTCCTTCCTCCCTCCCTCCCTCCCTCCCTCTCTCTCTCTTTATTGGAAGAAGGTCATTGTCACACAGTTTTGTTCAAGAAGGACACACGGGTGCTGTATTCCTGGGTTTCTCAGGTTTAAGAAAGTCTGGTGCGTTTTCACATTTAACAACATTCTTGTGTGGCTACAATATCCTGGGGTGCACTTTCTTTCTCTTAAACTGTCGTGAACACTGTCTCCCGGCACTAAATGTTGCTGCGGAGAAGGCTGAGGCCAGCATGATTTTAACCCCTTGTAAGGGTTTGCTTTTCCTGACTGAATGTTTGAGATGTCATTTTTAAAAACTAGTATACAGAGTACAGCACAGATAACACCCTCTTTTATTATAAAATCTTTTATTGAAAAATCATGAGCATGTAATTTTGTTAGATAACAGTATCACACTCAAGCACACCATATGACATTTTAGGTGAAATGTTCAAATTAACACTATAAATTATTATACCCATATTATTACCCTACCCAGCACACTCAAGCAGGTGTTACTCCTGCTGGACCCTGTGGACCTATCTTGAGCTGTTTGTATTAAATTTTCCTGGAACATTGTATGTCTTTCAATTTGTGTATTCAATTTTTTTCTTTATTTAAATAATTTTTAAAATTTTACCTTTGAGTTCGGATGCTTCTTATCTTTTATTTTGTAAGCTTTTAAAAATCTATTAGCTTTTCTATACTTGCTTCAAATATTTTTGTTTTAATCTGCACTTTCTGTGATTGTATCACAACCTCATCCATATAGGTAATTTATTCTCAGTGGAATATACCTGTTCTTTGTCCTAACTTTTGTATTTGTTGTATAATGATGTGGTTTGGGTCCTTGATTTGTTTCCTTAGATCCTCAATTTCCCTCTTTGTTTTAAATCTCATTATCTTGTCTTTCAGTCCATCTGTTTCTGAATTTATATTCTTATTAAGATGTTCTATAGCATGAAAGAACAGAAAAATGTCCTTTTGTTCTTTTGCTATGTTTTCATCTAGGCTGGTTCTTTGTTTTCTCTCTATTCTTCCTTTCTTCCTCCCTCCCTCCCTCCCTCCCTCCCTCCCTCCCTTCTCTCCCTCTCTCCCTCCCTCCCTCCCTTCTCTCCTTCCTTCCTTCCTTCCTTCCTTCTCTCATTCCTCTTCCCTCCTGCCTCCCTCCCTTCCTACCCCACCTCACTTTATTTTTTCTCCTTTCATAATATGTTTGCACAGTTCTTTCATAAATAAAAGAGGAATTTTTATGATGCTATTTCAACTTACCAAAATAACATTTGTAGAAGCTCGTTATAAAGTGTCTGATTCCATTTCCCTGCTTTAGAAAGTACCATCTGGGGAATACATTTGAATCTATGTTTTGTTGCCTAAGACTCTGAAGAGCCTCAGGGCCTCCATTTCTAACTGTTTCCCCTGCATGCAGTGTGGTGGGCTGAGCCGTGGATTTAAGCAGCGGGCTTCATGGGGCTTCCTGACTGGCTGGTAGGTTTGGACATAGACCAATGTGGAAAATGCCAGGACCAGGAACTATAGAAGCCCATAGAAACTGACTTGAAGGAACTAGAATTCCAACTTTTGGCATTTAAACTGCAAACTTAGAATTAATATCTTACAGTGGCTGAGATAGCTTATGTTCTGGAGATAGAGAAATGGATGATTGGTCCAGCCCCTGAAACTTACTTTCCTGGTTTTGTAACCTTGACCCTCTATTTTCCCATCTGTAAAAATGGGATAATAGTGGTATCTTTCTCATAGAATTGTTGTGAGGATTAGATGAGGTAATTACCTCAGTGGTGGCAGCATTAACAAATGCTAGCATTTTCTATCATAACCAGTATTACATGAAGTTCTGATATTGATATCAGAGAATGTCTGATCAGGAGTTGTCACTGAGTAGTAGACATAGGTTACAAAAGTGATGCGGAGTTAATTTGGTGCCAGCCACAGTGTTTAAGGCCGTTGGTTAATCACCACAGGAGAACCCCAGACTATGGTTGGGAGGCGGTGGAGCTCAGCCTCCCTCCTCCACGGTGCTACCCCCTGGGAATTTGTTAAAAATGCAAATCGTCAGGCCCTGTTCCACACACCTACTGAGTCAGAAATTCAGGAACTGAGCCCTGGAAATCTGTGCTTTCACAAGCACTCTGGGGGACTATTCCAGAGTGCTCTGGAGTCTGAGAGCCATTCTGCCTTCTCCTGGTGGGCTAGTGTGCGGGGCACTGAGAGGCCAGGACGAGAAAGGGCAGTAACCCTAGAGTGCTTAGGTCAATATCTCAGAAACATGAAGTAGACTGTGACCCTGTGGCCAGAACATAGACTGAGTTGTGCCTGTTCAAAGTCAATGAGCATTTTAATAGGCACAGGAATGACCTGTGTATTCCTCTAAAGACATCTCTGTAGTATCTGTGTAAATGTGGGCACTCCTATGCTTAGCTATTTTTTTAGTGAACTATAATTTTGCTTATAAAGTGATAAATATAACAAAATAAATTGACACCCATAGTTTTGGTAAAAATCTGGGACTCACCATGAATCCAGAGTAGCCTCTGCCATCTGGTGGTAGCATACCCCTTTGGGTTCAATGGCAATAGTTTCAGGTTGAAGATCTCAGAGAGAGAGAAATGGGGGGGATTTTTAGGTCTGAAGAAATGAGGAAAAGGTTTCCCACCATATCAAGTCATCATGGCTTCTCCTCAGAGAAGCAGGGTAGGGAAGAACATGGATAGTAGAGTCGGACAAAATTGGGTGAGAGAAACCCTTGGAAAGGTAGTGAATATCTCTGAGCCTCAGTTTCCTCATTTTGAAATGGAGATGATAGTATAATAATGCTTCTATCTGCAAATTATTGGGGGGTCAAATGAGGGAATTGGTTGAAAACAGATGGATGTGTTTGTAAAACAGTTATGAGCTGCCCAGATGTGAGTTGTTTATTATTTATGTTCAGAACTTGGTCTATCATTGTGGAATGTCATGCTTTCTGTTGGAGGAATTCTAGATGTTAGCAAACAGGTGGAGAAGGTATTTGGTGTTTGGATTTGTCTTGAACACTTTGAAAGAAGGACCTAGGAGAGGGAGCTTTTGCCCTGAGGTTGTCCCAAGTACGATTTAGGAAGGAAAAAATCACAACCAACTCTGCCCCACTGATGTGGCGGGGCAAGACAAGCAAGAATCCTGGATTGAAGCCATCCTGTTGCATCTTGCCCCTGTGTTGTCTTGACTTGAGGAAGGAAGGACAGAAGAGAAGACTGAATGGAAGTTTGCAGAGACAACGGTGGGAAGGAGAAAAAGGGGGAGAGTGAAGCACAACAGAGAGGGCAAGACAGGCCAGAAGGAGAATTTGTGACAGAGAGAGAAGAAGAAAAGAGTAGTTGGAAGACAGCAGGTTAAAAGAAGGGTCAGATAGAGGGAAGAAGGAAGAACGTGTGCCTTGGTACAGCTGCCCTAGTAGTGTCTGGGCCTTTCCCACAGGCAGCACTTTCTGTGAGTCAGCTTCTGCCACTGAAACACTTTTTTCTTTAGGGATCTCGCGCTTTTGTGCATGAGAAGTGTTTGGATCCAACGTGCTCAGTGAAAGGGAAGAGTCATACTTTGCTGGAAAAAGAGACCAGATGTCTTTGAAATCATCTAAATTGTCTCTATTTTTTTAAAAAAGTTACTCTTTCCATTGCTGCCAGATCTGAAAGTCCAATTTGCCAGGATAATATATCCGGTGTGGGTAAAGATTTCCAAACTTGGAGTGTTTGTCACTTAGCAACCTGCAGGCGTGAAGGGCCCACTTGGGCTTGGCCATTGAAGCTTTCAGGGACCCAAGGCTCACTCAGCAGTGGGAGACGGGCTGAGGAAGAACGTGGGCTCACTCGGGCCTGGAGCCCACTGTCTCTGCCTTTCCAGATTTCTTCCCAGGTATCTGAGGCTAATAGAATGTAAACAGAGAAAGAAAGGGACGTAGAGAGGAAGGGAACAGCTTAAAGGGAAAAGTTGAAAAGCAAAACACAAATTGTGCCTATGACTAGATCCTGGCCTTCAGCACACATCCAAATAACTACTTCTCAAGTGGTTTGGAAGGGATACTTTCATTCTTTCAAAAAGGCTATTTTTAATATATATTTTCTCTATGCACATTATCATTATTGCTATTTTCTCTGCTATTCCTTAGGAAGAATGTGTTCAGCCCCTACATGGTGGGTTGTACATGCCTCTTCTTGGTGGCCCAGGCCCCAAGCAGAAGTTTGAGGCCTCATGTTTTAAAGGAGACTCATTCATTCACTCATCTACATTCTGTTGGGGACTGGAAAATGAGGCGTAATTTCCCTAATATCCAGTCTCCCTCCTGTTGGTAATTACTCTGATCTTTGGCCCAGTTTCCATCTTCCTGCCCCTACACAGTTTTTGCACTGGTAAAAAAAATGTGCCTCTACAATGTGGTCCAAACCTAAGCAAACATGCATAATCCCACCTTGTAGCCTTACCATTGGTTCAGGGGTGGGCCTGTGCCCACCTTCTGACTATTGATCTATAAGAAGAGGGAGTTGCTGCTGTTGGCTAGGAGAGCTCATTCGAAGTTTCTGGGTGTGGCCCCCTATTGTCCTCTCTGGATGCTTGCAGCCATTGTTGGGACCATGAGAGGCAGGCAGTCTTCAAGTGAAAATGAGTCTGTGAAAGGCAGGATAGAGAGGAAACAAATGAATAAACAAGCAAATTCTTGATGGTATGGTTAGGTCACTAAATCAAACTCTTCCTGAAGCCCAGCTTTTCCTTGCATCTCTACTTATATAAACCAATAATTTTCCTTTATTGTTTAAACCAGTGTAAGCTGTGACTTAGAATCAAACATTCCTTATTCATGCAGTAACATTTATTGAGCACCTACTCTATGCCTGGCACTCTATAAAATGTTTTTATGTGTATTATTTTCACTAATCCCCATGGTAACCTGGCAGGGAAGGCTTAACATCCTCATGTTTCAGCAGAAGACAACTGCAGTTCTAATACAGGAGTGGGCAAAAGTAGGTTAACAGTGTGAATAAAACAGTTTATTTTTGTATCACTATTTATTAATCATTGTATAATTTATTTGTATCACAACCGTCAATCTCCTTTGGCCCACCTCTGTGTTGGAGTGGCTTGTGGCAGAGGCGGAGTTTTAACCCAGGGCCACCGACTCCCGAGCACTGGCTCAGCCCTGCGCTCAGACTCAGCTGACAGCAGAGAGCTCTACTCAAGCAGAGGTGGGAGGGAGAGCTGAGAGAGAAAGTGCCTGTGAGCTCAGAGCTGACAGGATTGATGAAGGCCAAGACGAGGACCTGAGTGAACTCTACAGTGAGTTCAGATGAACTGGCTTGTTCAGGGTCCTCCTGTGGCAAGGCCTCTGACACCACATGGCCCTCTTTTCAGCCAGGCCACAACTTGCTTGAAATGCCAGCGCCCTGCACACTGTGAAGAACAAATGCCAGCATCCTGCACACTGTGAAGAATTAATGACAAATACCCATCCTTATAAATGTTTGCAAAGGCTTATGAAAATGTTATTTTAGTTAACTTACGTTTCTTCATTTATTGTCTTCCATTCAATCTCCCTCTTCTCAGTTAAGACGAATCAACAAATCCCTGGAATGACAAGACCATTGGGATATGATGCTAATGGTTAATGTTCACTGTTCACTCTGGGCCGGGCACTCTTCTAAATGCCTTCCATATGCAGTTCACATGTTAGAAGGTAGTGGGTCACCACTCTCCTGTTGTAAATGCGGACATGGAGGCTCAGAGGCTAAACAGCTTGCCCAAGCTCACACAGCTAGATGTGTGCCTTCAGCCACTGTGCTGTCTCACCTTTTCACATGGTCAGAATGAACAGAATCTCCTGCCAATGTTCTTCGCAAAGAGGATACAGTAGGTCTAGTGACAGACTGGGCATGCCTGTCTCTAAGTACCAGAAAAATGCCATTCAGTTTGGAGATTAAGTATGAAAATAAAAACAGAGTGGCTATGACATTGTGAGACTGAATTCTCAGAAATACAGTATACCTTACATGCACATTACTGCCATAACTTTAAAAGTAACACTCCACCCCCCTGTAAGAAAGACCTGAAAAGATTACATAAAAATGTTTGAAAAATAAAAATGATGAGTAGAGACTAACAATGACAGACATTAAACATATTACAGATAAACCCTGGCTAGTGTGGCTCAGTGGATTGAATGCCAACTTGCAAACCAAAGGGTCTCGGGTTCAATTCCCAGTCAGGGCACATGCCTCAGTTGTGGGCCAGGTCCCCAGTAGAGGGTGCATGAGAAGCAACCACACATTGATTTTCTCTCCCTCTCTTCCCCTTCCCTTCCTGTCTCTTTCTAAAAATAAACAAAATCTTTTAAATAAATAAATAAATAAACTACAGATCATTTGTAATTAAAACAGCATGGTTCTGTGAACAAAAGTAGACAAATAGATCGGTGGAAAAATAACAAAAAGATCTTCAATACTATTATTAAGTATATACTAAAATTAATATTTCATATGTGGAGAGTTTGGCAAAAGTTAGTACCTAGATGCATATTAATTTGGGTTCTTTCTTCCTACCATATGCTAGATTAAATTATGAATAGCTTAAAAAGTGAAATATAAAAACTGAGGCCACAAAATATTTAAAAGAAAATTTAGGATCTTGAATAGGGAAGACTTTCCTAAATATTGCATCAACAGCAGGAACCATAAAAAATTTATAGATTTTACTATATAAAAACTAAATATTTCTGTATGGCAAACATGCTTTAAAATATATGAAAGACAAAAGGTTCACAACCTTAATATATAAAAAACTCATAAAATCAGTAAGATAATGTGGTGAACATAGCAATATAAAAAATGTCAGGCCACCTCCGTAAATTGTTAATGGAAGTATAAATTCTCACATGATGACATGCAATGTGCTGAAACACATCAAGGACCTTGAACATTTGACCTAGCAATTCCCCTCCCAGAATTTTATCTCAAGACAATAATCGGGCAGACATGCAAAGGCATTTGTGTAAAAGATAATCATTGCAACATTATTCATAATAATTTACAAAACTAAAATTAAGGTAAGTGGAGAATAGGTTTAATGCATGATAATATATATCCATTCAAAGAATTTTTAACCATGATTAATAAAAATGATATAGATGTATATTGGTTGACATCAAAATGTGGTCTCGATCTGTGGTTAAGTGGAAAAAGGAAGTTACCTGTATGTATAAAATATGATTATATTTGTGTATAGATATAACTCTGTTTCTCTATCTAAGCATAAAAATGCCCAGTGAGCTATTTACCTAAAAAAATAAATATATTTGATATATATGCATATATAATTTCCTCTGTTTTCCAACATTTACTAAAATAAATATACATTTCTATGTAATAAACTCAAATATATTATCAAATTATTTTGTATGTATCAAATATTACATAATAAAACAAACGAAAATGGAAGGTGTATTGATAAATATGAAGAGCATTTTTTCCCTTTTCCTAGCCTGAGTAACCAATGAATTGGCCCATTCGGGTGCAAGGAAGAACACAGGCTTGGAAACCCCACTGACCTGAACTGAAATCTCAGTTATTCTAAACCAATTTAGTAAGATTATCAAGATTAGTAAGATCAAAGATACATCTCTTAACCTTCCAAAACTCAGTAGTCTCATCTGCAAAATGAGAATAATGTTTACTTTGCATGATTATTATGCAGAATAAATTAAAATGACAACACGATTTGAACACAGAAGAGTCTCCATAAATTGCAACAAATATTCTCCTCCCTGTGCAAGCACCTCTTTGTATGCCTCCACCAACAACCCTGACTGCTCGTCCCCTCCCGACAGAGGCTCTCACAGCTCTCTGCACACACCTGCTCTGCTTTTACCCACTCCACGTGAGCTGTGAGAAGCCAGGGATCAAGCGTGCCCTCCTCTGGGTATTAAATACTTGGTTCAGTGCTTGGCACATAGTAGGGGAACATGAAATATTTGTTGAATGGATAAAGTGAATGAGTAGAAATTATAATCAATGACAATATTGAAATAAGTAAGCATTTTCCTAAGGGAACAACTGTGGAGGCCCATGCTCACTGGATATGTATATTATAATGCATTTTAAAAAACTACCTGAACACTATTTTGAAATCCCACTTCAGACATAAGACAGCTTATCATAAGATATAAGATATGTGATATGACAATAGCAATTGGAAATATTTATTGAGCACTTACCTGTGTGCCTTTAATACATACATATATAGTGCCTAGCATAATGCCATATATTTTTATATATTATACATGTGAAAGTATATATATTGTATAATATACATGTAATTTCATTTATGCCTTTCAAAAGATAAGTGGTAAGGAAACAAATGGTTGGTTAGAGAGCACGAGTCACTCGCCTCCAGTATCTAGAAGTGGCAGAATCAAGGTATGAACTCAAGTCTTTCTGGCTGATTCAATGCCCTATGCTTCTAACAACGCTCTGCAGAAAGGCATTTTGAAGACTTTATTGAGAAGAATGATAAAAGCTCTGTAGCAGCTGGACCAACTGGCCGCGACAGCACTTTAGAGAAGCCTGCAGTGGTGGGAGGGGAGGGGGAGGAAGAGTTCTATGCTGAGGAGATAGGAGGTGAGGCTGATGAAGGGAGGAGGCAGGAGGCGACAGGGAGAAATAAGACTGGGTGCTAGACAGAGTGGAAAACAGAGTGGATTCCGCTGACCGCTGTGGCCTGACATTTTGAGAGGCAGCATTCTTATGATTTGGGCATAACTGTGAATCAGGTAGAACCTATAGCATAACCGAGGCAAGGGTGAAAGTTTTGCCAATGGAATTTCATTTAGTTTTACAGTTTTAAAAGACCAACCTTTGTTGAAACAAGTATATTGATTTGTTGTGTTGACTGAAAGCAAATCGACCCTCCAGGAAAATGTTGGCAATAGGAAGAGATCTTTTACTTCCCTTCCCCCCAAGCCCTAAACTTCTCCCCCACCCTAAGCCTTTTCGGGTGTTTTATTTCTGCTAATCCTTGCTAAGAAGTAACTGGTGAGCAAGAGGTTAGCTGGTGGGGTCCCAAGGTGTGACCTTTCCCAGGGGCATTTGCATGTTAATAGAGGATACTGGGAACCCAGGAACAGCCCCCAGGTCTCAGATGAAAGAAGTCCTGAAGGTGGGTGAGAGAGGTGGGCAGAGCCCCCAGAGGCCCTGCTGGGTAGGCCATGTTGACTAGGCCTGTGTGGATGGCCGCTGGTCTGGGCTTCCCTCCAGCTGCTCTGACAAAGAAGTAGTTTGGAGAAGAACAAAGCGATTGTGTTTAGCCCCAGGCCAGTGCACCGATGCCAAGGCTCTGTGCACAGTGCCCAGCTCAGAGTCTGGGCTCACGAGGCCTTGCTTCATGGTTATACATTGAATAAATGAAGAAAGCCCTTCCTGCCTCCCCCCTACACCTTTAGCACTCTTGCCTACAAGCCCCTTAAGCCTAAAAGCCCAAGCCCAAGATCCAGGCAATTTCTTTCTACTAATAAGAACATTGCCCCCCCAAATTTCTGCCCCTTGCATTTTATTATTTTCTCCTCCTTCTAACTAGAAAACCTCAAAACTTGTGCTGAATTGCGTGACCTCACTGACCATGTTTCACGTTCCTTGGCAAACCGAGGTTAAAGCCATCTCCTTTTTAGCTGTGGCCAAACTACAGAAAATCCCTGCGTGGACGTGTTCTCCTGCACACATGCATTTCAGGGTCCTGGGAAGGGGGGTGAGGACAGGAAGGGAGCCAGGAGGACAAGACTACTTTTCTGTTTGGTCAAATTCATCAAAAATATCCAAACCCCATATGGAACATTCATCACTAATTAAATCCTAGCACCATAATTCAGAGAAAACAATTACAGCATTTAGAATTTTTAAAGGAACTATTATTGCTGCCTTGGCCCTTTTAAAAATTATGCTCCCCAAAGGACAAAATGTGATCCATTAATATGTATGTATTATTACTTTTTTTGTAAGGGAAGATTGCTGATGCCCGTGAATATGGAAGCATTTATCGGTTGCCGACAGCCTCTTAGTTGACTTGCAGTTTTAAGTGCAGTATTTTCTAGAATCTAAAAGGCTATAATATTAATTACCTTTTTGCTTTTAGCTGGTGGCCTGCCAGTTTCTGTCCCATGTTCTCTTTTTTGACCTGGCCACATGGTAACTGGTGACCCAGTGGAGGGGCTGGTCGGGCCAGGAGGAGTCACAGCCTTTACTGGGAAAGATCACATGAGCATTTACGCAGTTGAGGGCAGTTTCTCCCATCTACCTTGAATGTGCAGAAATCAGTACTTGTTTTTCATTTTCATCTGAGGCTCCTGTGCGCTGCATCTTCTGCTAGTCCCTGAGCGAAAGTCATTCTGAATTTCTGAGTCAAGTCCGTGATCCTTCCATGTCAGGTGTCCCCAGCTACACCAGGATCTGGGTTTAGTTTTCTTTTCCTCTCTCATTTTTACCCTTCTTTGTCTTGATAATTTAACAGTTATAGAGACATGAGTTAGCTGGTTCTGGCACCAAGGACCACAGTTGGCCTCTGTCCAGATGTGCTGCGTGGTTGGTGTGCGTGTGTGTGCATCCACACATGTATGTATGTATGCTTGTAAGTATACACACACATAGGAAAGCACGACTCAGAAATTTCCCTTCGGCTCCCTGATCAGTCTATTGTCACATGCATTTGGCATTCATTATCCATGAGCCTCCGGCGCCTCTGGTCCTGTGCCCTGGCTAACAGTGATTTGGTTTATAGAGATCATATGGCAGGGAAACAGACCTTGAAAGACAGAGCTCTGAGAAGCACATTTGATGAATTTCCTATGATTTGAGTCTGGGTTTATTCTTCCCTGTGGCGGGGCAGACACCCCAGAGTACACACAGCCGGCCTGGGAGCCCAGGGAGGAGTGGAGGCTGTGACAATAAGCACACTGTTTTTTTTCTTCACACGTCTCGGGTTGCATTTCCTATCTGGGAAAAAAAGAAAAGGGAGCCTTGTAAAGGATCCAAAATCTGGGCAGGAAACCACACAGAGTGAAGGTTGCCATTGTCATTAGCAATTAATGTAACCACCAGGGCTGGAAGGAGAAAGCCCTGCCAAGGCAGCCGGTGATGGGAGGGAGGGTGCAGATTGTTGGGGGGAAGGGGCTGCTTACCTCCATTCACCAGCCAGGGTTGGTTGGAGGAGTGAGCAGGGCATCTCTCAGCCACTCCAGAGAGATACCACAGTGCTTTTTTTTTTTTAAATTTTCAAACAAGGTGCCCAGGACTTGATAAGCTATATGGTGTTTCTGCCACCCATTTTCACTTTCTGTGGCTTCATGTTCAATTCTTTAGTCCCCTTGATAAAATGAGTTTTTTTTCCTGAGTCTGTTGAGATTCATTTCTAGAAAGTATTTGTTGAATGCCTTCTATGGTGCCAAGAACTCAGCGTCCTGGGCAGGAGGCTGGTGCTCATCTGTAAGGTGCTGACTGTATGTACTAGGCACATGGGTATGTACTTCCCTTCCATTGTCTCATTTAGGCATCGCCACACCTCTCTGAGCTGGGTTCTGTACTTACACCATTGTACAGTTGGCACAGCTGAGGCCCAGGGAGGTTCATTAACTTGCTCCAAGTCATAAAACCAGTACATGAGCTAGCTGAAATTCGAATCCAGGCAAATTTGTCCTTTCAAACCTATGTTCCTCTATCTTGTTTTATTTTCTATAGGAGCCTGCAGTTGAGGGAAGATTCTGTCAGGTCAATCAGTGATCAAGTGACAAGGTGATGTGGGCTGGGATAGGGGTAAGCATGGGGTCTCTGAAAGTCCAGAGAAGAGAAACCTAATCTGTCCCGGGAGGCATTCAAGGAAGGCTGCCTGGAGGAGGTAGATTTGACATTCCTCCTGTCCTCTCTTGTGTCCCAACGTTATGTGAACTTAGATTGGCCAGACTGGTTGGCATGTAAGGGGACATTCATGTATTAGTACATATGCAGCACTCACTATGTCAGTGTTGGAATGCTTTGCCGGTCTGTCCAGTCACCAAAAATGTCTGCTTCTCATGTCCTTCTCAGTAAAGTCTGAACTGCCAGCATTTCTTCTGCACGTTAGACGGATTCCATTGTACTCCTATTCCTCCTTCTCCCTCCCTGCTTTGTCTCTCTCCCACTTCATCCCTCCCCTCTCTGCCTCCACCCTCTTTCTCTTTCTTTTCTGGTAGTTTAAAAAATGCCACTTTTCATTAATGTGACCAAAATGTCATCAAGTAGTTTAATGCTCTTTAATGTCCTTGTATCGTTTACGTTTTGCGAACAGTGTGGAAATGAATCCCATCTGTGGGTTCAAGAACATCAAAAAAGTTGGACAGGTTATTTAGACGCGCTACTTCACATTGCATTAGCGTGCTCAATGTCAGGGGGCCGGGCCAAGCGCGGCCTGTCCAGGCCTCTCCCACCCCTGCCCAGCAGCCGGGGAGGCACAGATCACTTACTTCTGGAACTCAGTCGGTCTTGGGGATGGGGTCTGGAAGGCTGCCCAGAGGCCCCAGGAAAAGTGTGAAGCTTAAATAAAAAATGAGAAATGATTCAGGAAAATCTCTCTCTTCCTTTCTGCAGCCAAGACGCTCTAACAATAGCTTTTTCATCACTTGGGTGAGAAGCTGGTTATAATGCTGTCTGACTTCTTCAAAAATAATTAGTCTCTCTCTCTCTCTGTCTGTTTCTCTCTCTCCTGTTCTTCCTCGTCCTTACCTCCCCCTCCCTCTTTTCTCATTCTCTCTTCCAACCCAGCCCCCAACCCCAGTTTCCCAGGGAAGAAAGTTCTGGGGCCAACATTAAGCTGACAGTTTGCAAGAAGTGAGCTATAAACCAAAAATGACTGGAGAGCATCAAGTTCAGGGCCAGCAGAGTTCACAGAAGCAGCTCTCTGGGCTCCCTGAGAGGGTCTCAAAACACAAATCAATGGGGTGGTGATCAGGGTGACCCTTTTGCTACAGTCTCCTGGTGGAGGGTGCTGATGTAGTCACCCCACTTGAATTCTGGCTTCTCTACTTTCTAGAAACTTAGTCTTGAGTGGGTGAACCCCTGTGTCTCTGTTTGCTTACTTGCTAAATGAGGCCAGTAAGTCTAGGAACCTAGTTAAATGAGTAAATGCACGTGGAGCATGGCGACCAGTGTCCAGCCACGGTAAGTACTCAATAAAGGTTAACAGTCAGCTGTTCCAAGTGTGACTTTGTTGCCCTGAGCTTGCTGCCTCACCCTGCCCACACTGTGCCCCTTCGGGTCCATGCTCTCAGGTGAAGTCAGGTCCTTCTGTCCCAGCCAAGCCTCAGTCTGACCACTTACCTTGCCCCCCGCCCCCCCGCAAGCACAGAGGTGAAGGTGGGGCAGGGGACCTTGACTCCAAAATAGCCTGACTTTTTTCCAGCTCTGTGGAAACCCCTCAGTCTAATGCATTCCCTGGAAAGAATGCAGGGAGGAAAAAGGTGTGGCTTCTTATTTGGGGGCCAGGGGACAGGTGGGGAATGTTTTTATTCTTCCTTAGACATGGGACACCACAAGAGTAGATTTTTAATTGCTCATCATTACGGCTGAATTATAATTCACCTCTCTGAAGGCTCTAATCCCTTTCCAGTATTATAAACCCCACTTCCTTATTTTGCATTTGCTCATATGAATATCCTTCATTCCACATGTAAACATCAGCAAATAACTTCTAATTATTGATTCATAATTTTCAAGACAGGGTCATTCTGTTTTAACTTCTAAAATAAACAAACAAACACACATCTTTAATGAAATTACCAGAAAGATGATGTGCTTCTAAGTTCTTTATAGGATGTGCTTTATAAGATGTACAGCCATCATCCTACTGGTTATTCATTCTAAGCCACTGGGAGAAGTCCAAGGAGGCCCACATCTGGAGGGCTCTGGAGACTTGTGAACACAGTTAATAGCAGCCACTGCTCTGACTTAGTGCTGAGAATGGGTGATGGGGGATGAGGGGAGACACTGGGTTCTAAAGACTGGCAGGCTTGGTTCTAAGATCTGAACCATTCCTTTCTTGCTGTGTGTCCTTGGACACATCAGGCAGACTTGCCCAGCCCGAATTTTCTGTCAGTGCAGAGTGAGGCCAGTCAGTGTCTGCCTTGTGGTGTTCTCAGTGTCGTGTGTCGTGATGTTAACTGACTTCAGGCCTTTTTTGACCTCCTGACTGGGTTAAATGCTAGAGCCTTCCTTGACTCAACTCTCTATTTGAAGTCACTACACTGTTGTTGGCTGGTGGTATAGAACTATATGGCTAAGAACATAGACTCAGAAGCCAAACTATATGGGTTTGAAACCTGCCTCTGTCACTTGCTGGCAGGTGACTCTGGATATGAATGGTGTCTATCTCAAAGGACTATCGTAAGGACTGATTGAGTTAATATGTGTTAAACCCTTAGCCTACTGCTTGACACATAGCAAACACTCTGTGTATGCACATCAGCTATTATTCTCTCTTCCATTATTTCATACCTCTTCTTAGTGCTACGCCAAGAGTTCTGTGAGGACATAGCCCACCATTGAGCACAGTGCCTGGCACCTGGGAGACTCTAAATATTACTTGTTGAATTGCATTGAAGTGAAATAAAGGATGTAAAAATGCTTTGTAAAGCACCACACACAACACATTTTTTAAATATTAGCTCTGGAAGTTTATTCAATGAAGTATCTCTGGGGGTCTCAGAATTGCTGCTGCTGTTGAATGTAAAAAAATTTTGATCAGTTGACCAGTCCATTTATGAATCACCCCTGTTGTCAGTCTTCCCTGTGTGTTTAGTTCTCTTCTTCCTGGTTTGTGCTGAGTGGGTCTGCCAGAAAACACCTGAGCGTTTGCTAATATATTCAACTCAGCCGATGTTTATTAAGTGTCCCTTGCAGGGCACCCCCAAGCCAGGCAAGGCTCAGACAGGAAGCAGAGCGAGATGCATTTCCAAGCTCACAGTCTAGTTGGGGAGGTAGATGTGTGAATTCAGGCCTGTCCTCACGTAGCACCCTATGCCCCTGACCCAACCTGGCCCTAAGTCCTTCATCAGGATTTTATATATGGTGACTGAGATGTGCAAGCTCTTTCTTTTTTTGGGGGGGGTGGTGGTCAAAGGCTGCCTAAATGTAAGTCTGGACGTGACTGGAGGCCACACTTACTCTTCCCATGGTTTCTGGAGCCCATTTGTATGTATCAAAAGAGGAAGACAATCCACAAAATGAAATGGGATGGAGCATGAGGGAGAACTTTGGGAGTTCTCTGTTATTGCAGCAAAGCTGGCCTACTCAACTAAAATAAGCTTCATCTTCCCTAAAGCTCTCTGTGATGCTGTATACCATGGACCGAAATTCCCAGCCTCTGGAAAGCTTAGGAAATGAGTTAAGGGATTCCAAAGCTTGGGAATGTTCAGGAATCTTAAGCAGGGCTCTGTTTGTATCTGTCTTGTTGTTGACATCCTGGTGCCTAATGAGGTCATTTGAACATCTGTAGCTTGTCTGCCAAGAGCCAGTTAACTGGAAATGACAGTAGTCACTGTGAGCAGAGTGTCTCTTCCCCTTTCTCCCTGGGATCTGTGCTGTGGGGCACTCGGACACATCTCACAGGGCCTCAGGGCCCAGACATCAAAGGGAGGGATGTAGTGAGCAGCCGTCCCCTGTCAAAACATTCAACATGTTAACTTGCTGGGTCTCAACCTTTCTGATACCGAAGACCTCCTGTAGTAATCTCTCCCCCTGAGTTTTGAAAGATCAAGTCTTCAAACATAAAGCACTGATTAAGTCATAATATACTTATTTTCCCATTTCCTGTTAATTCACCTTCCTATTGATCAGATAACACTGATGACATGGAATTGACGTAATTTCAGACCAAAATATTTTAGGCTAGGTTGGTTTAATGATGGAAAGAGGGGGGTTATTAGTTGCCTTTTATTTTTATTTTTAAATAAACCATTAATGTTAAAACTTTTAAATAATGAAATAGCCAGGAATCATTATCTTTGAGAACCTTAAAAATTTGATATCTAAAACTGCTTTATAATCTGCCTTGATGCTCACTTTAATTAATTGATACTTGAGGGGCATGGGGTCCTAAAGTATAAGACTGTTTGCACACTCACTGTGTGCTAGCTGGGGCCAGGGGTTTAGTGTCTTAATACCTTTTGTTCATCTCCAAACCCTGCGGTAGAACCATAGGAGTGCGTGGCTTTGGGATTCTTAGGATAGCTCATAGCTCCTGGGGATGAGGTGCCAAGTAAGGCCAAGAGCCTCAAAGACAACCCTGTTGACCTTAAGAAGAGCCTAGTGCCCCATCCTGACCAGACTCAGTACTCAGAAGGAGCCAGGGCACAGCTGCTCTGAAAAGAAAAGCTTGGTCTCCCTCCCAGGTTGTGTGTATGTGAATGTTTGCACCAAGGAGTTGGTTTCCTCATAAGTAGTATTTTCCTAGGGGTTTTCACTGTTTCCATCAACACAAGTAACCAGGCAACTATGCTGTGACATAATGGAAAGTAATGTTGGAAGGGACCATAAATCATCATTTCAGAGATGAGGACACTGTAACAGAGAGTTCTGAAGTGCCAGAGGTCACACATCAAGTAAGAGAAAGTCAACATCTCTCTCAGAGCTTCTGGTTCTAAAGCTGGTATTCTATAGCTTATGGAGTGGCAGAGTCAGTTGATCCCACAGAGACTAGCTAGCCTAATTTCCTCCTTGTGTACATGGGGAAACTGAGGCTCAGAGAAGGTCTGCTCTGCCCAGGGTTACAAATAGTTAGTAAAAGAATTTGGAATAAAACCCGGGTCTCCTAACTGCAATTCCAGTGCACCTAAAGAGTTTAAGTGACTGTCAGTGATGAATGGAAAATTAGAGATTCATTCATTCAACCAACCAACCAACCAACTGAACTTCATTCCTCATTAGAAATAGAATCTATTTCTATTTCTAATAGGCCCACAGTCTGTCTTCAGCTGGTCTCATTGGCTAGAATTGCATTCCATGCTGAAGCCCAGCCCATGGGTCAGGGAACTAGAACTGATCTCTTCTCTCCTCCTTGCATCCTTCCCTTGGATGTCTAGTAGGCATCTCAAACTGAGCACATATCAGCTCAAGCTCTAGATCCTCCCACTCAGAAGAGCTCCTCCTAGTGCTCTTGATCTCAGTTAATGGCACTCTATTTTACTCAGTGGTATCGGCCCCCAAATTTGGACTTGACCTCTACTCCTCATTCTCTAACTCTCCCCACCAAATCCATCAGCAAATCCTTTTGCCTCTGCTTTCAAAATAGTTCCTACCGCCTGCTTCACTGTGCTCACTGGTCATCTGCTTCATCTTTCACCCTGCCTAAGTCAGCTTTCCACATGTGGTGGTAACGTAAATCAGATCAGTTCTGCCCTATAGTGAGAGCTCTCAGTTACTTCCCATCATCTGCACGACAAAATCAAAAGTCCTTTCCCTACTCACAACATTCCAGTCACACTGGCCTTCTGGCCAGTCCTCAACATGCAGCTTTATTCCTACCCTGTGGCCTTTGCACCTGCTATGCCCTCTAACTGGGATGTTTTACCCCTAGTTATCACATCCCCCTGTGCCTTTATCTGTAACAGGAAGCCCTTGTCTCTCTTTTGTTTATCCCTTTTGACCTGCTTTTATTTTTCTTTATACCACTCATCACAGCTTGGTCTGACATTGTATATTTATTATATAATATGTATTTGTGTGTTTATTTCCTATCATCCCACCTAGAATTAAGGCTTCATGATGGCAAAGACTTTGATTTTTTTTCCTGACTTTATCCTCAGTGCCTAGAACAATGCCCAACACAAAATAGATGCTCAACAATGTCTGTTGAATGAATGAATGAATGAATGAATGAATGAATGGCTTAGACCTATGTGGAGCTACCCCCTGAGGATGAGAATGGACCAATCTCTTCTAGAGAAGGGTGCATACATGAGCAAAATTGGGTTCTACTAACTCAGGGAGAAGAGAAAGTGGACAATGAGTAGATGACCAATGGTGTCTGTTACATTGAGCTTGTCCAATTTCTATGATTACGGAGTGGCCAAGAACAGTTTTGGGTGAGCTCAGCATGTCCCACTCTGTTTCATTTAAGAACAGCAGACAGCAGGAGGGTGTGTGCTGGTTTGCTGGGGCTTGGCCAGGGTGGGAGCACAGAGTGTCTACTCTGTGGGTCCACAGCAAAGCCAAGAAATGAATTGTGACTTCCTGGGGCAGCAGGAACTTGAGGCTGGGCTCCATTTGTTATCTCTGCTGGTGACAGGCTGGTCCCCAGTGATGTCATCTGAGCATCTGCAGGCACCTCCGCCAGGAGTCCACTAACTGGAAATGACATCAGCTACCAGCAAAGTGACTTGGGCGCCCGGCAGACATGTCCCGCTGATTCTCTGTCTGGAGCTCATCTCCTGCCTACCTGGAAGTCTTCTGGCTGGCACTTTGGCAAACAAAGAGGCATTTGAGAGGGAATTAAGTTGACTTTAAAAGATAGCCTCAAAGTGTTTCCCAACACATTGATGCTTACATTGAATTATAGGTGCTAATAAAGCTGTCAGAGACTTGGCACAAGAAGCCAACTCAAGCCGAAGGATCCCTGGGAAATGATGAGAATCCATCTGGGCCTGGCCCAGCTGGAGGCTCACACACACACTACAAGGCTAAGAAGGGCTGAAATTAGCTGTTCCAAATGGCTTGCCGATTGGCCCAAAGGGCTTCCTGTAGTCTTAAAGCAGAAGGCAGGTTTGCTGAAGTCCTCTGAGTTTCATTGCATTCTGGGACTGCACTGATCCTTTCCTTCTCAAATACTCAGTGAGTCCATCACACCTGAGTAATTATGAGAATTTGCAGTAAAGAGGAAAAGTGTTTAGAGTGTTAGGAAAAGAGAGACACCCCAGAACACTCCTCCTGGGACTTACCTGAGATCAGGAACTTTAGTAACTGGGATTTTTTTTTCCCAAAAGACACACAGGTAAGTCCCAGATCTCACATGGAGCTCTTCTTACTGGGAACTTACTATATGCCAGGTCTTACACCAAGTTTTTTACCTTCATGACCTTTAAAAAACATCTTTATGGAAAATAACATAATAATTAATAAATAATATTACAAGAATAAAATGTATATTTTGATACTCACAACTGTAAACCTACCTTTGCCCCACTCTGTATTTTTTTTGAGAGCCTATAACGCTTGACCGTGAACCAGATTCTTGGGATACAGTGGGGAACAAAGACGGACACACATTGTACCCTGTCCCTTGGGTTGGTCATGTGAGCAACAATCACTAACAAGTACAGGTGCAGTGAATATTGTGAGGTCTGTGGTGCTGTAAAAGGAAACAGTCGGGGAATCTGAGGTTGAGGTGTCAAAGGAGACTTCGTCGAGAAGGTGAAATTGAATCTAAAAGCCAATGAGTAAGTGGGTTTTAAGGAAGGCAAAGGGCATGCCACGAGAAAGAGGCTATTGTTTTAGTTTCCTATTGTTGCCTATAACAAATTGCCACAAACTTGGTGGCTTAAAATAACTCAGATGTAGTCTCTCACAAGTTCTGGAGGTCGGTTTCACTGGGTTATGGTCAAGGTGTTGGCAGGGTTGGTTCCTCCTGGGGGACTCAGGGAAGAGCCTGTTTGTTGCCTCCTTCAGCTTCTGGTGGCTGACAGCATTCCTTGGTTTATGGCCTCACCCCCCCAATCTCTGCCTTTGTCCTCACACTGCCTTGTCCCCTTCTATAGTAAAATCTTCCTGTGGTTTCATTCGGGGCCCACCCAGATAATGCAATGGTTACAATGACAGTTCTGCCAGCCGTGGCTAACATTGAAAGCTTGTCTGGACCCAGGCCCTTATAGTATCCCAGTTTCTTTGAGATGCTAGTGAAAGAAATTCAAATCAAACTGGCTTAAGAGTAAAAAGGGACTTTTTTTTTACTTATAGAACTAAAATATGCCAGGAGGTATTGCTTTCAGGCATGGCTGAATCCAGGTGCTCTAATAATGTTGAGAATTTGTTGAGTTTCTTTTCTCAGCACTGCTTTTACTTTGTATTGACTTCCTTCTCAGGTGATGTATTTCATGACAAGACATCCACTATCACTACCTACTCCCAGACAGCATTCCATCCAAGCCCAGTAGAAAGAGCTCTGCTTTTACTACTGGGCTTAGGTAGATCCAGTAAATAGATCCAGCAAAAGTTTCAGTGTGAATCTCATTGGATCTGCTTGAGTCAGATGACTATCCTTAAACCAATACCCTAACTAGCTGGCCTAGGAAAATACATCTCCCCTGGAGATTGATGAGGTGAAGTCACTCTTATCCAAACCAAGTGGACTGACAGTGGGGGAGTAGGAATTCCTCAAAAGTAAAGGTAGGTACTGTTACCTAAAGAAAGAAAATTGATGGTGGGCCCATAAAAACCCAATAATGTCCATTCTTCTCACAAACCCTATGTGCTTTGCAGTCTCTGTACTTTGACCTGCCTGACCCCTTCCACCTGAACCATCTTCCCTTGACACTCTACCTGTAGAAGTCTTCTTGGGGCCAGATTCGGTTTCTTCTTCTTCCAAGGAAACAGCTCCCTTTACCTCCAGGACAGGCTCCATCACGTACTCTGCCCTGTATCACTCCCTCCACATCTTTCTTTAGACTCAAGAAGTTTTTTTTTCATGAGTGTTACCTGGGCCAGTCCTTCCCAATTCTCCTGAAATGGGCATGGCCTCAGATGACTGCATGGAAGTTTCTCCCTTGGGCCAGGCACAGAAGAGAAACTCATATGATATTTGTAAAATCAATAATTGCCCCTGTTACAGTCATAAGAAAAAATATTCCAAAGACACAATAATAATAGGTTAGTAATGAGTTGAACTAAGATATCAAATACTTCTCACCCCGGCTGCCCTTCCTGCTCCTGTACCCACCTCCCCTCAGGCAATCTCCGTCCATAAAATTGGAGACTTTTTAAGGGAGAGGCCGCAGGGAACACTCAGTACAGTTGCAGAGCTAGACTAGATTCCCGACAACCTGTTCAGGAATCTCCCCTTTCTGACCCATTTTCACTTTTTAAAAAAATATTTGTGTGTTCTCACGGCAGTCTTATAAATAAAGTGCAGCAGGTCCGTGTGCAACATCATCTTGTTCAATGTCCTTTTGTTAATTAGCGTATGGTAAAATTGGCTTTGTTACATATCATTTCACTTAAGTTGCAGAACCTATTGACGATGTTAAGTGAGGACTTACCGGATTCATCTTCTGTTTCATGATGTGAAGGCTGGGGCTCAGGAAGATGAAATGGCTTGCCTCTCTCCACATTTCCTTTTTGTAATCCTGCCTTTTATTCTCCCTTCATCTGCTCTTCTTAATACGTGTGCATCTTTTGTTTTAATTTTGTTTATTATGTTAAAAGTGTTTAGGTCAGTTACCTAGAAACTTTTGTAATGAGTGGGGGATAAAAAATATGCTGATATAAAGTGTAATTCTCTCAACAACACATGGGGCCTGGAGCCGAGGTCTCAGCCTCTCCATGGCCTGGGCTGCCTCGACTTCCTGCTCCTAGAATGTCCCCACACAATGGGGCTGCGAGTGGAGGTCCCCCAGAGGAGGGCGAAGCGGGTAGGGTTACACTTGGAGCAGAGAAACAATATGATTCACTTCCCATCAGCCCTCAGATGCCTTTTTCTTTCCCCACTAGACATGAGCTCATGGAATTCTGTTTCACGTTCCTTTCGATAGATTTTCCTTTTCCTGGAGTAAGGTTAAATGGAACCATCACAGGGACGCATTCATCAAGAGCAGCCATTGGGTAGTAATAGGATAATTGTGCCAAGCTTGGTACCACTGAGATGATAACTAGTGTTGCTTTAAGAATGTGCAGAGGCCACATGTACGTTTCAGGGCAGCCCCTTTGAAAACTTTGGCATAGGTCCCCAGCACTGTTTTCCTTCTCGCAGCGTGATGTGAGAACACTGTTACAGTGCGTGCCTTGTTTAAGCACAAGCCAGGCACTGTGCGGCCTGGGAGGTGGATTTTGTCCCAGAGGATGGCGGAAAGCCTCGGCAGGGATGGATTCAGTTCCTCCAGGCTCGGTGCGTATATATTATGATAATGTGTGTTGCCCACAAACTCTGTGGTTATCATACCAATGTAAGGAGCAGCTGGATGTGGAGGAACAAGTGAATGTTTTGATTATTCATCTTCTTGATCTTGACATTAAAGTCCCTTTACATTTGGGTACAGTCTTCCTTTTCACTAAGGGCTTATGTATACCTTAAGTCAAGAGAGCAAAGACGTTTCATTCTACCTACCAACTGTGACCACTTGGGAGTGACTGCCTGGAATACTGTGTTGAGAAGGATTCTGAGGCTACATCTTGACTAAGCAGAATAAAGCTTATTCCGTGACGGATCAGTGAGGTCTGCCGTGGGTGAGGGCAGCGAGTTAGCAGCATACACGTCTGCCGTCCCCCAGCTCTCCCAAGAACATCGGCTTTATTGGGTAAACTAGGATATTATACCTTCCTGCCTTCTCCTATCTTCTTCCAATTTGTTAAGGATCTTTTTATATGTGAATATCTGTTAATATTTTTCATAAATCATTGAAAATGGCAAACTTTCTATAAAGCTGTTGTCTTCCTAACCAGGCATATTTTCCTTTCTTCACTACGCCTTTAGCCTTTGCTAAGGCTCTTAGTTACAAACCATTTTATAGCTTGAATTAGAGATGTTTGTACCTGTGCAACCTTATTTCTCCTGCAGGACTGTAAATTCCTAGATGGTAGAAATCAAGTGTCTTTTTTTCTTTAAAAACCCTGGATAGTTGCTCAAGGAAAAGCTAGACTCCCAGGGTGGGCCTTACTTACTTCTCTGTCCCAGTCTCCACATTTCACAGATGGGAAGACTGAGACTTAGGAGAGGTTAGGAGACCTGCTGAAACTCTCGCCGAAAATTAGAAACATTGGTTCTAATTCCAGGACTCAGGCTCCTGGAATGTTAGAATTGGCAGGATTCTCTGCAGCTGCTTAGTGAGCTCCAGGGGCCAGGAAGCTCTGAGTAAAAGGGCTGTGATGTTCTAGTTCCATTGTGATTGCTTTCTGGTCAATCTGACTTTATTGCGAACCACAACAAATTAGTTTTGGAAATACACTAGGAGTGAATAGTGAACAAATCAAAATAAATTGGCCCTCTCCATTCACTTGTCCATGAAAATTATTGACATTACTCTAGGTCCCAGGGATATAACAGAGTACAAAACGAACAAAAAGTCATGCCCTTTTGGAGTCTAGATTCCAGGAATGTGTGGGTTTCTCTGTGTGTGAGTGTGTGTGTGTATTTTGTTTTACTTGTATTAACTCTTTAAATCCTCATACACTATATATGATATTAACAGTACAATAATTTTTATTATGCAAGTAAGGAAATTAAGGCCCAGAAAAGTTAAGTAATTTGGTCAGTGTTGCACAGCAAGAAAGTGGTAGAGGCAGGATTTGAACTCAAGTATTCATATTATTTACGGACAGAAAATTGAGACTCAGAAAAAGTAATCCACTAAGCCAAGGCCACACAGCTGATAAAGAGGCCAGGTTGGGCTCTCTGACTCTCATATCAGGATCTTTCCAGGTCACCAGTTTACCTTTCTTTCTCAAGCAATGGGAAGAGATGGGATAGACAGAACGTATGATACAATGGCCAGGTGAAATCTGAGAATACACAATTTCTCTTGCAGGGTAGACACGGCCTGTTTGTTTCTCACCCTGGCAAGATGGTGGAAGGGTGGGGACCAGACTTCTAACATACCAAATATTACCCTAATTGGCTCAAAGGCCATGATTGTATCAAGTTCCAGAAATTATGAGTGAACCAGACAGTTGGCCCACTGCAGCTGGTTGGCAAATTATTGGCTGAAATGTTGTAATTATTAAATGCAGCAGAGAGAGGGAGAGAGGGAGAGAGAGAGAGAGAGAGCAAGAAACTCCGACACTTAGTCCAGGATAATTGATCCAAAAATTATGAGTTCCAAGAAGGCCAACACTTGCTTAAATTTAGATTTGGACTCGACTCCTGTCACACGCACACAAATGACTACTGTTTCCTGGACACCCACTCAGCACACACAATCGGCCCCTCAGCTCTGCCAGCCCACAGGAACAAAAGGGATTTTGATTCTGATTATTTTTAAACTTTAATGACAAATCCTTTCCTTCTCCACATTAAAAAATAAAGGCTGTGCGTAGTACCATTAAGGGACTGCTTGCTGCTGCTTGATTCTCGAAGGCACTTACGTTGTTTAAATTTTAATTTCTGGGTTGAAATTTTTATTGAAAACATCACTATCTTTCTAAACAACAACAACAAAAAGTTTCTTCTCTTGTCACTGTACTAGTTTGTTCCTTTACCTACCTTCCATGCACCTCCACAGGAGGCGCTTCTGCCTTTTCAGGGCTCAGGGCCCATGGAAATCCTGCCCTGTAGTCTGAATTGGAGGTTCCCACCCTGTACCTAAGGTCTTTAGTAATTTCTTTTCCTTTTGTAAATGAGAGTTTGTCTTAGGATAGGCTGTCTTAGAGTTTGCTTAGGGTAGTCTGCAAATCTTTGACCACCTGGGGGCATGTCCCTCTAATTGTAATGACAATTAGGAGGATGAAGGTGTTATAATAATAATGACAGTGACAAAACCTGGTTAATTGCACTTACCTGCATGCCAGGCCCAATTCTAGGTACTTTTCCTGCATTTTCTTCTACGTCCTTCAACGCACTGCAGGGAAGCCAGTTTATCCTATTTTACAGAAAGGGAGACAGGTCCTGAGAAATCATTGCATCAGAGAAGGTGAGATGTAATCATTTATTGTTCTAGAATAATGCTGGCATTGACAGATACCACTAGTAAGTCGCATGTGAATGGCTTAGTGAGATCCAAAGAGAGACGTCTTTTAGTTAGGTGCCTGGGTGAACCAGAAGTCAAGGGAACATTTGAGCTAAACGTGGGAAGCAAGATAGGATCTTGACACCCAGAGAAAAGTCCAAAACGATGTCCTTAGTAAAGACAAGAACACTGGAGGTATGATTTGGCTTGCCCCATGGGAAGTGATGAGGAGCAGAGTTACAGGCCAGATTTAGGGATGCAGTGGTCAGTTCTTGGAGGGCCTTAAATATTAGCCTAATGGTATTGGTCTTTTCCTCATGGATAGAGAAGTAATCAGAGGGTCTTAATTAAGGGAGTGACCACATTGGAAATGCAATTTTGAAAGATCACTCTAGCAAAGGGTAAATGGGAAATTGGAAGATGGGAGGCAGGGAAACCAGAGAGATGGCTGTTGGAATAGTCTTCCCAGCCCTATTTCTTACCTTGCCATGCTCTTGGTGACTGGCCTTGAGTCCCTGCCCCTCCACCTGGGACTCCCAGTTGCCCACTGGCCCCAGCCTGCCTTGAGATAGCTCTCTGCTGCCCCCACCTGGCCCAGGCAGCCCCTGTCACCACTCACTTGCAGGGCCCAGCCCAGAGAATCTGACACACGTGTTAATATCACTACGAATCATGCAACCACTACTACTGCTAGCCAAGATGCAGAGCACGTACTATGTGCCAGGTACTGTTCAAGTCTTTTACCTGTATTAAGTGCTTAGCTCTCACAGGAATTCTATAAACTGGCTCCTTTATTACTTTCATTTCACAGGTAAGGAGAGTGAGGCATAGCTCTATTCCATCCCCAGCATGGTCAGATGTGCTAGCTATGCCAGAAGCCTGCCTCAAGTATGGGACTTCTGCATTACGGTCACTTCTGTCCAGATCCTGTGGAGCCTGAGTGAGGATACCCGTCCTGGAGGTGAGATGAGGGTGTGGCTGCTTCAGGGACATGACCTGGGCTAGAGGGGGCAGGAGGGGTGGGGGTGGAAGGAAGAGAGTGATCAGGTCCAGGATCATAGCATTGAGAACTGGGGCCAAAAAGAGAGACAGAGCTTCACATGGGCAATTGGAGGCAGAAGACCTGGGAGGCAGAAACAGAAAAAGTAGAAAAGAGCCTGGACGATACCAGAGCAAGGCCTCAGGTCCCCAGGGCAGCTTGCATGGGCGCCTGAGGCTGGCTTTGTGTGTGCGCTGGTTCTTACTGCCCAAAGTAATCTTTCAGAATTGACATCATTTGGGGGTTAAGGTCCTGACTCTTAGGAGATTCCTGTTAAGAAAAGCCCACTGGCATATTTGGAGCTGAGAGCAGGGCCCTGGGGAGGCCGGGGACAGACAGGGCAGTTTTTCAGGGGAAGAGGCAGGGGCAGGGCACAGCTGGCAGTCAGAAGGAGGGAGGGGGCCCAGAGTGGTGTGAAGAAGCCAAATGCTGACTTCTCCTAATTCCCAGTTTTGCCTGGGGCCAGCCCTGGGTGTAATGATAGTATTTCTTTAAAACAATTCTCAGGGAGGCTGGTGTGAGAAGGCAAAGAGCACCTTTCCCCAGTTAAGTATTCCCTGCCAAGTTAAAGACTTGTCTGGAATCAGCTGAGCTTGTGAACATGTGGGTGGGAGTGAAAGCTGGGCGTGTGGGTGTGTGTACTCATGCTGAGCGTCACGTTTTCCTTATGTCCAATATACCACCTCACTCCCCCAAACACTTACTGTGTTCTGGCTGATGGAGAAATGTAGTCGCAGCTGAGCCCCTCCCCAGACATGCTAATGAAAGGATGTGAATAAGAGTGGGAAGGAAACCATTCAGGCAATGTTACTCAGATTATTGTTGGCAAGAAACAGAGACCATCTTAAACAAGAGAGGTTTATTGTAAGGCTGTGTGTGGACCAGAACTGGAACTTCCCTACACTTCAAGCTAAGACAGCCTATGGACCCACTTCTCTCTTGGTCTCTTTCTCATGGGCTGTGAGGTCCTGTGTTCACAGCATCTCTGCTTCCATCTGCTCCAATCAATTCTCAAAATCAAGTGGATAATTGTGTCTGTATGCTACAGCCCAAGTTGTGTAGGGAGTCTGTGTGACTGGTGTAGCTAATTACTGTTGGTCCCACTGGAGAGTGTCCTTTGTGACAGTTTCATGTGGGTCTTGTCTGGCCAATGGAGAGGCCACTTTGGATGGGATAGTCATCTCTGAGCCAATCACTGGTCACCTGGCACTAAGAATGGCTTGCAGCTGCTTTCCTCAGTAGAGGTGCAGATGGGTTGTTTGTGGACAGGAGTGAGCATAGAAGCTGAGCTCAAGCACCATAACGACATGTGAAAGACAGGGAAGCATCTGACTTTGGACAAGTCCTCTTAGGAGCTGGAGAAGGAAGGAAGGAATGCAGAAACCAGAAGGACATGCATAGAAACAAAAAAGCATTTTCTGGAACCACAAAAGGTGGCAAATGTCCCTAAGGTGACAAATGAGGATCCTGAGCATCCAAGAAGAAAATTGATCTTGGAAGCATAAATCAGTTCTTTCTTCATTTCTATGCTCTCTTCTCTTCTCCAAAGCACCTGTATAGAAGAGATTTCTCAAAGCAGACAATTTAATGGGTCAGCCAACCTCTTTATACATAAAGGACAGATCTGTACCGTTATGGGGATTCACACTGAGAAACGCTTAAGTAAAGACCTTGTTAAGGGAGGACACTTGAAGTACACAGGATTAAGAGTTAAATGTACAAAAGATCAAACCACAAAAATGAAAGAAAAATTAAAATTAAATTTTTATTAAATATCTGAATTAGGAATGGCTTTATAATCTTAAAATCAATACAAGTACCAAAGGGAAAGATTGATATATTTGACTATATAGAAATATAATGCTTCTGTATGAGAAAATTAACATAAACAAATTAAAGTGGAAAAACTGGGAAAATTGCCACAAATGTCAAAGGATTAGTATCCTTACTGTAGTATGGAGATTTCATAAAAATTGATAAGAAAAATGCTAAGTTCTTAATGGATAATGAGGAGAGGATATGAAAATGCAGAGAAAAAGAGGAACTATATGATTAATAAACATTTGAACAAAGTCTCTGCTATACTGTTCAGAGCAGTGAAAATTGAAACAGCAACCAGATGGTCCTCTCCCCCACTTTTCTGACTCAAATTAGTAACAATTGCAAACAGTACTTGGGGCAGGTATGAAGACAATGAAACAGCCACCCTCCTACACTGAGGAGAGGAGTTTACAACAATAAACTCGTTTTGGAAAATAATTTGCGAATAGGCATCTGGGAATTTGTCATAGAAAATAATCTAGAATTCAAAGATATGTGTTAAATTGTTCATTCTTTATCATAAAGAACAACTAGAAATACTTGTGTACCACCACAGAGGAACTCTGCCCTGCACCATGGCTCCTCTGAACGCAAGAATATGCAGCCATTAGAATATTTCCAACAACCTGTGGATACTGTGTTAGCATCCCCGTGTTAGCATCAAACCTGTGCACACACAGCATGAAGTTAAAAAATGCACAGCAGAAAAGCAAGCATGCCAAAATGATTGTGTTTCCTCTGCTCAATCAACATTCCGATCATTCTATTTTTATTTTATTCTTCAGTCAGAATCAACATGTATTATTTTCATAACAAACAAAATAAATCAGAGAAAAAATGGGTGTGGGGATTCATTTATACTCCAGTGAAGTGAATAAAAGGGACTGAGAGTGAGGGAAGAAAGGTGTGGGTCCCTGTGATGAGCCAGCCTTGGCAGTTTGGGAAGGTCTGATCCCACCCCCAGCTCTGGGGGTGGGCCCTGATTGGCGTAAATCAATCAGTATAACCCCTCCTCTCCACCTTGCTACAAGTTGGTTTTGGTAACCCAGACACAAGCCAAGGAGACTGTGGTAGGTGCTGGGGACACAGTAGAGTGAAGCAAAGCAGTTTGAATTGGTGTCTGTGGGAGAACGGTTTCTCCAGGGAAGGATGCAGTCCCACTGCTGCCAATTGCCGTGTGGCAGACCTTGCTGTCCTGCAGTCCTGCAGCCTGTAAGGAAATCCAAGGCCAAGATGAGGGCAGAAGCTGGAGGACACACAGGGACAGTGTTGCTGCTCTCCCACCCCAGACCTTTTCTACTTAAAGGTCATTAAGCTGGTTTGAGATTTTTGGCTTACTTTTCATTACGTTACTTACAACTGTAAGAGTCCTTGATTCAGGGAGACATTCAGAGATGGCTATCCATAGACAGATTATAGCAGAAATAGAATGGAACGTAGGAAAAGGTGAGGGCATGTGTCTGACTTCACTACTGAGAGAAAAGAACCTGAGAACGAGGCCTAGAAACCAAGATGAATCCTGGAAACAAGCAATGCAGGAAAGTGGAAAGCCCCTTAGAAGTGATCCACACAGTCCAAACTCAGCCTCATCACACCTTATCTTATCTCACCTGATCATCTCCATGGTCCTGCTAAACTTCACAGACCAGAGGGAGAAAAGGGTGATGTTTCCCTACAGCAGCAATTTTCAAACAGCGTGCTGCAAGAATTTTTATTTATTTTTCTATGAAGGAAATGAAATTTTATTCATTAGTCTGAGGTAAAGAAGTGCAAAAGATTTTCACACACACACGCATACACAAACAATGAAAATTAAGTCGAGTCACTTAACTGGTTAATCTACCGCTTTAAAGAAAACTCACCTCTCCATAATAACTTAATTCTGCTGATTCCAGATATTTGCAGGTAAAGATCATCTTTACTCACATTCTCATGTCTGCTGTCTAGTAGTGTGTCTAAAATTCACAAGCGTTTGCTGGGAATGGAGAGGCCTATGCCACGAGGACAGTTAGAGACTCAGATCCATAGGTACTCTAGTTCTCTTCCCCTGGAGGTGGAGTGGAGCTGCATGGAGCCATCCCAGAATCGGGGTGGCAGCTTAGAGTTCTTTTCTGAGTGTTTTGTTGCTCTGGAGTAACAGTGATGGTGTGGAACATTTCTGTCATTCACTGCAAGAATTTTTAAAACATGCAGTCCCTGACTGTTTAGTCAGGAGCACTGACCTCTTTTCCCTTAGATTGCCGAATAAAAAATAACAACAGCCAAAACAACAAAGCTACCTGGTGTAATTGAATCAAAATGATATCAATTCTTTGTTAGATTGGCAAAAAAAAAAATTAAAGCATTTTTCGATGTGTCGCAGAAGCTTAGTAATCAGTGTATGTGTGCCATGAGATGAAAAAGGTTGAAAATTGCTGCCCTAGAGGGATGTTTTTTTCTCTCTTGACATTGGAAATAAACCCTAGATGGTCTCTGAGAATTGGGAAGTGCTCTGCTGTCATCTGGGTGAACCCCGATGCCACGAAACACACAGTGCCTTGCAACACGTGCCAGCGCGCATGCTCCACTGGTGACTGCCTGTGGAAGAGCTTCCAGTGAGGGATGAAGGTAGCGAAGCTTTGTAAGATCTGTGTAGTCCCTGAGTTTCAATTTGAAATAGAAAATCTTTAGCTCTAGATATGAGGAAGAAAATCCTCAGCTCATATAAGCAATTCTCACTTTGAAACTAAATACAAGTTGCTGCCCAGGTTTTGCTGGAGTTGAAAACGCATGTGCGCATGAGCGCACCCTGCTCCCCCCGCCCTCCCCCCCAAAAAACAAACCCACTAACATAGTGACTTTTGCATTTGATACTAAGGTTTCTAGGAGATCTCTGTGTATCTGGCAGGTCTTGTCACTCTATTCAGTCCCCCAAATGATTTCAACTATTTATTTAATCATTTATTCATTAACAAATGTTTACTGGGGACCTGCTGTGGGCCATCCATTATGCTAGGGTAGAGAATATAAGAGTAAATAAAATAAATCAAATATATTTATTTAACCAATCTTATATGCCGGCACCATAGTAAGCACTTGCATTGTATTATTTATTGCACTTCATCCACTGACACAAGCCTATAGCTTAACACTATTAGGTATTTATTTCAATTTCACAGATGAGGCGACTGAAAATTCAGTAGTTAACTTTCCCAAGGTGGAAAATAACCATAATTTTCTACCTTGGGAAAGAAGTGGCAACAACATTTAAACCAACAGCTTATACATACATAATTTACATTATGCCAAAGGGAAGACAGAAGTCCAAATAATGAGTTAAATTCCTATGGGATCATATGTATATGGCACTGGGGAAGCTGAGAAGGTGACTGCTAATTATGATATGGGGAAGGTTTGAAAGAAAAATGGTCATTTCATCTGAATCTTAACAAATACGGAGAGAAGTAGGAGGCATGGGAGATGAGGTGTATGCCGAGCAGAGAGAGCAGAGCTGAGTATAAAGATGTGGAGATGAATGCGTGTGGTGTGCCCATGCTCAGGGAACACTCCCAGTTTATTGTGACTGGAGGAACTAGTTTAGTGAGACAGCGACAGGAGAAGGATGATGAAAAAGGCTTTATTTTTCAAGTTAAGGAGTTTGAACTTGACCTAGCAAGGAAGGGGAGCCAACAGAAGTTTTCAAGCCAGGGGCAACAAGATCAGATCCGTGTTTTAGAATGATCTCGTAGGTAGCCTGTGTGCCAGGGGGATTGAAGAGGGAGAGACCAGATGTATGGAAACTTGTTGGGAAGGACTCTAAACTCCTGGCAGTGAAATGAAAAGGACTTGAGCCATTCCAACCCCCACCTCATGATCATAAGAAACTAGTCTCAGTTCAGAGTTCTGTTTTTCTAGAGTTATGGCTGCAAATGGAGCCATGTAATATAATAAAGAGGGCTTGGGTGTCAGACCTTCCTGCCTTCAAATCCTGGCTCTACCTCCAACCTAGTAATGTGTGACCATCAAACTTCACTTTTCTCATATATAAACTGGTAATAAGACCTGACTCATAGGATATTGGGAGTATTAAGTGTAGTAATTTATGGAAAGTGCTTAGCATAAAGAAATTCAATAAATGGTCTTTCCATTCCCTACCCCATCATACAAAGAAATGACAGATTGGTACCCAGAGATTAGAAGACCTGCCACACACTGACAGTTTCTAAGAGTGAAAAAAACATTTAGCCTTCTGATCCCATTTTTATACTACCTTCATTTGCTAAATTGTTTATTTTTTAGCACTTTTTTTCTACCAATCCAGTTATATTAGTCAGGATAGACTAAGGTATGCTATAGTAACAAATTAGCTCTCCAACCTCAATGCTTTGGTAACATAAAATTTTACTTTTTAGTCATTTTACATGATCAACACCAATCATTGGGGGACTTGACTCCACACAGTCGTTCAGGGACCCAAGTTGATAAAGCCCCCAGCCTTGTAACTGCACATTCTAGAATGCAGGATGTGCAAGGGTTCTGTGAAATGGAAGAGAGGATGGAGGAGGTATACGGGCTTTTAACTACCTTGAATCAGAAGTGACACATGTCACTTCAACTTGTGGTCTCTTATTCTGAAGTAGCTACATAGCTCGTGGCTATCTGCAAAAGGAGCTGGGAAATACAAGAAAGGACATGGATATTCAGAGAGCATTAATTGTTCTGTTACACTAGTGATAGCCATATACAATTTTTTTCCAAGTGTATATTTTTCAAGTTAGTCTCCAGTTATCATTGACAGATGGAGTCAGTCCTTCTTGTGTTGGTTCACATTGCAGTCCTTTTCTTCAGAGTAACTCACCATTGAAAGTTCTCCCACTCTGCACTGTATGAATCTTCCAACAACAGGGCTGGAAGAATCTCAGAAAGAACTTCCAGGTCAACCTTTGCATGGAAATTCGGTTGCCTGAATTGATTAGTGACCCATCGCAGGGGTGTCCAACCCACAGGCCAGGATGGCTATGAATGGCCCAACACAAAATTGCAAATTTACTTAAAATTTTTTTTTTGCTCATCAGTTTTTGTTAGTGTTTGAGTATTTAATGTGTGGCCCAAAGCAACTCTTTTTTCCAGTGTGGCCCAGAGATGCCAAAAGGTTGGATACCCCAGCAACTAAAGCATAAATTTTTGTTCTGACTCTTGGTGCTTTAACAAATGAGTGACAAGAAAGCTTCTTTCGGTGCTTGGCCTGGGTTTGGCCAGAGCATAGATGGTTGGCTCTTGGAAGATCGTCCTCTCCCAGCCCCCACCCCACATAAACTTGGAAAGTAAATAAGCCTTTTTGTGTTTCAAAATCACTATTTCTTCAATTTAGGAACCCAATACATTCTGTACCACAATCATCCATGGTATTCAAGTCCTTCCTTAGATGTAATGATCTGTGAAAAAGGGTCAGGAATCTTTAATAATACTTGGTCTTGCATTGAAAGAAAACTTGATCCGTTTTTGTATTATGGTTCACTCATGGGTACAACATCGTTGGGGCTAAGCAGGATGAAGGTGGAATGGTTGTGTGTAAATTGCTTGAAGAATCACCACTTACAGGATTTATTGAGAAACAGCCCCCTGGATCAAGATGGCCTTGTGGGAGTGGAGTCACCCAGGGTACACTCTTCCTTGGAGGATCAGATTGCCCTGTGCCAGAGATGAAATAAACCACACATTGTTCCCCATGCACTGCCAGTGCCAACAACAAGGAAGTGGGCCAGTGCTCTACAGCGGCACCATGTGGCAGGGAGAAGCTTTGCCAGCGAGGAAGGGAGTTGAAGAGCAGATAGATACCAGAGCTCTTGCTCTGAAGTAGGTGTTCTATAGACCCTGTTAGACAGGAACCCTGTGGTTCACAGATAATTGGAACATAGAGTTCTCAAGAGCACGATGCTGAATGCTTTATCTATCTGGTGTCTAGAAGCTCTAGCTTATTTGAAATTGAGTTTTGAGAAATGGATGAGATATGAAGAAACCTGGCCCTGAGTTGGGGAGAAGTTCATACTGATTATATCCAGGTGGGAAAGCTGAGACCCAGACAGAGGGCTGACCTGAACTAAAACAGTGAAAAGTGGCAGAGCTAGCTTCATACCAAAATGTCCTTGCTCCTAGTCCAGTGCTTTTGCTATGGAACCAAACTGCTCACAGTAAAATCTTAAAAATCTAGACAGTCTCAAGGTATAACTCTATCTTCTTTTATTCTCTAGTATTCCCTTTTTCTTGCTTCTTTTCCTACCTTTCTCATCTTTCTTTTGCTGTATCTGATTCACATAGCTACTCTGGACCTGAGCAAGGATAGACATGGGAAGGACAAAGATAAAAAACATACCATGGGAATTTACATACACCTAAAAACCAAAATTGGAGCATTGACATCAGAGATGCTAAATTAATACAGATGAAATCATTTCCTATATCTGATGCCATTGTTCAAATCTGGCCTCATAGGCTTCCCTGAATCACCAGGGTCAAGTCTTGGTTCAAGCAACTTCGTTTATACAGTTCACACTCCTCATATCAGACATAGGAAACCATGCACATGGAATGAGGCATATGAGAACACTGTGTGAAAATTATTTAACCTCTCTGACCCTAATTTCATTATCTGGAAATTGGACATGCTTATAACTATTTCATGGGATTAAGCAAGACAATGTAATACTGTACCTCTTAGGAGGACCTGATAAGAGTGACAGATACTTTAGCAACCCTTGGTTTCCTTCTCCCTTTTCAGACTCACCCATTAACTGGGAATGCCGACATGGGAAGAATCTAGGAAGCAGAAACCACAGGACTCCTGTTGCACTCTTGCCAGCCCACCTGGGTGCTTGGCAAATGTCTCAACACTTGTCACAGCTAATTCTGAAAGTCAGATACTATGATAAAGAAACGTGGGAGGAAAAACTATTGACCTATTTCCTGGAGAAAGGAAAAAATTCTGCCAAAACAAAGATGTTTCCAGAGAGTGGGTTGGTTTTGATAAATAATTAACTTGGGCTGGTTTCATTGTGTCTGGAGGAGTAATTACAACAGCATGTTCACACCCCTGGAGTTCTGTTGTCACATTTTCCACGATAAAATCTCCTTTGAAAAACATGTGTTCAGAAACTTGACTGCAAAATAGTGGTCTGGTCTGAAGAATGCCATGAAAACTTTCACAGTTTTTGTGAAACATTTTTAATTGAATCAAAAGATGCTCTATTGTTTCCAAGTGGCTTCAATTAAACCAAAGTAAATGAAATTGCAATAGCCTTGGGAGGCATTTCATAGCTACCCAAAGGGGCAGGAGGTGGGGACCTTTTGTTATCTTATTGAGAATAGTGCTCCATCATCCTATCAACCCTGACATATATCTTTCTTCATGCTAGGTGCTGGGGCTGTTTGGCAGGTAAATATAGTGGGAGCTTTCATTTGATGTTGAGCTCAAAATCTCACTGAAGAGATGATAGTTTATGATGTATTAGAAAGAGCACTGAATTCAAGATACCAATTCAAATTTAAGTTCTAGCCAATGAAGTATGGGCAAAAATAATGTATGTCACTTCCTGGCTTGGGCCCTGAGACATCCTAAGTGCTTGTCTGTAATTAGTTATCTGCACTCATTTTCTGGTCTCCCAATTGAATAAAGAAGATCCAAAGGAGGACTCTGAGGTGTAACCACTAGCAAAAAAGAAATTTGAGTCTTGGATCACTGAATAAGACTTCCCTTTAAATATCCAACTGGACTATGATGTGAGTAAGAAACACATTTTTTTTTTTAAAAGCCAGAGATATTGGGGCTGTTCATTACAGCATTTAGCCTACCCTGACTAATACAGGCTGTGGGAAGCAGGAAACCATGTAGGAAGTGGCCAGGGGATACCCTGAATGGTAGAATAACAGGGGTGACTTTTGGCATAAACATGCCTAATATCCAATTTGAAGTCATTAACCGAGCCATGATAAAAGTCCTCCTTTATCTCAGCACTGCCCCCAAATCACAAGTGTTTTGTGAGGATTGGATTTTAGTGCAATTTCATAAAAAAGGATGAATGTCATATCTGCATTGATACAGAAAAGAAACCACACCCCAAAAAGCAGAAGTCTCAAGGCAAATATGACTAAAGTACATAAGTCCTCTGGGAATTTTCAATAGACTCACACAAGACATGAAATGAGATTTTGACTCATTTTTGTCTAGACTGTAAGGGGGCAGGGAGACTCACGCTGACCTCAGGGTTACCAGGACTTAAGTCTCAAAACAAACCAGCAATCTAGCCAGCACTGAGGCCTAGGTCGCCTGCCAAGCCCTGCCCAACTCCCAGCCCAGCTCCCATGTTGCCACCTTGTCCTTTGCGTTTCCATGACCGCTCAGACCACAAGAATGCCATGTTCTAGGGAATCTTGTTTGTCAAGAAGTCCAAAGGCCCTACATCCTTTAGTGATAGGATTAGAACCTGTGTCCAGATTTTGGATAAATGAAAAAATGAAATCTGTGGAGAAGATAGCCCAGTCCTCATCCTTGGGATACAGCTGCTTATGAATCAAAGTTGGGTTCTATGAAATTCCTGGGGGTAGATATTTGTCTATTTTCTTAAACTAGAGTTGAAGAAGGTTAGAATGGCTGTGATGAACGCCCACTGAATTCATGCCAAAGAACGGTGGAATGATTTTCATTGGATCAAGTTTCTGCTCAACTTTCAAATAATACATATGTAGATGTGAATTTTTGATTCAGAGTCTTCTCTTTTGCTACTCTTTGGGGAGTCTTGCCAGGTGGATGTGTTAACTTTCCAGGCCAATGGCTGAAATTCAAACCATTGTTTTCCTTTGGGATTTTTGTCAGTCTCCTGAAGTCTCAAGGCTGGGGATTCACGATATATCCTCTGTGCTGTTCACAGTTCATGTGCTCTTAGATCCAGGATGATTTAGTTACGCATTAGAACCCAACACCTTCCTGCCCCTGCATTCCCTCCCTGGGCAGCCCAGAAACCAAGGCTAATGGTAACTCTCAGAAAGCAAGGTTTATTATTTGTCATTTCATGAACTTCTAGCAGTGGGAAAATACTGAGAGATGGTCTGATACAAACTGGATACTTAGCAGCTGGGCAAAATGATACCCAAAGAGGTAAAGTAATATGAAGAAGGTTATATGGTACATCTGAGTTGTAGACAGAAGCAAGAATTGATAGTACATTTTTTAGTGCACTTAAATTTTATTTAAGTATACTGTAAAGCAGTACAGGTTCATCTGAAGAAGAAAAAACTGGAAAGGTTTGGAACCAGTGTATGAAAAAGAAATCAATGGAAGACAAACCAAAAAGATTTACAAACCTCCTTTTTCCCTGATGAGCAAAAAAAAAAAAAGGAAGAAATTATAGCACAGATTAAACCATTAATCTGACACTAAGAAAGTAGCTCAATCTCATAGAGTGAGTGTTGTGAAAAGGGGTTTTCAGGTTCAGTACAATTTGGACAGAATTGAAAGACAATGTCTGGCATTGACATACCACTCCCCTTAGAAAAAACATTGCAACAGAACAAGGAGTAAGGAGAGGAATGCCTGAATTTTGCTGATACTTCAGATTTGGACTGATTAAGATTAAGGTTGTTCTAGGTGTAAAAAAAGGAATTTCCGCCTGTTGAAAAAGCTTTTACCCATAGCTGATTTTAAAAAACCCTATGATGCCTAAGATGGAATTGTTACCAGGTTTTCCACTGACCCCTGACAGGGCAAATGACATGACAGGAATGGAGGAATCATTTCTCGGATTCCCTGTTATGGGCTGACACAACGGCAGCAAACACAGACTCAGTAGGGTGTGGAAATCAGTGTGTGGCTAACACAAGCCTATGAGAAACAAGGGCAACACTTTTTTTACAGCCAATTACCCTGAGGAGAGAGCAAGCCCAAGTCCAAAGCTCACCTCTTGTTTCTTCATGAGACAAGGAACTGAATCACCAATATGGTGTTACTACCATCAGTTATTTCCAAAGAGTGTAGAAAAGGAGAGCAAAGACAAAATTCTCTAACTGTGGTTACACAAAACCTCAGATCCTTGTCCACACCCTTTGGGCACTTGCATGACTGGAGAAAACAGAAAATCAAAACAAAACAAAACAAAGACATCCAGTGCGGCAGCTAATATTCCAAGGAAAAGATTCACACAGTGTTCAGGGCAACAGGAAATCCACACTAACCTGGGAAAGAGCAACTTCAGACACATAGGCTCTGTTCAAAGAGAGTGAAAAGAATTCCCTGCAATATGAAACCACAACAAGAATTAGCAAAAATAAGTAAATGGAACATAACAGAAAAATACAAATAGAGTAAATATTTAAAGAAGACATATTAAGGAAAATACAATAACATTTTAGTTGCAACATACACTTTGTGAAAATGAGAGATATTGATATTGATAATTATGCAACTTATTAAAACAGAAAAACTGGTAAAGAAAAGGAAAAAATTAAAGTGAAAAATAATATACCATAAGCTGTAAAATATAGGATTAACTTCCAAAAACCAAAATTAATATCTGAAAATATTGTCAATGGTGTAGACACAGCATTGAGAAAATAACAGAAGAGAAATAGGAAAAGATGAAAGTATTCACCCATATGGTAACATGATAGGGAAAACAGACATTGAAGAGCAAAACATGATATTGGAAAAAAGGAAGTACTGTAATGGAATAGAAATGTGATTCTAAGACCTAAGAGAAGAAAACTTTTTAGATTTGAAGGAATAACTGATTTTCTGTTTTGAAAGGCTCACCTTATTCCAGGAAACTTAAGAGAGAAGAAAAATTTCTTAAATATAGTTTAGTGAAGCTACTAGATTTCAAAGAAAGTAAAAAATATATCTTAAACTTCAAGACAGGTTACCTAAGGGGAAATATAAAATAGGTTGAGTTCAGAATGCTAGAAAATAATTGTGCAATCAATAGAAATTCCATAACTAGTTTGCCACCAATGTGTAAAACCAACAGAAAGTTATTATTAAATATAGAAGGTCTTGGAAAGTATTTTACCCATGTACTTTTTATGAAAAATCCCCTTAACAATGTAGCTGAGCCGGGAGATTTTTAAGAACAGTGAAAGTAAGAGAGCTCAAGAATGGGGAAATCTGAGTATTTTTATTGAACATTAAGTATGATAAACATATAATTATGCTTAAAGAAATGTGGTAATTATATTTAAATGGTTTGCAAATGTTATAATTTTTAAAGAAAAATAAAGTGATGTTAAAATTAGAAACAAAACAATAATAATGAGATCTCAAAAATAACATTGTAATAGATTGGAGGGAAAATTCTAGAGTATCCCAGAGTAATTACATTTCATTACTTATTTATCATGGGGGGAGGGGTGAAATTGATTACTGTCCATAGATTTAATTTTTAAATATATAGTTTAATTTTATTTATAAGTAGTAATATAAAATCCAAAACAAATATTTATAATTCAATGAGATTAACACATTTTTATTGGGCTTCTATTACATTCATGTTCTAGAAATATAACAGTAAATGTAACATACATTTTCTGTCTCTCATAGAGCTCATATTTTTCACCATGATAAACAATGATTTATGCCAGGGAAACAAACATGGATTAATATTTATGGCATCTACTTATATAATTCTGAATCATGAAGAGGTTCTCAGTTGTGCATGTAAGGAGCTTGGACGTCACCACTCTGTCCTGAACAGACTGAACAACCACAACTCTTAAGGATCCCTAGGGGAGGTCAGGACCCAGGGCAAACCATTGCCCCCAAGATTGGTGAGACAGACAGGCTAATACAGGGAGAAAATGGCTCACTGGAGTAGAGACTTCTAAGAGGAAACCTCAGTGGGAACCAGTACCTGGAACCAGTGGTGAGGTAGGATGACCTGAACTGTAATCAGCCAACTGGTGGGGGCTAAATATGGACAACTCTGATATTTAAAAATTCCAGGGAGAGCTAAGCATAAGGAGTCCCTGCAATTTTGTGAGATTCACCTCCAGAAGCTCCATCGGGTTCCCACAAATATCAGAGAAAAATCCCCTCATGCTTCTGGCATGGGGACGCAATAAGGAGAGAGCATTCTGTTCTTTCCAACAGGGCCTGCTCTCAGCAGAAACTTGTTGACTTGAGCCTAACTTGCTGGGGTGTTACAGAGCCTAACTGACCTAGGGAAGAGAAATACCCAACTCCCTCTCTCTCTAGCCATCCTCTCCCCTCTAAGCAGGAAATAACTGAGGCATGGGCTCACTGAAAGGCTGAGCCCTAATCAAAGGACAATAGAAAGCTTCTTCTCTCCCTTGTCATCACATTATTGTAGGTGTAATTATAGCAGCTCTTTTATCTGGTACATTAAGTCTGCCTCTCAAGAAAAAATTATAAGGCATACTAAATGGCAAAAACCACAGTTAGGAGAGACTGAGCAAACACCAGAAGCAGACATGGTGCAGAGCTGTTGGAGTTATCAGAGTGGGGATTTAAAACAACTATGATTAATATGCTAAAGGCTCTTATGGATAAAGTAGACATCATTTGAGAAAAGAAAATGCTAAGAAAGAACCAAAAAGAAATGCTATACACATGCACACAGACATAAACACAGAAATGCTAGAGATCAAAACCACTGTAACAAAAAGAATGACTTCGTCAGGCTTAGAGGTGACTGCAGTAGAAAGACATGAAGAGATGCAATGATGCTGACTTTGAAGATGAAGGAAGAGGCCATGAGTCATACAATGTGGGTGGAAAGGCAAGGAAATATATTTTCCCCTAGAGCCTCCAGAAGAAACATTGTCCTGCCAACACCTTGATTTTTTGCCCAGCTGATTCCTATGTTGGACTTCTAACCTACAGATCTGTCGGGTAGTAAATTTGTATAGTTTAAGCAGTTAATTTTTCAATAGATGGTTATGACAGCCATACTAATACAAAGCTAATACATTGACCATCTCCATTATGATTGTGGAATGCTATAAATATAAATATTACAAAGGAAACAGCAATCACTGCTTGTAGTTCATATGGTTGTATAGATGGAAAACAACAAACTATTAGAAAATATCAAGTGTTCAGACAAGAGAATCATTTGCATATTAATGTAAAAAAGATAATAGCTTTCTTATATTTAAACAATAAACAGCAAATAAAATGTAGTAAAAATCCCAGTTGCTGTAGCAAAGGCCATGAAATGTATAGAGTAAATACCACAAAAAAGTGCATGGTGTCTTTGGAAAAAACTAATACACAATACCAAATAATATAAAGTAACATGAAAAATGCAGTTATGTCCTTTTCTGACATAAACAGTTTTAATATTGTAAAGAGTCTGTAAAATTAAATTTAACAAAATAAAAAACAACTTACCCACTGTCTTAGTAATAAAAACTTGTTAAAATTACTCTAGAACATATCCCTGGAAGATTAAATATGTAAGATTAGGAAAAAAATACCATACAAAGTATTTTTTAAACTATAAAACTATGTTAATTAAAACAATGTGTTATTACTTTAGGCTAGAAAGATAGTTCCATTGACTATAACTGATTAGTTCAGAAGCAGATTAAAATATAGGAATATATTTATTATATGATAAAATGGTATTCCAGATTAATGATAGGAAATATAGACTTGAACAAATAGTGTTAACAATGAAACCAATGAAAATTGTTTACTTTGTTTTACATGAAAATTAACTTTGGATAACTGTTACATTTAAATCTAAAAATTCAAGTCATGAATATTTAAAAATAGTGATACTATATTAAAATATTTTCTTAGGGATAGAGAGACCATAGCACAAAACTCATAAAACATAAAGGAAGGTACTGAGTACATTAAACATTTCCATATAAAGAAAAATATATAAAGTCAAATTCTAAAGTTAAACTGTGAAACATTCTCAAGAAAAAGAAATGTCATAAAATCCAATGTTAAATTGAGTAAAAATACAGGCAGCCATTGAGAAAATAATCAATATGAGTAGCCCATAAACATCAACAGAGATATTCTACTTTACCTCTAATAACATAAATGCACATAAAACCTACGATATGCTTTCATTGTACCACATTAGATCAGTAAAGTGAGAAAATAAAGCTGGTATCCAGGCTTGGCAAGAAGGTAGGAAATGGGAACATTCGTGTATAAGTTGATATATGTGAAAGTGAGCACAATCTACCTGGATGACAGGGTGCCTAAGGATTTAAAATATGTATGTGATCCTTGTATGGGATCTTGTGATCCTTCTAATACAAATTTATTTTATGAAGATAATTGAAAGAGAATTCAATTGTACAGGCATGTTCATTGAAGAGTTGTGAACAACCGTGAAATAATGGGGAAAAATCCAAATATCCACAGAAAGTGAAGTTCATAGGTAAAGTTGTTACATCTATACAGTGGAGTATAGATAAAAAATAATTATATGTGTTTATACCTAACTAATGGTTTCTAAAATTTCATTAAAACCTATTTTACCCTTAAAAATGTAAATGTTTATGTAATAATTCTTAGTGAAAATAGGGATCTGATATTGAGGGATTAAAAAGAAATGTTTATCAAAAGTCTGATGGTGGTTTTCATTTGTTGTTGATTATTCATTTGTCTTTTTCAGATTTTTGTTATCTTTAGTACAACTTCATGTAATTCAAGGTTTTTACAGTGAAGGTCCATTTATTGGTTTTGTAGACAAAATTAAACAAAACAAAAAACACCAAGTTTAATAAAGTTCGTGAAGATTTTACAAAGAAAAACACTTCTCATGCCTCATTGCAAAGCAAAGATTCTGTTAAAATCACTTTGTGAACAAAACATTTCATTTACTTGGAACTGTCTTAACAGGAAAAATGCTTAATTTTCCCCTAACAGATTTCCTGTTATGAAAATATTTTAAAGTGGAAACAATTTCTTTAGGTTATGAGTTGAGTTGTACAAAAATTTGTGCTTTGGGCTAGTAAGACTGCTATATAATTTAGAATCACCCCCCCCCCCCAACATTTCCATTGGTATCGTGATGGAGAGGCCACTCTCTAGTCTCCTAAATGTAATTGCAAAGTGGACTAGCAGATTTAGTGATGTGATATAGGAGCCATAATGTTACTGAGGTGAAACAAAACATATTTTCATTAACTTCATTTTATAGTTAAGGCAAACCCTGCTCAGAAGTAAAGTGCCTGGAGCACAGTCAGACAGGGAGCCAACGACAGCTCTGAGACTGTACTACAGCCGTGATTTGGCTGTTGCTCTCTGATGTGTTTCTCCTAGAGCATGGGGTTGCTTCAGAGGCCTCCTGAATAGGGAAGGGTCTATGTAGATGGGATTTAAGCAGAATAGCTCTGCTGTAGTTGATTTTTATACACTGGGCTTCCAGCCAAGTTTGAAAATAGATCTACTAGGTCACACTATTCCTCCTCAGCAATTTTCCCTATGAATATAAATGAACTTCAGTAGTGATCCAGCCCAAGGAACATTCAGACTGAGACTTCATTTGTCCTGTCATCATTTGTCCACAGTCTGATTTTGTGATTCCAGCCTAAAGTCTTGGGCTGATTGGCCATGGCCAGCTGATTAAATATTCCTTTTTGTCTTAGTCTTTCTGAATTATTGGGGAGATTCTGCCTGTAGATATGGCACAGGTCACAGATCTTTAGAGGGTATCTCTGTGGGTGTACATGGGTTTCATATGCGGTGAGTGATTCTACCCAAGGTAGCTGAGATGAAAGTGAGTGTAGGTCACAGAACCTGCCCGTGGTTATTGTTCTGGCTCACAAGAAGAAAAAGGAGGGAGAATGGAAATGAATAAAATCAGAAAGGAAAGCAAAAATATTTACACAAGTGCAACTATATAAAACTAAAAAGTTTATGCACAGCAGAGGAAACCATCAATAAAATGAAAAGACAACCTACAGAATGGGAGAAAATATTTACAAATTGTGTATCTAGTAAGTATTAATAGTCAAAATATACAAAAAAGTCATATAACTCAATAGCAAAACACAAATAATCTAATTTAAAAATGGATGAAGAATTGAACAGACATTTTCTGAAGAATATTTACAAATGTCCAACAGGTACATGAAAAGATGCTCAATATCAATAATCAGGGAAATGCAAAACCAAATCAATATGAGATATCACGTCACACCTCTTAGAATGGTTATCATCAAAGAGGCTAGAGATAACAAGTGTTGGAGAAAAGGAACCTGTGTGTAGTGTTGGTGGGAATATAAATTGGTGCAGCCACTATGGAAAACAAGATGGAAGTTCCTTTAAAAAATTAAAAATAGAACTACCATGCAATCCAGCAACCCCACTCTGAGTCTATGGCCAAAGGGCATGAAAACAGGATCTCGAAGCGATATCTGCACTTTTATATTCACGGCTGCATTATTCAGAATAGCCATGACATGGAAACAACCTAGGTTCTGTCAATGAATAGATTAAAAAAAGATGTGGTTTACATATACTATGTATAGTGAAATATGATTCAACCATGAGAAAGAAGGAAATCCTGCCATTTGCAACTTCATGGATGGCTTTTGAGGACATTGTGCTAAGCAAAATAAGCCAGACAAAGAAAAACACTCACTGCAATGTGTCACTTGTATGTGGAATCTAAACAAAACAAACCAAAAATATCAAACTCATAGAGGAGAGAATTCAGAAGTGGTTGCCAGAGGTTGGAGATGCAGAGGAAATAAAAAGAGGTTGTTAAAGGATACCAATTTTTAGTTATATAAGATAAAGAAGCTCTAGACACTTCTCCAAGGAGGACATACAAAGGATCCAGAGACACATGAAAAGATGCTCAGTATCACTAGCTATCAGAGAGATGCAAATTAAAATCACAATGAGGTACCACTTCAGACCAGTCAGAATGACCATCATAAACAAAACAACAAACAGCAAGTTTTGGAGAGGTTGTGGAGAAAAGGGGACCCTAGTGCACTGTTGGTGGGATTGCAGACTGGTATAACCACTATGGAAAACAGTATGGAATTTTCTCAGAAAACTAAAAATGGATCTGCCTTTTGACTCAGCAATTCCACTGCTAGGATTTTATCCTAAGAACCCTGAAACACCAATCCAAAAGAACCTATGCGCCCCAATCTTCATAGCAGCACAATTTACAATAGCCAAGTGTTGGAAGCAACCTAGGTGCCATCAGTAAATAAATTGATCAAAAAACTATGGTACATTTACACAATGGAATTCTATGCAGCAGAAAGAAAGAAGGAGCTCCCACCCTTTGCAACAGCATGGATGGAACTGAAAAGCATTATGCTAAGTGAAATAAGCCAGGCGGTGAAAGACAAATACCATGTGATCTCACCTTTAAAAGGAACCTAAACAATAAAACAAAGAAACAAGCAAAATATAACCAAAGGTACTGAAATAGAGAACAGGCTAACAGTGACCAGAGGGAAGAGGGGAGGAAATTTCAGGGGAAAAGGGGAAGGGTTTACAGGAACAAATATAAAGGACACATGGACAAAAACTGGGGGAGGGGTGGAAATGGGAGGCAGGTGGGGAGGGCTGGGATGGGAGTAAAAGACAGAAAACTGTACTTGAACAACAATTAAGATAAAAAATAAAACTGGAAAAAATGAAGAAGTTCTGTGGATCTAATGTAAAACATGCTGACTATAGTTGATAACCCTATTGTGTAATTTGAATATTTTTAATAAAAAAATATTTGGTCTGGAGTAGATAAAGTGACTTGCCCAAGATATCATTTGGGCAGATGGCCATAATGAAGAGAATCATATCCTTTCCCCCTTTTATGCAATCAGCATTTTTGAAAAGGACTGTGAGAAGTTAATAGATAAAGCACCTACTGTGTGTCAGGGGGCACGTGACATCAGTGTGTTCACTAAAGGAATGGTTCATAATTCTCTATTCATTCTGGAGCAAAGAAAATATCAGACCCAGCACCTTTTGGGAGAGGCTTGAAAAGAAGCAAAAATGGGGATGCATACACTTCGGTCCGAAGTGCTGGAAGCTACAAGAGTCTCAGACAGCATACAGTCCTTAACACCCTGCAACTCTCAAAATTAGTTTTTGGGGTCATTGTTCAAAGATAGTGCATGTCATTTCTGGTTCTATTTATAACAGGGATCTGTGGACCAAATCCAGCCCTTGGCCTAGGTTTGTAAATAAAATTTTACTGGAATGTACCATGCCCATTTTTTCCTATCGTCTATGTCTACATTTGCACTATAAAAAAAAATCGTGACAGCCAATATTTTGCCTACAAAGCCGAACATATTTACCATCCATAATGTTTACTATCTGCAAGTCCTTATAGTAAAATGTTTGCTAATCCTTGGTTTATTGTACTTTTTAGCTTCAGCACTTTTAATTGGAATTTCCCACTTTCCCAAAGCCTGAAAATGAATACTAATTCTATTGCTTTTTTTTAACTTTTGGCAAGTTGATTATTTGTAGACGTAAATATTCTGGCACAGTTTCTAACACACGTGAGCCTCTATGTATATGCACCATAGTACTGGAGTGATTTCTTAGTTTTCACACCCTTTTATTAAGGGTTGCCTGTGGCTGTGGGGGAAGGGTGATGTCCTGCTCTCTACACATTCCAGTTCAGGGGAGAAAACAGGAGAGCTGTGTGGTCCAGGGCTCTGTTTTTTTCTTTTCTGCTGTTACCACTGGCAGACTCATTAAGGACTAGTTAGGGTTGGGAAGCAGGTGTCCAGACAAGAATGAGTCTTTGGCTTTATTGTGTAGAAAAGCCTGTAGTCTGAAAATATTAGGTTAAAGCAGAAGTCCTAGGCCTATTTCCATTGTTGCAAAAAGTCCAACATGAATCTCCCTTTTCAGTAGTGAAAACCAATGAACTAATTTTGTCTCAATTTTTGCCCTGTGTTACATACAAGGACGGTCTTAGTGAAGTAAGATACCCTTTCATGGCACTCATATGGACCCCAATGGTTGCATATTTATAGGTTTCTTTTTCTTGGCCTTGATTTTCCATGTACACTTACACTTCACTACTTTTTCATTTCACTTTATTTTTATTTCAGTGTTTGCACTAATGCTATACGGTCACTTCAAACACTTAGTGGGGAGAAATGGGGCATGAATGCATATAAACAAATATTCAGATAAATAAATAAGCCAAATGGAAAATGTGCACTTGCCCAAAAGAAGGTCTAACAGCCTACAGATATGTCAAGTTTGTACACTGGGGGTGGAATTCCTTTGTTGTGACTGGTAACCTTGGTTATTTCACATGGATTTGAAGTTCTGATTGTCTGCCACTGCCGTTTGTGGAACCTTCTGAGGTCCTTGGGGGAAAACATAAAGAATAGTCCCTAGCAATGAAAAGCTTGAGCACCAACCTGTTAAAAATCTCTTCCAGACCTTGACTATGGCCATGTTGTGGATGTGTTTTCCTTGGCACAGTCTATGAGCAGTTACTTTGCAAATGTATGCAAGGGAGTGATACAGCTTCTTGGAGGAATGAGCCAAAGCTCATGAGAATATTGGAAGGTTGAAAGGTGCTATTTAAGATTTTGAGCAGAAGAGTGTATATCTAAAAATTATACATAAAACTGGCTTTGGGAAATAGGTATGATGTTGACAAAGATTGTCCCCAGTGCTCTTTGGCCCTTATTCAGAACTTTGCCCCACCATCATCTTCTGGGTTTCTTGATGTCATATCTCAGTCTAAATTGACTCCTTGTACCTTTGACTTGCCCTTCCTTCTGCTCCCCTTATGAAAATTTAACTGTCCCTTAGAATTTTGCTCTTTGCTTGAGCTAATCTTTTAAAAAAGATTTTATTTATTTTTTGAGAGAGGAGAAGGGAGGGAAAAAGAGAGGGAGAGAAACGTTGAGGTGAGAGAGAAACAGTAATCAGTTGCCTCTTGGACACACCCTAGCTGGGGACAGAACCCACAACCCAGGCATGTGCCCTGACCAGGAATCAAACCTGCGACCTTTGGCCTTGCAGGATGATGACCAAACAGCTAGGCCATACCTGTCAGGGCTGCTTGGGCTAATCTTGTAAGAGAATCTGCATTAAGTCATACACAAATGAGCCTCATTTGTATTAAGCCACTTCTTCTTAAGGGATCTACACAGAAGTAACCCTTGGAAATTTTAGTCATTCTGACAACCAAAATAAACTTGGGTGGAGTGAAAGGAAGAGTGAAAACCAGCCATCACAAGACCTGGGTTTTGTACCAGCTCAGTCATTGATTATGTGGCTTTGAGCAAATCATAGAAACTCTTTAAATATCACATTGCTAATCTGTAATATGGGGTTAAGAACCCTAAATGGACAGAGTTGCTATGAGTAATGTATGGCTTGATTATGTGTGTGAAAATATCTTATACATGCTAAGAATTTGCACAAATATATAACATTATTACAAATAATTACATTTTTCATTCCATACCACTGTGACAGTTGATACAAGACTATTGTGAAAAAGTGGAAGACAAGTCCAAGTGATATTTTGAGTGCATCTCTGAAAGGCATCCTATTGTTTGGTATTTTTGGAGTCTCTGAACAGGACTACCACAGACAGGGCAGAGATCGCTTTCTACAAAGCTTTTAGCCAAGTGTGGGGTAGATTATTGTATAGTTACAGAGGTTCCCTGCTATTTGAACAATTTTACTGAAGTGGGAAGAAAAAACTAATATTAAAGTGCACCCTCTATGTAACATTTTTCTAGGCATTATCATAGAATTGTTTAGTCCTCATAACAACCCTGAAAAGAAAAAATTAAAAATCATGACATGATCAACTGAGACTTGGATATGTCAATTAGCATCTTCTCTCCAGTGCTCTTCCCAGCATTTCAAAATCACCTGTATTAGCCTAGAGGCCAGTCCCTCATTCGGGGATGTCCAACCCACAGCCTTCAGGCTGCATGCGGCCCAGGATGGCTATGAATGAGTCCCAATACAAAACAGTATTTCCTTAAGAGCTTTTTTTTGCTCATCAGTTCTTGTTAGTGTTTCTGTTTTTAATGTGTGACCCAAGACAACTCTTCTTCTTCCAGTGAGACCCAGAGATGCCGAAAGTTTGGACACCCCTCCAAGTGGTGAGTCTCCTGGCCCACCTTAGCTTTATTGGGTCATGACTATCACATGCACAGATAACACAGAGCTCAGAGTAATTCCAGAGGTTTAGGTGACAAGACCAGAAGTCAGAATAATATTGGAAGACCAAAGTAATTGGTCCAAAAAGATGTAATGTCACAAGATGAACTCAAAATCTTTTGTTTAGCCTTGAAAAATTAATTGTCTAATTATAAGACTGAAAAAATTTGTTAATATATATGTGTGTGTTGGGGGGTGTCATAAGCAGTTTAGATAAATAAAAAGTCAATAGAAACCCAAAGTATGTTGTGATTGCTAAAAAAGCTAAAAAGCTGTATTTATAGAAGTAGACAGCTCAGATTAAAGGAGTGATGCTGCACTGTATCCATATTGAACAAACACATACTAGCTGAACTGTATTCAGATCTACGTTGTTATTAAATACTGCTGGTAAGCAAGAGATCGTTTAGTGTTTCTCCATGTTGAAGAAGGCATGCAAAACTATTTGAAATAAAGAATGGATCAGGTTGTTACACTTAGAAAGAGCAGAAGTGAGAATGTACTTGCTACTTTAATGGATGTGGATGGTTGTCACAAAGAAGAAGAATTAAGCTCTTTGATCAGACATCGGAACAAAAAACTCATGAGGGAAAATGTTAGAAATGCGGAATTTGGCTTGCATAGAAAAGAACTTTCTTTTCCTATTTTTAAAACAATGAGGTTTGCTTTTACTGAAATTAAATATTTGCTCAATACAGAATTTTTACAACATACAAAAATAAAACGATAAAGAACAACTTAAAAATGAGTCATGACCATCTAGAGACAACTGCTGCTAATACTGAGATTGATATTGTAAGAACTATGCAAAGCTGAAGGAGTTTTGATGGGGGGTGTTGTAGTTTGAGAAGATACAAAAGGAAATATCTGAGGGACTGTTCTAAATGCTGAGTGAGATTCCATTCTTTATGACTCCATCTAAAACAATTTCAGTCTTTTTCATCCACTCATCTACTGATGGGCACTTGGGTTACTTCCAAATCTTGGCTATTGTAAATAACGCTACAATGAACATAGGGGTGCATATACTCTCTTGAATCAGTGTACTGGGTTCCTTCGGATCTATTCCCAGGAGTGGAAGCACTGGATCATTAGGCAGTTACACAATGGAATACTACCTGGATATAAAAAACAAGGAAATCTTACCTTTTGCAACAGCATGGATAAACCTGAACTTATTCTGCTAATTGAAATAAGTCAGTCAGAGAAAGATAAATACCACATGATTTTACTTACATGTGGAATCTAATGAACAAAATAAGCAAACAAACAAAATAGAAACAGATGCATGGATGCAGAAAACAGACCAATAGCTGTCAGAAGGAGGGGGTTGGAGGACTGGGTGAAAAAGGCATAGTGATTAAGCAAAAACAAAACAAAACAAAAACAAAAAACACTCACAGACACAGACAACAATATGGTGATTACCAGAGGGAAAGGAGGGTTGGGGAAGCACAGGAGGGTAAAGGGGAATAAATGGTGATGGAAGGAGACTTGACTTGCAGTGGTGGACACACAATACAATATACAAATGATGTATTGTAGAACTGTACACCTGAAACCTATATAATTTTATTAATCAATGTCACCCCAGTAAATTCAATAAAAGTTAAAAAAAGAAACAAATTCGGGCTCCTGCACTCTTCCCAGAAAGTTTATTTGCATCATTTCTACAAGGACCTTCCATAAGCTGACCCAGGGTCAGGACAAGTGTTGAACATTCCAGAACGTAGGATGTGACCAGTATTGGGAGGAAGGGGAAAGAAAGACTATTTTGTGTCTTTTAAGTCATACGTGGTGATAACTGTCAACTTGATTATATTACATTGACACCCAAGTTTAGAACCCTATAGCATTTTGGCTTCAGCTGATTTTATTTCCCTCTTAGCATTAAGACTAAGAATTCCACGATGGTCCACCCTGACCAGAGCCAAGCAAGGTTCAACTGGGAGTGGTCCTGAAGTTGCAGCAAACAAATATCATAGCTGTTCAGGAGGGTATAGGGAGGCATTGGGGGAAGCTCATGGGACAAACAACTTAAGGGCCTGAAGAGTGAATGCTAGAGTTAGCACATGAGTGAGAGCAACAGTCAAAAACTCACAGAAGCTAAAGCAGAAGCAGAAAACGAGGACTCAAGGAGGATATCAGCGCAGACCACTTACATTCCCACAGAGTATGTTTTGTTCACATGAGACTGTTCCCCCTCTCTCCCAATAATAGAACTTTCCATCAGGATCCCAAATTCTAGTAGTAATCTGTAAATAGTAGATAGGAAATAGGAAAATGTAATTTAGAGCAAAGATTGAAGAAAAGAGTCCTTATAGGTGGAATTGGTCTCATATGGCTTTCTAAGGACACAGGAATGTATGTGCTTGCCCCATTGGCTTGTGTACCACACCAGAGTCTGGCCTTTGAAGCTAATATGGGTGCTGGGGAGGTGGAAGGCACTGGACAGTCACCCCTTCCCTCCCCCAAGGCATAGCAGCATCGATATCAAAACAACACTGCAATCATGTTCTTTCCAATTCAGCTTTCACACAGTAGCTAAGGCAACTAATTCAAATTCTAAAAGAAAAACCAAAAGGAAAGATATTGAGAGAAGAGAAAGATTACCAAGGGTCTCTTTAGCCTACGTTTAATTTTTTCCTTTCAAGGCTTAAGTAGAAATACTGACTTTGAAACTCCTCAGAGTTTAAACCTTTACATGGCATATTTATGGTTTTGTTGTTATTATTGTTGCTGTTTCCTTATAAGCAACTTGGGGTCAAAAGCCCTAGTAAGTGCTTTTCATTTTACCTTTGGTTTCTGCAGTAGTTGGCAGGAGCAGGATCAATAGCTGGCTGCCCGCTTAGAAGAGAGGGTGGTATTTCCCCTGGTTATCATGACCCATGACTCCTTTGGAAGACACAATACACCCAATGACCTGTGATGATGTCTGAGATACATGTGAGCAGAGAAGCTTAGAATCGCTGATTCAGAGTAGCTTGTGGTTTCAGAATCGTGAAGTCCTGGAATCTCAGATTGGGAAGGGGCGTCGAAGGTCATGCAGCATCCATTCCAGTCCCTCGCTTAAAAAGAATTACAGTAGGAAAGAGAGGGATGAGGAGTCTAGCCAAATTGCAGTAGCTCCACCAAGAGAGATTTAATACATCTCACTTAAATTTAATTTATAGCTGCTTTGGATTGGTAACATTGTTGCTAACGAAAACCTAAAATATGACTTCATTTTTGATTCCAAATAATATTAGATTTCTACATTGGCAGAGTGCTGGATTTGTTTTGGTTGTTAAGTTGTATTTTAATGGCTAAATTAAAACATGGCAATTTTTTTAAACATCAGCTGAAGCTTCAAAACACTTACAATAGTTTTTAATAATGAGGAGAAACATTCAGCAAGGTAGACTACTTAGCAAGGCGCTGGAAGCCACATGCCATTATAAAGAAGCACGTCTGGCTTGGCCAAAATCCTGCCTTTGTCTCCAGAGCTATTTTGCTGTAAATTTAGAACAGAAATACCCTTTCTGGAATAAAAATGTAGCTTTGTTGGCTACAAGTGCATGTTTGCTGCCTCACAATTTTAGAATTAGACGATGGACTTATTTAGTAGACATTGGAGGCTAAAAAGCAAAAGCCCATAATTTAAAACATTCCACTCCACCACAGTCCAAGAAAAACATGGACCGGTGAACAAAACCAGCAGTATTGTAATAAGAAAACAACTAGGTGCATTTTTTCCAAAACCTAAAAACCAGGAATCTAAATGTATGAGTTACTGGCTAAAAATTCCATTTTCATGTCTCAGTTTTGAGCTAGAAAAACAACCTAGACCTGATAAACACCATTTTAAAAAAATGCACAAGTCCTACTGCAGCCGGAGGTGTGGACAGCAGCCTCGCATCCATCTTTATACACTCAAGGGCACTTTCTGTTGCCTGGAGGGATCCTGTGCTAAAAGCATTTTACTTTGCAAAGATTCATAGCCTTCCAGTCAGGCCTGTGGTGACTTCTGAGGCTCCCTCCCCACAAGTTATTTGGCAATGCTGTTAAGGTATTTTATTTTCCCCTAAACACTTTGAATATCTGTTCGAGGTCTACGGAGTTTTCCAGAGCAAATGATGTGGTAACTTTTAGTCATGCAGGTGGGCTCACGCAGGCCGAGAGGCAGGCGGGACTGGCATGTTTTCAGGAAGAGAGCTGAGGCTGACATGCCCACCTCTGTCCAAGGACAGTTGTAAATGGGAGTCACCAACCAGTGCACAAATGGTGTTAGTATTTGGGGGTGGAGGGTGTGTGTCTGTGTGACACAGAGAACAGGCACAGATTTCTGAAGATGGCTGAAAGTGACTTGGAAATTACCGACAACAAATACAAGTCTGCTGTTCAAATCAATCTACCTGAGTTAAAACTTTGATTATATAACTGGCCTGGAGTTTTAGACAAGGCTACCGTCAGGGAAGACAGGGGAATTCTGGTCCTAGTACAACATGAGACATGGTAACAAAGTGATGAGGACAATAAAACATTTGTGAAGAAGGAGAAAGAATAAAGAAACTTTCTGAGAAGAGGAAATTTGCAGAACTTTCTGTCATCAGTGGTTGGTCACCCACCTGTGGGGACCTCAGGTAGCACATGCAGGTGACAGACAGTTGTCACACCCGAGGGAATATATGTGACTTCAGAATAAGCATACATGGTACCTGAAGAAGTGTGCATAAGGGGTTTGAGTCTATAAATTTGAAAAACAGGATATAATGGCAATCATCATTTATATCATATCCCCGAAAGAAAATTTCTGCTTAAGAGTTTTGACAGGAGGAATGTGTGGGGACGAGGAAAGTGAGGGGACCCATTTGGGGACCCACTGATAGTCTTTGTTTTAACATGGGCTGTCTCTTTTAATTCTTGTCTCAGTGCTCAGGGAACAAGTCAGGCTTAGTTTTCGTCCCTTTGAATCCGTTTCTTTCATACTATTGTTGAAAGCAAAAACGAACAGTCCGAGTCACTTGCCATTTAAATAAGAGGGTGTTTATTACCTTTAACCAGTTGTTATGGCAAGAATGCCATACATGTCAGTGGTGGCTAAGTTCCCAGGTGCCCGGTTGGTTTTTCTGGCCTCCAGAGAGTTCCTTTTCTGTCTGCACTGCCTACATGTCTGGAGTTGGGCCCTCTGGAGTGCAGCCAGCAGAGAACCACAGGCTGAGCCACTGCTGCTGCGACGCACACCGAGTCACGTGCTTCCTGTCTCCAGTGACCCTAACCATTTTCTTCATCTCAGTTTGGCTTCCTCAGAATTGAGTATTACACGCAGAATCACTCCTGTCCCTCTGCTACCCATTGGCTGGTGCAGGTGAGGGCTACACTCACTCCTTTGTCTGCAATGGGAACAAAGGTGACAAAAACTATCACTGGCTAGAAGGTAGGCTGCTTGAACAGTCTTGGGCTAACCTTCAGTCATATCATGAGCATGGGGGAGATGTAGAGGTGTCGATGTAACATATTCCTTCAAGACCTTCCCCTTATATCTTCTGTCTGAAGACAAACCTAGCCATTTCTCTGGTTAAGGACAAACCTGTTGGTGGGGGGTGGCATGCCATCTTGGCCATTCAGAAAGGTGGACATTGAATATTTGAGAGAAGTTAAGGGATTGAAACTGTCCCAACAGATGACTACACACAATGCCTCAGGACTCTTCTGCAAAGTATAAAAGGTCTGGCCACTGTCACACAGTTTTATTAAAACTAGAGATGAGGAGAGCGAAATGCATTTGGAGAACAAACTAAAAAATGATGTCTGGCTGACAAGCCATGCTTTGCTTAGAGATCCAGCTCCTCATGACAAAAGCCATTTCACCAGCCATTACCCAGCTCTTAAGATGAGAGATCTACTAGTTTTCAAATCCAGATCCCCTAAAAAAGTAGGGAGCCCTCTCCCACCTGTAAAAGAGCTCCTGTTTATTCTATGAGGACCCAGCTCTTTGCATGATAACTGATGACTGGCAGGCCACACCTATTGACTGATTTTTCAAACTTTAGTAAAATCAATTTAATCACATTCATACCAGGGACATACACAGAGTAGTGAAGACAGACAGTGCTTTACTTAAGGCAAGTCACTTCTTTCTGAGTCTGAGTGAATAGGACTAAGGGGGCTTATAACTTACTCTGCAAAGATTATTTATCCAGATGCCTTAATAAACTGACATTATTTTTGCATGTCACTTGCATACCTTTACTATAAAGAATAAAACTATAGGGATGTCTCAGTAAAAGCATTTGATATACACAATCCCATTTAGTCTTCTCTCCTGAAGAGAAGCTATTAATTTATGCCTGCATAACAGGCTAGGGAGCTAAGGCTCAAAACAATAAAGTGACTTGTTTCAATTTACACAGCTATTAAGTATGTAAGCCTAGGTCTGATGTTAATAGGCATGTGTGTTCTACTATCTCACATAGAAATGGTTGAAAGGGTGGCACATGGACTCTTCACTGTGACTGACTATTCAACAATACTTAACATTATATTAAAATACTGCCTTTTAGACTGTTAGCTTCATGAGGGCAGGGATCAAGGTTAGTTCATCCCACATCCTCAGTGCACAGCATTGCACCTAATACAAAAGAGGCAGATTAATATTTATTGAACTGAGGAGTAAACAAATATTTTGTCCAGCATATCAATCAATAAATTATATATTTTATCATGTTGTTAATAATTATGGCCAGGCATATTTCTATAGCACTTGAAATTTTCAAAGACTTTTCAACCTTCATAAAGTCTGCCTTAGGAAGACAAATGGAAAGTTAAGGACCCAGACACTGGGAGTACACATTGGCTTCCTAACCCTGTGACAAGGAGACAAGCCTCAAAAAATTGCTTCCCTAGCCTTTCTGCACCATATGCTTCAAGTTCTCCGCAACAGACCTGCTTGCTCTGTCTACTCCATGGTCCCCAAAAGGACATTCTTACTTGTCAATATGTGTCCTGATTTTTCGTGTAGAAAATATGGTCGCCATATGCATGTTATAAAACTTGAGTCCCTTGACTAACTTCACCCTCCTGTGCAAGTATTGGCAAATTGTGTGTGTGTGTGCTTCAAGAAAGTGCTGATTCCAGCTCTTTGCACTGAACAGGCACATTGAGTCTACTTGAATTAATAGCTTAGTTTTCCACAGAAAGATGATTTCTGTGACTACTAGAAAAATGCATTTTTCAAAGCACATTTGAATCATTTCTCTAATGTAGTCAATATATGCTTTTTATTCAAGGTAAGCATTTTCTGACTTTCCCAAAATAAAAGTTTTATAATGATTATAATAGGGATTCACGAATTTAATAAAATATGTTTTCACATTATGTTGGATTTGTCATTTTACACATTTCTCAAATCAGATGGACCAAGTCAAATGGATATATTTGATAATGTTATTATCTGATTCCATGGTTAGCTTGGGTAAATTTTAGGGATAGAGTATAGAAATCACTGTGTGGAAAGTCAGAGTAGAGACTGTTTCTGGTTTAGGCTCTAAACCAACTTACTCTGTGACTCTGGGCAAATTCCCACCACTTTTTAGGCTCAGCATTCTCCTTTGGAAGTTACATGACTGATCCCGGTCAGCGGTTCTCTAACGTGGCCCTGTGAGCCCTTGAGACCCTCAGAGGCCTGAAGATCTGCCTTGGAAAACTCCCTCCCCAGCCCTGACTTTATCCAGAGCAGCTCAGCACATATCTGTTACATGCATATACCAGTCCACTGTGTAAAATAGTGTTTTGGGGAAAAAGTTCTATAACTAAAATAGTTTTATGGTCTTTTGGTGTCTGTATTTCCAGCTCACTTCATTAAAATGTCTGTGAGGTATATGGGGTTTACCTGAGTGGAGAAGAGGTGTAGGCATGTATATAAGGGTGAACAGGATAAAAAAAAATCTTTTAGTATGACCTGCTTGAGAAAAGGAGGCAGTGGTTAAGAATGCTGTCAGGGTGGGGTAGAGTAATGAGTTAATCATCCATCAACTTACAGACCTTTGACAGGAGGGTCAAGGTGGTCAAGGTAAAGTTTCAAGCAGGGGAGATGTCTTTAGTTCTAAGCCCTGGTGGAAGAGAGATGCTGAGTCATTAGTCACAGGGCTGAAATGGACTTTTAAGTGCATCAAATATAGAAATATGTATTGAGAGCTAGCTGGTCCCCTAGAATATGAGCCATGCTTTGATATTGTCATATATATATATATATGGATAAATGAATTGAATGGGTCTAATGACAAAAGTTCTAGAAAACTGGAGGAAACTGAGAGAACTTTATCCCTGAGATCATAAATCCTTGATTTTTCAAGTTGTCGGGCCCATCCTGCTGAGGAAAGTCTGACTAAGGCTGGCAGAATATTTGTATGATCAGCCTCTCTATATACCAAAACCCAGAATGAGCCTTGTTACCTGCAGCTCATTAGTCAGTGGGCCTGGAGGTTATTTGTGGCCCCACGCACCCTCTGAATTGCTGATTTGCCATTATTACTGACACATGGATTTATTCAAACTGGATTTCCTGTTGTTATAGTTGGCCCACTGAGTAAATTTTCTTTGACAGAAACTCCAGCTAACTTTAAGCTTGGGCTCATCATACTCATTTGAACATCTAAAAAGGTCCTATGGCCTTTCCCTTAAAGCAGGGTCAGTCCCTTTTTCTTCTCTGTCCCATCAGTCTGTATTGTTGAAGTCACAGTATGCCTTGAGAAAAGTCTGTCCAACTTATAACCATGAACATCTTATGCTGAGATGCTCAGAAAGCAGTAAAGTTTTGTCAGGAATCTGGAAGCCTAGAGAAGGGTACTTTCCTGGGGCAGGACCTGGCATGTGGAGTGGTGACTGAGAAGGCAGCTCAGTGTCAGCCCTGGCAGGTTGTCCATAACACCGACCAAAGCTATGGCTGGAAGTGAATTTAACTTTCTCCTATCTATTTCCTTTCAGTTCTTGGCCCCATACACTGTGAATCCATCATGCTCTCTCTTTATTAGTGTATCTCTAGTCTTGCCCCTCTGTTGTGCCTCTATTCCAGGGACTTTTGATCTCTCTCCAAGGACTAGAAAGCATTCCAGGCATTCCCTAGAGAAAGGTCAGCCAGAATTCTAGCACGCTGGGGACAGTGTCACATCACCTTTCTCTGTCTTCTCCAAGATTCTGCTCCCTGAAATGAAGCTTCACAAGCAGAGCCCATGACAAGTTAGTTTATTTCCCCAGAATGTGCCATAACAAATCTGTCTCCCCTAGGAGAGGTGGTGTGACAGCCTCATTACATGTTCTGACCTTCAGAGGCACACGCCACCCCCAGACCTGTCCCCCACCACTGACCTTCTTTGCTTCCTTCCAACTTCTGTGGGTCTGACAAGAACAGAGGGGGAGAATGTCTGAGTATACAGTGTCATCTCTGCATATAAAGTGTGTTTTGTTCTCCAGTGGGAGGTCCTTCAGAAGAGGTTTGACATTCCCTTTCCTATTTCATCCTCTGGTCTAACTAAGCTCAGTACTCAATACACACAGTTGCTTGAATTAAGAGAACACACACCTGTGTGCTTGTGCAGAGTTTAAATAGCACCTTCCCAACCATTATTTCATTTCACCTTTCACAATAGCTGTGGAAATCAGGAAAGGTTGACTAGAAGGCTAACCTCAGCTGGCAAGCTGAAGTGGCTGAGTCTCTCTTTCTGTCTCCATGCAGAGGGACCTCTCCCTCTGCATGTGGCCTCTCCATTTCATTTTTCCAAGTGCACTTTCCTTCAGGTAGCAAGATTTCTTCTATAGCTGCTCAGGGCTCCAGAAAGTACAAAAGAGACCAACAGATATTCTTAAAGTTAAGGCCCAGAGCTACCATAGCATAACATTGCATTCTATCCATTAAAATGAGTCACAGACCAAGGCAGATTCAATGTGGGAGGAGATGACACCAGGGCATGAATTCTGGGAGGTCTGGTTCATTGGGGGTCATCTTCCTTGAAGACTAGCTACTGTGAACTGTGATCGATTTTTTCAATACAAGACTCTTAGTGATGTGTTACTCTCATAATTTCCTGGCTAATGAGAGGAATGGCCAGGTGAATCAGCAACATAAGATTCTCCCTTCTGGGTAATCCTGAAATCCTGGAGTTTAAAGGGTGAGACTAATGCTTCTCAAGAGAATTCTCTTAAATCAGAGTCACGCTCTCAAGTCCTTCAGATGAAGGTGAAGATGACTCTGGGTTACTCTTAATGAATAAGTAGGCCATGGTGCCCCTTATGGGCAGCATATTTGAATGCATAGCCAGAGATGAGATCATGGCAAGCAAGGATCTGCCTAGGCCTGTCCTTCTGGTCCTCGGGTTATCCCCTGAAGCCATGACTCTTAGAGGCATAGCGTACAGAGAAAGATCAGGAACATTTCATGAGGAGACAGGGCCAGGTTTGTTTCCTTGTTATTATCACTTAACAGCTAAGAGAGCTATAGTCCCTGCTTCAGAGTAGAAATTGAATAAACATTGATTTCCTTTTGATCAGATATTTTTGTGGATTAACATAAACAACAACAAACATTTAGAGAGACTACACAATGAGTCAGGTAATGTGCTAGTTACCAGGGATATTTTTACTTCGTGGCTGGAGGATGGAGGGGGTGAAGGAAAGGAGGAGTAGAGGATTACTCATCTATCTATTTGTAGCTTTGAGAAGTCAGATAGATGGTGAAGTCATTCACTGTTTCAAAAAATACAGCAGGAGGAGGCAGTTTCTTCCCTCTTGTAGGATTTCCTGGTTATTATAACACCATCTCTCAAGCACTGGTGCTTGTCCTTTGGGCATTCTGCACTGGGAACTCACATTCTGTAGAAATGTGTAAGTCAGCCTTCACTGGGTACAGCTCATATTACACGTGAACAAAAAGAAACCTCTGTTTTGGGAAGTCACTGAGATTTTGGGCTGTTAACATGGTCTTACCCAGTGAAATCTGACTAATACAGAAATTGGTACCAGAAGTGGGGTGTTACCCTAACTAAACAAAATGAAACAAAAACAGCCAAATTATGGGGCACTGGCTTTAGAGTCAAGTAGCTGGCAGGGAGGAAACTATTCTTGAACCTGCTAACTAAGTTCCTCGTGTTTGGCAGTGGCTAATCATTTGGTAAAACTATTTTCTGAGATAACATGGAACATGAATGATTTACCCAATGAAGCTGTGGCTTTAGGTGAACAGTTTGGCAAACAACACGAGACCTGTTGTGGCTTGCTCATCCTTATCTGCATGTGACACAGGACCATAAAAAAGAGATGTGTTCAGAAGTAAAGGGAAAAGAGAGAATCCAACACTTTCGGGACTTGTAGGATGCAACTAATTCTCATGTACAAGCTGTAAAGTTTAAACTGAGATGTACGTTGAGCAGCAAGAGCTCACCTTACGCATTAAATGTAGTTTTCAGGTCTCTTTCATCTCCTTTAATCTAGAACAGTTGGTTCCTCAGTCTTTTTATTTTCTTTCTTTTATGATCTTGACACTCTTGAAGAGTGCTGGCCAGATTTTACACCGTCCCTCAGTTTAGGTGAGAATTGTCCTTCATGACTGAATTCAAACTATGCATTTTGGCATGAACGTCAGAGAAGTAGAGCAGCGTCCTTATGGTTATTATGTTATATCAGCCATGGGATAGAGATTTGTCCCATTACTAAGGATGTTGATTTATCACTTGGCTAAAGTGGTATCACCAGGCTTCTTCATGTAAAGTTGCCCTTTTCCCTTGTGAAATTAATAAATATTTTATTAGAAGATACTTTGAGACAAGAGAGATATCTTGTTTCTTATCACAATTTCACCTGTTAATTAGCACATATTGATGATTCTTCCTTGAATTACTTGTTACTATGGTTGTCAAATAGTGATTTTCTAATTTTATGATTCTTCATTCATGAGCTGAAATTCTGCTGTAAGGAATAGCTTCCCATTGTCTTTCCCCACACATTATTTTTTACAAACTTGAAATTGTACCATGCTGAAATTAACTAATTAATTTCAGTATCAATTCATGGGTTCCTATTTTATTCAATGGGTTATAATCCATTACTATGACTTATTCAGATTCTCAAACTATCCTAGATTTGGCCAGTGGGAGTTGCTTCCAAATGGTTTTCGTGTCCTTTTGATACCCCTCTATCATTATTTGGAGAGCTTCCCTACTGTTTGGGACAAGACAATGTCCCAAGTGTACCTTAACTTTCCCATTTCCATCCCTGGAGTCAGCCATCTCTCTGAAGATTCCTGCTTCCTTTTAGTGGGGAATAGTATTTAGAAACCCAGATCTGTATACTAGATCTTCTTAGTGCTGCCAGGAAAGACACCATTTTCACATTTAATATTTAATTTAACATGTCAGTGCTTCTCTTTGCATTTTTCCTACACACTGTTTCTACAAACTTGAAATTGAACCATGTGGAAATTTGTATTTCCAGTTTTACATATAACAGTATAACATAAATACGTTGTTTTTTTTCCAAGCAAATTTTAGATGGCTAAATAATTTTCAAAAGTGGATAAAACCAAAAATTACTTTTGCATTTGGCATTGCTAGAAAATCAAGTTATTTCCAATTTACTTTTATAACTCACAATAAGTAGTAATGAACACATTTGTTGTTAAGATGTTTTCACAAAGAGTCTCAATTTTAATTCTCACAGCAGTCCTATAAGTGAGGCATTTGATGCCCTTATGCAGGTGGAAATCTTGGGAGTACGTGGCTCAGAGCTATTTCATGATCCTAAGCTCTGTGGAGTCAGGATGAAGCTCAGGTCCTCTGGTTGACTTACACTGTTGATCACTTGCTGATGTGTCTGCATTTGTCTTGCTAACTTTAAGCTACTTGATGGCAGGGGCCACAATTTAATGTGTGATATGTCCCAACAATCCCAGCATAACACAGATGCTCAATAGAAGTTTATCGCTTGGCTCAGAAGAGTCTGTAAAGTCTACAACTCAAGCAAATCTGGGGAAGCTTTTCCACTGGGAGTTAGCTATGAAAGCACATCTCCTTCCTTCTGGACATTGGTGACCAGACGTCTTAATTATTGCAATTCTTCACAGGGGATGTCATCAGCAAGGAAGGAAAAAAGCAATCTGTTTGGATAGGGAAGGGTAAACCCAATAAATTTGCCAGCTGCATTTGCTATCTTAGCAGCAAAACAAGCCATCCCACACTGCCTTTAACAGCAGCACGAGACAGAGGACATGGTAATAAACTACCCCATGGAAGGGATCCTTATCTGCAACAGATTCTGGGCTCAGAGACCACATGGGGACAAATCTGTAATTAATGATTTTGTTCCAATTAGGACCTGGTTCAGCTGAAAATTAAAAGCACAAAATCAAAATCACTCCATCCTTAGCCACTTCTTTGCAGACTTCCGGACCAAGAGGCTTTTTGATGTTGATTGTCTCCTTGCAGCTTTCAGTGGAGGACAAGCCAAATTGCACCATGAGTGCTAATTATCCCTCTCCTGAGACTGCAAATTCCTAGTTAATAGGGGAATCAGTCTAAACTACTTATTGAGTTTCCAAGGTGGCAGCTCTGTGCTGGGCGCCTGGGCCAGTTCAGATCACAGCTACCTAGTGGCCACCACTAGCAAGAATATTTCCTCCTGAGCCCGTTTACTGGGAAAGTGAAGCACTTTAAGACTTTGAAGAAAGAATGGGAATGATAGGTGCTCCTGCAAGAAAAGAGAAACTATCTTCTCCTCCCCTGGCTCCCTGATCTCAGTCCACAGCTTCTCCATCTTCCCTGCTTCTTCCTACTTACTCCTCCATACATACCCCTAACATCAAAGCACTCAGCAAGACCTGTTGCTTGTGCTGGTTAAATGTTTCTCATATCCTACATCACCTGTCCTCACTGTTCTTGCACTTAATTCATTCAGGACTCAGGGTCATTCAGGTGGCAAGAAGTAGAACTGGTACATGAACTCAGAATTTAGGTGCTAGGACTCACATCCTTTATAATTTGGTCTGTGTTTTATTCAGGTCACTAGTCGAGTTGCAGCAAAGCACTAGAAAGATTTAAAATTGTATGAAAAATACTGAGCCAAAATTTTTCTAATAAGCCACATTCCAGTTGGGAATTCTTAAGGAGTAACTCTTGTTCCCCTAATTATGTTTCAGATCATATTGCTATTGTTGGTACATTTTCTACAGGATGTCATAGCAAAGTGAGAAAGGGATTGTGCCAAATCTTCTCCACTGGCCTCTCCAGACTTCCCGCCTGTCTCTCTCCAGCTCTGTGCCCCAGGAGGCTCCCTTCTCTGGATTGCTCTCCTTATCCTCTCCTGCCCTTTGGCTGTAGTTGGGTTTGGTCAGTGGCAAGCACCAGCAGGAGAATGGAACATGGGACCTGGCTCCTTCTTTGCTCAAGTACTAAGGATGGTAACAGCCCCATTTGAAGGTGACAGTTCCTATCAGGTGACCCTGTTGCACAGCTCTAGCTCTGTCTTTTGGCTCTGCTAACCGTTCCCGGCACTTGTCCTTTTAGACCAAGGAGTGGCCACGGCTCCCCCTGTTGCTAGTCCTAGGATTCTACACTACCCCTTACCGGTTTTCTTTAATCCTTCCCACACTTTTATAAATGGTCCCTCCATCAAAGTCACCCTTCTTATCTGTTTGAGGGTTCCATCTCTTTCCTGCCTGGACCATAATTGATTTAGGTGTTTGGGTAACTCAGATATAGTCATAAGCAGTAGAGATGCACAGACAAGGATTATTGCAGCATACTTCAGTTTGATCAATTCTGAGTCCTTAATATGGGGGTTGAGGGCTTCTGCTATGTAAAATAACAATATTACTGATGATAATAATAGCAGAAAACTTTTATTATACTCTTACCACGTGCCGGGCACCATTTAACAACTTAATATGGACGAACTCATTCTATTTTCATGACAAACTTGTAAGGTGGGTACTTTTTTATCACTGTTTTCTAGATGAGGAAACAGGTACAGAAAGGTTAAGAATCCTTCTTAAGGTCCTGCACTTTAATGTGTCAATCAAAACCAGGCACTCTGGTTCCAGAGTTCTTCATTTCTGCATTAGACTTCTCTAAATGCACAGGAAGTGAGTGCCAATGGACACATAATGAGAGTGCATTTAATTGCCAAAATTATAGAATCATCTGAGCATAACTTTTGAAGAAAAAAAATCCATGTTTGAAAACTATTTTTAACTTTAGGATTTCTAATTTAAGTGCTAATACCCAGTACTGCCACTTTTAGAAACCTGTAATTTATTTACAAAGATGGAAATAGATATTGTTCCTAGGTTTGAATATTAAACACTATTTAGGCAGCACAGTGTTGTGAAAAGGACTTAAAAAATGTGGGTCCCACTATTCATTAGCTGGATGACCTTGAGCAAGTCACCTGTTCTCTTGGAAACTCGCATCCTTCTCTCGGGTTTGCTCGGTCTCTAGCCCAGACCTTCATCTGAACATATTTCCTATGTTGTCATCCTCAATGTAACCACCATCACTTCAGCATCAAGAACTAATATTTTTTTCTGGTTTTGGTGGATAATGGCCAGACACATGTGTTATTTATATTTCAAACCAGGAGACTTTCTGCCTTGGCTTAAATACTTATCGATTAGAAACTTGTTACCTCGTCAGTGGGGCCAGGCCACTTACTTTCACAGTAGGTAAAGCACTTGCAGAAAGTCTGGGTGGAGATGGTGTTGTAGCCATTAGAGCTGAGAAGAATGAAGAAGGGTTTCTAAATGGTGGTGAAGGTTCAGGAGGTGAGAGGTGGAGGGTTGAAAGATGCAAAGGATGCGTTAGAATGAAATCTCCAAGGGACCCCCTGAAGTGAACACCTTGAGGGGTTTTCTAACTGTTCAGCTCACTCTGAACTGCCTCCTCCTTTACCTTTCCACACCTTTGTTCCCGCCAGGCAGCCTGTCCACAAGGACCTCAGCTGTTCAGTGAAAATCTCAAGGACAGATGCGACCTCTGAGGACCCATGAAATCAACCAAGGTCATGTTCGTCCCTCCTTCCAGAATTTTGTGGACCGCGTTCACAGCATTTATGTTGTGCTGTGCACTATCTTTATTTGAGTACACACTGAGTCTCTGCCACTAGGTGTGAATTCTTTAGGTCTTATTTAGGTCTGGTAAGTCTGAATGCATGGAAATGGGCCTTGTCTTGTTTGCTAAAGAGATGGTGTAGGGGTCAACAAAGCCCATTTCTAATGCTTAGAGTAGCATGTGCATACACACACCCACATCTGCACTTCATACAAACAAATCTGGCTTTTAAAATACATGAGATAGCATGGGAAATTAATCTCAGTTCTCAGCCCTAAGAGATACTGGGAGATGTCTTAGAAAGCATGAAGAGCAGGGATATACTTTTAGTCATAACCCCATATATGACACTTTAACCTTAGATCCATATTAGCTTCCAGGCTCACTGGTAATGCCATCCAGTGTCAAAGGGAGCAACCACTTCCAAAATGATCCTGTTGCCTCAAATCCTGATAATCACTGGTTTCACACACATTCTTGCTTGCCAGCCACCATCAGGGTGACTGCCTCCATGGTTGGACTGAACATTGTATAAATTGCCAGAGACTTTTTTGCATGACCACTCCTTCTACTCTGTAGAAATAGAAAATTAATGTAAGCAAAGAAAACTTCGGAATTGTTGGGAGTCCAGAACTGGGGAGTGGCATTCCACCTCTTCTGCAGATACCAGCCTCTGAGTTATCTTTTTTGGCTGCACTCCAGGGAACAGAAGCCAGCACCTGTCAACCTCATAACTGTGAGAAGGAAGAAAAGGGTGGAATGTTTGTGTGAATCTGGGTGGTACACCCAACACACACCTGGAAACTTATCTGTACTTGATAAGTACAGAATTTTTGGTTAGAAGTGATCAATCTTCCCTTGTTTAAGCAATTCTTACTTTTTCTCTTTTGGAAAACCCATAAAGAGGGAAAGTTAATTTGCACATCTTGGAGGGAGAGACTAGTTCAGAGACTAAGGCGGACACCTAACATTGATAGAATTATGAGGGGAGGCGCCTCTGTGGGCACAAGATGAACAAACACAGCCGGCAGGGTCCTGTGTCAGGTTGGTGGAGACCAGAGCTGGATTTTGAGGACAGAATGCAGAGCCTAGAGAGGTTGGGAGTATGGCAGGAAGCTCCAGGGGACAGCACTGGGGAAGGCAGGGAAGCCTGAGCAAGCTGATCTGACTTTGTAATTGTGCACTTGTTGGTGCAATCATTGAGTTAGACTGAGATTCCCCACTGGACCAGAAGGGCAAGGTTGTCTAATTTAGCTTATCTTTACGTACCAGAACTCAGCACACGTTTGGGATGTAGTAGGTCCACGTGACTACCGACCAACTAAATCAATCCACCCCCTAGTCAAGTTCTTAGCTCAGTATTTGCTCAGCCCTCAACATATTCAAGTGTCCTCACCTTCTCTACCAGAGCCTGGCTTCCTCTCCTGGCTGATTCACAGGAGTACAAACCCACAGAAACCCAACTTGACCTTGTCCAGCCTAACGCTGGCACAGAGGAAGGGCACGGCACTTGGACTTGCTGACTGCAGGTTGGGAATCAGTGTCAGGCCTTCTCTGGCAGGTGATGTTCAGAGGGTACCAGCCCCACCTCTTGAAACCCCTTTATCTGCACCAGGAGATTTTTTTTTCTGGAGGCCTCAAATGCTTGAAGAGGGGAGGGTGTGGTACAGGACTGCCTTGCCAAACCAGCTCCTCACGTGCTGTGAAAGGAGCCGCAGTGGGCCTCTCCCTTCCCTTAGGCGCTCAGGTGCAGGATCAGAAGGCCTGACACTCATCTGTTGATCTGGCGGCTCTGTGTCTTTAAAGGAGGAACTGGGTGGTGCATATATGGATTTCTGAGAAACAGGAATCTGCAAGTTATGCACAGCTCTTGCTGAACTACCATCTTCCAGGGCTGTCCTCCTGCAAGCTGAGCTATGACTAGCCAGTCCCTTCTGGCCTCGTTCAGGTCACTGACTTGAAATAAGAAGTCTTGACCCTGAACAGTCAGCTGGCAAAAGGTCATACTTTTATAGTTTTACAAACGTGCTTCAGCCTTCCCACTTAAGTCTTTGTGATCAGGAAGGAGGATTCTGGCCATTTGTGACTTCAAATTGAAATAATAGTAATAATAATAATAGTGTTTATAGCTAACATTTACGGAGAGCTCACACTCAGTGCCAAGCATTGAGTTAGTGATTATTAACTCATTTCTTTCAACTCGGGGAGGAGCGCAGTTATTAAGCTTGTTTTCAGAGGAGAAAAGAGGCTCAGATCACAACTTGCCCACAGTCACACAGCTACTAATTAACAGAACCAGGATTTGAACCCCAGGAGTCAGTGCCAGGCCCACAGTTAAGCTGCCCTCTTATGTCTCTTGCATGGATCTCTCCTCATACCTACAGAAGTCAGATTTTGGAGTGTGTTGGGGTCTCACCCTGTGGCTGGTCCCTCTTAGCAGTCTTGTCTCAGCGTTAATGTGACTTCTTCAAATTCGTCTGCCGTAACAAATTCATCCTCTCACAGCTTTGAAGGCCACATGCCCTGCAGAGGCTCTGGGAGAGTATGTGTTCCATACCTCTCTCCTAACTGCTGATGGCTGTGGCAATCCTGGGCATTGCTTGGCTTGCAGACACATCAGTCCCATCTCTGCCTCCATCTTCACGTGACTGTCCTCTCAGTGTGTCTGCTCTTCTCCTGTCTGACTCAGTTCTCCTGCCTTTCTCTTATAAGGACACATGTCATTGGATTTAAGGCTCACCTGGATCATCCAAGATGATCCAAGATCTCCTCATGTCAGGATTTTTAAGTTTTCACATCTGCAAAGACCCTTTCCCCAAATAAAGTCACCTCCATAGGTTCTGGGTATTAGGACATGGATACATCTTCTGTGGGGGACACCATCCAACATACTACATCATCCAATCCAGAGTAGGTCCCACTGTCTCCACTGTCTCTTTATCCTGTTTTCTTTCCTGCATAGAATTTTCTATTAGCTAGGGTCTTCCTATTTCTTCATGTGTTTTCCACGAGGGTGTCCTCCACTGGGATGCTGCTGACTTTTTAAGCAGAGCTAATCTTCACTTTATAGAAATTAGTCTTTCATTGCATACAGTTAACATTTCACATTCCTGAAGGCCAGCAGTGAGGATGAGGGTGGAGGGAGAGTCCTTAAGACAACCCACCTCCCATTGTCTCCAACAGATATCCAATGTCCCCACTTGGAAGATAGTGGCAGCCAGGATCAGAACAACCAGCTCATGTGTTTATCATCTGTCCCCTTTCACAGGCACAAAAGCTCCACAAGGGCAGGATCTGTCTGTCTTGTTCACTGCTGCATTCCAGAGACTTACACAATGTCTGGGCCTGGGAAGGTGCATAATGCATGTTCTCTGAATGTGCTTTAGGACATGGGGATGCTCTGTCTGGAAATATATGACAGACACTCCCCTTTAGGCTGCTACACCCTAAGACGTAGAAGTCAGATGTCAGGTCTCAATAACAATAAAAAATAACCAGGGAAGTCTCTAGTCTCATCCCAACTTCCTTCACTCCCCAGTCCCCTCCCCTGATCCTTCGTCTCCTGAGCAGGGCTGTGTGGGGACTCAGAGCCATTCTTTTACCCTTGTTTTGGTCTCTGCCATGGGGTGCCTTCCCTGTCCTGCAGTCATGTTGAGTCTCTTGTCACCTGCATGGGCCTCCTCCTAGGTCACTGACACAAAATTAGGGGGTGAGCTATAGGCCAAAGTCCCCTCATTTTCATCTGGCTGAGCTGCTGCTTCTCCACCCCTGCTGGTCACCAATGCAGATGGCACTTTACCTCTGTGATCCTTAGAAACCTCACCTGTTAGCATTTCACATTCCTGAATGCTAAATCAGGAAGACACTTGGTGGATTTAGCAGCAACAATAGTCCCTGGCAGCTACTAGTTACACCATAAATACTTATTTTCTTTTCCTTGCCTTTTATAAGGTAGAGAGAGACTGGACCCAATACAGGGAAGCCATCCCTAGCTTGTTTTAGAGAAAGTGGTGGTGGGTGGGGTTGAGGGATCTAGGCAAGGCCTACAGGTACAGATACCTGTATGGGATCAGATAGGACTAGTGTCAGAACAAGGAAGGCAGTAATACCCAATGGATAGATAGGACTTTAGAGTTGGTAATCTCAAATGTGACCTTGGGCAAGAAATTTGTCAAACAGAAAATAAATAACTTGCCCAAGGTCAGCAGTTGGACTTTGCAATAGCAGAAGTTTATTTTTCCTATCACACCTTTCTGCCTTCCTTACAGAGTCTCTCAGGGACAATTGCTCCTGCAGGCCTCAGGGCTGAGCAGTGGCCAGGAATGGCTCTGCTCTACCCCATGTATGACTGTCTGAAGGAATGCTTCAAGTTTCTTGATACGTTAGGAAGCAGAGGCACAGGTGATAGTAACCAATATGCACGTCCCAGACTGTATAGGAATTTGGCTATGATAATCAATTACACACACACACATACACACCCTACTATACTGACCCCATTCCAGCTTGGGCCGGCTTAGGAACTGAGCATGGGCCTGGACAACCATTTACAAATCAGCAAGGCTGAGGCAGAAAGCTGTGTGCAGGTAATCGAGAAGTGATTGTGCAGGGATCATTGCCTCCATTTAGGTGTCAATTGTGTAATTTCCAGCTGTTCCTCCACTCAACAGCTGGAGTTCAATATGCTCAGGGCTTAGCTGGAGGCCCCCAGCCAGGGAGCTCAATATTAAGCTGGCTTCCAGGCTCAGAAAAGCAGCTACTCTTGCAGCAAGTCACAGAGGAGAGGCCCCCTTTTTTTCCATCCACTTAAGCAATGGTGGCTCTTTGGCAACAAAATTGATGCTGCCTATAAGTACTGGTCTAAAGCAAAATGGAGCTAGGGAAGGGAGGATATCTTAAACAAACAAAGTGTACTAATACCTTTATAGGGATTGTTCCATTTTGTCCAGTAGTCTGATGTGGTAGTAGTATGATTATTTCCAGTTCCAAACTATCCAGAGAAGATAGTTTGTTGTAAGTCCAACAAAGCATAATTTGCAGAAGCCAGATCCATTCGATCCTAGAACCTGAGCTAGGTATCGCTCACTCATCAGAACCATTCTCCAGGCAGGACTCTGCTGTAGTCTGGAAAGGTGCTGCCAGCTCCATCAGATGCTCCCAATTAGAAATTGGGCCTAAAGTGGACTTGCTCTGGAAGAGGAAGAAGGAGGCTCCTGAATCAGAGACCCCAGGGGGATGTGGGAGCCCTTAGCTATGCCTCAAGTGAAAGCCAAGTGTGGATAAAGAGAAAAACTACTTGGAACACCAGGAACACAACTTCACTTATGGTGTCAGCCTCATAGAGTAATTTGGAGGTGGAGATAGTTATTTTATTTTATTTTTTCTGTATTTCTCCCATTACAATTTACCCCCCTTATACCTCCTCCCCACTGCAACCACAACACTTTGTCCATGTCCATGAGTCCTTTTTCCTTTTAGCTCAGTCCCTCCTCCCCCTAACACCCCACCCCCAATAGCTGTTATCCTGCTCTCCATCTATGAATCTGTCTCTATTTTGCTTGTTAGTTCAGTTTGTTCACTAGATTCCACATGAGTGAAATCATATGGTACTTGTCCTTTTCTGACTGGCTTATTTCACTCAACATAATGTTCTTCAGGTCCATCCATACTGTTGCAAACAGTAAAATTTTCTTTTTTATGACCAAGTACCAAGGCACTGTATAAATGTCCCATACTGTGTAACTGTCCCATAGTTGTTTTATCCACTCATCTATTGATGGATACTTGAACTGCTTCCATATCTCGGAGATTGTAAATAACATTGCAATGAACTTAGGGGTGCTTGTGTTCTTTTAAATTAGTGTTTCACGTTTCTTCGGATAATTTCTCAGAAGTGGATTCATTGGGTCATAAGGCAGTTCCATTTTTAATTTTTTGATCTCTATACTGGTTTCCACAGCTATTTTCATTCCACCTTTGATTCTCATTTCCCACTCTCTGTTGCTATCACAAAACCAAATGTGCCCTTTCTATCCTCTCTCTTTCTCCCACCACCTGATTACCTTGTCTGGCAATAACAAATACCCACACCACACTATGTGCCCCTGAGCCCATGCCAAGCCATACTAAATAATCACTACATTCTTTCCCAAAAAGCATTGGAACTGCCTTAAATTTCTTCTTAAGCAGAACTCTAGAAAATTTACTTCTAATACTTGTTGACCCGTGAGCTGAAACTAAATTGAATGACTGGGTTATTCACTCACTTGTTTATTCATTAAATATTTGTGAAGGACTTACTGCAGGCTGGGTACTGTATTAAGCACAGGGAACTCTGCAGTGAATAGAAACATAATCTTGAAATGTATACTCAAGTGATGTAGACCAATCACCTCAAGTTAAAGATGGTTTTTAAAAGAGTGCCCGGAGAGCAAATGGGTTTAAGCTTAGATTTCTAATGGGGCCAGTGTTTCAGGACTTGGGATTATCGACAATGTTGTGAGTGATGGAATTGGTCCTCCAGCTTGTCATTCTTAATGACAAGACCTTCTGGGCTCTAAAAAGGCGAACCTATCTGGTGACCAGAACCAGTAACAAGGTCACCTGGCCTGGAGGGTCTGGGTTCCACTCAGGACTCTGACACTAATTTGATATGCCCTTGGAGCTCTTTGGGCCTCACCTCACTTTAGTTCATTGAATTCTCACTGAAATTCCACAATGGGACTACTACCGGGCTAGGCATTGGGGACAAAACCACAAGCCTGCGCTCATAATAAAAAGAGATAGTGGATTGGTGAAACAGATGCTTTTCAATCTCACGTTTCTTGTTTGTAAAAGAGGATTGGACTAGCTGACGCTGAAGGCCACTTTTACTGCTGATATTCTATACCACCTGGGGAAGCCACTTCAGGAACATGACTCCCAACTCTGGTCAGGAAACCAGGTCGTTCTGTATCCTGGCTCTTCACTGATGTTCCTGAGTCAGAAGACCTGGTGGTCAGGGATTGTTTGCCCAAGGGTGAGTCCCACTGCCATGTCCCATCTCTTAAAACGTTGTTCAGTATCTCAAGCACTGTGACATTTGCTCAATTTTGGCTCAGTCCTTGATTCATTATCTCCTACTGGCCCATCCAGAAGCCCATGCCTTCTGATTTCTTATGAGATAAGAGAAAGCCAAGAGAGATGCCCTCCTTACCCTTTCCCTGAGTCTAGGTCATCTGTAGGCTAGCTGCTGATTACACTATTCTCTCCAAAGACATTCCAGAGGACTAGCTCAAGAAGGGGGAATTTTCCATGTTGGGATAGGGTGGCATATATGTGTATAGAGGCAGACTTTAAGCAATCTTCTTCATTTAAATAGTTTTTAAAAAAGTCACTTAGTGTGCCTGTGACCAAACTGGAAGGAAGAAAAATAAGAATAACACTGAGTATACATGTGTGTATTTAGAAGGTGTATTTAGTGTGTTTAAAACATAATGCAGAAGGTAAGTACCATGAATGCATAAGCATATAAATAATGGAGTTTAGAACAGAACAGGAAAGAAAAAGGAACACAGAATGAAGAGCCTCTACTGAACTATCCCCAGGTGGTGGAAAGAGGGCATTGAAGATTTTACACTGACAAAATTTAACTGGTTGGATTTGCAAGGTTCTTTCAGAGTTAGATTATATCTCCTAAACAACATGCCTGAAACTCAGTGAGCAATGTGCATGTGAAGGTGGTCGGGGAACCCAAAATGGAAAGTGCTCATCTAGACTCATGAACAAATTCAAGCTAATTCATCAGTTTGTGCTTAAATATATCTCTATATTAAAATAACAGCATATAAAAGATATGTATGTGTGTTTATGTGTGCACATACATATACGAGGTCTGTCCAGAAAGTATCCAGCCATATACTATGAGAAATAGAGACATTTATTGAAGAAGATACAGGATACGAGAAACATTGTACATAGGACAATGATGCCTCAGTCCCCTTCAAAGTAGGCACCTTGGGACCTCACACAGTTCTCCCAGCATCTCTTCCACTGTTCAAAACACTCTGCAAAATCCTTTGTTGTAGTCACCATCAGCTGCCCTGTCATAGTTTGCTGAATCTCATTGATGGCCTGAGATTTATTCTCTTTCAAAGATGATTTTAGTTTTGGGAAAAGCCAGAAGTTACAGGGCATCAAATCTGGGCTGTAAAGGGGCTGAGTCACCTGGGTGATTTGATGTTTTGTCAAAAAACTCAGCGTGAGATGTGATGCATTAGCCAGTGTGTTGTCCTGATGTAAAGCTGTCAATTACCAGTTGCCCATAGCTATGGTCATCAAAATCTAGAACACAGTAGTTGTTTGAATCCCCAGATCACTTCTATTTCTTGCACTGTCAGTTGCTGATCTTTGTTGACTGCAGCCTGTAAACATTCAGCTTTCTCAGGTGTCCTGCTTGTTGCAGGCCTTCCAGAACATGGATCAATTTCAGCAAATTCTCCACCATCTTTGAAGTATTCATGACATATTTTCATTTGTGCTGCCCTCATTGCATCAGCCCAGAACACCTTCTGAATTACCCAAATATTTTTGGTGGAGGAATATATAACCTTAACACAGAATTTGATGCAGATTCATTGCTCTACTCACTCAGTCATTTTGAATGTGATGGCCACACAGTACACATTCTCACTTACAGAGTCTACCGCCCCCACTGACTAGTACAATGAAGTCATCATTGTTCACACATGCACATTCCAGTCCACTCTCCTTGGCTGCTAGGTTACATCGATGTTGCAAAAAAACGTTCTTGTTAGATTAACAATGGCTGGACTTTTTCCACAAACTTGCGCGCGCGCACACACACACACACACGCACACACACACACACACAAATGATTTATACAGGGATGGGAAAAAGTAGGTTTATAGTCATGAGTACGTGAAACACAGAGTTTATTCTTATATTATTATTTATTAATAATTTTTCTTATGAATGAGTGCAAACCTGCTTTTGCCATACCCTGTATATACTATATAAATACATCTATGATAATATTAATATCGTCTATTTCTTTATCAGAAATTTCTGTCCTGTCTCACATAATAGTCCAGCACAGTTTCTGCCACTTAGTTGGGGCTTACTACTCACCAAATGCTTCTTGAATAAATGAAGCTGGGAATAGTTTTCTTCCGTAATGCAATGATTCCTCCTGTCCTCAGGGGGCAGCCTACTTCCAGGTTGTAAAAATGATGCATGTATATTCCTCTCCCTGCTCCAAATGATGTTTTTATTTCACTTCTGATGCCCTTACTGAAATCCCCTTTAATACACACAGAACTCTGGGATCCACTGCAATTTTTGTGTCATCTAACAAGGACAATAGTTAACCATTACAAAAAACAGAAATGATTCTAATCAGTGACTTCTGGGGGCAAAAACTCTTCTCTGTATAACAGGCTTCACTGTGGAATAATAACATAAATAGTGGTATTCTTAATAATAATAATAATAATAATAATAATAATTATAATGTCTGCTACATCCTTACAGGTCACCACAAGTTAGGAATTGTTAGACAGTTTTCATATATGAGGAGTGTTACTCTTATTGTTGAAAGTATTACTAATATTGCTGAGCTAAGCACTGTGCTCAATACTTTACATGTATTATCTAACCTTCACATCTCTATGAAATGATGATTATTATTTACCTTATGCAAATGGTGAAACTGAAGCTCCAAGAGGATTGAGTGACTCACCCTAAGTTACCCAGACAGTGAGTGGCAGAGCCAGAATCCACACCCAGGAAAAGCTGTCTGCAAGGCCTGTGGACTTTCTAGTGTAGGACACTTAGTCAGGGAAGTCGGGAAAGCATGGAGGGGTACACGTCACAGCCTCTGGGGGGGGGGATCACCGTAGCTGTCACTTTGCACTCCCACGAGGGCAGAGCAAAGTGAAGGACATTGTGGGAGCCAAGCATCCAGCTGGGGGCAGGTGGACGGTAAAGACACAGGCAGCGATGGCCTCCTTCCCTCTCCCTGCAAAGCAGCAAATATGACTAATATAATAGTGTAAAATGTTTAGATTTCCTTTATTCTTGAGTGACACGCAGATATTTCCGAACCAGCCTGAATGGGGACTCGTTTTCGGTGGTACGGAAACACTCCCGTTAGACTGATGCCTCTGCTCAGCTCACATGTTGACCCTCACGGCAGAAGTTACTATGGAAGACCAACAAATAATAAAGTGGATAATAGTCAAGTGGCAACCCCCCCAAACTTTTTAATACTCTAAGCTTTCTGTCTGAAAGATGTCATTTCTTTCAACGGCTTAAAGTTTCTTCAAGGCAGAAAACCATTGAAATGGCAGCGACGCTGAACATCTGTCTTATCATGTGGGCAGATATTGGGATTAAATTAACTAGAAATGAATAGAATGATGTATGACAGGGTGCAGATGTCCCAGGCACAGTGTGATAATTTCATTGCAAAACTATGTAATGAATTCCATACATTATGGAAGTACAAATGCACCACTTTAGGTAATTGTGATGAAAAGGTATAATGTGCAATGCATAAACAGTGAGAGCCCAGGGGCATTTCTCCTCTGCTATTTCTCTTTAGTCATTTCAGAATGACTTTATTTGATTTAATGTAAGCCTATTATTATTATTATTAGAGCCTTATTTTTTGGTCGGCCCCTTCAGCATTTCTTGCCTGGTTGGTATAAGACGTATTTGGAGTAGAGGAATAGAATTTGGGCAGGTCAGAGCTTTGGACTCCTGGAGAATGACGGCTAGAAACAGCATTTACAAAAATATTTTGTTGGGAGAATTTTAAAGCTGAAGTTTTCTCTCTTTCTCTCCCCCTCCCTCCTTCTGTCTGCCTCTCTCTCTTTTTCTGATGAGCTTGGAGATTGTTTCAGCATTTCCTGCTACTCTGTGAGTAGGAATTAGGGTGAGAAATGGGAAGTAATATGGTTTTAAGGCCAGAAGACCAAGTTTCCTTCCTTGATGTTGCTCTTGACTGCTGTGTGACCTTGGGCAAGTCACTCCACCTCTCTGAGGTGCTGTCAACTCATCTGTAAAATGCAGATGATAATAATACTATGTTGCCAGGTACAAATGAAGGGAGTTATAACATAAACTCTTAAAGGATGGAATGTGTCTATGTTGCTTACTGCTTTACCCCCAGTGCTTAAAGGAGTGATCCCACAGCACAGAGAGTACCTAGCCCAATACCTAGCACATATGAAACATTTAATGAAGAAATTTGCCTGTGGAGACTGTTAAATTGGGTGTTGCTGGCACAGCCTATTACACAATCCAAGTCCTTGGCCAAGCACCCATTCCAGCTAAAGCCCACAGAAGGGCTGAGGATGTCCCAGTGCTGCACAGGGCAGAAGAGACAGGGGCAGCACCCCCTACCTGATCAGCAGCCTCCTATCTGCCTGCTTCGCCATGCTGCCTCCCTGGCAGTCATAGTGGGAGCCATGGCCAGGGCTGGCATGCAGCAGAAGTCTTTCTGTTTGAAGAGAAGCACACCTTCGCTAGCATGTCTTGGAATCAAGGAATGAGAGGAAGTTCTCATTTTGCAGCAAATGGCTGTCCTGCAGTCCTGCTTCCCAAGTGGAGGTGAGATCCCTGTGGTCACAGCTGGGGCCAGTCCCAGCCCTGGTTTTCTCTCCATCCCTCTGCTCTGTTCACACAGCCTCACTCTTCCCCTTTAAGTCTCCTCTCCACCAATTATTTGCCTGGGGTGACATCAGTGGAAAATGTGAGGAGATGGCAGCAGAGCCGAAACCCTAGCCTTCCCTGGGAGGCCAGAAAAGCCTGTTTTTAATGCTCCAATTGGTCCCTGTTTTCCCCAGCTCGATCGCGCCGTGCAATGCTTTCCGCACAATGAAGCAAGATGCCTGGGGTGATTCGAGGCCACAGGGCCTGGGTCTTCCTGCCCACCGGACAGACGCTTGCTGTCTGGCCTCCTCTTTTAGGCAGGAACAGCCTGAAGCCAGCCCCAAGGAGGGCTCCCACAGGGGAAAACACATGTGGTAGGGCTTCCTTCATCCCCAAGTGAAAGTCGCTGCATTAGAAGCTGCAGGTTTGGGGTTTGTCACCACATATCTTCCTTCCCCTGCTGCAGCCTGCCCGCCCTTTGCCTCTCCCCACCAGCTTCAGGGCTGTCTGCAGGGTCTGGATTTTCTGCCAAATTTGGCTGCCTTGAAAGGAACATTGTTTGAAATAGAGACTTGAGGAAGGTGCTAATCTTCCGTTGCTTATCAAATTTGAGCAAAAATGTTGACATCCCACTTTCCCAAGTGCTAGCTCAGCTTCTTTGGTGTTCAACTGCAAGAAGGACCAGCTGTGTGTCTAGTTGGGGACACAAACTCTTTCTGGCTGCTCCCCTCACCCTAGCCCCACTCACCTGGCCCCACCAGACACACAGGCCAGGGGTGGTGGCTGATATGGAGGTCCCTTCACCCCTAGCAGCACAGCCTGTTGTGTTCCTGAGAAGCATCCCACTGATTGCTTCTGCCACCGCCACTGCTTAAACTATCAAGGAAAAAAAATTTGCCTCTGAGTAGTTACTGCTCTAAATGTGCAGAGAGCTCTTCATTTTCTCACGATGAAAGACATATTTGGGATCATCTGGTTTTCCAAGCAGATGCCCAGTTTATCTCACTTTAAATCAACTCTTTCTGACTGGACCCTTTCCTGGATGAATTAATTGAGCGTGGCTAAAACCAAAATGCTCTCGCGATTAAGGAGCTAGGCAAAGGGGTGCTGTGTCAAGGATGTCAGCTTGCAAGGAGGGTGGCGAGTTGTTTACTTCTATTCTCATAACAGAAGGAACAGGCAGGCTCAGCCCACTGGAAATAATTTTGAATAATTTCACTCTATTACTAGAAGCGAAATTGAGTCTGCTCAAGCTACCCCAGTGATCCGACATTCCAGTGATACGGGGAAGCTAATATCCAATTCATGCAGCATAAAATAAGTGACATAAGGAAAAGCAGGATGAAATCTGGAAGTTTTTAGTTTTCAATTTGTATGGCTTGTCTTCTATTACTGGATCAACTCACTAATGCGACTCACACAGAGAAGGGGCTTTCATTAAGAGGCTGGTAGTTAGTCGTGGTGGGACTGTGCGCGTGTGCATGTGAGTGTGTGTGTGTGTGTGTGTGTGTGGCCACTACTGGAGACTGACACTGATATCAGATATGCATTGCCCTGCATGAATCAAATCTAGAAAGAGAATTTGACTAAGAAATGGAAGGGGAGCCCTGGCTTACCAACTGGAGCTCTTCTGGCTGAAGGGGCAGATGGTCTGGAATTTAGATTTGACCCTTTAGAAAATGTGCTCCCAGTGTGAGGGGGACTGGCTCATTAGCTTTCTTCGCCCCCCAGTCCTGACAAGGTCTATGTTCCCACCGGATATGCTCTCTGCTAAGGGAACTGCCGTCCTCTAAGCCCAAGGGAAAACCTTAACATCTCTTTTAACTCTTTCCTCCACTGCAGCCCTCACATCCTAAAAGTACCTAAGTAATTGACTCTGGCTTCAGATGATCTGTTGCTTCCATTCCCTCTTCTTTGTGCCTGATTAAGACTATGATCCCACTTTTCTAGTAATCCTAATTGCTCTTTATCCTGCCCATATCTCCCTGCCTTAAACCATTCCCTTTCTGATTGCTAAATCACCCTAAACAAGCTCTCATATATCACTCCCTGCTCAAAAGCATTCGGTGGCTCCCCATTGCCTAGTAACCCAGCTCAAGCCCCCATTCAAAACTCGCCTCAGTTTGGCTCCAGTCTTCCTTTCTAACTGAACCTCAGGGATTCCTCTTCACTCGTCATGAGCTGCAGCCAAGTGAAAATAATTCTGATTGTTTTTTTGCACATGCCAGTTTTCTGCCTGTGTGTTTGTTCACACAATTTCCTCTATATGGAGTACCTTGTCCTGTCGGTTTATCTCTGCATGTCCCGATTCTGCCCATTCTTAAAGATCTAGGTCAGGCACTACTTCCTTCAGGAAGACTTCCTTGATTCCCTGGTTGGAAGCCATACTCTCTTCCTCAGACCCCTCAAAGTCTTTTCTCCTTTTCTGTCACCCATTCTAGCCCAGGGTCAGTACACTGTGTCATAATTAGTTACATAGGCCATGGAACCAAATGTCTAAATGGGAATCTTAGCTGTGGGGCATATGCATGCTACTTAAATTGTCTGTGCTTCAGCTTCTCTCTTCTGTGAAACTGAGCTAATGAGAGTATTTACCTCTCAGAGAATTCTAGGGAATTAAGGGGAAAATAAATGTGATGTGCTTGGTTGGCATGGTGCTATTTACATGGCATAAGTTCAGCAAGTATTTTCTTGTCTTAGTTGCCTTTCTCCTCTGAAGAGTGCAAGCTTTATAAGGATTTCTTAAACTCAACATTCAACTCAGTGTTTGCTGAACACCTACTATGGTCTTATTTTTATTAGGATTTGAGGATAAATAGAAATAAATAAGACATAGTGTCTGCCCTCAAGGAGCTCATGGTCAAGGGCAGAGATGAACTAGTACACAAAGGCAACACGTTAAGGGCTCTGATAGAAGTGAGCACAGGTGAGGCAGTGTGGCAGGTGGCTTAGCTCTCAGTGTTGGAGCCAGATTCTGTGGGCTCCAATCCCAGCCTGGTCACTTCCTAGCTGCATAACCATGGGCTGTGCAATCTGCATTGACTTCTCTGTGCATTGGTTTCCTCACCTGTATAATGGGGATAGTAAGTGGTATCTACCTCATAACATGGTTGTAAAGATTCCATGGCTTGAGAACCTAATCACACCTAGAACAGGGCCTGGCATGTTATAAGATCTCAGTAATGGCTAGTCATTATCTCGGAACTCTTTGAGACCTAATTAATGCTTTCACTTAGAACGATTTCTTTCTATGCCAGAGTGGGTAGCTTTTATGGGGATAAAGACATCACGGTTGGGAGAAACCATCAAAAAGGAGGGATAAGGCTTTTGGTGGTGTACTTTGAAGCAGGTTTGACCGCCCCTTCACCATATCCAGAGGCCCCTCCCCTCTGTAGAACACATACACTCCAGCCTGAGTCTTGGACATTGAGACCCCCTCACTTTCGCTGACTGTGGTTAGCACAAGTCATTGGCCAGAGTCTTGCTTAATGTCTTAAAGTTTCCTGGTGCTGAGTACCCTGCTTCTGCCCATCTGGGCTTCTGTCCAAAAAAATTGCCATTCAAAAAACGCTATCCCCATCCTTTTATTATGCAAGAACATTGAGATCTTATAGGACAAGGAAGAGTTAGGGCTTTATCAAGCAGTTTTAACTGGCCTCAACTCTGGCACCCACTTTTGCAGCTTTGGTAACTGATCCTTGTGAAAATAGAAATAACCCACCCTCCCAGGCTACAGCTTCATTTCCCAAATCCCTATCACCTCAGGACCTAGGATCAGTGACACTTGGCTGAGGAGGGCCAGTGTTCACCGCCCTGGGAGCCTTTTGTCTGGTATTATGTTGGGTTGTTGGGTGCTCCCTGGTCTACGGTGACAGCTGAGGACATTACCAGACCCCACTGTCCTGGGAGATTTTCTGACCAAGGCTGGGCACATCCAGCTCTGCCATTGAGTCTAAACTCTGGCCAGTCATTGAGAAGAGTACCAGAAAGAGCGAGTCCTAAAGTGGCCAAGAGATCCTGTGTGGTGAGTGTTGGGGAGGAACAGAGAAGTGTCATGATATCATAAAGAATTATACAAAAGAAGTCTTGTAAATAGCAACTCTAACTCTAACAAGTGTAAGGAAGTGAAGAGCCATTTTTATTTCAGAAAAGGCAGACTTTGCAAGAACAGAATGGGTCTAAGGTTGTGTGTGTGTGTGTGTGTGTGTGTGTGTGTGTGTGTGTGGTACTAGTGAGAGGAAGAGAGAAAAGTCACCTTGAAGTCAATGCATAGTTACACACCCCTTGTTCTCTAGCTCACCCACATCACAGTCAGTGAGGGAAATTCAAGGGTGTATAGTTATGAAAATGGAAATGATCCTGACTTCACCAGCTAGTTACCTCCTGGTTCCAGCAAAGACAAAGGGGATTCATTGGTGCTCCTCAGTGGATCTGTGGGTTCTGTGGCTCCTGCCTTGGATGCTGACCCCTTGTTTGGGCCTCTCTTACTCTCCTGAAGTGGGGCCAACTCATCACTGTGGTTGGAGTTAGACTGGGCTGCTCGGGTGCTGCCCCAGCTGAGATGGCAAAGGACTTCCTTTCAGTATCAACTTCTTTAGGCTTCTCATACCTACATTTTTGACTTGAGGGTCATGCGGCTGAGTGACTAGAAGAACCTTGAGGGATACCTGTCAGTGTCCCACTTCAAAGCCTGCAAGTCCCCACAGTCCTCCCTATATCACAAAGCAATGCCTGTCTCCCTAGGTCACCCCAAGAGACCAAGATAGATTTGGACTTCCCCTTGCTGCCTGGAATCCTTTCTGTAACTAATGGGAGCTCCCAGTCCAGGGCAGCCCCATCTAGCCAAGTCAGTGCAGCAAGTGCCTCCCTAACCAAGCAGGACTCCCATCCCCTGTGAGACAGTGTGACAGCCTAGGATGGAATCTAGCAACCCAGGTTCAAACCCCACCTCTGACCGACCTATCCTAAGCATGAGACTTTGGCCAAGTCACCGAATCATTCCAAGTTCCATATTTATTAAATATAAGATAGAAATAATAAAATCTTCCTTGCAAGGTTGTTGTGGGAGTTAGAATGAGTGGCCTGGTGTCCAGCAGGTCACTGATAAGAGCAGCTTCCATTTATTTAGTTGCTTACAAAGTGCCAGGCACTGTAACCTGTTCTTTACATATTTTAGCAGGGATAGTTTTTATTGGCCACACAGTCTCTGAGTCAAATAAATATAACTCTCTATGTCAGATAAATATAACTGTCTGCATAGTTTTCCATACTTTTATTATTTTTATTTATTAATTACTTACATGTTTATAAAACTTCATTTCAAGCCTCCATTCTGCTTAATGGCAGACGCCCAATTCTACTCATGCTGGGAAAGCACAGTCACCTCAGTGTTTTCTGAGTTGCATTGGGTTTAAGCTCAGTATACTCAGAATGGTTCTTTTTTTGCTTCTTCCCCTTGGTGTAGTGCAGACATTCTGGAGTTGAATTGTATCCTGCCGTGGGTGTGGGTGGAGGAAAAGTTGAAGCTTCTGGCCCAGGGTCATTCTTTTTTCAAGGACGGCAGCTGCCAAGATGTGTCTCTGGGTCTTTGGTAACTGGCATTCTCTCCCCAGGCATGCAGGCTCTGCTGTGCCCCACCTGGTCCCTGGCCACACAGTCTCTGCTGTTTTCTGCTGTGGCATTTTTCTCTCCTAATTCTAACACCAGTCTACAGGGTACAGGAAAACCTAGCTGTTTTCCAGTGTCTGCCGGGGCCACCAGAGACTCGTGGGTGTGCAGGGCCTCTGCTTCGGAAGAGTATCCTGACTGCTCCTCCCCTTTTGTAACTGACACAGGGTTTGGGGAGGCTGGTGCAGATGGGAAGAGCCACTTCTTTGAGAGTCCTGTTGCTCTCTCTCCGATGATCTCTCCCATCCCTACATTTGGTAAGATTTTACGGAAACAGGTGGTGAGACAGGAAAAACTGGTTGTACTTCATCACATATTAGCCCACATATCTTCTGTCTTTTTCCTGGACTGAGAACATGGACCTTAAAAGCCAAGTCTTTGTTCTCCAGTTCTACCAGGACAGCTTTCCTGAAATGGGAGGGGTTTTGGTCAAACTGACCCAGTAAGCAAGGGTTAAGATGGAAGCAAGGAATGCAAGGTGGCCAGGTAAAGGGACACTCACCTTCTCACCACACATACACTAATCTTATTTACTTTTTCACACAATCCTATGCTGGAGTTTCTATTACCAACTCAATTTTACAGATGATGACCTAAGGCTCAAAGAAGCAACTGTGTGCTGGACCTGTGTCACTCAGCTAACAGATATTTATGTGCCAGGACTCTTCTGGGTTTGGGGGCTGCAACAGTAATCAATACGGACAAAACCCCTACTGTTACAGAGTTTATATCCAAGTTGAGTGGGGGTTGCAGGGAAGAAACAACAAGAAAAAAGCTCAACAGGTAAACTATATAGTTTAACCCATGAAGATAAGCTCTAGAGAAAAACATAAATCATGGAAGGGGACTCCAGAATGCCATGGAAGATGTGACTTTGAACAACAGGCCTCATAGAGATGATGACGCAGCAAATCCCAAGGAGCAAGACCAGCAGGAACACAGACTCTGTGATGGGACTTGGCTTGGCTGAATAGCTAAGGAAGGAAGGGACTAGGGTTTGAACTTACTTAGTCTGAATGCAGAGTCTATATGCTTTGCTACCACCTTCTAGGGCTCAAGTCATGACAGCCATTATTGCTATTATTATGTCTCTGCTTTGGCCTGACTTCAAACTCCTCTTCCATTTTGGGGGCATTGGTAGGCAGTTGAAAATGCCAGATACTCTTTCTCCTAGCTCTCCTTGAAACTGTGGAATGGTTGGCTATTTGCCCCAAGTACAGAGATATCACCTGGGCTTCAAATCAGGAGCTAATGATGCAAGGATTAGAGACCAGGAGGAAGAGTTTCTTGTGGCCTTGTAGTTGAAGAGCAGAGCATCATTCGGGACTGTGGGGGAGTGGTGGTGGACACTGTCCAGGGCTGGATGTGTCATGAGTATAAGCTGCAAGGTCAGGGATAGGTGAGGCAGGACCTGTGTCTGCATTTGACCAGTTCTGTGCTGTGACCTTGAGTGTTGTCCCTGGCAGTGCAGCTGTGAGCCAGGATCCTGAGACTTTATGGTCATTCGTTGAATTAGCGATTATCCATCTGTTTTCTCCTTCAAAAGTAACACAGGTTTCATTTTTAGTTCAATAACAAAAAAAAGTCTAGATGACAGAAACATTTTATTTTTCATCCTGCCACCCTATCCCCCAAATTTGGAGCTTGCAATTTTTATAAGGCTTGCATGATGATAAATAAGAAATAGAAATGTTATTAAAATTGATGTGAATTTCCTTTTGGGATGTGGAAAATAATAAAAAGCTATTTCATGTGTTTTCTTTTCTATTTCAAAATATAAAATGGAAGACGAAGCCACTTGCTGTTTTGACATCGCCAGGCATGTCTTAAATGCTTTCTGTGTTCTCACGTGACTCCAACAAGGTCTCAAAGCCACCCACGGAAAGGGGTTTTGTTCCTTTCCTCTGCCTTGTCACTCTTCCCAGAGCAGCAAGAATAACAACATGTCCTGAGGACATTTTACTCAACCTGCAAAATAGTCTTTCTTCCTCCCTAAAAATTTATTTACTAAAATAAACTAATTTAAGTGAAAAAAAATGAACACACCTTCTTGGGATACATTGCCACTGCTAGATTACTTTGAAATCAAACCCAAGTCACAGGCCTTCGTCTATATTGTTTCCCCCCTTTTAAGTTTTTCCTTTGTTTTTATTTTTTACTTAAAGTAAATCATGGACAAGATTTGGAGAATTACACAACTTTATAAAGTCAATTATACTAAACAGAAGCATTCTGTCTCCATCTCTTCATCCTCCCCTCCCCCCAAAAGCTGACAGTTTTGTTCTTTCCCCTGACACCTCTCTGTACTGTGCTCACATGCTTTTATTTGCCATGTTTGGTTTAGGCATTACCTAAGGACTTCCACAGCAGCGGAAGACAGACTGTGGCTCTTTGCTCCTCCTACCCCACTTCACACTCTTCCCGTATCCCACATCCTACTAATTATAATACAGTTATATTATCGTTTTGAGAGATAAATATTCAGAGCTTATGTTATTATCACCTTGTAACAATCTTTATAGGTGATTCATTTAACAAACTGATTATTTTCTCCTTTCCCTCACATTTGGTTTTTCCTAAAGGTAATAATTGTCATATTTTTTATTTGTTCAAGATTGCATGTACGAATAAGTAATTAAGTTCCAAGCTCTTTGCCGAGTATCTAAATCTATCCTCTCGACTTACATGAGGCTTACACTTACATGAGGCTTTTCATCATTTTCTCTCCGGGCACCTCCCCGCTCTTTCAATCACCTCTGCTTTGTGCACAGCAACCTCCCTGGAACTGCCTTCACGTCTCTCCTAGGTGGGGCTCCCTTTACTCTACCCCAAGATACCGTCTTCTTCTGACTATTTCCTCATTTTGTTGGAGTGCATCCCCTAGTGGCTTCCTGAGAAAGTTGAATGGAAGGTAAATAATTTTGTGATTATGATAATCTAAAAATGTTTTTTATTTTGCTCTCACACTATTTATTTATTTACTTACTTATATTTTATTTATTTATTTATTTATTTATTTATTTATTTATTTATTTATTTATTTATAGCTCACCTGGGAATAGAGTTCAACATCAGAAATTATTTTCCTTCAGAACTGTGAAGGCATTACTTCATTGTCTTCCAGCTTCCAGTTTAATATTGGCTGGTAGCCATTCTGATTTCTGAGCCTATGTAATCTGTCTTTTTCTCTGAAAACTTACAGAATTTTTTCATGGTCTCTCTTATTTAAAAACTTCACAATAATAATTCCTTGTAGTAGCTTTAAAAAAAAAACAAAAAAACTTTATTCTGATGAGTCCTTTTAGTCATCCTAGGAAGTTTTCTTAAATTATATGTTTGATGGTTGCATTTATCTAATTTCCTCAAATTTTGTAAAAACTCTATTAATAACCTATCAGATTTCTTGGACTTATATTTTAATTTAATTTATATTTTACCTCTTTTTATTTTTGTCTACTTTATAAGAAATCTTACTTTTAAAACTTTTGTTGTGTTTTTCATTTTTGTTATTACATTTTTAATTTCCAAGGTCTCCTTTTTGTTCCTTGAATATTCTCAGGTTTTATTTTGTATGTATCATCACAATATTAATTTTCTAAAGCTATAAATGATAGGTATTTTCTAAACTTTGCTTTTCTCCTGTCTCTATTTTTGTCTCTGTTGTGACATTTTTTTTATTATCTATGATGTCAGAATATTTCACTAAATGTCTAAATTTCTGAGAGTACACAGTTGTCTGATCATAATTCAGACTGGGGGACTTCAAAGCTGACTAGAGGCTGTAAGCACATCTGGGGATCTGGGTGGACTTTAGCTTCTAGAACCTTCATGTTAATGTTTTCTCGCATTTCTACTGAGAAGCTTTCTGTTGTTAGTTAATCTACTCCTCTTGCTGCTCTTGAGATCTTTTCTTTGAAGTTAAACACTTTCATTATAATGTATCTCTCTGTAGCTATCTGCTTATCTATCTATCTATCTATCTATCTATCTATCACTAATCTCCTTCCTGTTGCTTGTGAAGCCTAAATCTTATAATTTATACCTTTTACTAATTATTGAATATTCTCAGCTGGTAGGTATTCAAATATTGCATCTTCTCCATTCTCTACCATGTCTTTTTTGGGAACTCCTAATAGATGTGTGTTGGACAGTTTCATTCTGAGCTTTGCATCTTTTAATTTCCCTTCATACTTTTTCATCTCTTTCTCTCCTTGTTCTGCATTCTGGGTAATTTTCTGAGATATGCCTTCTAGTTCTCTAATTCTCTCTTCCTTTCTGCATACTGGGTTATTTAGCTAATCTCTTGGTATTTTTTGTTTGTTTGTTTGTTTGTTTGTTTCAATGACTTCATTTTTTCATTACAGCATATTTTTAAATATGACTTTTTCCTTAATGTCTTGCTCTTTTCTCATATACTCTTTTTCTTCTTTTATGCTTTTAATTACTTAGACAATTATTTTGTATTTACTTTCCAATATTTATATTATCTAAATTTCTTGAGAATAGCTTTGCTGTTTATTCTGCCTGATGACTTGAGTCATGGTAGATTTTCTTCCTCATTGAATTAGTTAGGATTTTGTTTCACTATGAATTACAGAAATGAGGCAAATAATGATTTAAACAATAGAAGACAAGTTCTTTCTCACATAAAAGTTCTGATTTGATGTAAGGAGTCCAGTGATGACATGGTGCCACTCCACAGTTGTCCCGATGGTTCAAGATGCAGCACCTGCCACCAAACATCAGGACAGCAAAATGGAGCAAAGGGGAAATGGCAGCTGTCCTTTGAAGAAATTTATTGGAAGCTTCTATAGAACCCTTATGTTTATAACCTATTGGTCAGAACTTAGTCATATAGCTACCCTTAGCTACCAAGGAATTTGATAACTTCCAAGAGCTAAGCAGGGTCGGATAAAGATTCTTGGGATAAGCAATGAGGAGTCTCTGCTACACTCAAATATCTTTATAACATTGCATTATCTTTAGTGGGGTTTATTTGTATGATTCCTAGAGTACCTGGGTTGAAGACCCATTCCTACTTACCAGTGCTTAGTCTTGCTTCTGCCAAGTACTCCAAAGTTTCTCCTGTTTGGGAGCTACTTTTTGTTGTTGCTGTTAATTTCTTGTGTTGAGAGGTCAGGGTCACCAAACAACATGGATAATAGGAATCTGAACTTCAAACCTGCATGAGGTAGGTCCTTATGGTTACCTATTTTTAGAGAATATTTTATTTTTCTCTCCCAGAGCTCAGTCAATGTAAACAAACCATCTTGTACAAAAGAATGGATTGAGTAGATTTTTAAGCCTGGTCTTTGACTCCTGGTGTACCTCCTTGAGGACCCTGGTTTCAGGCAAGAGTCTTTGTTCAAGCGGAATTGTGCAGGCCCAAGGCCTGGCCTTTTGTTCCAATGCAGGCACAAAAATCCAAGTCTTTACATCAGCAGTCATTGGCCGACCCTCCCCATACCCTCCCCCACCTCCCCACCTACTGCTCAGGGCAGTCTCAGGGTCAACTCACAGGGGTATAGTTTCTTCTTTATTTTAATCTCCCTGAGGATGTCTGTTGCTTTCTTAAAAATTCTTACAGGCTCATGTATGCTCTCTTTATCATTTCTTTCTAGAATTCCTAGGTATTTTGTAGCAGGAGGATTTCAGGTGACCAGTCTACCTTTTTTCCACTTTTAATTTAATTATAACAGCCAGAATTTTATTTCTGTTTCTTGATACCAAAGACCACTGATGGATATAATTTGTGTTTTAGAATGTTCCCCTCTTGGGCCTGGGCCTGATTCTTGACAATGCCTGAAGTTTAACATCTTGCTGGAGAGCTCCAACTAAAGAATGACAGACAGGCACTCCCAGGCTCCTGACATGATTTCACTCCTAGAGCAATTCGCAAGGGGGAACTGATTCCAAGTCAAAATAGGCAGTTCACCCATGAACTCATCACTGCCGGGTGTGAGCTTTGTGGGACTCCAGCTTCCACACTCTCCCATTGGAGACAGGAGCTTGGGAATTAAGAAATCCCTACCAAGAAGCACACTTGTTTCTCAGGAGGGACTGAAATTCAGCCCACTGATGCCAATTGCACTGAATAATCAGAATTTGGCAGTGATAATTTGGAACATAGGGATAAAAACATGTTTATGCCATCAGTATGGGGCAGGCCCCTAAATGCCTCCAGCTGGGACAAACCTGGACCTGACACTGGCCTGGCAGGCCCTGAGCAGCCACAGGGGACATCAAGAACTCAATAGGGTGGGAGGAAGGCCCAGGAAGCATGGACAGGGCAGTTAAGCTCCTCTACCCTTTGTTCCTGGGTCTACCACTTACCGTCTAAATCACTTTATGTAACAGGGTGCAACCAAGAGGGGGGACCCCAACTAGGGATTTGGAATGGGCTCCAGAACTCAAGGTGTTCAGGAAATATTAAGATGTCTTCCCCCTCCACAGTTGTGGGTTGGGGGAAGGGACAAATGGAGCAGGGCCATTGAGAGCTGTTTTGCATAGCAACAGCTTTGCAGCTAACCTCTGGTGTAGTCATTTAACACATCTGTAACTTTAACTGGTTGCATAGATATGTTAAATAGCTGTGCCCATCCTCTGAGCCAGGGGAATGGAAGTAACTTCCCCACCAACATGTAACTGGGGGGCAGGTCTCCCGAGCTACAGTGCCCGCGTGGCAGCCTGGAGAAAATTGGCTCCATGAAATGGGGTTATGCCTGCCCACACTCACAATGGCAGCCCAGTAAAGCTGGAAAAATATGAGAGTGCTGGCAAGTGTAGCCAATTGTGGGAGGAGTCAGAAATAGGGCTGCAGAGGAAGATTGGCTTGGGGATTTAAACCCAGATGCGGCAGCCATTGGAGGGGAGAACCACGCGGTTTTGGCAGAGTGGCAACTCCGCTCCTCGCAACCATTGTGGAGGGAGAACCACACGGCCTTGCCAGAGTGGGGACTCTCACGGCTATTGTGCAGAGAGGACCACTCAGCTGTGGCAATAGAAAGGAGAGCCATGCAGCTTTGCCAGAGTGGGGGCCCTCACAGCTTTAGAAGGGGGAACCACCACTGGCTTTAGCAGAAATCCCAGCAACACAGCTGATGGTGCTGGGAACTGAGGGAGGCCTACCAGCCAAGACAGATTACTGGGAAGAACTGGGGGCTGCCTGAGCTGCAGACTTCTATTTCTTTTCCTGAGACATGGTACCCCAGACTGGGCAAAGGAAGAAGGAAGGACTGTATGTGTTTGCGGGTATTTTAAGGGACTTTGGGATTTTGATGAAGACTTTAGGTCACTACTTCAAGTCTGTATCGCATTAAATAAACATTTCCTTTCCTTTTCATGAATCTCTGGCATTGAGAGACATCTTTCTTTGGCGGTGGACATAACGAACCTGGGGGGTTCCTTTTGGTAATAGTATATTGCCTTCGGCACCCCTTGGCCTCTTTTGTTCTGTAACATTTGTGCTCACTCTTCCCCCTCTCTTAGCAACAGTTTCCTTACTAAGGAAATGGAGATAAGGTTGCCAGCCATGCCTAATATTGCAAGGACCAGACCCCTTGCAGATGTTATTTATGTATGCGTGGAGAGAAGTAACATTGCCATCTTAACTTTACTAATGAAGAAACTGAGGTTAGGAGAGATGAAGTATGTTCTCTGAGATCACGTAGCCAGTGATTGGCAAAACTGGGGCTCAGAGGTGAGGCTTCTACCCCAGAACTCACTCCCTTTCCACAATGCCACCACCATACAAATGTAAGATAAAAGCAGGAAGTGGGGAATTAACAGCTTGTGCCACCTCCTGCCTGCCAGCTGCTTTATGTGCAGCACCTCATTTACTCTCCTCAGAACCTGCTGCGTCTGGAGGTTAGTTTTCTTAGGCTTACTATATAGATGAGAAAACTGGCTATTGGAGACATCCCAGGATTTACCCAACGCACCACAGTAATTTGAAGAGTTAGAATTTGAACCTGGCCTTGTCTGATTGCAAAAAGCCTGTGCTCTTTCTCTGTCTCAGTTTCATTTTACAGTACTCTCCAGATATTGGCATGCTCCTCTAAAATCCATATGCATTTAGACAAGTTTCAAATCAATTAGTTCACACTTTGCTGCTGAGGCTCCTTTGTACCAAAGGTGATCAAGGTGCTTCCCATTTTTATGCATTCAAACCCAATGAGGCCTCTTTCCTTACTTCTTGCATGACAGCCCAGAATTGAGAACGGCGGTGCATATGGTGTTTGCAAAATGCTGGTTGTGTATGGGTGTTTAAACTTTAGTTTTGCAGCTTTTAATTTATTTATGCAAGCAAGCGCCTTTCATGAATTTTAATCTGCGCTGCCTTAAAGAAGTACTTTCCAAATGGGACAGCATTTGTGATCACCACTAAGCCATTCTAACTGCTTGCAGGCCTGGGGAGAGAGGCAGGGGAAAATATTAGCAAGCTCTGAGCAGTCCCCGTGTCATCCCAGGCATTGTGGCATAAAATGTGCTTCGTGTCTAGAAAAAAAAACCTTGTTACTCGAGTCTTTGGTTATTTTTAATGCTGAGCGGCAGAACCACAGGGAATATTATGAGTTCCAAAATTTCTGACAAGAGGGACTCGCAGCCGAAGTGCTTTCTTCAGGAGAGAGAGACACATACACACTGCTACAAGTCTTTATTCATTTATTTATCATGCTTCAGTTCCCTAAAAAAGAAAACACTTCTGTGCAGGGGAAATTGCTTCAATGGATAGATTGCATTTAAATAATTTAAGTATAAAATTACTCGAACAGGCCGAGTGATATTTCGAAAATGAAACAGTCACAATCACTTAAGAGCGCAGGCAAAGTTCGTGACTTGGTGTGTAGATGAAGAGTGAGAAGCAGCTTCTGTCTGACTTGGGGAAGGGACTCATCCTGCCCCACTGGCTGCCTCCCACCCAAGGGTTGTTCCTGATCAGGTCCTGCAAGGAGGTGCCCGCAAGGAGAGGGTGGGGCTTGCAGCTGCCAGACTCTTGAAAGAGAGGTAACTGTTCACCACTGTGACCCACTATTTTGGGTTTTAGATTTCATCTGAGCATCTAGGAGAAGTAGACATGGCATTGAATGGGTGTCTAGAAACTCTCAGCTTGTCTGCATGAGGCCACTGCCCAGATTTCATGGTCCTTAGACATGTCTGCAATAGGATGATAATGCCAACCTTACAGGGTTGTTGGAGCTAAGTTAGCTTCCTCAGAGGAGCCAGCATGGTGCATGACAGGGAATGGTCCATTGTATTATGTCTACAGCACATTCCCTATGTGTCTGGGGGGCCATTCCTATCAAGATGCCATCTGGGCCTAAGGAGAGTCTTTCCATTCTCAGAAAGACATGATCCATGCCAGGGGTGTCAAACTCATTTTCACCGGGGGCTACATCAGCTTTGCGGTTGCCTTCAAAGGGCTTAATGTTATTTTAGGACTGTCTAAATGTAACTACTCCTTAACAGTTAAGTGAGAGGTTGGTGCTGCCACTGGGTAAAAACAAGGTGGAGGGCCAGATTCGTCCTACAGGCCTTGTGTTTGCCACCTGCGATTTATGCCAGTGACAGGCTCTCTGTGGTCTGCCCATTCCTGCCCATGCAAACCACTGTTAAACTGAGGAGGGTCCCCTGACCCTTGCCTATGAAAATAGCATTTCTTTAGGTTGGTTTGATGGTCCACCAGGATGCTAAAGAGCCTGGCAAAGAAACAGCTCTGTGGTTAAAGGCATTTGCAGAATGCTACACCTAGTGTGGCCCTTTTGAAGATTCACCTCCACCCTGGCCTGCCAAAGGCTCTGAGAAGTCCTGCAGACAAGTGCTTTTTACTTCTGATTCAGCTTAACTCTGCATTTATTAGTTTTATTTGGCATTGAGAGTCTCCCCAGCTCACCACCCCCGCCCCAACACACATACCAAATTCCCTATTAATATCCTTTGGGATAGGACTTACAGAAATATACTTAAGAAAACTGCCCTAAGACAGCTCTTCCTCTCTCCATAAAACTCGACTGCCTTCTGTCTTTTTTCCTCTGAATACTAAAAGGAACAGCTTCAGGGAGTTTCAAGGTCTTGTTCCATTTACTGTTAACAAATTAATTAAGCAAATGCTCTAAATGCTGGGCCTAAGATCAATAAGGCCTCATCCATGCATATCATGCAGAGTCAAGACAGGGAACAGATATGCCATTGGAAGTGTTAATCCCTGCACCTGGTGTTACTAGTAGGTGTGAAGGAAGTCCCAGGACAGGGGAAATGAGGTGGGGATAAGGGGAGACAACTCCTGACTGGCCGGGGAGTGTCAGGTGAGGCCACGTGGGAGAGAAGTCCGCATCCTGTTGTCTGTTGTCATCAGTGCTTGGGGGATTTTGCTTGGAGGCATTCTACATTCTGAGGAAGCAGCATTGTGGGTATGGGTGGCAGCCTCTCAGCAGCACCAATGTTTACTTTGAAGAGAAAAAATGCCTGCTTTGTAGGCAAATGTTTTCAGCATGGAAATGATCATTGCAATTGCTGTGGTTGTCACAAATGTTTCATCAGAGCCGATAAAGCAGCTGAGTGTTGGCAAAATCGATGAAAACATCTTGAGAAGTGTTCGCTGCCTACTTAGCCGTCTGTGGCTCATCTGGTGGGAGGGAGGAGGGGCAGGAGGCGGTGAGCTGAGGCCACACAGGAGACTCTGAGAGGCAGTGTGGCATGGTGCATGGGTTTGCAGGCTTTGCAGCCAGATTGCCTTGTTTGCTGCTTTGAGCTCTGCAGCTCTGGGCAGATCACTTAACTTCTCTGTGTCTCCACTTTCTTATTTGAAAACTACAGATAGTAATAGTACTGGATGCATCAATATATGTGAAGTGCTTATCTTTTAATAAATATTAGTTAATATTTATTTTTAATAAATATAATGGGATTCAAAAGCCTTCCACGCATTTGCCTCACCTGATGAAGAGACTTTACACAGTACCATTTATTCGGTAAGTATTATTTTATTGAGCACCTTCGATGTGTCAGATTGTGTTGGGCTGGGACCCAGTGGCGACTGAGACAGGCCAGGCCACTGTTTTCTCCAAGCTCTCTTCTTAGTAGGGCAGACAGACAAATCGAACAAATAAATAAGACACCTTCAAAGAATGACAAATGTTACAAAGAATATAATTCGGAGTAATGGAGAGGGGAACGTAGTGGAATAACAAATTGTCCACTGGGCTCAGATGGGCACAGAGAAAACGTATTTTATTTAAGTTTCTACACTTCTCTGACATTCTTCATATGTTGCCTGATAGTTAGCATGGAAAATAATTAACTTCCTTAGTCCTCTCTGTAATATTGATCTTGGGTAAGAATCTAAAGAGTCTCGATTTTGCTTCCTCACCTTTGACTGCAAATCAAGATGACATCTGAGTGTATGAGGAGGGGGTGTCGTATCTGATACCTAGTGCTATTCTAAGAGAAGGGGTCCTCAGATCTTTGAGGCATTCTTGTACTGTCCCAGGTACTCTAGTCTCTGAAATGCCTTCCTTCTTCTGTCTGATGTCACTCATCCTATATGTGCCTGGGTCTGTGGCTAGTGTAAAGGCTTGTTTCTGTCTCTCAGCTTAATCTGGACTTGGTAGCCTTCCCTGGCTAATTGTTCTTCGCCTCAGCTCCCCTTGGAACTGGAGACCCATCAGAGTTTCTGCCTCTGCCAAGACACCGCCAGCCCTGGCCTCCACTCTGTATCCTATGCAGGGAGTCATCGCTGCTGTCGTCATGATGGGCTCCATGGCAGGTCTATTGGCTTCCAAATCAACTGCCTTTTGAGTCCCCAGTCAGGGACTTTGAGTCTTTTACACACACCATGGGGACCAAGAAAAGCCTGGTGAAACTGTAAGCCAGCGCCTTCTCCTGCTGACTCTCCAGTGCTGCCGGAGTGGTGGGCAAGAGCAGGGAGCTCTAGGAGCTGCTCTTTCCCCAGAATCTTATGACTGAAGAAGGCAGAAAACTCTCTGCCATGCTCCCCTCACCCCAATCGGTTTCTAAGCCACTCCCCTGAAGATTGAGCCCTGAGAGGAGGAAGGGGAAAAATGAAAACCCTAAATGCAATATACTGTGTATATTAATAATATAGATGTATCACAGAAATCTATACTTGAAACCTATACTAACTTTAGTATAGGTTTACTTGAAACCAAATAACTTTAATTTTAAAAGAAATTAAATATATATAAAGAGGACCCTGGCATCAGATCTTCTCTTATTCTCCCTCTGTCTCTGTCCTTTCTTACAAAATCTCTCAGGTAGAAAGGATAGAATTCTCCTTTTTCTATGTCATAGATTAAAAATCTTATGGCTGGACTCCCAGTTTCAGCTTTGACATATAAAGAGTGTGTTAAGTCATCATTTCCATCCTTATAATAAGAAAAGCTAAGAAAACTAAAAATCAATGAATTTTCTTAGACCCATCAGGAAACTGAAGTTTTGGGGTAAGACAACACCCCAAGATCTGTAGGGATTGATGGATAGAGAGGTAAATAGCTGAGATCTATTCATTTGATGCCAAAACTGCTGGAAATATAAACTGGTAGGAACACTGTAATGGGAAGGTTGACGACCTGCCTCAGGCTGCATTTGGGCCAGCACGAGGGTGAAAAACTCCTGGGGGCTGCTGTGTTAAGGGAACCTCCACACTCTCACAGGCTTTTCTACTAGGAACCCCAATAAGTTCTCATGGTGATGATCCAAGAGTTCCCAGTGGCTCTGGCAGGGAAAGGGGAAAAGTAGTCATGATGAAACATGCCCAGAGCTTCCTCCGTGACTAAAGCCTACTCTCCAGGAGGGAAAAGACTACCAGAGCTTTATCCTACCTGGGAGAAAGGCAGGTAGCCAACTCGATCAAGCTCCCTCTAGTTTTCCTACCCCATCTAAGGTGGGGGAGGAAGCTACCGATACAGAAACACTTGTGAAGTTCAGAGCCCTAAGACACAGACCTATTAAAAGACCAAGATTTAATCATAAGATTAGATCATGTTTCCCTTCCTACCCTCCTTAGCACCACACCAACATGACTGTAGCACAGTAACAGTGGGTCTCAGCTGAAAGGACTGTAAGACTCTCTCTGAGGAATAGTACTTAAGGAAGCCCAAAGATAACAGAGGTGGCAAAAACAAGAACATGGAGGATAATTTGAAGCTTCCAACACCTACAACAAACATTACACACAGCCCAAACCCTATCCAGATTACTACACATCCACACATCAGAGGCCTATTTACTTAAGTTTCTGCTATACAACATGTGTAGCTTTCAACAAAAGAATTTCAAGGCATGTTAAAAGTCAAGAAGGAAAAACACATGAGAACCAGACTCAGATATGACACAGATGTTGGAATTATCAGACAGAGCATAACTAAAATAACTATGATTAATATGTTAAAGGCATAGTGGAAAAAGCAGACAACATGCAAGAATGAATGGGTAATGTAAACAGGCATGTAGAAATTCTAGGGAAGAGTCAAAAGGAAGCGCTAGAAATAAAAAAGACTTACAGAACTGAAGAATGCCCTTGATGAGCTTATCAGGAGACTGGACACAGACAGAAAGAATAAGTGAGCAAAACTTCTAAAAATAAAATATAAAGAAAAAAATGAATGAACAACAACAGAAAAGAACAACAGAACATCCAACAATTGTGGGACAATTTCAAAAGGCATAACATAAGTGTGTTGGAAAATCAGAAGAAAAGAGAAGGAAGCATAAAAAAATATGTGAAATAATAATGGCTGGGAATTTTTCTAAATCATTGACAGGCACCAAATCACAGATCTAGAAAGCTCAAAGAACATCAACAAATGCCAAAAAATCCACACCTAGGATATCTTATTCAGATATATACACACACACTTATATACATATATACACATATAAACACACATAAAATACATATAAGATATATACACACATACATAAAATACATATACGATATATATATACATATACATAAAATACATATAAGATATATATACATATAAAATACATATAAGATATGTATGTGTATATATACACACACACATATATGTATGTATATAAGATATATATCTTGAAAGAAGCCAGGGTGGGGGGTGAGGGGAAGGGGAGAACTTTAACAGAAAGGAACAAGATAAGGATTACAGCAGACTTCCCATCAGAAACTACACAAGTACAAAAAGAATGATGTGAAGAATTTAAGTGTTAAAAGAAAAAACAACAACAACATAGAATTCTACATCCAGTAATATCACCCTTCAAAATGGAAAGAGAAATAAAGATATTTTATGATAAGCAAAAACAAAGAGAATTCATTACCAAAAATCTTCATCACAAGAAACTGTTCCAAGCAGAATGAAAATTGTATAGTCAGAACTTAGATATACACAAAGAAAGGAAAAACATCAGAGAAGGAATAAGTGGCCATAAATAAAAATTTTAATTTGTCTTACTTTTAATTGGTAACTATTTAAAGTAATAACAGTAACAATGTGTTGGGTGATCCTGGCAAACCAGTAGTGAAATGAATGACAATTCCTAAGGGAAGGGGGAAAGAATGAGGAATGCTAGGTATCTTCATGCATGCATATGAAGCAAATAATGTTATTTGAAGGTGCCATTAAGTTAGTTTAAAGTATATATTGGAAACTCCAGAGTAATTATTAAAATTATTTTTAAAAGAAATATAGTTGATATGCTAGGAGAGGAGATAAAATAGAACCATATAAAGTGTTATTTCAGTTATATGGCATTCTGGAAAAGACAAAACTACAATGACAATAAAAACATTGGTGGTTGCCAGGGACTTCAAGAGAGTGAGGGATGTTTGAATAAATGAAGTACAGGGGATTTTTTTTTAAGGGAAGTGAATCTCTTCTGTGTGGTGCTGTGATGCTGAGTATGTTATACCATGCATTTATCAAAACCCATAGAACTTTATAGGAAAAGAGCAAACCTTAATTATGCAAATTTAAAAACCGTTTAGGAGGTAAGGGCATCCCAGGATGGAATGTAGAATGTGACAAAACGATGTAACTCTCTTACCAGTGCATGAAGTAACTTCACTGAAGGAGTTGGGCTAGAAATGTGCAGGCATGAGTAACTTTAAAAATAAGTGGTATCTGAAGACTGAAGTCAAAAGAAGACAAACTATATATAAGCACCCTGTATTCTAGCTGATAAATTTGTTTCCCATGCTGGTCTGTTTTAACAATTCTGATACCACGATTCATATACCTGAAATTAAACAAACCAATGGAGGGTGGGTCGTGGGAAGCAGGTTTCTCGCTGTTGGAGTGGGAAGTTCGAGATAAGCAAAGGGAAAAGTCTGGATTATCCATGTGATCGTTGATTAGTGTCAGTATGTCTGTGTGAACTCATGTTTACTTAATGATCAGTACAGACAGTTACATATGGAAATACTGATAGCTGTTTGCATATACATAGGTTTAAATACACTCATAACTTCTTGCTGTCAGTTGAGAGAGACTAGAAACAATGACACCCCAGGAGCAAGAAGCATACCTCGTTCCCAGATCTTGGTTTCTAACCATTTTCCAATAAAAGGAAAAATTGCCAGTTCTAGAAGTGGGGCAAGAAATACATAAGATGACCCTGGAATGTCTTAGAGACCCAGAAATCAAGAAATTGCTTTAAAAAAGAAAACCAACCTGAACCACACATACACGATGACAGGGATACGTAGCCAGTGCTCCGCAAAACTCTGAAAGTCATCGACAACAAGGAGAGTTTGAGAAACTGCCACAGCCAAGAGGAGCCTAAGGAGATGTGACCACTAAATGTGATGCAGTGTCCTGTATGGGCTTCAAACACAAAGAAGATTAGGTAAAAGCCAAGGAAATTTGAGTAAAGTGTGAACTTTAGTTAATAACATATCAATTTTGATTAACTGATAATGACAAAGGTACCATACAAAGGTGAGGTGTCAATAAAAGAGGCAACTAGGTGTGGAGTGAATGGGAACTCTCTGTGTTGTCCTCACAATTTTTCTGTGAATGTAAAACTGTTCTAAAATAAAAAGTTTATTTAAAACACAATTAGCAGCAACAACAGCAAAGCTCCAAAGTAGTGACCAGAAATTCACTACTCTTACAGCAACACCATGGACATTTGATGTGACTTTTGTTTACTTCTTTATTTTTATAATTATACAATAAATATATGTTAATTATAGAAACTTAGAATAATACAGAAAATGTTAACTTTGTCATGTACAAGAGAAAATCTCGTGCCTTCATTTGACAGTGGGTTGGAGAATAAGATCTAGTCTAGCAGATTTGGCACTGGACATGTAAAACAGGAGGGATTCAGAGATTGCTCTTTCTCTACAATCTTGAAAAGCCTGACTTGCCAGACTTTCTGCAAAATTCTATTGTAAAGGTAGAAAATCAACTCTTTCTCTCAATCTCAATCCCTCTCTCCTTCCTCTCTTTCTTCCTTCCTTTTTTTCCCCTTTCTTTCTTTTCTGCACAGTCCCTAACACCCCCTGCAGTCCATGCTCTTCCATCTGACCACATATGTGCAGTATATGGCAGATGAGGGAGAAGATCCTGGACATTAAAACCAAAAGAATCTGCCTGAATATTTTTAAAAAATATTTTCCTGTTATAAGACTGAGAGCATGAGGAAACGTTTATAAAAGTGTCCAGGGAAGGCTTGTATGATAAAATATTTGGGCTGAGCCTGCCATAAATAGGAGGAGGCATTTCTTGTGGATCTGCTTGGAGCCAAGTGAAATTGGGGGTGGGGGGGGTGTGAAACAGGAAGACAGGTGTTTGGATACTCACATCATTACTATGTGAGTTTAGAGGATTGGCAGCCAAACCTCCAGAAGGTTGAGAACAGAAGTAGGTATAATTGGCTCCTCAGAAGGAGGAAACATCATGAGAAAAAGTATAAGAAAACATGGCCTATTTGAAGGATTTTGTTAGAATTTGATTGAAGAAGGGAACATAGAAAGGAGAGAAGGACACAAAAAGTTGTATGGGCCAGAGCCTTGAATGCTGTTTCAGAACACTGAATTTTAATTCTCTCTGATGACGATGTGTTGAAAGTTTTAGAACAGGGAAATCACATGTTCTTTCCCTTTAAATTTTATTTTCAATTACAGTTTACCTTAAACATTATTTTGTATTAGTTTCAGGTGTATGGCATCATGTTTAGACAGCTACTGTATACTTTACAAAGTGGTCCCCCCTGTATTTCAAGTACCCACCTGGCCTTGTACATAGTTATTATAATATTAATGACTATATTCCCTATGCTGTACTCTGTATTACATGTTCTTTTTGATCACGGTGTTGAAGTACTGAGAGAGGAAGTCTGCTGTGTCAATGAAATCACCTGTTGGGCCCACAAATAAAGCCTGCTAGGCCTTGGTTTTCTTTTCTTGTTGTTATTTCCTTTCCTGATACGTGCTTCCTGGCTGGACTTCCTGGCTTTGTGAAATTCTGGGAAAGTCACCTTGCCCAAGGGCAGTCTACCCATACAGGGGTGGGCAAAAGTAGGATAATAATAATAATAACAACAACAAAATTAATAAAATTAATGAATAAATAACAATGCAAGGAAAAACTGCTTTGTGTACTCACAACTATAAATCCACTTTTGCCCACCCCTGTAATACCTAACATGATTTTTGTTTTGTTATCTGTGTCAAAATGTATAACACTTAGAGATTTATATTTATTGACTAAGAGACAATCATAGTAAGATCTTACAAGTCAATATTAATTCTTCAACTTAGAAGGAAGACAGTAAAGCAAAAAGAGGTAACTTTTAAGCATGAGGAATGAGTGGCAAAATAGTAAACTTCTTTTTGTTTCCTCATCTAAAGAAGTTCCCTCACCAGAAACAATGATAACAACTTCCTGTATTATTGTGAGGATTAAATAATATAATCAATGTAAAGAGCTTTATTATCATTATTTTTCTCATTTATTTTTATGTGTCTTTATCCCCAGCTTCCTATTATAATTATATCTCTATTTTCTTTTATCTTAATCCTTATATGCTCTGTTTATTATATGGTAGTATTTCTAAAGCTGTTTAAGTCATAACTGGAACAATGTCCTTTATAAGTAACCAATATAAATATAAATAAAACAAGAACACTTTTGCCACTCTGGTGCTGAATCCTACTGTGGAATCCTGGGACAGGTAAAGCTTATGCAGAGACAGATAGCATATGACTCAAGGGGTAACTGAATGGAAATAGGGTTTGTGTTAAATGTGGTAGGAGAGACTCTTTCCCCACACTTTGCTATAGGTTGCCTCAGTGCCAGAGCTCAGGGCAGAGAGGATAAGAGCCTCCAGCCAATGGCCCACTTTTAGGCAGCACTGGGAAGGAATAAGGAGAAAAGAGAAGTCAAGTTCAAAGAATGGAACATGAGCAAGATATGAACATCATAACAATAAGCATAAAAGTAAATGTCATACATCATAACTCCCTTTTGTAGGGCAAGGAACTTAATTCTTTGTGCCCTAGTTTCTTCACCTGAGAAATAGTGAGTAGGGCAAGGAGAGGACCTGAATTACATCTTGCAGAGTTTCTTAATCTTTTCTCTTTTCCTTTCTCTTTTCCTTTCCCTTTTTCTTTCTCTTTTCCTTTCTCTCTTCTCTTTTCCTTTCTCTTTTTTCTCTTTTCCTTTCTCTTTTCTCTTTTCTTTTCTCCTTTACTTTCTCCTTTCTTTTCTCCTCTCCTTTCTTCTCATTTCCTTTCCTTTCCTTTCTACCTGGTGACCTATCTTTGTTTAGGTCCTTCCAGAATGCAGGCAACTCATTTGGAAGATGGAAAAAATACCCATAGAAAAGTGCAGAAGGAAATGCAGCCAATAAAGGAAACAACTGGAGCTTATTCCTACAGGCTCTTCTGGGACAAGAGTGCAAAACCGCTTCTCAGCATCTTCCCACTTGAAGTAGGAGGGCGCTGGGGTGATTCATACCTGCCAGAGGCAGTAGTGCCCTGGCACGTCCAGCCTGCTGTATGGGGCCACCAGGAAATGCTGCTTTGCATAGTCAGTGGGATGAAGAGGTCTCCCGAGGCCCAAGATGCAGATACTGGGGGTTGGAAGGCAGCTGGGGCATACCAACAGGTCGGGGGATACACTCAGGGGCACTTCCAACATCTGCTACAGACCCCTTCACAGAATAATGTTTGGAAATGCATGAAGTAAAATTCATAGGATTACATAGAAAACCAATTATATTGAAATTGGGTTCTATCCACAGACCCCTTGGGGGGCCCAGGTTAAGAAACCCTGCTAAGGTTTCTTTGTAATGTGAAATTGCATGGTTTTATGACCTAAGAGCGTGGATTGGGTTACTCTGCCAGGAGGTGCCTGAGTAGAGCTCTGCACAGTCTACGCAGAAACTATTTCAGAGGGAAAATGAACTTGCTCAACCTGACAATCCCCCGCGGCTCAGGGACTATGAATGATGCTGCCGGCCTCTCTCAGTCTCTTTTTATTTGTTACAGCGTTTGTTTTGCTTTGTTTATATTTCTGCATTGGTAATGTGTCCTTTGTTGGGCCCAAAGCACTCTGAGGCAGCAATTTGCCCACAGCACCCTGGCAGACACTCTGCCCTCCTCCGCTGTCCCCGGGGAGCTGCATCTTTAAAGTCCTGTCTGGAGCACAAGAGTCCCAAAGCTCTTCTGCCATGAGCCACTCAAGGCCAGCGTCCATCCCATGGCATCACATTGCCCACAGGTGGCCGTGTGCGGGGCCAGGAGCAGCTGCCCCTTGGGAGCTGCACGCCACTGAGATACCATCCCACCTCCCAATGTGCCTCCATGGCTGTTACTCACAGCTAAATTACAGTATTATGACTTCATTGTTGAGTCCCAATTCTCCTAATTATAGCTTAGAGATCTATTATTTGATTTGGTAACACCAAGTGCTTCTTTTCTAAATCATGTAATCTCTTGTAGCTTATTAATGTCAGGTTTGCGCACACGCGGGGACTTGGTTGTTTGCCAGGCAGAATCAAATTTTCAAATTTTCGCTGTGTTATGTTACAGGGCTTTGCTTGTTACAATCTAATTATATTGGCACTGAAATACCGAAAACCAATTTATATTAGAAAGCACTTTAACTCTTTCTTTGGAGTGAATTTACATGCTTAAGTGTCTGCCACACCATTGGTCTTTTTCTTTTTCCACGGGAAACTCCTTCTGAGAAGGAGGTAAAAGGAACTAGCTGTCTCTTTCTGTCCCAAAGTCTGCTGCCCCGGGACAAGAATGGCGCCTGTGGCCACTCTCATTGGAAGCATGGGGAGGGAAGGAAGCCTGACTCTGCCCTCTCCCTGCAGCTCCTCCCAGCCTCCCTGCTGTGAGTGCCAGGCGCTCAGAAGCCCCTCTCCTGGAGGGTGTGAGCTGGTGGCAGCCGCATCTGCAGCCTCAGACCATTTTAGCTCCTCCCTGTCGCCTTCCTCCCTTCAGATGAATTTTCCTATGCTCCTCTCTACTAGGGGCTGATGGATCCTTTTCCCCAAGAAATTGTCCTTGGAAGGCCAGCAGGGACTTGCCGCCCATTGCAGAGGTTGCTCCAGCTGTGGGCTCACTCTCATCATCCTGCTCTGCCTGCTCAGGAGAATCCCGGACAACTGCATCTGGCCATCAAGGGACTGGTCTCGCCACTCGGTCAGTCTCCCTAGTGATGACCGAGGCTTTCTGACTGCAGGAACGCTGTGCCTTTTCAGACTGTTGTCACCAGGAAATATCGTACCATCTACATCTAAACCATTTGGCCTCCTACCTTTGAAAAGGAGCCCCACTTCCTCCATGTTCTTTAAAGATGTTTTTGTTTGTTTGTTTGTTTGGGGCAGTTTCAGGCTCACAGACAAATTGAGAGGCAGGCAAAGAGATATATCTGTATCTGCCCCCCAGGCGTGCAGCTCCCCCCCCCCCCACTACCCCCACCCCCAGCATGCCCCCATTGCGAGACATCTGTGCTCTGGCTCCCACAGCACTTCCATCTCTCTGAGAGCTTTGCTTACTCAGGAACTTGTTTCCTGTCTTTAACCAGGTACATCCCCATCCCCCCAGTTCATTTATTCTACCTGTATTTATTTGTTTTATTCCATATTATCTCTCCTCCAGCTCCTGCCCAAGGCAGTAAGACCCACGAGGGCAGAGATTTTATTTTAGTCACTGTTGAACTTCTAGTGCCAATCCCAGTGCCTGGCACTTAGGTGAAGATGAATAAATAGCTCTTAACAAAGGAGTAACTAGATCTCAGGAAATTTATATTCTTCGCCTTAACAATGGAGAAGAAACACTGTGTTCCAGCTCTTTGGATTTGCCTCGCTGTGGCTCTTCCATCCTTGCTCCCACCCTGAGGACCTGCTTCCTTCTGCCTGAGGCTCCAGGCTGCGGCCAGTGGCCAGTCGCTGCTCCTGAGCTGGGAGCGGAGCAGTCGCTGCAGCTCCTTTGCTGTGGCTCTGTGTCGCCAACCCAATATCCCTGCTGGAGCCCGAGCTGGTGACTCAGATTGCATCTGAACCAAATGCCACAACCTCCATGCACCTTCCCTGGAGGTGGTTCTCAAATGGGGCCTGCATGTGTCACCTGACCAGGGGACCTAGTGGCAGCAGAGGACCCATCAGTGGCTATGTCAAAAATCATTCCTCTTTATCTAAGTGAGGGGTAAAGTGGAGCAAGGTCAGAAACTCCCCTTTCACGGCAGTCACTGAGTCACAGGCGGGGACAGGTGGATGGGAAACACACAAGACCTCCCCTGAAGCAGGGAGAGAGGTTAGGAGCCAGGAGCACACTGCTCCATGGAAGAGAACCACAGAAACAATCCCAGAGTGGGATTGTTCCCACACAGCTCGGAACAAGACTAGCGCAGACCTGATGTGGCTACTTGATCTCAATTCCTACAAACCATCGGTCAAATATGTAGAATTAGCCAATCCATTTTTGTTGCTTCTCAAAGATTTTCTCTAGAAGAGTAGCTCCAGCGAAGAACTATAGATACACATGTGAGTACGAGAGAATGAGTCCCCACCGAGATGAAGAATGCTGAGGGCCCCTCCCCTAATCTGTGGGTCCCCTAGAAGATCTCAGATGCATTAGGGATTGGAGAGGTTCACTATATCCAGAAATGCCAGCCAAAGAGCAGACAGCAAGGTAGGACCCTAGGCCCAATTTCTGGAATGAAGACTTTGAAACACATGTCACAAGCTTGGAGGTGGGTGGGGTGAGGTGAGAGGTTGTCTCTCATTCTGAGAATCTGGTCTGTTTCCTTCTCACTGCTGTATCTTTGCCCAAACTACTTCCTCTGCTGGAGTGCTCTCCTGCCCCCATCCCATTTCTGCTAGGAGAAATTTAGCCCACTTTTCACAGCCTGATAGAAAAATCATCTGCTCAAAGGAGTATTCTTAGACCCACTGGTCCCAAAGTAACGTGCTCGTGCTGTTTATAGTTGGGATGATCATACAGCCCAGTTTGCTCAGTACAGTCCCAGTTTATGTCTGTCGTCTCAGCATTTATTAATAGTATCTTTTCACTCTCAAGTGTGCCACATGAACAATGGCTTGTGTGGGGTGGTGCACACATTCCCTTGGTGACCCCCATTCCCTTGATATGTTATCGTATATAAAGAGAGCAGTTCCTCCGTGAGTCCTGGAGAAGCAAGCAGCCATGACGTGAGCTGCCTTCGGGAAGGGCCACAGGAACTGTGGGCAGAATCTGCGAGAAGCCTCTGGGAGCTCCAGTGAGGAGCTCCCTGTCTTCCAGATGAGAGGAACTGAATTCTGCCAGCAATCATGAGGGCCAGAGGAGGAGCCTGAGCTCCTGTAAAGAAAACCGCTGACCCCTTGATTGCAGCCTTTGAGACCCTGAGCAGAGGACCCTGGACATTTGGCCCACAGACACTACAAGATGATACATGGGTGTTGGTTTAAGCCACTAAATGTATGGTCATTTGTTTGTGCCAATCAAAACTGACCCATATGGTTGCCCTAGTTATAACACTAACCAAGGACTGAAATGGTCTTATCTCCCTGACAGACTGGTATTTTCTTAAAGTTGGATGAGTATCATATTGACCCCTCTAGTTTCCCTACATTCTCGGAGCACTATTAACTCCTTTCCTGGTACCCACTGGGTAGTATAGCACAGAATGTAAGCAGAGCAAGGTCTCTGGCATTGTAGTGCACATTTTTTAATCCCAGGCCCATCACTTAATGCCCATATGACTTTAAACAAATTATTTAACCTCTCAGGGCCTTGGTTTTCTTGTCTGCAAAATAGGATCACAAAACAATATTTTCCTCTGATCAAATTGCTGTGAGGAGAAACTGAATTAATGCAAAGTGCTTGCACTGCTTGGCACAAATGCTGTGTAAGTGTAATATTCTTTACATTCTGGGTTTCATTTAATCCTTGTGTCAAATCTGCTGTTATTATCTCCATTTACAGAACAAGAAACAGGTTCAGAGACATTAAGTAACTTTCTCAAAATTACCCAGCAAGTAAGCAGAAAGGCACAAACCAAGCCCATACATGCTTTTTTCTAGTTTGTCCACACTTGCATCTTTCTTGTCAATGTACATTTTGGGTTGGGAGGGGGAGAGCTTTTCCCAGAATTCCACAGTGTGTTCCCCAAGAACTGGGGTGCAGGCACACAGATGCTAAATTTGGCTAAGGCTCCTGTTCTAGAGCCACCCCTTCCGGTGTGGGTGGGTTTCTGGAGGCAAAGGCAGACAATTTAGACAGTTCAGTGGGAGACAGTGACCCATAAACGAGCCCCAGGGCCCATTAAGCTGACATACCACCTAACAAATGACAGGGACTTTTAGCCAATTCCAGTCTACTAAAATCTGGATATTTACGTAAGTGAGATTATTGGATCCATAGATAATTTGCTACCTGCTCATTCGTAGGTGTTTCTGAACACTCCTGAGGAGCTCATTATTGTAAGTGTCTGTAAGCTTATTGTGTTGTAAACCAAGCCTGACAGCACAATAGGCTCCTATAAAAGGAAGTGGCCTCTTTGCCAGCCAGTGTGGGAGCTGAGAAGGAGCAGGCATGCAAATCAGCCCTGAGATAATTGACAGGATTGCTGGGAAGCACACAAGCCCCTTATCTGAGCGTTTGCTGTCCCTATCCTTAGGTAACCAGGGAGGTACAGCTGCGGTGATAAGGGGATTCTAACCACATTTAGCATGCTAGGGCCACGGGGGCAGGCACCCAGGCCTGGTAATTGGTAGAATCCATGAAGGCCATGGCCTGACAAGGCTGAATGAAATTCATTTGTGATTTTCTGCTTGGAATGCCCTTGCTCCGTCTCCAGACCGGCGGGTTCCGACTCATCTTTCAAGACCAGTCTGTTCTCCATTAGAGCTTTCTGGACTTCACCAGGAAAAGCACTCCCTCACCTGCTCTCTGAGAGCCCCATGGATGTTTTCTGGTGTAGCTCTAACTATGTGGGTATGTGAAATGCTGGGCCTTTGCTCCATACCCAAACGAGTGCAGAATTCAAAATTCTTTATGGATGCCCTCCGGAATAAACGTTTGTATAGACACACAACTCAAACAAAACCAGCAGTGAGCGGTGCAGACTTGTGAATAACACAGGGGACACAGAGAAGGAATCATATCACTCAGTCTCTCGGCCTCTACAATGTAGTTTGCTTCTGGGCCCTTGGGAGGGAACATATTCCTCTTCTTGCCTCACAGGTAGGGGGTGACAGAACCCAAAGTCCTGAGTCCCAGTCCACTTCTGCTCCTAAAAGGCTTTTCAAATACATATAACTAAGGTGAGTTTCTAGGGGAAATTACATTACCCAAGACTAAAACAACTTATTTGTATGCATCTTGTTGCATGTATTCACAAGTATATTATTGTAAATATGAGACTCCAGAGGGGGCAAAACACCTACTTTTTACTTAATAGATGCATAGTTGTATCCTTCATTGCAGGCCAAACCTCTGCAACAAATGGAACTAAGCAATGTATGAGTCCAAACACAATGTAATGCTATTTCTCACTCACATGGTAATCCCAAGTAGGTGCTCAGGGTGATTATCACCTCTCTTCCCTGTAGCAACTCAGGGCTCCAGCCTTCTTCCATATTGAGACTTCATTATCTTACAGGCTGTCTTCCTCATCTGCACCAAAGTGACATAAACAAAGAGCATGGAGTGAGCCATGTGGGAGGCTGTATTGTTCAAGCCCGCAAACAACAAACACATTACTTCCATTCATATACCACTGGCGAGAACTTAGTCACACAGTCATGGCCAACAGCAAGGGCTGCTGGGAAATGTCATTTGCTGTGTGCCCAGGAAGAAGAGGAAATGGATCTCAGTGGAGAGCAAGCAGTCTGTGCCACATAAATCTGTCAGTTTCCTCCCCGGTTCCCCCTGCCACATCCCCTGCAGAGGATGTAGATCACAACTGTGCTGGGTTGCACACAGCCCCTCCCACAGGCATTCTTCATATTACATCATCTACTTCCTACTGATTTCCATAATGATTTGGGGGATAGGTTACCAAATACAGAATAGAGGTGTTACTTATGAATTCTTATATTTACACCAAACAGCACCCCAACTTTGCCAACAGAGTTTGATTCTTCCCATCTAAACCCTGCTATATGGTAATCAAATATATGGTTGGTTTCTATGATTTTGCACATCATTATCAATTAATTAAAGTATGAAGATATAGCACACAGCAAATGGCTATTTCCCTAACTCCACCTGCTCTGCCTTTATTTCAGCAGATAGCAAGAATCCTTAACTACAAAACCCTCTTGAAAATGCTTTTTCAGATGCTTCCAGGCAATGCCTCTGACAGGTGACCAACTTACTCTCTCTCCAAGTGGAGTTACTAAGTAATGGGCCACTTGAGATTACAACCGTTTGGCCAAACAGTTGCTGAGCTCAGTGAGCAGGGCTTCTGCAACTGCAGCATGAAACAACTGCCATGATGTACTCAAACATGGGGTTCCTGAAACATGGCTGGTATCTGCTCTTGGCGATTGTGCACAATGTTGGACTAACTCATTTAAAGCCTTTTATCTGACCTTCAGACTGAGAAAGTTAGTAAACAACATGGATGAGCTGAAGGGAAACATTAGCTCTTTGTTTTATATTTAATTAAGAATGATTGCAGTGAAATATTATAGTATGGTCATCTAAAAATGGCTTTAAAATATTCATTCAGCTTATATAACAAGAAATTAGGAAATCAGGCTTTGGGCCAGCTTCTTTCCAATTTCTTAGCTTTCTCCTCATGGTCACAAAGTGGCTGCTGTGGTACCAAGGATCACATCCTTATACAATATCTAAAACAGAAAGTAAGGAACAGACCTTTCCCTTGGAGTATTCTTTCTTTTTATCAGGAAGTTTCTCTGCACACTTGTTCCAGCACACTGCTCCTTAAGTCTTATTTGTTTCTAGATCAATCATTACCTTACAGGAATGAAATTTGTATGATTGGCTTATAATTAGAATGACTCCTGGAAATGAATACATTGCCCCAAATTTTGTCTATTACCTGGACAAAATTTGGATTCTGCTAGGGAACAAAAAAAAAAAGCAGGTATCTTTGCTGGATAACCAACCAGTGGATCAGTGGTATCTTCCACATTCCTCAAGGATTTCTTGCTCTTTCAGGGTACTAAGCAAGATTTAAACACACACACACACACACACACACACACACACACACACACACACACACACAGAGTTCCTGAACATTTGAACATTATCATTTGTGTTCACCAATAGAAAAGGTTTTATAAAATTATGCTTTAATGTTATAATCTCACCTTCCACAAAGACTTTCTTCTTTTTTTTGTTAAAATAATAACCACAATTATTGACTGCTTACTATTGCCCAGCACTATATTAAGTGATTTATGTGCATTACCTGATTAAAGTCAACAAATGAACAAGAGGAATTTGGTACTATGAGATCCTCACTTTTCAGATAAGGAATCTGAATCTTAACATGGTTCAATGCCTTTGTGTATGCTCACACATGTGGTAAACTTGCAACTTGGGTAAATTGGAACCCAAGACCTCTCTGGCTTCAGAGTCTGAGTTCTAAACCATTATACTCTTACTGGTTTTGTTTCCTGGTTTTGTTTCCAACTTTACTAAGTGCCCTTTACAGATATACTCATCTCTGTGGCAAATTCATTCACAGATTTCAGACATGAAAAAGTTTATTCCATACTAGGCCTTCTGTAAGATTAAAGCAACATATCTAGCATGATTTTTTTATGTTTGTTTGTTTCTAGGAAGCTCAGAGATAGTTTTTCATTCATTTGCTGTTGTTTTCTTCAGTCAGAGACTGATACACTTTTTCTCTCCCCTTTTCTTGTCTTTATTTTTTAATGCTTAACTTTTTTCATTTGCAGACCTTTTGGTCCTAATATATCCATGCTTTGATCTGAGGCCGGATTGGAAGAAGGGTGTGGGGCACAAACAAATGCCAGGGTTATATAATGTACCTGCTGAAGTGAAGGAATAAAAGGTACAGATATCCAGAACTTATTTCGAAATGTACCCACCTAAAACAAAGTTAAATTTTTGCATGAATGGAGAAAAGAATGAACGGTAAGATAGATTTGTGATAAAGCAAACACTACTATAAAATATTAACTGTAGAATCCAAGTTGTGGGTATATAGGTTTCACATACAATTCTTTCAACTTTTCTGTGTTTTTCATCATAAAATGCTGGGAAATATGTCAATAATAATCTAGATCCACCTTGATAAAAGAAGCTCACAAAAAGAGAGTTCTCCCTAAGAAATAAGAGCTAAGCAGGAGCCACACAGTGGAGAATTTTCTATACCAGGATAAAAAAATTGGGGCTTAATCCTCAAGATAACTGAGAGAGACTGGAGGAAGTTAAGTAGAGGACTGAAATGTGAGACGGGACTGGGAGCATGGAGGAGAAGTGGGTGGGGGCAAGGTGAGGCAGTGAGACCCGTCAGGGGCCGGTGTAGTGGTCCAGATGAGAGTGAGACGACAGTATCTGAGTAAAGGTGACCACCGTGGGTGGGTGAATGGATAGAGGTGAATTCAATACAAACTCAAGAGAGAAAAAAAAGGAAGACTTGATACCTGAATGCATGTGGGGACATCGAGATACCTAGTATGACTCAGGTTTCTGGCTTGGGGCAGTGGGAACTTTGAGGCCATCCTCCAGGATGGAGTTACAGGTGGAGCCTTAGGGAGGAGCTGGCAGCAAAGAGAAGTACCCATCCACGTGGCACCAAGCCAGTTCCCTCTCTGGGAAGTCTTCCAACCCTACTGTGTCCTGGAATCCACTGAAGCACCAGATTTCTTCTGTGTGGGTATTTTCCCTTTTCCTGCTTCCAAATGAAGTAAACCCATGCTCTCTGCCTTCCTGTGCAGCCAGAGCCCACTGAGAAGGAGCATGGCGAATGGCTTCTGAAATGCATTCCAAGCCATCTGAGCACAGGCTTGGGGGAGACCCTGACACAGGCCCGGCTCTGACTCCTGGGTCACGCCCACATCTGCTGGCTCTAAGACACAAACTCCTGGCTGCCTCACTTTATTATGAAATTTAAATTGTTTCTGAGGACCTCAAAGGGGGACAATGAAATTGCTTTCAGCTTTAATTGTGGTCATAATAAAATATCTATTTAGGGGAGATTGTGTTATTCTTAGATAAACGAGGAACAAAAATAGGTTTTTATAGTTTGCCATAAAGACAGCAATGGGATTTTTCACCAGAGAAATACAGTCAAGAAGATGGGGGCACCCTGACCAATGTGGCTCAGTTGGTTGGGCACCATCCCACAAAACAAAAGGTCGCCGGTTCGATTCCTGGCCAGGGCACATGCCTGGGTTGTGGTTTGGTCCCCAGTCGGGGTGCATGAGAGAGGCAACCCATCAATGATTCTCTCTCACATCAATGTTTCTCTTCCTCTCTTTCTCCCTTCCTTTTTTTAAAATATTTTATTTATTTATTTTTAGAGAGGTGAAGGGAGGGAGAAAGAGAGAGTGAGAGAAACATCAATGTGTGGTTGCCTCTCATGTCGCCCCCACTGGGGACCTGGCCCGCAACCCAGGCATGTGCCCTGACTGGGAATCGAACCTGCAATGCTTTGGTTCACAGCCCGCGCTCAATCCACTGAGCTATGCCAGCCAGGGTTCTCCCTTCCTTTTACAGAGAGTAAAAAGAAATACATAAAATCCTTTTAAAAATTTAAAAGTAGATGGGGCATCCATATTTGGTCTTCCTTGGACAGCATACACAGCAGGGTATCTGGTGTCTGCCAAGCTGGGAAAGGGGCAAGACAGCATCTGGTCTGCTTTTCCAGTTATATTGGTTCCCTCTGGTGGCTTTCTCTCTCTTACTATGCCTCCTACCTGTTTTGTGTGGTTGCCTCCCAGCTTCCTTGCTGAAGTTAGTGTCTGGAGTCCAAATCTGAGTCTGCTTACTTAATCGAGCACCAACCATACATACTCACAACGTGCACAGAATGGTCTTAAATGTCGCCTTGTCTGATCATCACAGAAACTCGATAGGGTAAAGAATGACCTTCTTCTTTTCCAAATGGGAAAACTGAGGTGCAGAGGCAAAATGACTTGCCCCAGACCTCATGACTGGTGAGTACAGATTCTGCTAAAATTCTTCTCCCCCTGGGATCCAGGCCTTTGCAGGACACCACTGACCAGCACTGTCTGGTGTAAATCATTCAGGACTGAGTGACCAAGCGCTGTGACCAGGGGTAAACCACTCTGGGACTTTCTGTATCTTGGTATTCTCATCAGTAAAAAAAGGAGAGAAATCAGTTCAAACTTACATGGTTGGACTTTGTAAGGAATAATCTTGAGAACATATATAAAATATCTGTTAAAGAGGAATGGCTCAAAGAAAATTTGTTCCCTAATGAGGCATTTGTTAGCTTGTTCTAAGACAACGTATTTTTTTCTTTTTTTATTGTTGTTCAAGTACAGTTGTCTCCATTTTCCTACCACCATTTTCCCCCACCCCACCCACCCCCACCCTCAGGCCTACACCCTTTTTGCTTTGTCCATGGGTCAAAGCCCCATACATGTTCCTTGGTGACTCTTCCCCTTCTTTCCTTCGTTATTCCCCTTCCCCCTCCCCTCTGGTTACTATTAGTTTGTTCTTTATTTCAGTGTCTCTGGTTATATTTTGCTTGCTTGTTTGTTTTGTTGATTAGGTTTCACTTATAGGTGAGATCATATGGTATTTATCTTTCACCTCCTGGCTTATTTCACCTTTCATAATATTCTCCAGTTCCATCCATACTGTCACAAAGGGTAGAAGCTCCTTTTTTGTTTCAGCTGTGTAGTATTCCACTGGGTAAATATACCACAGATTTTTGAACCACTTATTTACTGATGGGTACTTAGATTGCTCCCAGCACTTGGCTATTGTAAATTGTGGTGCTATGAATGACATAACATTTTAAGTTTAAGGGAGATTTTTTAAAAAGACTTTTTAAAATGGTACTTAAGGAAGGCAACTCCCATTAGAGATCTTGGAGTAGGAAGTGGTGGAGGGGGGTTTACCTTGGGCCCAATGGCCTTGGAGTCATCCAACAAATTCCATAGGTTTAACAGCCTCTTGCTTGCTCTGTGTGTGACAGACCAGAATATCCTCCCCCTCCCCGTCCTGGGCTTCAGCTTGTGTCCAAAGGCAGGGACCAGCAGAAGCACTTCTTTCTTTCTCATCCTGAAAACCACTGAGGACACTTGTTCTCTTTCAAAGTGCAATAGGTATTATCAGAGCACTTCCAAAAGCCAGTCTTTAATTCAGGTTAGTGTTCACCTCTGAAATGGTTTAAATGAGTAAGCTTTTTTTGACACTTAACCACTGATTTTGAAGAAAGGTTGAATTATCAGTCCCCTGAGTTTGCAAGATGCCATTTGCAATGAAGAGTCTCCACTCCCTTTAAGTTCAGCATGAAAACCCCTGCCATCCTCCCGACCCTGGCCCTTGGCTCTGGGGGGAAAGAAGGCAGTGGATGCTACAGCAGAGTGCTTACAGCTCTGTGTGTTTTCTCCATATTTACTTACCACTCACAGTGGGTGAGTTGACTCTGAAGCAAGATAGGGAGGGTGGGAAACATGCTGCCTCCTGATGCCCAGCCCTAGCTCTCCTAGGCCTGGTTTGGAACCTATAGACGTGAGTTGATGCCAGATTACACGCCTCTCCCTTTAACTGTCTTTTAAGTCTACATTTAAAGGCCTGGCTTGGAGACTTCATTGGCATAGAGTACTTAGGACCTTTTCAATAATAAATAAATCAGAGATTAGAGTAAGAGCTGCTGAAATCTCAGAAATCTACCCCCAGTTTATCGCAAATGTCTTTATGTATTCAGATGCTTTGAATGCACATTAAAGTCTTCAGTCCATATTTATGATTTTGAACATTGCTTGAGCTTTTTACAAATACATCAATAGTTGGCATGGGAATGGGGACAGATCCACTTTAGCTGATGCCTGAACAATTGACCTCTTTGGCAATAACTTCCGATGTTTATGAGGAATCAAAAACATTGTGGAAAAATCCACAGATTTCTCTCATGTGTCCTGGGAACTCAGAATTCCTTAGAAAGGTAAAATTATCCCTAAATTATCATTAAGAGACAAAGGAGGTAATATGGGTCCTCCCCTATTTAACAGGACAGGGAGGGTGGGTGCCATGGGGATCCAGGAAAAGTAGCTCATGTAGGGGCTTCTCAGGGTCTTCTTCTCAATATCTTCTCTTGCATCTAGACTGAATTCAATAATAAGGCCTTTCTTACCCTGGGCCATCACTGAATAGATGAGTCAGTGGCACATGAAGAGGTGGGCAAAGAGAAGCTGCTCTTCTGTTTAGAACTATGCCACTGTACAAGGATCATTGGCAATGGTCAGATTCAGATCAGGGAGACCAGGACACAGAGGGGATGACAAACCATGCTGTGAGAGAGCTGCTGAGTGCAGGGCTACTTAAGGTAAAATAAAAAATGGCAAAGGGGACATGAGTGCTGTTTGTCAATATTTAAAGGGGGAATACAAGGAAGAGTGATCTTCATGGTCAGAGAACTAGAACGATAACAGAGGAAAATATGCCCACACCATTTGAAGAGTTCCAACAATGAAGGGATGGAAAAATGGACTACTGCCATTTACTGAGCACGTACTAAGAGCCAGGGTCTATCTGAGGCATTTTGTGTGTTTTTGGTCATGAAGTCCTCAGCTGTTTCTGAAAGTTTACATGAAGAGGGCACTGAAAGCCACAGAAGTTCTGGAACTTCTCTGAGAGCCCAGAGCTAGTAAAGAGCTAGGGAAGGGCTTGCATTTAAACTTCTATGACTTTATGCTGACCCCATCATGGTAAGTGATCAAGCAGAGTCTGCATGACTTCACATTGGGGGGACTGAAGAGGGATTCCTGCACGGGCCAAGGCTCACATCAGCTGTCCTCTGAGGCCCCTCCAGTTCTGAAGCTCTGTGCACAGTCCTGATGGAATGAAGAAGTGTGGGTGGAGAGCTGAGGGCTGAGGGGAAGAGACAGGAGAAATGCTTTTCGAGCAAGTCATCTGTTCAGCAGAATGAAATGAATGACAAATGGGGCTCCCTGAGGACCGATTCCCTCCAACTGTACCAAACAATAAAATGTTTCACAAAGAAATCTGACAATTTAGCTGTTAATTCAAAACATCCTTTTCCAAGCTGCCTGTAACTACAACCTAATTATTGCAAGTTGACGCTTTATAAAAAAGAAAGTAAAATCACATTAAATACAAATGTGCATTTCTCCTGCAATTACTCATTCTATTCGTGTGTGTGTGTGTGTGTGTGTGTGTATCCTCACCCAAGGACATTTTTTCCCTTGCTTTTCAGGGGAGAGAGAGAAACATCAATGTAACAGAGAAACATCGATTGGTTGCTTCCTGTACGTGCCCTGACCAGGGATCATTGGCACCCAGACCAGGAATTGAAAACCCCTAACCTAGGTATGTGCTCTGACTGGGAATGAAACCCTCAAACTTTTGATTATGGGATAGTGCTCCAACCAACTGAGCCACTCCAGCCAGGGCTCACTCACTCTATTCTTATGTTCCTTTTACCCTGTACTCTTTCGTGTTACCATCAGATTCTTAATCTAAACTCTAAACACTTCAATAAAAAAAATGTAATTTCAAGAAAATTTAGAGATTTTCCACTCCCACTCATGAAGGCCAACTGAGTGGTGGAAACAGTCTGGATCCTGGAGCACAGAACCTAATTTTAGGCTGAGTATGCAACATTTAGTAGCTGGCTATTTAATTTAGGCAACTTATTTAACTTCTCTGAATTTTGGTTTCCTTATCCACAAAATCAGATTATAATGCCAAAATTGCAATTTGGTTGGGAAGATCATGAACCCATCTCCATCCTCAAGATGGTGCACATACCAATCTCCCCTCAGAATTTCCTCAGTCCTCCTTGTAACCCTTAGGAATCAACTTAAGTTTTTATTTCCTTACTCTTCGTTAAGTTTATTTGGTATGTGACCAGTTCCTCCTCTGGCCCTGGATGAAAACTTGGGCTATCTCTTGAATTTTCTGGAAACTTTTAGATAATTAAAAAAGTTTACAAGTCACTTGAAGTCTCATAACATATTCTCAATTTACAAATTAAAGTGCCCAATCTCACGTTATAGTGAAACGTTCAATGTAGATTTGCAGTTCTGACCTTCCTCTTCCTCCCATCTTGGGTCTGCTATAAGGGAGGGCTACAGTGAGGGGGCAGGTATGGGTAGTCACTTCTGCTTTCCCCTTTCAGTGCTTTTCCTCTTCTTTCCCCCTCTTGCTTTTGCATATGGCCATCTTGCTCTGCATGGTGATCCAGGAGAAGGAAGAGAAGCAGATGAGTCCTCTCCTTAGTAGGCATGTTGAGTGAGGGCATGCAGTTGGGCTCTCCAGAGAACTCATCCCACCCTCGCTACTGGAGGTCTCCTTGTAGCTGCCCTGATGATGAAGCTCCCTCCCAGCAAGTTGTTTACCCTTTTGCAGCCTCGGGACACTTGGCGGTGTCCCCAGTTTGTTTTTACTAAGGCCTCTTCATCCCTTGAGGTCCTCTTGGGTAAAACCTAAGATGACTCCTCACCTGGACCCAAGTGAGATCCAGCTTTCTTTGCCTCTTCAAATCTAAAGAAGTTACCCCAAATGTAGCTTTTCCCTTTGTTCCTCCATGTGGCCAACCACCTGGCCATAATGTCTGGCCCTATAGATTTATTAGAGATGTGCCACTAAAGACCCCCACTAAAGAACCCATTACCCACCCCATGCCCAGAAGACACATAGTAAGTTTTGCTAGTCATTTTTGAAGTTTCTGTCTTTCGATTTGAGGTAAATTGGTAGTACCCTCCAAATCTCTCCCTTAGAGAGCTGACATTCAAAATACATAGGCTCCTCAACAAAATCCATATCTAAACTCATTTTAGCCTTTGTTGTAGGTGAGAGTTAAGAAGTAAATATATCTTAGCTTCTTTGTATACCTTTTGCAGGTCCTGCTTTATTGCTTCTCACTTCACCTTGGAGTGTTGCCCCTTGACTTATGACAGGATTATGTCCTGATAAACCTATCATAAATTGAAAATACTGTAAGTCAAAAATGCATTTCATGCACTTAACTTACCAAATATCAGAGCTTAGTCTGGCCTACCTTAAATGTGCTCACAACACTTAGATTAGCTTACAGTTGGTCTGCTGCCTGGTATCACAAGACGGTATCTTGACTGCACATCACTAGTCCAGGAAAAGATTGACATCCAAAATATGAAATATGGTTTCTACTGAATGCATACTTTTTTTGTACCACCATAAACTTAAAAAAAAATCATTAAATCGAACCATGGTAAGTTGGGGACTGTCTGTATTGTCCTCAGCTAAAATCAAGAAAGAAGAACCCATTTTAACAATATTTTATATAAGGTGCACATCCTGGAGGCTGGATGATTGAGATGGAATAGGCAAAATTAGGTTCTTTGGGAGGTATGGGTTCCTGGTTGGTTGTTATCCTGCTTTAAGACAGTGAAGAAACTATGGAGTGTCAACCACTCTCCACTGCGAATCCCAGCCTGGAGAATCACATGACAACTCCTTCCCTCCCTCCCTGGCCAAGTTATGCTTTAAGATATAACAAGAAATAAAATGATGACTTTTAGCAAAATGTGCCGATATAAATGAGTAAAACAAGGATTAAACAACACAGAAAGGGTTATCAAAGAAAATATGTTTCAAGAATAAAAGAAACTTTTTAGTCCAGGGTTGACTCATCTTTGTACTTTCCTAAGCTCTTGACACAGGGCCTGGCACATAATGAGGGCTTACAGATACAGCTGATTTTGTACCAAACAAATTGTCAGCTGCTGACGTCTGGGGTATGGGCAAGGTCAGTTAGCTCCACACAGTTCACATGTCATTCATTGGCTGAAGCCAGACACTCTAAGAGCATCCACTCCGAGACCCATGTCCTCCAGCTACAGTTGTCACCTGCTGACTTCCAGGCCCTTGCTTTCTGTTATTTAGGATTTGGAGATTTGATCACAAGCTTTCTATTCCATAACCTCACAAATGTTCAATATCTACACTTCTCGCCTACAAAACAACCTAGCTTCGTAAATTCTGGGCCAGCCTGATTCCTTGTATCATCCTCTCTGCACTGCTTCAGAGCTACATCTTATCTCCTGGAACTGCTCCCTCAGAAAAGTCCCTCCCCTGCTTCTTACTTTGACCACCACTCTCCATTCTCCCCAGCAATCTCATCCCCTCCTTCTCAGTCCACCTGCACAGACTGACATTTGGTGCCCCCATTCTCTCTCCTAATTCCCTATCAATCAAAGATCCTGTGGTTGATCCTTGCAATTACTTTCTCAAAGGCACCCTCAAGTCTTTTTTGCCCTTCTATCTTCCTTTCATCTCCATGACAAAACTCCAACTCTACATCTTTTCCCCATTCTGCTTCCTCACTTCTCCACCTGTGCAGCTGAACAATGTTGGAGAAACCCACAAACTTTGGTGATCTACAAATTCACAATCTTTAACCTCATTTTGGTCCATTTCCTCTAGCATCTTCTTAAAAATTATCCCAAGCTTTTTCATTCTGCACTCGTCCTAGTCAGCCTCTCCTACCCCACCACCCCCACCCTCAGCTGAGAGCATTTTTTTCTTACTCTATCAAGACTCAGATGCTTGGGGACTAGACACCAGTAGCTGGTAAAGCTCCCAGGTGATTCTGATGTTGAGAACTACTGATCTAAGGCAATCCTGGCAATACCTGAAATCTGGCTTAGAAAATCTGCTTCAGAACGCTGGCTTCACACCACTGTCGTGTGTCTGGCTGGGCCCATCTAGGCTCCTTTTATCTCATTTTGCTCCACTAGGATTCAATGAGCTACCTTTAGACTCTCTACATGGATACTACAATGATGACCCCCTCTGATATTTGTGATAATCTCAGCTACACACACATGCAGCTGGCATAGGGCACCATGTTTCTGTGTCCCTTTGTCTAGGGAGGGGTAGTAAACTGGAGGGAATGAACTATAAATGCCTCTTCAAATTAAGCTGTAGAACTAAGACTGCATCAGACTGGTTATTATTCATCTTGACAGCATCGCCACCAAGCTCTTACCAGGATCAATCTCCTTCCCTATTTATTTTTGGGTTAGTTTGCTAGTGAGAAGATGCATGGGTTTTAGAAGGTGGAAATCAAGTGGTCTTTCTTTTCAGAGGTCGTAAGGTCAGATACAATAGACTTCCAGACCCCTTCCTACTTCAGTTCATTAGAATTCACTCGAATTAATGTTTCCCTGATTACCTGATGGTAGCCTTCTAGATCTTCATTCCCCCAACTGTTCCTATATTTGTGTAAGTCCTAATTCCAATATGAATCCCTTTATTGCCAAATGTCATTGAGGCTCAGTTTCATTGACTGGACCTGGGCTGATTCAGAGGCTTATTATGGTGGTCAATGAAGAGCTTCTTGAAGGTTCTAGACTAGAAGTTCACAGCATAAAAAGGAAAAGTGCATATTGGGAAACCAGAATGCCATCCAACAGTGATGTTGATAATGACCTCATGTTTTAGGTCTCCCTGCTTTGATGATGCCATCCAAGGTAGGTCTGATTACTTGAAGCAGATTCCAGCTCTGTTGTCACGGCCCTCTCCCCTAGGTCCAGTTGAGGGTATGTCAGTGAGGGTGGCTGTGTGGCCTGGGGGTGCATGAGGAGAAGACAACACAGCTCTCATTGTTTATACCCAGTCCTGTCCTGCCATAAGCCCAGGAAAGAGAGCTGATCTGAGATCCAGAACACCTGGTTCTGGCTCTTGTCAAACATGGGAGCTTGAGCAAATCACTTCTTTCCTCTGTGCTTCAATTTCCTCCTCTGTCAATTAGTCAAGAAATTAATTATCCCAGGGGTGCCTTTCAGCCCCAACATTCCACAAGTCCATGAATCCATTAGACAGTCATTTGATTTCCTTGGCTCAAAATATCCCACTAGGCTGAGCCTATGACAAGGACAGCAAAGGCTGGGCCAGGGCTAGAAGCTGAAAGCTTTCTCTTGGGCCTGTGGGAGCATGACCTTGTTCTGGGAATGGGTCCTAAGGATAGCCAGAAAGGTGAGAACCCACAGGCACTGGAGAAGCAAACAAGAATGCCCACAGAGTCAGGGCTCCATGCTGGCTTGGTCACACCAGCTGCTTACAGACAAATGGGCAGACATGCCTCACTTTTGCCCCTTGGTGCTTTCCTTGCCAGGACTACTGCCACCTCCCACGGTGTGATGATTAGGTTATGAATAAGACACAGTGCAAATTCACGGTGTCTGTAAGCTTCCCATGTTTTCAAAAGGAAGATCCTTTCACCCAGGCTCCCCCTCCGCTCCCCTGCAGGGGCCCCAGGCCTAACCCACAGGCAAATCTTGATTTCATCAGGAGCTCTCTGTTCCCTCAGTTGCTGCCAGCTTCCCTCTGAAGACACATGCCCTTCCTTACAAGTTTTATTGTTCCCCCACTGCCTCATTTTCTCAGGAGTTCCTCCCTGGGGAGCTGGGACTCAGCCAGCCTCTTCTTGTAAGAAACAGGCCTGGTGCCCACAAAAAAGCCCCCTTTCCTCTTCATTATGTCTCCCGTTGTCATTTAAAAAAAAAGAAAGGAAGTCAATAAAAATCTCTCTTCCTCCAGGTTCTCTTTATAGATTTCCTCATTAAGAGAATTAAGAGCAATCAAAGCCAAATCCAGAGCTGCTTCTCTTTAGACAAATCATCTTAAAACACTTTGCTACTCAAGTCAAAAAAGATGATTGTTGGCTGCCAGCACTGAGCTCTCAGGTTAGCTTCCCGCCATCAACTCCGCAGTGCAGCCAGGGAGAGAGGAAGGGGTGATGTTTGATGCTGTACATTTCTACCCAACAGCCACTCTCTTCTAGGGTGGAAGAGGAGCTCTTTGCCTGGTTTCTCACTAGGCATCTGTAATGAGCCCATACAACTGCTCTTTTTGGAATCCATCCAGACCCAGGGTGGGTTGAGGTAGTGATTCCCTATTTCTAGAAAAGTTTGCATAGAAGAGAACTGCTTCTTTACTGGATGACAGCTGCAGTCCCCTTTTACTTGCAAATCTCCTGAATCCAAGGCCCATTTGCCACCAGCCTTACAATGATATCAGAACAGCAAGTTTGTCGAGGAAGGATCTGATGGGATGTAGAGCCCAGGTACAGCCATCAGGGATGGGCAGGATTTTGGGAAGAGGTCCCCATGGCAGGAATAGGGGTAAGTCCAGGTTGGATGTTTAACAAAATTCTCTGCAGCCAAACCAGAACTTCTCAGGGCAGTGGTGGGCATTGCATGATATTGGGTTGGCCAAAAAGTCCATTGTGTTTTTTTCTGTACGATGGCTCTAGTAGCACTTAGTTGTCTTTAACTTCATTTGAAACAATTCTGTTGGATTGTATTGTGAAAGCTGTCATATCAGTGTGCATTTTTTAAAAAAACTTACCAAAACTGGTGAATTTTTCTGCAGCCATTTTAATATTGAAGATGGAAGATACACAACATTTTGGCATGTTATGCTTTGTTATTTCAAGAAAGGTAAAACCACAACTGAAACGTAAAAAAAGATTTGTGCAGAATACAGACAAGGCGCTGTGACTGATGGAATGTATGAAAAGTGGTTTGTGATGTTTCTTGGTACTATTGACATTTTGCCCAAATAATTCTTTGCTGTGGAGCTGTCTTATACATCAAAAGATATTTAGCAGCACCCCTGGCCTCTACCCACTAGAAGCCAATAGCAGGAGATATCCGACCTACTCAAAATATCCAAATCAATAAAGTTATTGGTAAAAATGAAAAATGTGTCTTTTATTTTACAGGAAATATTAAACAGACTTTTTGGCCAACCCAATGTATGCTATGCACAATGTAGTGAGTGCTTTGTGGATTTTCAGCACACACTGAAAAACAACTTACGATAACATTAGCTTAGTGATTGTGAAACATTGAAGTTCATTACAGCATGCAATGATCTATGAATCAAGAGAACTTGGTTGTGGTTCTAACTCATCCTCGGTGTGTTTTGGGGGAAGTTGTTTGCCCCTTCTAGGTCTCAGTTTCCTCATCTGTGAAAATCCAGGATTGGTCTATATCTGCATTTCCCAAAGAAGGTTCCAGGGAAACTTAATCTCATTAAATACTTCACATACAATGATTTCAAGGTAAAATATGTTTGGAAACCCTGCAGGCAATGATACTCCTTAGAGAATAACAGTGCTAATATGCCCATGAAAGGCTCCAAAAATAATGCTGCAATGAAAACATCTGTTTGTCTTTGTTTAACCTTGTGTTGCCAGAATATATTTGAATATAAAAGTTTCCTTTTCCCACAGTACTTGCTTTTATCACCTAAGGGATTAATACTACTCAGCTCACACTCTGGGAAATAGAGATCTAGAGAATCCCTCTGGTTCCTTAGTCCTGGGATATTCTGTGCTTCTTTAATTAGCAGGAGAGTCATCCACAGAAGTTTTGTCATAATGTGCACAAGGAAGACCTGCACTGCCTACGTCTCTGGGTCAGCATCTCTGAGTAGTGTCTCTGTGGGTGTCTGCATGCCCTCCTTCCTCTAACACACTGTTCGTACTTTCTGACTGGCTAGCTCGACCTTCTCATCTCAGCTTCTGGGCTGTTTTCACTAAGCCTCAGGTCTGGGACAGGTACCCATTTTATATGTCTTTTACTTTCCTGACCATGTCCACACTAGAATCAAAGTTCCATGAAAGCCAGGACTATTAAAGGGCTTGACATATATAGTAAGCCCTTTGCAAATATGCATGGAATGATTAGATACAAATTAAGTGGCTTTGGGGATTCCTCCCTTAACTGGGATAGGGGAGGAGTGATCCCTCTCATGGGAAGGAGAACAGACCGATGTTCCCATTACACTGGGGAAGTTACAGATAGAGAGACATCAAGTTGTTCAAGACAGAACTGGCTGCCTGTCTTAGGAGACAGCTTCCCATGATGGAACATGTTCACCATAAGCATAAAGGAGACCATCATCAATTGGACTTTTGAATGAAATGACTTTGACATCCCCTTCTAATGCCATGAGTTTAGGATTTAATATTAATCAGTATCCTTTGTAATTTACATATCCCTACAAAATAAGGGCTCTTTTGTCATACAGCTTTGATTTTTTAGAACTACAACTAAATTTAAACAATAATTAATTTACTAGCAATCTATTATATTAATAATAGCAATCTAATGCATTAATAAAAATGCAGTTTAAATGCTGGAGTCAAGGAACAATTAAGCTATATTATGCAGCTCTGAATGATAATAGAGTCTAATTTTTTAAAGTTTATAATATAATGATCATTGAAAATGTGTAGACTTAAACAAGCATTATGTGAACACTGTGACTGTAACCTGGTTACAGGAAGAAGAGAAAAATGATGGGCAGAAAACACACACAAGCGCAGAGCATTGGGGTCAGAAAGATGGAACTAGAAGCAAAGCTTCTTTTCTTGGCTTCCGTAAAATTTTTCTCATATTCTTCTTAATGTGCTTGTCTTTTTTGTAAATTTTTTAAAGATAAAAATAAGGTTGGGAAACAACAGAAAATATGCTCCCTGGCTCTGCAAACATTAATTTTTTTGCAGCTGAGGTTTTGAGATCTTGTTCAAAGACGTCTGGACTATACAATAATCTGGCCTCACTCTTTTATCCCAGCTGTCTGGAAATGTCCTTCATAACGAGACAGAATGACAACAATCCCCCCCAAACTCAAATACTTCATCTGGTTATTGACAGCTCCCAAAGACACAGAGCTGGAAAGTGGGCCTAAAGTGAAACATTGAGAAGTTTGGACTTCATCTGCCCTCTTTTCCACTTGTGATTTTTGGGCTGTTGTTGCTTTTGGAGGAGGATTGGGAAGCTGGGGGTCAACAACCTTTTTTCTTTGTCCTAAGATAAATCCCAAAAGCTATTACCAGGAAAAAGAAGAGAAAAAAAAAGTTTCTGTTTGGCTTTTTGCTGCTCTGGCCATAAACAGCAGTCTGGAATCAAGGGTGTGTGGGTGCACAGGGTTTCATCTCCGCCAGGTTTTCTTCCTGTAAACATCCTTTCAGCTGTCCTGGCCCAAGACATCCTTGCCTCTGTGAGGCAGAGGCGTGGTTTTAGATGGAGTGGCCTGCCACACTGCTCTCTATAGGCTCGCCCACTGATCCTGACCCTTCAAGCCTGGGAAATCTTGGCTCATTCGTGTTTGGGATATTTGGACCTAAGTCCCTGACTTAGTGGTTAAATATAATTCCATGGGACAGAAAGGCCTGGCACAGTAGAAGGAGCATGGCTTTGGGAAGTCAAAACCATTAAAGTTTGAATCCTAGTCTCTCTGCTTATAAACAAAGGGACTTTGATCAGACAAGTCACCTAACTTCCAGAAGCCATCGTTTCTCTGATTCCCACCTTGAAGGCTGTGCTGTGGATTGAATGAAGTATCAGGTGAAAAGTGGGAGGGTCAACCCAGTTGCTATTTCTTTGGTCACTAACATCAAGTGTTGAAACCACATTTTCACAATATTTCTGATAAGCTAAACTGAGTCCTGAGGAAACTAACCAAGATGACGAGGAGGCTGGAACCCAGGCCTGGTGAGGAATAGCTGAAAGAACTGAACGTATTTAGTGTAGAGATGATCAAGGAGCTATAACAACTGCCTTCATACTTGATTCACTCACATCTGAAAGAGGGAGCTGATTCGTTCTATTTTTTATACCCTCTGTTACTAAAGGAATATTTATTGGATGTCTGCTTTGTGCCAGACTTTGTGCTTATCACTGCTGATAGACTGGGGAACAAAGGGTCTCCTGACTTCCTGGAGCTTATAATTAAGTTGGAAAGACAAACAGTGAATGAGTAATTTTAAATGTGATTGGTAATAGAAAAGATAAAAATGGGAGAGTCGAGGGCACTGTGGGGTTTTGTAACTGGTGGGAGTAAGGACCAATGTATGTGAACTGTAAGGTGATTAGGTTCAATATAATAGTTAAAAGAGAGGCCTGTAAACTGCATATAGTTGGATACTCTGTGTATTGCTCAAAGGTTCTAGCTAAGGTGACGAGTGAGGATTAGAACCTAGGCCTTACTCTGCTCCTCTGACTGCACTTCCAGGGCTGCAATGGCCTCAAGGGGGTGCTTTTTCTAATTTGCACAGAAGCGTCATATGGTCTGGCAGGGGTTCTGAGCTGAAGTCTTTGAATCGTGACCCCTAGCAGTATCTAACCTACCAATATGCTTTGGTGGCTTGTGCACTACTTTGTTCATTTGCTTATTTGTTTTTGTGTTTAGTTTGAATTAGCTATCAGATTCTTAGGTTGAGGAGATTTCCTATTATAAGACTGATTTCTGGGTCCTGTGGAAAATTGGGGAAATCTGGTAATACCAGCCCCCATGTTTCTACAAAGAGGAAATCAGCTGGAGATGAGTGATGCTATTCTCTTTATAGACCTGAAGAGTCCCCAACCCCAATCCTCTTACTCACGTAGTTTTCCTGCCCTGGATCCTGGGCACCAGACTTTGCTAGCCCCGCTGTTCACATGCTCAGCACAGCATGGAACGGCCTGTCCACTGAGGGGACGGATTCCACCCCTAGCGCCATTCCAGCAGCATCTGCAGGCTCCAGCCAGAGGGGCCATGCAGGAGCCTCTTACACTGGGTAAGACATTCTGACTCAGCTTTTGATTTTGTATGTCCTCTAAACTCATGGATGAATTTCCATCTTGGTCTCATGACACAGTCATGATGGATGTGGCACCAAAGGATAGAGAGCAAAACAGGAGTTTTTCTTTATGTGTTTGTTTACAAGACCATGCCAAACATCTGAATCTATCCAACAAACCTATAGTGCATTCCTGATGACGTGGACCCAATACTACATTGTGTGATATGGAAGGATTAGAAACTTAGTTTATTTTTGCTTTATTATTCAATCTACAAAATGACTGAATGATTGACTAACTAGCTAAACTAACTAAATAACTAATAGGGAATTAATAGTGTCCCCCACACATCAAAAAAACAACTTCATATATGATAGATTTTAACCCTGATGCTAGATACAAAATATAAATTGTGTCCTCCCACCCTGACCTCAGCTAAGGCCTATAATTGCATATAACTGTGTTTAAAGATAAGTCCTTTAAAGAGATAATCAAGTCATTCCCCTATTCCCAACCCTCCAATGGCTTCTCCTTGTACTGAGAATAAGCACCATGCTCTGGCCTGCTTAGGTCTCCATGGGACCTAGTACCTTCCCAATGGCTCACATCAGTTGGTGCCATTCTCCTTTTTGCTCATGACACACAACCACCCTGACCTTGCTATCCCTTCCACAGCTGACACCAGGCTCTTTCCACATAAGGTCTTAGCATGCCTTGCTCTTCCTTCCTTCTTCCCATTTGAATTCACTCCCATCACCTCTCCTAGCCAGGACTGGAGGAGGGCAGCTAAAGGAAGAAGAGAGGGAACTTCCATTTTCTGAGCAACAACTAAATACTGCAACAAGGCACTGGGCTCAGTGCTTCACACATTATCTGAATGAATATAAAGCTTTACGAGGTAAGCAATATTAACCTCATAGAATAGATGAGGTAGCCAAGGTTTGAAGAAGTCACAAAGCCTAAATAAGAAGAGGTGATGGAGTTTAAACTTAAGTCTGACTTACTAGAAAACTCTTTCACCCACGTCACATCACACTGCTGGCTGTCATGCTTGGTTGCCTACTGGGAGGGCCTGCTGGCCTGTTTCAAAAGTCTTACAACCTTGGAGTCTTTTCTTTGGATAAAACGAGGCTTTCTCCTGGCTGGCATAGCTCAGTGGATTGAGCGCGGGCTGCGAACCAAAGTGTCACAGGTTCAATTCCCAGTCAGGGCACTTGCCTGGGTTGCAGGCCATGGCCCCCAGCAACCGTACATTGATGTTTCTCTCTCTCTCTATCTCCCTCCCTTCCCTCTCTAAAAATAAATAAATAAATAAATAAATAAATAAATAAATAAATAAAATCTTAAAAAAAAACACAAGGCTTTCTATGGGTTTTTCTCTTGAGTGTAATTGACCGTTGAAATACCCACCCTCAACTCCTCTCTGCTGAACTTGAAAAATAATCTGTCCTTTTATTTAATCCAGGCACCTTCAGAAGAGCTTCTGTGTGTTGCTAGGCTGAGAGAAAGGGCAATGAGCAAAGGATGGGAGAGAGGAGAACATAAAGGATGCATAGCTGAGCCGACTGTGGCAGCAGGGAGTCAAAGCCCTTGGGCTCTCACCCCAACTCCACTGGTGGGGCTATGCCCAGTCACTGTGTCACTTTGAACTTCAGACAGAGAAGAGAAATGGGAGAGATGCTCGCCCCTAAGGTTGTTCTAAATGGGTGGTATAGCACTTTTATATATTCTAAGGTATCACTGAGATGAGAAGTATTGATATTATTATTGTTTTGTAAAAAACGGTGAGGAAGGAATGAACCCAGAACCAACCCCATTAAACAGAGACAAGATTTGAAAAATTTGAGTTGGCTGTGCAGGCTTGGTGGCCTGAGAGGTGACCCCATGCATAGTCCAAGCTTATAGAAATTAAGCTGTATCCTAGCTGGACCTAGCTGTCCAAGAAGGTCCCAGCTGGTAAACAAAGCTATAATTGCTAAGCAGCGAGTGATGGCCAAAGTCCAACAGGTACTTGCATTTGGGTCTGAAGTGACCATCCCATTCCAAGCATCATGCCATCCAAGAAGCTGGAACACAGTGATTCTGTCCTCTTTCCCAAGAGGAGGGGTCAGGAAGAACTAGACAGTTGTTGGGCCTTGGTCAAAATCTAGGGTCAAAGGTGGGTTTGGGTAATGAATATACTGAATGAAAGACTGAGGCGGAGGGCCAGCTGCAGAGCACACAGTGTGGATGCTGTGACGTGCCCGCTAGCTCCCTCTTCAGTGAAGATCTCATTGTCTCATTGCTGGGAGTGCTACAGGCAGATGGACCTTCAGTTGTTGGTCCCTTCGGGGTTTGCCTCAGCTGCAGAGATCCCCTTCCTACTGAGCCCATGCTCCGTGACTGATTGTGCAGGGTTGTAAAGGCCTGGCGGGGTCAGCTCACCCAGGACAACTCTGAAGGCCAATTCCATTTATGTCTCCACAGTCCCCAGGGCGTTGGGTGAGGCTGTCATTGGGTCTGCATCACCGCTAGACTTCTCCCTCTGTCCTCTCCTACCTTCTTCTCCTCCCTTTCCTAATTGTCGAGCCCAAGGGCACTCCTTAATAAACATCCTGTGCACCAGACTCTGTCTCAGAGTCAACCTTCTTGGAAACTCAGCCTGCAATGAATACCCCTTGGGGTTAAAATTAATGTATAAGGTCATGGGAAAGTAGAGCCCAGGGTTCCTCTCAGGGAGATAAGATGTTAAGTCTGTGGTAATGAAACTCATTTCAAGATCAATGTGATGGGCAATTCAGTCCCTGGTGAGGAGTCTCTTCTTGGCTTTCAGATGGTTCCCTTCTTACTGTGCCCTTACATGGGAGGGAAAGAGGGAGAGAGGGAGGGAGGGAGAGAAAAAGAGAGAGAGAAGCTCTCTGGTTATGTCTTATAAGGGCACCCCTCCTATCATGGGGACCTCCATCATGAACTCATTTAGATCCAATTAGGTTTTGCCCTGGCTGGTGTGGCTCAGTGGATTGGGTGCCAGCCTGCGAACCAAAAGGTTGCTGGGTTTGATTCCCAGTCAGGGCACATGCTGGGTTGCAGGCCAGGTCCCAAGTTAGGGACATGAGAGAGGCAACTGATCCACGTATCTCTTCCACAGCAAGGTGTCATTCCCTTTCTGCTCTCCCTTCCCCTCTCTCTAAATATAAATAATAAAATCTTAAAAAAAAAACAATTAGCTTTCTAAGGCCCCATATCCACATACCATCTCATTGAGGGTTAGGGCTTCAACATGAATTTGGAGGGAACACAATTCAGTCCATCACAAGTACTGGCTCTGTGCCAGGCACAGCTCTAGATCATTGAAATATGAGTATATCAGTAAGTCAAACAGATAAAGATCTCAGCACCCAGGAGCTTATATTCCTGTGTGTGTGTGTAGAGTAGGGTAGAAAGGGGCAATAATACATACAGACATAATCAACTAATAAAGTATTTTAGAAAACGAAAACTATTCAGAGAAAACAGAAATAGAGCCATGAGTAAGGGGTTTGTGTGAAAATGTTCTGTATTTAAAGAAAGGCACTGTCAGGAAGAGCTCATTGAGAAAGTGACATTATTGCAGAGACTTTAAAGAGGAGAGGGTGTACACCACACAGATACCTGGGGAGGGGGGCTGGGCAAAAGTGTCCCCAGCACAGGGGAAAGCCCATGATGAGGCCCTAGGGAGGGGCATGCCTAGGCTGTTTCAGTAAGGAGTGCACTGTGGCTGAGGGGAGTGGGTGACCAAGAGATTAAGAGAACGATCAGAAAGGTGATGAAGGCAAGATCTTATCATCCTCAATGGCCACTGTAAGCACTTTGACATTTCCTCTGAGTGACATGATCTAATGCTTTAAAAGGATCCTTCTGGCTGCTGAGTAGAGACAGATGGCAGGGAGTGCATGAGATGTGGGCACCACTGTCTGTCCTGCAGCTGCTCTCTAGCCAGAAAGAAAGGCTCTGCTCCCTGACTCTGCAAATGTTTGGACTCTCATGGGATTCTGGGCACTACTCCAGGTTTGGGGGCCCCAAGCCCACACTGCTTTGTGGGAATGGTCTGTCCTGCTCCCCACCTTCTGGAAGAGATCAGACCCACCCTGGAAGCAAGATTGCATGGTTTGCCTTCGCCCTCTGTGGACACAGATGCCGGCCTTGCCTCAGATGCAAACAGATCCGTCTGCTGGGTCCTCGCTGTCTCTGTCACAGTAGTCTTTACACTGAAGTATACTTCGTGCTAAAATTACTGGCTTTTTGTCTGTTTTCCAAACTGACTCTGCAGAAATGGAAACTTCCTCATTTTTATTTTAATCTCAATTACCCAGCAGAGTGTCTTATATAACTAGGGTTTCATCATATGTTTGATAAGTGAAAGAATGAATGAAGAGGGTCTGTCTTAGTCTGCTCAAGTTTCTAGGACAAAATACCCTAGACTAGGTGGCTTACACAACAGCACTCTATGTCCCACAGTTCTGGAGGCTGAGATTCAAGATGAAGGTGCCAGTCAGGTAGGTTTTGTTCTGAAGTCTCTTCTCTTGGCTTTGAGGTGACATCACCTCACTGTGTGCTCACGTGACCACTTCTTGTGAAAACGGGGAAAGAACAACTTCTCTGGTATCTCTACTTATGAGGCCACTAATCCCATCATGAGAGACCCACCCTCAAAATCTCATCTGACCTTAATTATCTCCTAAAAGTCCTATCCCCACATACCCAGCAGTCAGAGCAGTCAGAGCATCAACCATGGAGGAGGTGACCCCCTGAAAGAATGCCCCATCACCAGGAAGTCCGAGCAAGACCAGGCAGCAGTTTGGCAGGACTATTGAAGACAGTCCCTGGAGGGTTCAGGTAGGTCCTGAAACACCGTTCATTCACGATGACCTCGTGTAAGCCCCATTTTAAGGATGCAATAAAAACATATCATTCTATCTATGGTCAGAGGGGAGCTTCAGGGATGTGGAATATCCTATTTGGGAATAAGACTTTGGGGGTAATACTAATCCCACCTCTCTCCATATTGCAGGTTGGACCATCTAAAGAAGCCACTGGAGTCAGAAAGATGAGATGAAAAAATGAATGTAAAGCTGATTTGAGGAAATAGCTTGGATCCCTATCCGAATTGGCACCCTAATTTCTCCACCCCCCCCCAAAAAAACCTGAACTTCCCACACCGAGTTCTGGGTAAAGGTGGATGGACAATCCCGGCCCCTCCTGGTAGACTCCAAGTTGAGAGAACTCAGAAGGGTAGACCTACACATGCGGATGTCCTGTTCCCCCATTTCATCTGCTCCTTGGAGAGCAATTAGGGGCTGGAGAAGGGATTTTCCCTCCTTGGGAGTAAAATGGGAATTTGTTTCCCTCAACGAAAAATGAGGATGAGAAATGAGGAATCCATAGGCTGTCCCTAGGCATTGTGAGTGCAACTAGTTAGCATATCAGGCCCTTAAATGGGGGTCTTTTGCTGACACCCCTTCCCCTGAGGCCCCGAGTCCTGTGAACAGTTAAAAGTATGACCTGTAGTTCTGTCTGATGGGGAGGAAAAGACTCTGACAATTGAGGCTTTTACTTTAAGACACAATAAAAGACACTGACATGCTGTGTAAGCATTGTTCCTGGCTGTAGTTATTCCAATTATTTTTTATGTTTTCTCCTTAAATGAGAAACATATCAGACACTAACTCAAACACAGAGATACCTATTTATGCTTCAGAACAAACAGTTTAAGGGCATTATATACAGATGTCTAAATATTTGGAAAGCGTCTGTTTATGGGAGGAAAATGAAAAGTACCTGTTTTCATTTGAAGGATTTTATGTGAAATGTGCATGTGAAAAAAGGCAGCCCCAGTGGCGAAGGGGTGTTAGAGATGAGAAGTGTGTGCACAGCCCCGGAGATGGGGACACAGGCGAATTGTGGGCTGGGGGCTGCCCTCAGCCCTCACAGGCCCTGCACTGACCCAGAGTTGGAAAGAACCTGCAAACTAAGGCTGGAGTGATGCTTCTTTTTAGAGCAGGGGCAATAAACCTCTTGAAGACATCAGGGTGTTTCAATGATCTAACTCACAACATTATCTTCTTTATCAGGCACTCTTCTCAGCCCGAAAGGGCCATTTAAAGAGAAATAGAATTCTGGCTGCTTTAAACAAGTATAGTAAACTGGGGGATTATTAGACTACCTGGAGAAGGAGAAGGTGCTCTGATGTTTCCAAAGCTGAGATCTCGGGAACTCAGATGAAAGAGTAGAGAGATAGTGGCAGGTTTCAGCTCCCTGTGTGGGAGAATATAATATATGAAGAGGCTCTGTGCAGCCTTGTGAGGCAGTGAGCTCTCTGTTGCCTGAGGTATTCTCAAACAGGATGGCCTCTTATGAGAGGTGTTGTAGAGGATGGGCTGGATTGCAATGTGTTTCTGGTCCTTTCAGTGCCCAAGATTTTGAGATTGTGTGAGTCAACATTGTCCTTGCTGCTCTCTCTTCTTCCACAGTCTTACTACCTTGGGACTTCCTGCCATCCCCAGGCTACTGAGCTGGGGGTCCACAGCAGCAAACTGGATCTGAGTGTGACTAAGAAAGCCAGAGCTGTTTCTTGAGCAGAGGAGAAGTGCTCCCCCTGCTCTCTACCCCTCGGTGTCCCTCTGAAGCCCTTGCAGGTCCCAGATCTAAAGGTCTACCCACCCTCTGAAGGAGTCTTCCTCCTGCCTGGGTGGTCCCAGACTGCTCTCACCTTCTCCAGATGGGGGGTTGGGTAGGATCTTATATTGAGGGTTCTTAGCAAAAACATCTGCTTCAAAGTCTTATAAGAACAGAGATCTGCAACCTGGGGAGGGGCAGGATTTCTGGGCTTTCTCCCTCTCTGATCACCTCAGAATTCAGCAGGGAGGCAGGGCTGCTAGCAGGGCATTAGAGAGCAAAAGGGAAGTGCTTATTTCATCCACATCTCACTCTGTCCCCTCCCCTCAACTATCAATCACAGGCTGGTGCTTTGGGAAGGGGCAGAGGGTGCAGCTGAATTGGATGCAGTGTTTAAAGGCAGACATTCTGCCTGTCAGAATAGGCCAAGTGCCCAATGCTGCAGCCCTTTCTAGTCCTGATGGAGAGTTGAGTCCTGGAGACAGTATAAACGGCAGGTGTGTCTTACCATGGACTTCCAGTGAGGGCAGGACCTAAAGACGAAGATCCCAGAACTCACCAGGTGGGAGCATGCCTCACCATTGGCAGATCCGTGCATACAAGCCTTGTGCCAAAGGGGACTGGTTAAAATAGGGGAGGCAGGAAAATAGTAGAAAGTTGGGGTGGTGTGATGGAGAAGGAGGGCTTAGGCCAATATGAGGATGGTTGCAATCAGCAAGAGGAGCAGATTAGATAGAGGGGAAAATAAGAGGAACAAAAATGAGATTTCAATCTGCAGTCTCAAGTGCTATGTTCACTCTGGTTCCTTTACCCTATGGAAGGTGAGCTCTGAGGCTGGGAATTTATCCTTTCATTTATTCATCCAGTGTTTTTTCAGAGGCATGCACAAGATGGGCCCTATCTATATTCTGGAGTGAAATCCCCACCTTCAAAGAGCTGAGTGTTTCGTGGTAGCTGCAGTCACCAAATGCTAGTGGGGATTTTACAGTCAATTTGTCAAAGTCAGAGGTGTCTGGTGTCTGGGAGCAGGCTCTAGAGAACAGCTGGGGCCCAGGAGCAGAACCGCAGCCACCAGGCAGCAGCTGGCAGAAACAAAACTGGACCTCTCCTAAGAGGACCTATTGACTGGATAATCCACCAGAACTTGGGACCAAACAGGTCAGTCCTGTATCAGCAGCAACTAGCAAGAAGCCCCAGCTCCAAACTTGAGTTCTGTGGAGGTAACTTAACTGGCGGGGGGGTGTGAGGGAGGCAGCTCAGAAGCCCGATGGTAACACAGCCCAGCTGCCAGGTCAGGCCAATGGAGAGGCGACTCAACTCAGGAAAAATTACAGAATCCTGAGCTCAGTGTAGGGGAAATGACTCACACATGAGGCAATAAACAGGGTAAATCAACACTAAGCTCCATTGGACTAGCTTCTGAAGATGCTTCAGGACTTCCTGCCTTGGTCAGATTGGGTTTGGAGCTGGGGCAGGGCCAGGCCTGCAGGTGGGAGCAGCATAAGCCCCAGCTGTGGGTCCCAACCAGGGAACTGGTCCCACACGCTGTCAACTGCTGTTCATAGGGAGACTGAATTCAACTGACATTTACTTTGTGCTTGTCCTCCCACCCAGACAGAGATGAAACAGACAGCCGCTGCCCTGGAAGAGGCAATAGCTCATGGGGGAGCAGACTTCCTAAACAGCCAATTGCGATGTCATATGACCAGGGCCTCAGATGGCTATGGGTAAAGGGCTTCGGGAGCACACAGAGTGGGGAGAACATAGATCTGATGTGAAGTCAGCACCCAACCAATACCCACTGAATGAATGAATAAGTTATGATTAGTGTTACTATTATCATCTTTATTTATTTATATTTTTTGGGTGTGGGGAAGATGGATGAAGAAGCGTGTCAGGAAAAAGGTCATATTTGATCCTGGCTTTGAGTGAGGAGTAGATGAAGAAGACAAGCCCAGGCAGAGGGAACTCCTCACACAGTGGGCTTGGGAACAGGGGGTGGTTGGTGCAGCTGGAGGGGGACAGGGCTAGAGAGGCCAGGTGACATCATAATGAGTAAAGGGTCCTGAAGGCAGTATTACTCAGCTTTTTGCCATGTCAGAAATAACCACAGAATCTCAGCCCATGAAAAACTAAGCACTGGTGTCCTGCATGTGCATCTTCAGCTGGCTACAGTGGCTCTGCTTCAGGCTGAGGGGCAAGTTCAGGTCTATTCCACACAACTCAGTGTGGGCCCAGGCCAGAGAGTAGCACCTACTGGGGGCATGTTTAGTTTTTGTTTTTTCGTGGAGGATTTTGGAAGCTCTCAGAGGAGCAAACAAAGCACATGATGCTTCTCAAAGCCAAGGTTTGGAAATTAGACTGTCACCTCTATCAAAGCAGGTCATGTGGTCATGCCCATTGAATGGGAAAAACAGAGCTCTTTCCCATAGAAGAAGGTGAGTGGCATGAGTTAACAGTTGTTTAACAATTCTCTAAACTGCCATAAGTGCCATGCACGTTTGTTTTGATTCTGATAAAAATGGGGAGCCGTTACTGGTTCTTTTTTTGGGGTGGGTTAGTTTCATTTTAATAGGAGTGTCTAGAACACTTGTCATAATGCAAAGGAGCACTTTGTTCACCCTTGCATGTAGTTAACACACTCTACTTTGTTTGCACCTTGGCATTTCCCAACTGCAGGGGCTATGATTTATTTATCTCCATACCCCCAGTACCAACGTAGCTCCCAACACAGAGTGTGCTCATATTTGTTGAATGGATAAATGGTCTTACATTGTTCTCAATGTGTGGTTAAAATTTAACAAGAAATGCACATTCCTCGGCCCCCATTGACAGTTCAAAGTAAGGGTGAGTTGATGAGGGAGAAGCAGATAAGACCTGTTTGGAGGTGGGAATGATAATGCTGAGCAGGGAAACCAACAGCACGAGAAAACAGGTGGATCAAACTTCAGCTGCTATAGGTAAAGAGCTGTTTGATAATGAGAATCAAGAAGGACTTCTGAATAATGGACCTCTTCCAGGTAACAGTGAACTTGAAAGATAGAGATTTCTAATAATGTTAGTCATATACTGAGTGCCTCCTATATATCTGACACAATCTTGGTACATTTTATATTTTTATTTCATTTAATTGAGTCCTCCCTTGCACTGGTAATCAATGGGGAACATCGCTGGAGGGAACAATAGTCTGTTCCCTTCTCTGCTGCAGTTGCACTTTCACAAGCTGGTTCCATAGCAAACAAGGACAGAAAAAGCTACAGCAATGTAAATACAATTGAGTAATGTAAGCACAGCTGAGCGAGTCAGTAAGATGATGAAGGTAAAGTAAGGGTGAGCAACTGCAGATGACTGAAACTGCAGAGCTTCAGCTCTCAGACAAAGTCACCACCAGGTCAGTGGACAACAGGATGGGTGTAAAAGTGTGAAGGGACTGGAATAGTCCCTCTGAGTCAGTTTTGATTCTGAATTACATCGATGGGGAGAGACATAGATCCTAGGAGTCTCCTAGTGCAGAACGTCTGATCTCTAGACCCGCAAGGGCAGGGATATCATCATTCACTTCTGATGCCCCAGTGCATAGCACTACACCTGGAACAGAGGAGAAGAGAATTAAGAAAATTCACCAGCCTCTCAGTTAAGTTTCTGTAGGTAGTGCCTCTTCCTGTCCTTCTGTGATAAACTTCTCAGAGGTGGAAGCACAGTCACCCCAAGTAGTCACTGGGGTGACTACTCTTCCAATATGAGAACATAACATTCCTCCAGCCCTGTACCTGCCCCTCTCTTCTGATCCAAAGCTCCAGACTCCAGGAAACAGCCAGATGGAAAGAGGCTGTGGGTAAAAAGCCTCTCATGCTCTGAGTGATGCTAAACCAGCTTCCTCTGGGGCTGTTGTGAGAATGACAGGAGGAAACCCAAAGCCAGTTGTTTGTCCTGCAGTGAATACTTGTCATGAGTGCTTAGACCATCACCAGAGAGAGTATCTGTTTCTCCCGAGCCATCGGATATATGGAAGATGGTGCAAAAGAAATCTTTTTAACTGTTCCCCTAAAGTCTTCTAGTTCTCACAAGTTCCCCTTGAATGGGACTCTGGGACCTCTCCTTCCATCTTAGTCTCCCTTCCTCCTTCTTTTTCATCCTATCTCTGAAGGCTCCAGCCTTTATCTACTGGGCTTTAATCTGCAAGTTCTGTCCTGAGTTGTTGCTCCTTGAGTCCAAGTTGGCAAGTCCTATTAATTCTTTAATATAAACACGAAGGAACTTACTAGACTATGTCAGGCAGCTCACCCTTGAAATGAGAGCAGAGAACAAGGAAAGTAAGATAGGAACCAAGAGAGGGCTGGTACAGCCAAGACCCTACCTAGGACACCTCTGAACACTGTCACTCACTACTGAAGCTGGAAGTGGTCTCTGAAGGTAAGTTCTTTGTCCTTTCTTATCCCATAATGTTCAGAAAGGCTTACATGAGGCTACCAAACTTTTTAATTAGGGATCATCTGGTTAGCAATAACTTGATATATAAAGTGCCAAAACCCAATGTCCCCATTTGGGGATGCAGAGGGTGGAGGACCTGGTCCTCCCACTTGTGTAAAGCATCCATCACATAGTGGGAGGTGGCGGGGGGTCAACAAGTAAGAGTTTCTTTCTTTCTTTACAAGCTGTGCTGAATGAAGTCCCTCAGGAGAAATCACCCCTTGGGTGTTGAGTTTTGGCCACACTGATCTATCCTTGGCAGATGAGGCTGGATATATTAAGCAATCTGAGGACAGCCTTACATTTAAAATAACTTCACTCCTTACAGCTGAACATTAGGAAATATTATGCAGGAAGAAATCAGGCAACACCAGGAAGAGCGAGATGGAAACCGCTCCACAGCCACGTCAGGCTGAAGGTGGGGTGATGAAAGACCAGCAGCATCTCAGTCCCAGCAATGCCCTTCATTCCTTTAGCTATTTATTCTGTACATATGATTTAATATCTACTATGTGCGAGAGACCCTGAGAAGTCCAGAAAATATAAACAAGACACATGACCCTTTAGTGGGAGAGTCAAGGGGATAAGTCATCAGTGACCGTGTGACATGTTATGGCACAAGCAGCTCCAGAACATTCTGTAAGCACAAAGAAAAGGGTGTGGGATTTGGAACAGTCTTCAGAGAGGAGAGGTCACTGAGCCCAGTTTAAAAACAAATGTTCACGCTCAGTAGTCTGGCAACAGTATGAGCTGCATTTCAGGTAGATGGAAGGGCATTTAGAGGAGCATGAAAATTAAAGTGTCATATTCGGGGACTCCAAGTACCTCTATTTGAGTGAAGTGCACAGTCACATCATGGGGGCAGAACACAAAGGGTTGCTCTACGACTTGGGCAAATCACGTGCCATTTCTGTCCTTTAGTCAGTCCATTTATATCAAAACTAGAGTTCCTGCCCTCCCTAACACACAGGACTTAGCTTCAGAATTATAAAGGGGTATAGGAAGGGGCCTAGAGGTTCATCTAGTCCAGAGGTTTTCAAACTGCTTTCCCAGGACTTCCTCAGGGACTTCCAGATTGTCCAATGACACTCAGCAAGGGGACATCAAGTTTATCCTGAAGGTAGAGATCCTGATCTCCAGCTTCAACCAGAGCAGCTGAGCTTTGCTTGAGTATTAAGAGACAAGGGGAGGTTCTGCTGTTAAAAGGTGAAGCTTGAACTTCACTGGGCAGGTCCTACCCACCCACTTTGTAGATGAGGAAAACTGAGAGGCAGGACAGGCAAGGAAAGGGCTCGTGGGAATCCTAGGAGACAACATATGGACTTTGAGAAGAAATCGGTTTCATAGTATTGAAGTCATATTTTCCTCTTCATTTTCTTAGGCTCTGGCCAACAAAATTTTCCACAAAATTTAAGACAAAAGATCAAAGTGGGAAAATCGAATGCTAATGACCCCAACCCTGCTGCCCACCTGCTGGGCCCCAGAAGTTCAAAGCTTGCAGACCTAGGAGGAAAAGCCCCATACAGTCCTCCCATCACCTGGACTCTCAGCTGCTCCTCTGACCACCAGCCAGCCCCTCCTTCCACCTGGCTTTCCAGAGGCACTCAGGTATCCCGACAGGGCTTGGACCAAAGAGGCTCCCTCCCCTCTCAGATGGCTCTGTCCCTTAAGTCATCCCCTCACTGGGAAGATCGTGCCCTCATTGTGGGGGCCTGAGTGTGCCTGGGGTTAACAGCTCTGGGTGGATAACTCCTTTATGTGTTAAAAAACATGTTTACAATCTGTAGGCTGAGAAAAGGAGGGAAAGTACACACACTTCACACGGCTGAAAAATTTTGTGGAAGTGCTCTGTGTGTTTCAGACAACCCACTCCAGTTTTCTGGGTCTCAGCTTTCCCCTTTTAGAAATGAGCAGCTGGATGAGTTATTTCCAAGTCCTTATGGGCTGACAAAGGCAGCTCGGCCTTGATCTTCTCTATTCTCTTCAGGCATTTTTTGAAGAGAGTTTTCCCATGAGGAGAGCACTTCAGAGGGAAAAACATGTCAGGTATGTGTTCCTTGTGGTTGTCTTCTGGACGATTTGGAGCACAAAAAAATTGTAAGAAAAAAAAGGGTAGGGGTAAGAGAGGAAGGAAGATTCACACTGAGTCTGTAGCAGGCATTTACTGCTCTGTTTGAAGAGTAAAAAGGACGGTGGTGTGGGGAGCTGGGCCCTGAGCCTCTAAAGGAAGTCCCGGAGACCCAGGGATGGCTTGACTTGCTCAGGGTTCCGGGTCACCCAGCCTAGTCCTGGTAACTGACTCTACTGGACCACAGTAAAATTAGAGCAGGGATATGGCCCAGGGTTAAGTAGCAATGAGGGCAAAGTGAGAGTTAGTGACAGGCCATCATCTATGTATGCACTTTGTGCTTTTGTAATTCCTGCTTTGAATGTGCTTTTCTAATGCTTATGAAAATGCAGGTAAGCCACTTTATGCTGTTATTGTAAAGTCTCCTCAGGCAGGGCTGATGTACACTGGGTCCACAAAGGCAGTGTCAAGGGGGTTGTTTACACCCAGTTCCTGATCTGATTAGTTAGACCTCTGCAATACTGAATTATTACGTACTGTTAATCTCACCCAAAACTCCAGGACTTTTTACTTGGAGTATTGGGACAGGAGAATAGCAGAGAGACATAAAGCCTTTTCTTACCACATCAAAATTTACTAAGCACCTACTATGTGTCAGATCTTTGACTTGCCCATAGTCCCTAAACAGCAGGCCTTAATACAGTGTGGTGCTGTTGAGTAGGAACTAGGATTCTCAGGTGTTATGAAACCCTGCAGGAGGCTCAGAGAGAACAGAAGGCTGTGGAGCTACTGCCACCAGACCCCAGAGTTTCTTCTGCTGTAAACGTGCCCCTCCCCCATTGCTTTCTGGGTGAAGCCCACCTAGGTTCTATTCTACCAAACTGTTTGCAAGGAATTGAAAGGGGAGGGAATTGCAACAGCAGGAAAGTGAATTGTCCTAACTTTTGTTTATTCGGAATTCACTTCTTCAGTCATCTTTTGGGAGGAAAGTTACCTTCTCTTTGAAGTTCTTGTTTTTGGATCTTCAACTTCAATCTCTTTTTGTGCTTCTACAGCTATTTGCACATCAACTATTACAGTCTCCATAACACTTTTATATATTTACCCTGTTTGAAATGTCTTCCCCAACCAGACTAGATCTCCTCTAAGAATTTCTCATCACCTTCCCAGTACCTAAGGGTGCCTGACACATAATGGGGCTTTATAAATACTTGTTAAAGGAAAAAAACCTGAAAGACTAAATACATAAAAAAATGAATGAATGAATAAACTCATTCTTTGCCTCCTGCTCCCTGAAGATATCACTAAGCTATGCTGCCTACCTGGCTCCTGGCTGTATTTGTGTTCTAGACCCCTGCTGTAGGTGATAATTAATTAGAATTGAGATCAGCTGGAGTGTTGAAAGCCCCTGAAATAGTGAGGACTTAATCATGTGAGAGTTTGGAAGAAAAAGGCAGGGCTTGTACAGTGATCCATGGTATGTTTCTAACTGTTCATGACATCTATTGCCAAGGCTACTTTATGGCCTAGGGTGGTTACTTGGGCTCCAGCCATCACATCTGTATTTTATCCTGCAGGAAGGAAAAAAGGATGATGAAGAGCATGTTACTTTCCTTGAGGGACACAGATAATATTTGCATACTCCCTTTCTAGGTAAATCTCATTGGCCAGACCTGAGCTGCCGGACTACATCTTGTTGCAAAGGAAGTTGGGAAATGTAGTCTTTATTTGAGTAGCATCCTAAATTGTGGGTGTTGTATTACTGGAGAAGAATGTAGACTGAAGAACAACAGATAATTTCTGTTATAGGAATCATTAAAGGTTCTTTATTGTTTTTGTTTGTTTTTTTGTTAAAGAAGTAACTGGATCAAATCAGAAATTTAGACAGCTTAATATGGTGCCTGGAAAGGAAAGCTGTTAAAGATAAGAAGTTGGAGGCGAGAGAAACCAGTAGGAGGCAGCTGTATAAGTCCAGAGGTAAGGGGGGGCATAAACTAGGACAGTAGTGAGGGGATGGAAAGGAGATGGGTTGAGAAGCAGCTTGGTGGTAAGTAGGCAATGCCTGGTGACTACGGATGTCAAGGAGTGAGAGAGTGAGTCTAGAATTCGCCCCCAGTTTATGACCTGGAGCCCTTGGAAATGAGGCAGTCATTTACTGGCTTGGGGAAATTCAGGAAGACCTTAGGGGGTAAGCACTGGACTGAGAGCCCTGATTCTGATTTGGGATTCTAAAAAGCTGGGCACCTCGCCCAAAGGACGCTCACCTGCAGCAGCAGTCAGGAGGGGGTGGGCACTTAGTTAGATGGGTACAATGGAGCAGGAAGCCCAGTTGGAGGGGGAAAAGGGCAGATCCCTGTCCTCTTCCTAGCAGTGTAGTCACCATACAGTCAGTGGGCCCTCATTGTCTTAGGAGCTGCCAACCAATTCTCCAGAGTTTCAAGACAGAAGTAATTTCAATTTCCCTCTAATTAAAAGGAGCGTATCAGTGTGTGCCTGGATCCTGCTGCTGTTGGAGAGGGGAGGGGGACTCCCAAATCCACAGCCAAGCCTCTAGGCAGCATCCTGACTCTGGCGGGAGGAGTTGGGATGTCTGGGGAGGGGCGCCACGTGCCAGCTGGCTGTGCCAAGTGTAGGAGCAGCACGCCTGGGGTTCTGCCATGTGTTTGTTTATTTGGTTTGGCTGATGTAAAACATACACACACAGACTCATAGCCTCAGGGCCTGTGTGCAGAGCCCACGTTCAATCCTCAACTAAAATCAGAAACAGCACAGGAAAAAGAAAAAAAAAAGAAGTCAAAATAGGAGAATGCACCAGGTAGCAGAATTCACGCATTCATTCATTCATTCATTCATTCAGCAAACGAATGCCAGGTACTATATAAAGCAACAGACTTTAATAAAACTCAGTCCCCAAGGAACATAAAGACAGGGTTGGGGAACAGACACAAGGAAAGAGGACTGAGTTTAGCACAAAGTGAGAGGTGCTTGATACAGGTCACAGTACATCTCCAATCTCGGCATTTCCAGAACTAAAATCTGAGAGGGGCTTCCTTTATATCTAACCAGGCTTTTGTGGGCCCCAAAGTCCCACTGTCAACTCCCAACCCCTGCCCCAAGCTCAGGGCATTCCAAGCAGCCACAGGCTCATCCTCTCAGGTCTTTTTCCCCTGCACATTCATTTCCCGTTTGGTGACTTCTTCCTTCTGTCCTCTGTCACTTCCTACGTGGCCTTGAAGGTCCAGCGGAATCATCTCCAGGGGTGGCTTTTAGAGACCATCCTCTGTGTCCTCCTGGCATGTCCTTATTTCTGGCCCTCGTCAACTACTGCCTTCACAGTTCACCTGCCCATTTCCCCTGTGGCCTGTGAGCCACTTGTGCAGGGAGACAGATCTTGTCCACATGTCTATCCTGGCAGTTAATCGATGCCTGGCACAGAAATGCTCTTAATAAATGCCTGTCCAAATGAACCAACAGCATTTAGTCCCACTGTGACTGCAATTAAAACGCTCCTGGATTCTGGAGTCAGATCCGAGCTCTGTCATCTCTGACTGGCCAGGTCCCCTCTCTGAGCCTCAGCTTGCTTATTCCTAAGCTGAAGGCAATACTATTGCATGAGTGTGACTGATGTGAGAAGCTTTTTGTCATGTGTGTTCACCTTTCTTTAATGTACATGGAGAGTTTATTTATTTTTATGATTATCATCATTAGAAGACAGGGCCCTACAGAGTAACAGCACAAATCTAGTAGGTAGGAGAAGTCCTGAGTTCAAGTTCTTAAGAAGTGCCCCACCTGGGTATCCTGGAGTGCCTGTCCCCAGGGAGCCACCTCTGAGACTCCACAGCCATGCATCTCCTGTAGGTCAGCCATCGAGACTGCTCCCACTCTGGCTGTCTCCTCTGATCACTGCTCTTGGGAAGCAGTGGTGCCTTCATGTGGTCTTTTCCTTCTGTGCATGTGTCCCTGGTGTCTTTTTGTGTCTAAATTTGCTCCTCTGATAAGGATTGATTAAGGCCCACCCTGAGGGCCTCGTTTTAATTTAATCACCTCCTTAACAGCCAGTCTCCAAATACAGTCACATTCAGAGTTACTTGGTGGTTAGAGCTTCAGCATATGAATTTCAGAGGGACATAATTCAGCCTATAACAGCCAGTCTCAAGTGCTACCTTTTTGTAGGGTGACTGACTCATCCAAGTTCATTCAAGTGGGATTTTCCTGGTTTTAGCACGGAAATTCCCACATCCCAGGACATCCCTCAGTCCTAGGCAAACTGGGAAGATTGATGACTCTAGCTTATCCAGAAGCCTTACCTGAGTCTTTTCCCATATGTAAGACTAGAAGGACTAGACAAACCCAATATCCATCCAGCAGCCATACTTTTTAGTAAACATTGACATCCATTAGCTTACTTGATCCTCACTTTGGTCTTGTCAGGTTGGTAATGAAGGAAATAATATTCCAGTTACACAAAGAGAGATATATTCTCAGAAAAGTTCATCTTCCCCCCACAGCCATGTTTACTTTGTCCCAGTTCTTTTATTACCAGGTGCTTCCTAGATCAAGAGCCAGGAAATCACATTATAGGCTTCATTCTACCCCTGTCCAAGGGCCTAGACAAGAGATAAGTACCAGGATATATCAGTGAGTGGGTACTAAAATTTCCCCAAGCCCACTGAAATTAAAGAAATTAAGCAGACAATTGCATGTGCAGTACTTGGGAGAGGAGTGATGGTGGGCTGCAGGCCAGGCCTGGTAGAGCAAGTGCTTCTGATTGGAAAGCAGGAAGGGTGGGAAGGAAGCAGGGAGAGATGCGGGCTGTGTTTGCCCTGGAAAGCAAGGAGGGAAGCCATTGATTAGTGAGCTTTATTTGATCTGCTCAAGAATCAAAGGGATGAGCACCATGAGCACCACATACGCAGATGAAAGTTGACCTAGTGGGATACCTAGTGGGATGCCAGGCTTCCCTGGGCCCACTAGCCATGGCGGATTCTCATAAGAGCTATGGGCAAGATTAAAAGCCTACCTCTTCCTCAACTTGAACTCTGTCCCTTTTCTCACCATGGTCTTTCTGAAGGGCTTCTTCTTGCTCCTTGGGCCCCCTCTGGGATAAAAGGAGCTCAATGTTGTACAGAGGCCCAGGACTCTCACTGCAGGGATAGAGTGTTACTTCTGGCCTTTGAAGAGTATGAACAAGTAACCAGGTGATATGTGATGAATGCTATGATGAGGCTGAGCTTGGGGGACTGCAGGCATACTACAAAGAAACTCCTAAACCTACCCTAGGGTGCACAGAAGAAGATGGTCCAGCTGATGCCTCAAGGAATCAAGTTATAGTTGGAAGAGTTTTCTGCTTTTCTTTTAGGAGGTGGGAGAGAAGAAGCATATGCAGAAAGCCAAGGAAGTGACAGCCTCATAGTACATTAGGAACCAGCCAATACTAACTGAACACCCAATCTGGGCCAGGATTTCCATGGCATCCAATGAGGCAGACCCTGGAATTATCCCAGGTCACAAGAGAGGAAAACAAAGCTCGAAAATGTTGAGTAACTTGCCCGAGGACAGTATTCTGCCAGAATCAGAATTTGAATCCAGACCTGCCTACTTGGAAACCTGGCTTCTCACCAGTAGAGCCATGGTCATATCTATGTCTCATAAGCACCACTCTGGCCCTGGTGTAGACCGGAGGGAAAGGAAGTAGAGGCAGACAGAGACCAGTTAGGACGTTGCTGCAGTAGAGCTAGGTGGTTGGTCAAATCTTTCCAGCCACAAAAAGAAGTGTGCACAAAAATAAAGTTTCTCTTCTATAAACTGAAACCCAAGTCCATTCTTGGCAGAATTTTAATTTTGGCTCAGGTTTTCCCTACTCTTTTCCTTTCGTCCATGGCTGTCTCTAAGTTCTGTGTGGGGAGGGTGTTAGAGCATCAAGCTGGGGGGTGAGGACAGGATGGTGATGGAGGACAGTGGCGGTGGCTATCATCTGTTCATTCTGGCATCTGCTGGGACATGCAGGCTCTTGTGGCCTGGTCACTGATGCACGCAGGTCACTGTATAGCCCTTTTATCTTCTAGACAGCAAGGTCTCTTAGGCCCACTGCCTTCAGATTATCATTTTGGAGGCTCTCTAGCCACTGTCTGTAGGAAATTTGACCAGTTGGAGTCAGGACTTATATCCTGTTGTCCTACCAGGGGTGTCCAACCTTTTGGTGTCTCTGGGCCACACTGGAAGAAGAATTGTCTTGGGCAACACATTAAATATGTTGTGACATATAATCACAAAAAAATCTCATCATGTTTTAAGTAAATTTACAATTTTGTCTTGGGCCACATTCATAGCCATCCTGAGCCACATGTGGCTCCTGGGCCACAGGTTGGGTACCCTTGTAAAAATTACACCAACCCATCTGCTTTCCTCTCCAGGAGGATCACAGGAGAACTCTGAGGGTTCCATCCTCCCAAACTGAAGATGAAAAAGGGGCAGGGGCCCTTTTGCTCTCAGATCTCAGAACTGAAGGAGAGAACTATTGCCCTTCCCCCACTTCTGGGCTTAGGCTAGGCAGACAGGACACACAGACCCCTCTCAGGGACCCATGGAGGTATCCCCACAATTAATTTCCTCTCTAACTCTCTGCCAGTTCTCCATACTCAATTAAACTTAATACTTTCAGTAAGTATTCCTTCAAATCCACTGTTTAGGGTAGGGCTTTGGCTGTTAAACCAATAATTAAGTGACTGACTTCTCTTTGCATTTCTGCTGTAAGTACCTTTCTCTGAGGCAATGGATACTCAGTTTTATGTTCTATTTTTAATGGAAAAAAGCCATGGGATGTATAGAAATAATAATAAGAACAAAAGCACTTGGGGGTTAATATTTCAAATTATTATTCTGTTAGTATATGCAGGACATTTGAGAGTGAATTATGACAGTGGCAGTGGGGAAAGCAACAAAAGATAGATTAGAGAGATCTTTAAGAATCGATATTGTATTCTGATTGGTATTGTATCTATTGGTATTCTATATTCTGATTGGTATCAGAATACCAATGTTCTGGTAATGGATGAGATGTGGAGGCTGAGGGACAGGGAAGACTTCTGTGCTTCACTCAGTTATCATTTTGCCTCTCGTGAGTTTTCTCAGAGTGCCTGGAATCAGCCACGAGGTACCAGGGTAGGCTCTGCTGGGCTGTGCTGCATGGAGCTAAGTCAAGGCTACTAACCTGCTGAAAACTTGCCCCATACCTGGCCTCCTTCTGTTAATTATTTAGCCCCTTGACTTCTTCTGAGATGAATAGATATAAAGGCCTGCTGGAGAACTGCACAGAAATCAAGGTGGCTCTGCCCAGAGTCCATTTCAAGTCTAGAACCTAAAGACCCCCAAATGGGGGAGGGTCACAGATTGGTTCCCATCCAAGCTACTGCATGTCCAATTCTGCAGTCAAGATTGCTACTCAGTTAGGGCTGCTAAGAGCCTGGAAAATGAAAAGGCACTAACCACAGGGCAAGGAAGCCATTATGGAAAAGACTCTGACATTACAAGGGTGGGAATAGTAAAGACATTGGCTCCACTGGAGTTCCAGTGCTGGGAAGTTTGCCACAGAGGCCAAGGAGACAAGTGTCAAGGCACACCACAGAAACATTACAGATGCAGGATTAGGATGCAGGATGACACCTCCAGTGCATTCATGAGAGCCACATTTATCTTAATTCACTGACCATGAGACAAAGACCATGTCAGCCTTCACACCTTTGATGATGCCCTTAGGCTGCAACAGCGGCAAAAGGAGTTGGATTTGGTAACTAACCCAGATTCTGCCAACCAAGTCCGTTAATGTGACAGCAGATATTGAAGGGAGTGTGCTTCTTTTTTGCTAATTAGACTTTGTGTGGTTGGGTGTATGTCTGTATATGTGAAACCCACTAGACTACTCACTTTAGGTAAAAGCCAACATGCTAAGAAGGAGGAGACCTTTGGATCACACAGGTGGGCAGAGGGCTGAGGGGCTCCGTTCTGCATAAAACATGACTTGTATCACTGCCATCCCTTTCAGAGCGCTGTTTGATTGTTCTAAGCCTGGATTTCTCAGACAGGTCCTTATCTTTGGTACTTGACTAATAAATGATAGTTCCTGAGCCCTTCTCTGGTTCTAGAATTTATAGGGGAGCATTTTTTCCTATGTCACTGTTTCCTTTGCTATCACTGGTGTATTGTTTTTATGGTAGAAGTATTTGGTGGCTGGTTGAAGAGAAGATCTGAAATGAACTGGCAGCAAGCACATAAGGCATTGCTTTTTAAAGAGAATGTCTTGAAGGCCTGATGTCTGCAGTTCCAAGTGGTCTAAAGATGGGGCTAAAACACTGGTCTCATGGAAACTGGGGGTGGGGGATCTCCTTTGACTTACTGATTTATCTACCTGCAGACCCAATGTTAGTAATTAGAAACCTTTGCATGGATATGGCACCCTTGGCTGCTTAGAAGAGCCTTTGAAGTTGGTGTAGTAGTATATTGCTTTTAACAGCAACACTGGAGATTGGTGGGGGTTGGGGAGTGTTGTATTCATTTTTTATGAGTAAACCCTGAGGCCCAAAGAGGCAAAATGTTGCTTGCTGCTGGCCACATCATTATTCCCAGTCATTTATTCATTCATTCATCTCATTATTGTGTGCTTAGCCTCCTGTGTGCCAGGCTCTGAGCAAGGTACTCCCCATGCTGAAATATACAAGATCCAGAACTGAACAGATTGCTCGCTATCTAATTGAGGAGACAGATACACCAAAGATCGTTGTAAACCAATTAATTCACTGAATGCATACTTCGTGGGAGCCCAGCACTGGAGATTTAACAACAAGCATGTCAAAGCCCATGCTGTCACATTGAGAAGACACAGACAATAAATAAGTATATAATACTTTAGGGGGGATAAGTGCTATGAAGAAATGTCAGTGAGAAAAGGGGGCAGCATATGGCAATGTGGTGTTGTGGCATTTTAAATAAGGGCTAGAGAAGGCATCTTAGTTCAGGTAGCATTTGGGAGAGAACAAAACAAAGAGCACAAAACGAAGTCCCAGGAGTCCAGGAAGAGGGAACATCATGTGCAAAGATCCTGTGACAGGAGCAGGCTTGATGTGCTCAAGGAGCAAGGGAGGAGGATACAAGAGATGGAAGCGCAGAGCACACAGAGGGCCAGGCCTGGGAGGTCCTACTGGTGTACACACTTTGGATTTTTAATTTGTATTATACTTTTTTAATAAGGTAGAAAGCCACCAAAGAGTTTTGAGCAAAGAAATGACGTGATCTAATTACATTTTGACAGGAATACCCTCATGACTCCCTTGAGAGAGAAAGTATGGTAACCAGTTTAGAGTCTGGTCCAAATTGCAAATGGGCCAGAAGAGAGAGAATGATGGCTCATACCAGAGTGGCAGCCACAGAGGCGATGAGAGATGATGAGACTTGGGATATATTTTTAATAAGCTGGGTGATGTTTGGGTATATATGGGCTGTAAGAAAGGGTTACATGGGGACTTGGAAGCACCGAGGCAAGATGCTGCCATAGGTCAAGTTTGCCGGAAGACAGAGTCTGAGGCTCTGAGATTTGGGCGCATGAAGTTTATAGGCATGGCTTGCAGGAATGACACCTGTGAGGGCCCGAAGGAAGCTGGGGAGAAGACACAGTAGCACTCTGATGTAGTTGCAACAGAGGCTTCAGGTGATCCCATGGAAAGTTCCAAAATGGGAATAACCACTTATTATTGTCCCATTTGAGGCCAAGGGGCTGGACCTTTATACCCTCCCATCAGCCGGTCGTTGGGTGCAGGCAGTGACCAGGAAGGGGTGTGACCATGGGTAAGACCGCTTCCTCCTTCTGAGGGCAATTCTTGGAGAGAGGTTCTGTTGTGTGCCATCAGTGGCCAGTGCTCCCTGACACTGGAGTAGTGATTGCGAGCCTCAGTCCTGAAGGGAAACCTGGGTGACAGCCCACACTGTCTGCTACAGGTACCCACTCCAGTCTGATGGGGCGGAGGGCAGGGAAGACTTCTCAGAGGAGAGGATACTAGACTGGCATTAAAGGACCCCATGCTTTTTCTTACTCATATGACTTTGACCATGAAAAGAGTGGGTACTAGAACAGGACCCAAACTCGGGTACAGAAACTGATCTATTTATTCTTACTTATTAAATTTTTACCTAAACTGAACTCTGATACTGTCTTTTATGCCAAGGTATTGTCAGCTCCCCGGATTATAATAAATCCCTCTGACCTACAACTAGACCACTATTTGTCTTTTTAATCTATTAATTCAGAGTATGTAACTATTTTGGGGGGCAAAATTGATATTTTGGGGGTTCAAATATCTAGCAACCACATATTCCTCAATGAACAGATTCTAATGTGCTAATCTCTTTAATAGTTCTCAGGGGCTGGAAGTCCCTCCCAAGAGCTGCTATAAATCCTGTTTGCTACATTTACTGTAGACTTTCCTACATGGGAGTTGGAGCACAGCTGGCATTAGGATCTGTGTAAGAGGCTTTTTCTGCACTAAAGCCTATTTATGAGAACAATTCTCTCACTTCTAGATGAAAATATCAGGTTCAGGTCCTGGAAGCTGACAGAATATATTATAAAGAGTATATGCCTATCTATGAGTAAGCATGTATATGTATATGGTTATCCACTTGCATCTTTCGGTACGTGTATGGTTGTGTATAGGTGTGCACATGTGTATGTAGGCAAGTATTATAAGTATAAGGCAGTATGTGTGTGCATTTTTTCTGTTTTAGTTTGTGTGAGAAGCTACATATATGGGGGTATGTTTATAATGCATGTATGTCTAGGTGGGTGATACAGGTATAATATATGCACACCTGAATAGATGTGTGTGTATGTGTGCAAGCATGTGTATATATATGCATGAGATGAACATGTATGTGCATGTCCACAATTCTCTCAGCTACATATGGTGATCAGATCTCATGGTTCCATGGCAGGAATATAAATGCCAAAGTCAGTTTCCTTGCCTGTAGCAACTTCCTCTAGTGATCCTGCTCGAACATTTTCCTTGGGGGCCTCTTCAGTTCTTCCCTCTCTTCCCACCAGGGGTCAATGCCCAAAGGGGCCTCAGGCAGCTTCCTGGCCTTTGGAGCTGACTATCTGATGTCCACCCCAGGAGCCTTGGCTGTGGCAGTCCTGTCACGCTGGACCCTCTGCTGTCACTGCCAAAGTGACAATTGAACTAGGGCTGCCAAGAAACCCAACTTCTGCAGAGCTCTTTGATCTGCCCAGCCTTGGAGTAGAGCAGGGCCTGGCACAGGTGCCTTTGATGGATCCCAGCCAATGAGGGGACTGCAGGCTGGTCCCACCCATCTCCGCAGCCTTTGATGCCCACTCTGCCCTACAAGGGCCCTGATACAGAAGTGGTCAAGCTGGAGTAGGAACCAGCTACTCTCTGGACCTCGGCCTCTGTGGGAAGTTACCTTCTTGGTGCTTGACCTGGTGATACTTTGGTCTCAGGGATGCAGGAGATGATTCTTAGAAACAATGCTCTTCCAACCAGCCATTTACAGATACAGCTAGTATTTATGGAGCAGTTATGGAGTCAGCAGGGCAAAGTCATCACATGTCAAGTCAGAAAGATTGGCTTAAACATGGCTATTTAATAATTGTTCCAATCTGATCAAGTTAAGTAACTTGCATGTGTTCCTCGGTGTGCCCATTTCCTTATCTCTTATGATGCTGTAAGGATCAAACTAAATAATGCAAATAGGGCATCTGACACATATAAAACCCTCACAAATGATAGGCCCCTCAGGATCACCAAGCTGACTTCTCAACAGCTTTATTACAGTACTTTCAAATGGACTTTGTAAATAACTCCATCCATCCCTTCAACTCTCTGCAACTGGGGGACTTTACATTTATTATTTTGCCTCTTTGTAGCTCAGTTTCCTTATTTCAAATATGGAGATAATAAGTTACTTGTTTCATAAGGTTGTTGTGAGAATTAATGGTATGATGCATTTAGGTGTTTGTATTAACTATTGTTATCATTAATGAGTAAACACCATGGAGTAGCTCAATCTATGCTTGAAAGATGCTTTTAATTAGGATCTTTTTTAAAAAATATTTTTATTTATTTATTTTTAGAGAGGGAAGGGAGGAAGAAAGAAAGAGAAAGAGAGAGAGAGAGAGAGAAACATCAATGTGCAGTTGCTGGGGGCCATGGCCTGCAACCCAGGCATGTGCCCTGATTGGGAATCGAACCTGCAATGCTTTGGTTTGCAGCCCGAGCTCAATCCATTGAGCTATGCCAGCCAGGGCTTAATTAATTAGGATCTTAATGGGACTACTTAAAGATACAAGTCTTTGAAGAGATGAGAACTTGGAGATTTAAAGCCAGCAATGGTTGCAAATAGTTTCAGGGTGAGCCACAGAATCCCAGTCTAGGACAGGAACTCCCACCCTGCTCTCAGGCTTAGAAACACATGGATGGGTTCAAACCTAGAGAAGTCATGATTCTCCAGCAATGGGCAGAGGACTCTGATGGAATTAGGACTTCACTGAAAAGCTCTTGCTGACTTCCAGTCTTGCTTAGCCCTCACCCCACCCTGCCAGCATAGGGCTCAAGTTCTGGGCACAGGAGTCAGAATGCCTCCAACACAATAACAGCTTCACCACTTACTAGCTATACTAGGGACAAGTTAGCCTGTTTCTACCTTTGTCTTGTTGCCTATAAAGATAGTATCAGTATCAATCTCATGAGATTGTCATGAGGATTACATGAGAGAATGCAAATAAAGATCAGTATTTGGCATACAGTAAGTATTCAGTAAGTGTTAGCTCTCTTGATTTGTTGCCTTCAGACTAGCCCATGTACCCTCTCCTGGAACCAATAGATGGTTCACATGTCAAGATACCTCTATCCTTCTTGCTAAGTGTCAGGAGTGTGTCCTGAATGGTCTATCAATGCCAGCAACATGCACTATGTCACTTCTCACAGAACAAAGCCCAGACTCTACTCCCTGACATCCAAGGGCCCCCTACACAGTCCCCACCTCCAGATTCATCTCCAGTAAACTTCATTCACATACATGTGTGATGCCTCATCCCACCTGGACTCTTCCAAGTGATTGGAAGCCCTTCCCTTCCTTCTTCTCCAGCCTTTGTTCCTCCTGTTCCCCCAACTGAACATATCCTCTTCGCTCCACACTACCTTTCTCAAATGCCACCTCTTCTATGAAGACCCTCCAATCAGATTGGAACAGACTCCTTTTTCTTTTTCCACTTTACCTTTAGGTATGTATCTACTTTTCTGAGTTCTGTGAAGTTCTCTAGCAAATTATTCAAACCCACAAAGAGGGTTGTTGGCACTCCAATCTACAGCTGGTTGGTCAGATGCACAGGTGCTAACCTTGCTTGTGGCTGGTGTTTAAAGAGTTAAAGGATGTAGATGGGGTGGGGGAGGGGGAAATCTTGTGGGTCTGAGCTCTTAACCAGTGGTATCTGGTGTTACATCCAGGTAGTGTCAGAATAGAGTTAAATTGTAGAACACCTAGCTGGTGTCACAGATGGTTGCTTGGTATTGGGGGAAACCTCTGCAGCTCTGGGGACCAGAGGTGAAGTGTTTTGTGTGAGTAGTAAAGGAGGTTCACAGAGAAGAAACACACACTAGGGAAGTACTGAGCTGTTCCCTACACAAGTGGAAGACTGAAGTTTATCCAGGTAGAGTCTGCCCTCAGCATTCATAGGCTCTGCATCTGCATATTCAACCAACCACAGCTCAAACATTTTTTTAAAAAATCTAGAAAGCTTCAAAAAGCAAAACTTGAACTTATCATGCACCAAGCACTATACTGAATACACACAAAGTAAGTGATATGTAGGCACATCCTGCTTTAGCCTGTATGCAAATATAGGTTACATGCCAATACTCTACTGTCTTATATAAGGGACTGAACATCCATGAACTTGGGTATCAGAGGTGTTCTGGGACCAGTCCCCACAGATACCGAGAGATCCATTACCTTACATCGAAAAGCTGTATTTGCAGAGGTGATTAAGTTAAAGATCTTGAGATGGGGAGATTATCCTGGATTATCTGGGTGGGCCCTGAATATAATCACAAAGCGTTCCTATAAAAGAGAGACAGAGGGAGAAAAGATACAAAGAAAGAGAAGGCAAAAAGATGATGGTGGTAAAGACTGGAAAATAATGGCCACAAGCCGAGGATTGCTGGTAGCTACCAGAAGCTGGGAAAGGCAAGAAACGATTCACCCTGGAGTCTCTGGAGGGAGCATGACCCACCGACACTGATTTTGGTCTATTGATACTGATTTCAGACTTCTGGCCTCTAGAGCTGAGAGAGAATAAGTTTCTGTTATTTTAAGTCACCAAGTTTGTGGCAATTTGTTACACCAGCCACAGGAAATGAATACAGGGACACAGCACTATATATAGCTCTTTGGTTTATGCTTACACCACATTCTGGAAAAAAAACAGCCTAACCACTCAGGGTTTTCCAAACTGGTGCCTAGCTAAGTTTTTTAATGGACCTTTCTGTCATTCCAGTAGACCCATATTCTCCAATGTATCGCCAACATTTGTCAGAAAATAGGTCTTCATAGGGATTTTGGCAATAGCATTTTGGAGCTCAACAGTTCTGAATCTATGAGAACTGGTGTGAGTTTAGATAAGGTGCCTCTTCCCTAAGGTGTAGAACAGCTTAGCGGGGCTACAGGTAGACAAAGAGCAAGGGGCATCAAACCAGAGCCTGTCTCCCACTTCTTGTGCTTTTTCTGCAGAATGCTCAAATCAAGTGACTTTCTGATTTTTAGCTGTAAAAACATGTGTGATGGTAGCTGCTTTAGTTATAGAAGTTTATACTTTGCATATGTTCTATATTTTACCCACGTGTCATGCTGAATTAAGAAGTAAAAACATCTGCACCTCAGTGGGACCCTTTGTTTCCCCTTTTCTTCCCCACCCCCTCAATGTGGAAGGATCGTTATAGCTTAAATCTTCCTCTGCAAAGCAAAATGAGTCCATTTATTCTCCTAGCCAGCACAGCCTGTGTCTGCCTTCCTTTCTGTAGCTCAGAGCGCATGTCTTCCTTGGCAAGGAGAGAAAGAAAGGCTACTGAGTCCCTTTTTTCTCCTTCTGTTTGATTAAAAAGCATGTTGGTTTTTGTTCATAGATTTAAAGCCCAAAATGGGCCAGTACCGTAAATAAAACATGCATTCTCATTTGAAAAATTTATTACAAGGAATTTTGTTTATGATTTCATCTTCTCCAGTAATAATTAATTGGAGGTCTTCTGTGGTCCCCACAGACAAACAATCATTCAGACTGTACTAAAGAATGATCCAACATAGTTTCTCTTCTGTCTCTCATCCATTGCCAAAGGAGCTGTCTCTAGGTGTGTTAGCACATCAGCTGCATTGAGGAAGTTAAGTTTATGACATGACTTACCCGTTCATAAGTCTGTATGTGACACTGATGTCAGAGCACCCTTTCAAGAATTCCTCAGATAAGGAACCTTTACTATTAAACTGTCCTGATAGTTTAGAGCAATGAAACCATACCCCCTATTTCACTTCTTAAGTGCTGAGGATGGAAGATTATTCAAATGATTTGGTTTAACAAAGGAAACACACACACATCCTCACAGTCATGCAAATGATAATAACAACTGTTATTTAATGGGAGTGAATATCCTATGTGCTGAATGTTATGCTGAGAGGTTTTTATGTGATTGATCTCAGCCCATAAGATTATTTCAGTCAGGGCAGGCTAGGTTATGCTGTAGTAACAAACACTCCCCAAATCTCAGTGGTTTACAATGACAAGGCTTATTTCTCTCTCTTCTACAGGTCCACTGTGGGGTTGGTAGGCAGGGCTCTATTCTACATGGTCTTCACTCTGGGACCTCAAACATGGCATTTGCAGCAGAGGAAAAGAAAGTTCTAGAGGATCTCATATCAGCAATTAAATGACACACATCACTTCTGAGCACAACTTGTTGGCTGGAACTAGTCTCATGACCCTTTCCACTCATAAAGTGGAGGCATCAGGAGGTATCATCTTATTGTCTGTTCCAAAAGTTGCAGGGAGGGGGTGGGAACTAAAAATATTTACTGAACAGTATTAGTGACCGCACAATAACTTTATAAGGTAGGTAGTTTATTTTTTTTTCCATTTTGAAACTTACAGATTACTGATTAGGAAACTGAGCACCAGTAAGGATACATATAACTTGTCCTAGGTCATGCATCTAGTAAGTGGAGCAGTGGGGATGAAGATTCAGACTCAGGCATTTGGACATCTCTCTTCCCCTGCTCCCAGTAGGTGCACTCACACATGTACATGCACATGCTTAAACTCACACACTAGCATCCTGGGGCTATTAGGTCATGAATTCTACAAATGCATCCAGGAGTGGAAATAGAATAGAGAGTGTCAGCCAAAGTCCTTAGAGAGAATCAAAGGTCAAATTAGAGAAACTATGTTTAGTCACCAAGTCCAAAGGGCAGAATCAAGGCCAAGAAAGAAAAAGAAAAGGAAAAAAAAACCCCTAAAAGCCAAGGGTCAAGAACAGGACACACAGGAAACAGGAATATGGTTGGCAGCAGAGAGAGGCTAGTGCAGTGCTAGATGCCAACCACAAGGGAGAGGCCCCTGTGTTTCTGTAGCGTGGGTGGATTTGGCTGGTTCAAGATCTAGGGAGGAAGCAGAACATGTTAAATATTCTCTGAAGGCTAATCTTTTCACCCAATCCCCACTCTCACTAAGGAAGTCACCCTACCCAAGTGGGAAGAGGGGGGAAAAGATGCCAGAAGGAATCTCCTTTGAAAACCAGACTTGGCTATGTCTTAGGTTTGTCTTAGGAAATGACCCTTTATCTGGGACTCACCTGATCCCTTGTCATGGATTTTCAGGTAGAAACTCTATTCTGCCATGATCCCCTTTCTCTCTGACTCTACCTCCCTGACTTTCCATTCTTGCAGCTAGTCAAAAAACTTGTGTCTGGAAGGGTCACTCCTATACAAGAAGAATGACTGAAAGAATTTAATGAAGGGATTACTTAAACAGAACTGGAGAAATCAAGGCAACTAACAAGGGATGCTGGTGCACCCTGAGGCTAGCCACTGTGGGATGAGCTATTGCCCTTAGTGGAAAGGGAAAGGGGAGGGAGCAGTTACCAAACCTGGGGAGAGCTGTGGTTGTGCCAGACCTTCAGCAGAGAAACATGGCAAGGAAGGAGCTGGGGAAATAAGTAGTTAACAACTTCTCTCTCCTTCCACCTTCTGATCTACTGATGAAGTCTCCCATTAGCTGAACTCAACCAGAAGCTGAAAAGGTAATCTAGATAATGGGTCTGTAAAGCTCATCTTCCAAGGGCAGAGAACAGAGGAAGAAAGGTAGAGAGGACAACAATATCCCGCACATATGCAGTTCTGGGTTTTCTTATCTTGATGCTTCTGAGGAGCCCCTTCCCATCAATTTGCACCACCATTGTTATCATCCTTGTTGTTATCCCAGCGACAGAAGCGATGGTCCTTTGACTGCTAAGAGTCTGTTATTTTGCTCATCCATTGAATCAGCCATTCAAAAAATTTTAAACACCTATTGTAAGCCAGGCCCTGTTTTAAATTCTTGGGATTCTGTAGTAAACAAAGATAAGTACCTGCCCTCATGGAACTTACATTCTAATGAGGAAAACTGATGAGAAAGCTATTAACAAAAAGCTATATTAGATAACATCAGCTGGGAAAAGAAGGCAGGGCCAGAGGTTGAAGAGTGGTGGGAGCTGCTATTTGAGACAGGCTTATTAAGAAAGTCCCCTCAGAGGAGGTGATACACCAACTCACCATTTACCAAGGACAAAGGAATCCAGTGGCATGTCCTACATACATGTGTCTATCATTTAGGAACTTTCAACACCTTTAGAAGCAAACCATTACATTAAAGAAATTGAAAGGACAAAAGCTAATTAACAATCTAAAAGGATATTTCACAAGAAAATGAGGCACTCTTTGGGAGCTTAGAATTCAAAGTTAGAAGTCATTGCTGTAGAAAGATCCAGAGAGGATTCCTGGAGGAGGTAGTGCCTTGAAGTTTTCTGATGAATTGGGCCATTGGATAAGCAGAAAGGAGCATTAGGGTATGGGAAGCTAGTGTGGGCAAAGTTGCAGAGGTGACAATGAGTTAGGAACAGTGGGAAGGAATGTGGGAGAGCTAAGGAGCTTTGCAGACTGCAGGCAAGGATTCTACATATGCTTTGAATTACCCTCCAGTCAGTTGGCACCAAAATGTGTTAGGGCAGTGGCTGGTTTAGTAGCAAGGCCAGGTCTAAGCTGAAATTTTCTTGCTGCCCAGAATGAGCTATGTAACTTCATGCACATTTCTCTGCTTCTTTGAACTTCAGTTTACTCATCACTAAAGTGTGTGTGTGTGGGGGGGGGTATCTAATTGAGATGATTGGACATGGAACATTTGGCATAGTTCTTGGCACACAGTAGGCACTAAATGACTATTACTTTTCCTTGGCCTAAGAAATGAACAATAAAAGGCAAACTGCTTGCCTGGACCAAAACAGCAATTAAGGTTCAGGTAGGAAGCTGGCCTTCATGATAGTGAAAAGCACAGGCTCTGGAGTCAGATTGTCTGAGTCTAAACTGGGCTTCTCCATTTTCTAGTGAGTGCACTAGGTTACAAAGGTAAATCACCCCTTTGGGTCTCAGGTTTTTCATCTATAAAATAGGATACTTGTAGTAACTATCATGCTTTGTTGTTAAAGAGTCAGTAGAAGGCTGAAGAGGTTAGCATGGTCCCTGGCACAAGGTTAAGTATAGCTATGGTGTTATTGCATTAACTGTCATTGTTGACTCAGAACAATCCATATGGTGCTCTGATGCCCATCTGTACAGGGAAAGAGCTTACACCCTGAGCCTGGAGGTGGTGGCTGTTGGGAGGATGGCAGATGTACAACTCTCATGGGTGAGAGGTAAGAAGGACCCCTTTATGTGCAGTAGAGAGAGGAGTGTGTGTGAGTGTGGCAAGCATGAGTGCCAGCCAGTGCATGAGCAATCCAACTCCTGCCTCAGCTCTTGCCAACCCAGTGAATTACAGAGTTGGATGCACCCATGGGAAACTACTATTCATACCACACTACTACCCATTTAGAGATGGGACAGCTAAGGTTCAAAGATGGACAGTGACAGATGACCTCTGATTCTATCCAGCCCTGACTCTTCCAGCATTGTAGGACATGGTGAGGACTGTATAGAAGAATCAGAACAAGATCCAAACCAGCTGAACCTCTGGGCTGTTTTTTTCTCTATCAGCATCTGCTCTTTTCTCTTTCAAAGATGCTCTGCACTTTCAGGAGCATCCACCCTCAAAGAAGTTCCTCAAATGCTAGACTGCCCTCAGATTCCACCACAGCCTTTCCAGTGAAGAGGACCTGGAGTACTGGAGAGTGTAGGGAAGGAGGTGGAGCAAGGAGGACAAAAAAGAGACCACATTTCCCCCTTCCAGCCTGCCAGTCTCCAGTACAAGATCCAGGCCAGTAAAGGGGCAGGAGAAAACTTTAAATAGAATAAGCTTGAAAAATAGAATGACTTCATTTTGATTGGTTTGCACTCTTTAATTCCTCACTTTTCAAACATTAACTTAAGAAAGTTTGAATACCTAAAGTGATAGATGAAAAAGAAGGAAGAGGAGAGGAAGAGGAAAAAAGGAGGAGGAAGAGGAGAAGGAGCAGGAAGAGGACTAACAAGAGGAAGAAAAAGAAGAGGAAGGGGAGGAGGAAGAAAGGAGAGGAGAAGGAGAAAGAGGAAGAAGGGCAAAGGGAAAAGGAGAAAGAGAAGGAGAGAAGGAAGAGGAGGGTGAGGAAAAGAGGAGGAGGAGGAAGAGGGGAAGAAGAAACTGGCATGGCCACCATGGGAGCTACTGGGGGTAGGAGCAAGAGCATGGAGAAATGAAATGCAAGTGAGGGGCTTTGGGGTACTTCCCCAGATGTCCCTGAAATTATAGACTTGGTGTCCCAACTGCTGAGAGTGCTGTCCGCAGGCAGTCTTCACGGGTTGCCTCAGCCATGGGACAACACTTCACCTCAACTCTTCCAATGACTGATATATCAATACATGGAAGCATAAAGACATGACCACCTCAGCCCAACTCTGGAAAACTCTGAAGGCCAATTCCAGCTCCGGAGCTTCCACGGGATAGGCCACTACTGTCATTGGGTCTGCATCACAGCTTGACTTCTCCCTCTGTCCACTAGCACTTCCTTCCCCTCCCTTTGACCAGCAGTGATAGCAGGGAGCTGCTTAATCAATGTCCTGTGCCCTAGAGTGGGGTTTCAAGAGAGTTGTGGGGAGGAAGAGATAGAGATAGAGATAGAGATAGAGATAGAGATAGAGATAGAAGAAAAGAGAGCACTGTTTCTTGTTTTCAGACCATCTTATCCAGACCATTTAATCAGCTGTTTAGCCATAGTGACATACAGGGTCCAGCAGAAGTAAGGCTTGCTTGAGTGTGGTTGGTAGGGTAATAATATGGGTGTAATAATTTACAGTTTTAATTTGAAGATTTCACCTAAAATGTCATATGGTGTGCTTGAGTGTGATATTGTTATGTTACAGAATTACATGCTTATGATTTTGTAATAAAAGATTTAGAAATAAAAAAGAGTATTATTTGTGCTGGGCCCTTTATATGGTAAGCATTTACTATGCAAGGGGCACTGTGTGGAACATTTTATATGCATTATTTCATTTACCCCTCACAAAAGACCTATGATCTGTGAGGTAGGCCACTTTCTGAACACTTTACAATATGGAAAATAAGATTAGAAAAGTTAAGCCAACTAATCAATTTTATAAAGCTAATTATTGATGAAGCCAGGATTCAAACTGAGATCTGTCTTATCCCAAAGCCTTTGCTCTTAACTCATGCTACCCAGGACTGCTCTGGGCAACCTCAGCTGTGAGAAAACTCCCTTACTTCACCTCCAACATTGAGAAATGCAGAGGCAGGATTCAAAAGAATTCTAAGCAGTGAGTTTGGATATGCATGTCAAGCAAACACATCAGGATGCATTGGTGTGTGTGTGTGTGTGTGTGTGTGTGTGTGTGTGTGTGAAGTTGCACCTTCATTCCCCCTCCTCCCCAGGGTGGCTTACCTCTGGGACACCTGGCCCAGAATGAAACTTTGAGAGGCAACTGGAGTTGCCTCTTTCAAGTTGCATATCTCATTTGTTGTCCCTGTAAAGGTCCTGCTCTAGCTCATCTTGTTCTGATTTTCCCTTGACTCGGGGCTCTCTGGGCCTGCTGGAGCCTGGGCTCAGGGGAAGGAGAGGATGGATGATAATGGAGTGTGACTTCAGGTGGCCCCTACATGTAATGGCACCAGAAACACCCTGGCACCTATCTTAGCCCTGCCCAGGGACGTCACTCTACTAAATAGAACCGTGGCCCAGACAAAAGCCATTAGACATCATAACGACATCCATACGCTGCCATGTTCCTGGCATAAAGGGCCAGGCTAAATACCTTTGCAAGGCTCTCATTGTGCTGCATCCTGCACCGCCTTCCCGGCCATCCCCACACTATCAAATCTTTCGTGGGCCCTTTGTTGTCAAACCAAATATAGCATTACATTGTCTGGCCTTCCACCTATTCTAGCTGGATAAAGGGGCCCGGTCCCCAGACTGGGGGCGCACAGCTCCTGGGCGTCCGCCTCAATGCTATCTCACCGCCACAGCCCATGCCAGGAGCCCGCAGTTTCCCCACCCACCCGCTCTGCTCCCGGGCTGGCCGCCGCACCATTGATACAGTGTGTATTCTTTTCCATAGGTTCCCACGAGCATGTCACTAACCATTTCCTGGGCCTTATCACTGGGAGGAAAAAAAGGAGTGCCTTTGAAAAGTGGAAACAAAACATCAGGGCCCATTGTTGTGTGACTTCCCCGGCCACAATCTAGGCTCTCCATCGCTGACATGCAGAGACTACAAACACGGCCTAATACAGATACTCCGATTGGCAATTTGACCAGGACATTTATTGTTCTGTATCTGCCATCTCTGCTCGGTGTGTTTGCGGCTTTTAAATCATCCTTTTCATTTCTCTCTCCTGGCTCAGAGCAAGTCAAAAGCCTCTGATGCCCATCGTCACTGTGAGAAGCAGCTGAGTCAATTTGCAAACTCTTGGGTCTCCCTGTTCCTGGGAGCTCCCGGAGGAGGCAGCCTTGCTCAATGGTTTCTCATTTTTTCCCTTTTCTCTCCCTCTTTCTTACTCATCTTCTTTGCCTCTATCTCCTTCTTTTCTTCATTTTTCTTTTTACCCTTTCTTTGTCTTTCATTCAGCCTCAGTCTGTCCCTCTCAATTGATTCATTTGTCAGCTCTGACTCTATACCTCCATGATCAGCTGGAGGTGGGTGCTTCTGGTTAATTTCTTGTGCATGAATGAGGAAGGAGTTGGGACTTCATTTAACATTGTTCTTTAGAGATACACACAATTCTGGAGTATTAAATTTGAGGAAAGTTCAGAGACGAACTAGTCTAACTCCTTACTTTGTATGAAGGAAGAAGCAGCCTTCATAAGGGTCTGTGAGTGAAGTGACCTGCCCAATGTCACACAAGGAGTCAGTGAGGACCAGGACAAGCAGCCAAGTCTACCTGATTTCCTCATCATTGCCAGGAAATGCTCTTTCTCAGCTGTGTCTCCCAATCTCTCTGAGAAGCCCAATGACATGCATGTAGTTTAGGCGTCTATTTGAGATATGGAGATAAAATTCATCTGTCAATCTTCTGTTTTAGGGAGAACCCAGAAATGTTTTTTTTAGAATAGCACAAGGTGGCTACGAAGACTCTCTGGATATAGAAAACCTACACTAGAATCTTGGTTCTGCCACTTATTAGCTGCGTGACAGTGGGTAAGTCTCTAAATACCTCTCTGTCTCAGATTCCTGATTTTTAGAATGAGCACAAAAGCAGAACTTACCACTTTGTGAGAATAGATGATTCACATATAGTGCCTGACACATAGGAAGCACCGTGTAAATGTTAGCTATTAATAATTCTTGGGAAGAAGCTGTGTTAAAATCTACTTTTTTATCAATCACCCTCTCAATTTGATATCAGCAGCACCTGGTTTCCACTCACTAAACACTCCTTCCCCTATTCAACAGTATATACAGAGCACATACTATGTGCCAGGCAGTTTTTGCCTCCATAGGGCTTGCATTCAAAGAGATGACATTAAACAAACAAACAAACAAACATATAACAACCAACTGAAATGAAGGAAAAGTACAGGGTGTGATTAGAAGTTACATTGGGGAACCAAATCTAGACATGAAGTTTAGGGAAGGCATCTTTAAGAGAGTGACATTTAAGTTAAGCTCTAAAAGAACAACTGCGGGGGGAAAAGACCAGTAGCAAGTAAGCACTCCAGGCAGAGGCAAGATGGGGCACCTGAGGACCTGATCAGGGACTGAAAGAAGGCAGGCGTGATGGCAGAGAGAGAGGAGGGGCGAGTGAGAGTCAGCAGACAGAACACAGGTTGCTCAGGGCTGCACATGAACTGGGGATTGTATTCTGTTAATGGCAGTTCAAAGCCTCAAATAGATTCAGAGTAGGTCCTTCAGCTGCTGAGCAGAGAATGGATGGAGTGAGGCAATTAGAAGTATGGCAAGGAGGCTATTTTTCTCTATTCCAGGTGAGAGAGAATATGGTTTAGACCTGAACAGTGGATGTGAAAATGCAGACAAGAATTCAATGAATATTTGAAGCAGAAACAATCTATAGAATTTGGTGACGGTTAAACTATAGGGTGAGAAGGGAGAGGGATGATCCAAGGATGCTTCTGACCTGAGCATATGGGGTTATGGAGGAACCATTTACTGAGAAGGGGGGAGGCTAGGGGAAGCCCCAGGTATCGGAGCTCTAGCTGTGTTTGAGATGCCAAGAAGACAGTAGGATACTCAGATCTGAAGTTCAGCGTATCAGCCCAAGCTAGAGATGTACATCTGGGCATTAATAGCAATTTACGTGCTGTGAATGCATGCATGAATGAGTATAGTGATAGTGCTAAGATTTGAAGCCAGATTTGGTGAACTAAAAAGTCAATATTTTATACACTATTCAGTCACATTACAGTAAACAATATCCAGGAAAATGGAGACTCTCCCAATATCCAGAGAGTGCCATATCCAGGGCAGAAGGTGGTAACTTCCAGGTCAAGAAAACAGCCTGGATCCCAGGAGAATCCTTGAGAACAGGCAGAACAGAAGTCTCTAGAGCCAGGGGTTCTGGCTCAAGGTCTGGAGGTATGCAGAATGAAGCAGAATCTTGAGGGATGTAGGATTCCCATCACACCCCCAAAGTGTACTAGGCCAATACCCTCTAGAGTAGATATTCATAAGATTGTCTTGAGATAATTTCTAGGAAAGAGCCTAGTGCCATCCTGGGCACATAGAAGGTGTTCAGGGTAGGCTAGGCTAACCTAGGCAGTAAGAACAAACATTCTCTGAATCTCAGTAATCCAACTCAATCATGTGCCATATGGGTCAGGCATCATTCTTGGAGACACTTTTCCAACAATAATTCAGGGATCAGGGATATTTCTACCTCTGACAGTCTTCACTCCTTGCACTATGAAAGAGCAAGAGAGTGTGGAGAATTCACAGCCATTCCAAACAGCTTTGAAGTGGAAGCAACACAAATGACTTCCACTCTCAGCCTAGGGGACTGGCACATAACCCTAACTCAGCTGCAGAAAAGACCAGGTAATAGAGGTTTATCGAGGATCGATCGCCTCTGCTCACTCAGCAAGTGCTCACACTCTCTTCTTCCCACAGGAGAACTACAGCAAGCAAAAGATTCAAATGGATGAATGGAGATGGTCAAGGCTGGGGATGAGGAGGTTCAATCAACCTTTGACTAGAGCTGGGATCAGAAATCTGTGCCTGGACCCTTGTCCTTTTCCAAGCACATGAATTCCACTTTCTTCTGTTCCCTACATATGTCATATGCTACCCATTGGAAAATGCTGCTGCTGCTGCTGCTGCTGGGACCTAAAGGAGAAGTTAAAGTGATTTACTCTGTCCCAGTCTGAGGTCTGTGCCCTTTCATGCCTGCTACCACCCAGGATCCGTGTGGAGGGGATGTCTGGGAGGGTGTGGCAAAGCTACCCTGACTGAGCAGGATCCTGAGTCCACATTCAGAGGACTCCCCACAGGCCCCTCCTGCAGGAGCAAAGCCTTCCCAAGCCAGTGTCATTGTCTCTGCCTTGAGCTGGGCCTGCCTGTGAGTGTCTATATCTTTCCAACATAGCGATCTTATCAGAGCAGATTAAAAATGAGAATGGGCCCATAAAACATGCATTATGGTCTCTCAAAGCCTCATAAAGCCAGATAAATGCCCTGCTCCAGAGGCCCTTAGATCGAGTTTACACTTCTCTCCCTCCTCATAATGGAATCGTCAACAGCAGATAATTGAAGTTAAAAAAAATCAGTAACTTGTAAAGTTCAACTCAGTGGATTGACTGGTCTCATGGATTGCCTGGGGTAAAGGAGGATCATGTCAGAAGATAACTGGCTTTTCTTGACCCCAAGTAGCCCCTCTCTTTTTACCCAGCAGCTTGGAGCAAAGACACAGAGAGAAATCCCATGGCATGCTCTCCCTTTCTGGGGTGGTTCCATCTCCTTTTCCCACCTTTCCCCAACTACCCGAGTCCCCAGCCCCAAGCCAAGTGTTTCAATTCAGGTAGGTAGCAGGTGTCCTATGCAACTACTCCCAGGACTTGAGACAGTCTCCTGAGATCTATCCTCATCTAGAAGAAGGGAGGACTGGTAGTCATACAACAGGTTTTCTGTTCCTGTAGCTCCCACTACCTCCATATGAAGGTAAGTTACCCACTCATTTCAGCTGAGCCCTGCCTTCCTGTTCCCAGGCAAGGATTTGAAGGTGCTGGTGTCCAACAATGAGCTTGGTTCTTGGTGTGCTCTGTCTCTGGCCAAGCTACCACCTCATGTTTGGCAAGTGGCTCTGCTCCAGGTTCCTCTGCACCTGAGTCCTTGACTTGATACTGTGTCCTCTGAGTGGACATTGTCCCAGGGATGAGAATCCTGCCTGGACTTAACCCAACCCAGACATTTAGACTTCCTCCCAGTCTAACCACCCCTAAGAAGCTCACTTCCTGGGAGACTGGCCTTCTTCCTCCTCTTTGAATAAATCCTTTCCTTAACTCCCTACTCAGTGCTGATTCTAGATCCTGACCTCACTCGGCCTTCAGCCTCCAGAGCTCTGAGACCCCATTATGACAAGGTCAGTGAGAAAAGGAAGACACTGCCTGGGAGGGGTTTGGGTCCAGGTTCATGGCTTTTATTCAGGCTGGGTGTGGTAGTTCAGCCAACATAGATATCAGTCCAAGTTTTCCCTATCAGACCAGATGAGAAGGTATGTTCCTGAACTTGTAATTGGACCCTCTTACTTCACCTCCCATATTCTGACTATGGACATGGGCTGACTTCTCTTCCCATTGGAGCCTTTGTTCTCTCCCAGACCTAAAGCTTAGACAGCCTTGGTGCAGAGCGCCCTTCATGTCTGGCCATACAACCATAACCACCATCTCCAGGTTGGCCTTTAGTCCTCTAGCACTCCATGCTGACCACTGACTTATTCCCAGTTACTCTTTAGGATAACTGTTTGCTCCTGCACATCTATCTCTTGACTCAACTGTGGGAATATGGAGGGCAAGCGCCAGCTTTGACTAACCATTGTATCTCCAGAGACTTATGCAATCCCTGGCACATAGTATGTGCTCAATAAATATTTGTAGAACAACTAAACATATTTAACTGTGTCTTCTTAGTCTAGTTTTAAGCAGGCATGAACTTTTGCAATGTGTTGAAACTGTTTGCCCATAATCTACATAGGGAAGCTCACTGATTTCGTGACCTCTTGGGATGGGCCCTAAAACACAACTGAGACAGAATAAATGTCTGGCTGTTCTGTTTTGACTGGTGACAAGAGTTGCAAGCTGATTAATACATTTAAAGTGGTGATCAATTTGTCTTATTCACATCCTCTTATCCTGATTGTAATGAGTAGATCTTTTAACATAATGAAAACTGCATGTTTCACTCAAATTTGCAGTTTTGCATTCCAGAGGAGATGAAATGCTGCTTTTTTATTTAATTTTAAAATGAGGTATAAGCTCTTGTCTTGGGAGGCCAAGGAAAGTCACAAGCACTCCCTTTTCCTTGAAGGCCAGAGGGGTGGCATCTCCTAAGATCTTGAACTTGAATACTGTTTCTCAAACTATGGAATCAGATGGGCTCTTTTCAGTCACATTGTCTTTCTCCTGCCCAGCTTATAAGTGACCTATAATCAGCCCTGATTGGAGGTCATCTAGTTTTGGCTTGAATACCTTCCAGTGATGGAGAGCTCACCACTGTCCACTTTTTTTTAAGCCTCTAAGTTTATTTATTTATTTTTTGCAGTTTTTTAAAAAGATTTTATTTATTTATTTTTAGAGAGGGAAGGGAGGGAGAAAGAGAGAGAGAGAGAAACATCAATGTGTGGTTCCTAGGGGCCGTGGCCTGCAACCCAGGCATGTACCCTGACTGGGAATCGAACCTGCGATGCTTTGGTTTGCAGCCTGCACCCAGTCCACTGAGCTACGCCAGCCAGGGCTTTTAAGCCTCTAAGTTTAAAACTGATTATTATATTGGTCCAAAATTGACCCTTCTGTCATTTCTATTGCTGTGGACTTTCTCTCTTCCTCCCTCTCGCCCTCCCTCCTTTTCTTCCTTTTCTAACATATTAGTTTTCCATAAAAATACCTAAAATCATAACACCCCCTTATAGTTTTGTTAAGGTTTTTCTGTGCTTTTCACACAGCCTTTCAGAGTTGGATGAGTGAGTGGTTTCCTACTGATTTTCTGCTGATTTTCTCTTGGAACAACCCATCCTCAAGGACAACAGTGCCCCCTGCTCCACACACCTTTCTGCCTTATTCACTGCCATCTCTCTTCAGCATCCAGAAAGTACCTGGCACACAATGGGCTGTCTGTCACTGGTTGTTGAATGAGTGAATGAATGAATTAATGAATAGTGATGCCTGAAAAGTGTTTTACTAAATGTGACCCTTTGCCTCTGTCCATGGTGGGTTGTGTGACAGGCACCTTTCCACTAAGCAGCCAACACTGCATAGCTCAAGATGGAAACGGGGACAAAAAGGAATATTCACATTCTCTTCTGTGGCTGCACTCATGTCAAGAAAGCTCAGAGCTGTCCCTGACTGGTGTGGCTCAGTTGGTTGGGCATTGTCCCACAAAGCAAAAAGTTGACCATTTGATTCCTGGTCAGGGCCCATGCCAGGTTGTGGGTTCAGCAGAAGTCCACATGAGAGGCAACTGATAGATGTCTCCCTCTCACATCAATTTTTCTCTCCCTCTCTTTCTCTCTCCCTTCCCCTTTCTCTAAAAATAAAATAAATAAAATCTTAAAAAAAAAAAGCTCAGCACTGGTCATGGAGGGGGCTGTGCTTTTGCCATGGAGACCAATGAAGGGACAAGAACCAGAGGTGCACAGAGAAGAGCCAAGGTCAGGGGCAGGGAGCGAATGGAGAGCTCCCAAGCCCTGGCTCCCTGCACCTCCTGAGATGAAGCCATACCCCTGTGCAGGGCTTCAGAAGATGATCTACCTCCTTATCCAAACTCCCCTTTATTGATCAAGCCAACTCAAAATAATTCCTTTACTTGCAACCAGCATGTCCACCTATATAAAAGGTAGATATAAAGATGCCTGTTTCTTCGTATTGCAAGGAAGGCTGGGAGCATAAGAAACTCTCTCAAGGCCACACAAATAGGAGTGGCAGAGTTTCAGCAGAGTCCCCACCCCTGTGTCCCCTGACTGAGCTTGGGTCACTGAACCTGTCCCCTACTCCTGCTCTCCCCTGCATTTCCCTGTCAACAGAAGAAAGAGTGACTCCTGGAACAGCCAGATGTAGCCGAGCAGTGGGAACCCAAACCAAGAGGAATTCACTCTCCATAAATTAAGCTTTAATAGATGTCAATTATTAATTCCTAAATAAATATTTGTTAATATTCAAAAGAGTTTGCCTACTAAGAAAAACTCAGGCTACACAGAATAATTAGTGCTTCTCACTGTGTGATGGCTGAGGCCCATAATGATTTTTTCTCACTCTGCATCTTTAGTTTTTCTGACGTGTGAATGCCTGGCTGTGTCAGATTTCCTGGGGAGGGGTGGGGGTTGGCTGGCCCTCCTCTGAGCAGTTTTGGTTGGAGGTATGAGCATGGGAAGAATGCAGAGAGCTGAATGCTTCTATGGGAGCTTCCATACTGGCCAAAGAGTCTTTCTATTTCTTCTTTGTAGAGCAACATTTTATGGAAAGCTGAAGTTGTCACATGTTTAAAGAGGTGATTATAGATCTAATTGGGAAAAAATGTGGTTTAACAACCACCTATGAACATATTACAGTATTGAGTGCTGTGCCAGGGCTTGCTGGGTAAGCAGGCAAGGGTAGGGGTGGATACAGAACAAAGTGGGTGCATCTGGGGGGTTCAAGGTGTGTGCAGACTAGTAGGGCAGAGCCTCCTGATGCATTTTTTACCGTGAGGGAATGTGAAAGCTGTCCACAAGAAAGGGCTCTACAAACTGCCAGGGGAACCTGAAGAAGCTCAAAACCACACTAAATTGGGAAGGGAAGAATAAATTCATGAAGGTGGTAGAATCTGAGACAGCCCTCGAAAAATGGATAGAATTTTGATGAGCAAAGATTAGCTTATCATTTGCATTTGAGAGGTTGTTCATTCATTTTCTCACCGATTTAAGTCACGTTTATTTGGAGCAACTGGTAAATGCCAAGCCCTGGTCTGTGTATTGGTGATATAAAGAAAAATAAAACTGGATCTGTGAACTTAAAGTATGTAGTCCAGTGACATATAATAATGATGAATAAAATGTCACCTAATAATGTCACATGTAATATAAAAACAGTTTCAGTACAGTGAGATGTGGATCCAACAGAACGACCAACTCCGCCATGGGGTCACGAAAGCTGTAAGAGGTGGGGAATCTTGATCTAGATCCTGAAGGATTCATTTAATCAATTGTTCTTTCACAGCATGTATTTACTGAATGCCTGCCTACACATGTCAGGCACTCAGTATATGTTAGGATAGTGCAGTGAACAAAACAGACTAAGCCTTTTTATGGTATTTACATCCTAACAGTTTAACAGTTTAGGGGGATAGTGCATTCCACCAGAGGGAATAAAATATGCAAATTATAGAGCCATGATGTTATAGGCTGTGGCTATAGCTAAGGGTACAAAAAGAAGAGTATCAGGAGGGGAGATTGGAAATAAAATTAGGAACTACATTTTGAAGGACCTTGCAGGCTGGACTTTAGTCCACTTGGGACTTTATCAGGAGACAGTGCAAAGCCAAGGAAGGCTGTTAAAGCAGAGACTGAGGAAGGTGACCTGGAGGGCTCTTTGGAAGCCAGATTGGAAGAAGATGAGGCTGGAGGCAAAGAGACCAGTTAAAATGTGATTGCAATAAACCAAGGTACCCATGATGAAAGCCTAAACCAGGGGACAGGTAGGGGGATGGAGAAGGGATGTGTTTGAATTGGATGGGTGGTTCTTAACCCTGTGTGTGTGTGTGTGTGTGTGTGTGTGTGTGTGTGTGTGTGTGTGTATCTAACCCCCTTGAGAATCTAACAAAAGTTTTGGGCCCCAGAAAGATGCTCACACTCACCTACATGTATTATTTTGTAAACAACTTCAAATGCCATAAATTCTAGATTAAGAACCACTGAGTTATAGGAAACAGCCGGGGTGAATGAGAGCCAGAAGGTAAGCACATAAAACAGGAGGCTGAAGCAAATGGTTTGGCATCATCTGATGCTCTTCTAGTTCCCCTTTCAGATCCGCCTTCTTGAGCCTTTCCTCTCCCTGTCCAGCACCCCAGGTCTTTGGTGGGCCCTGGCCCACAGGACCCCAGTAAACTTGCATGTCCCTCATTCCTACTAGATCAAGACACCCACCTAAGCCAGATACCAAGGGCAAGTTCCTTTCTGCCTTTCCTATTTTGGGAGCCCCAGTGATATCAGTACTTCATGGTCCAGATTCAAGAGCACGTCCTCACAGATGCCAGAGAATTACAGCTGGGAGGATCAGTGGACATCAACAAATGCTATCCCCTCACTGCCCAGATGGGAAAGTTCAGGGCCACAGAAGGCAAGAAATTTGTCCAAAGCCACATGGAATAAGTGGCCAAGCTAGAACCAGAATGCCCGCCTGCTAATATTTCTTACCCTTTGCCCCTCACAGAAGGAAAAAGCTCCCTTCTTGCTTCCAGGGGAGGAGCACGTGCCTTGCTAATGGCACTGACCGCATCAGACAGCAAGCCCTGTGAATGTGTCCATACCCAATGCAGAGGCGTCAGGAGTGTTGAATGTAGATCATCAGACAGGAGAGGTTTAGGCTGTCCCCGAATGCTTACCAGTTTGCTCTGCCTACCTCACTATCCCATGCTGGGGAAAACAGAAACCCTCATTGTTAACCTCCCTGAGCCCCGAGATGCTTCTGTGGGAAGATGGGGGTGGGGGTAATAAGACCAATTCCCAGGGAAGTTGCATGTATAAAAGGGAGAGAGTATGGAAATGAACTTGGTCCACTCAGGAAGTGCCCCTTCCTGCCTTTCTTCTACTTGGCACTTCTTCCCACACTCACACAGAACAGTGATGTAGGATGAGCTGGGGCTGGGGAAGGTTGAGTTTGTGGTCAGAAAAGAAGGCAGAAGTTAGATTTTGCCTTTGTTGTGGTCAGGGCTACATGATTCTGTATATATTTCCACATATGTTGGCACAGATACCTTTAAAGGGACACTCAAAATATGATGTCAACAGCAGTGTGCCTTTGGGTGAGTTATTTAGACTCTCTAAGCATTAGTTTGCCCAGTGTGTCCATTTTCTCCATCCACTGGACATAATAGTAAGATCCACCTCAATGTTGAGTTGGGGATTAAGTGAGAGAAAACATGTGAAGAGGTTGGCAAAGAGCCTATATTAGATCATTAGAATTAAGATCATTAGATCATTTGGAATCATTAGATAATGATTCCAAAATCTACTAAGGCACAACAGGAACTGGAGGGAAGGGCACAGGCCCTCCTGGAGCCAGCTGCTGTTGTCTCTGCCCCACAGCTGCCTGAGTCCTTCCGCAGCTTGCCGTGTTTCTCTGTCTCTCTGTCTCTGTTGCTTTCTCTTTCCCTCCCTCCCTTCCTCCCCCTCCCTCCCTTCCTCTTCCTTCCTTCCTTCCTTCCTTCCTTCCTTCCTTCCTTCCTTCCTTCCTTCCTTCCTTCCTTCCTTCCCTTCCTTCCTTCCTTCCCTTCCTTCCTTCCCTTCCTTCCTCCCTTTCTTCCTTCTTTTTTTCTTTCTATCTTTCACAAAAACTTTTTAGGAAGGAAAAATGCACTTGTAGAAAAAGGTATGACTCATACATTGTGGCTTGGTAAATTTTCCCAAAATGCACACACACCCATGAACCTGGTCCTCAGATCAAGCAAGCATCCCCCGTGTGCCTTTCAGGTGAATGCCTAGTCCCTTTGGGCTAGGGTAACCACCCTTTTTCGCCTTCTGACACCACAGATTAGTAGAGTTTGCTCTTTAATTTGATGTAAATGGAATCATATAATATACACCCTTTGTGTTTGGCTTCTTTCAATCAGCACTGTTTTTGTGAGATCCATCCAAATTGTATGCAGTTGAAATTTCCTTATCCTTATTGCATGTACTGTTCTATGAACAAACCATAATTGATTTATTCATTCTATGGCTAGTGGGTTTTTGCACAGCATCCGGTGTTCAATTATCATGAAGAGTCCTGCTGGACCATTCTTATATGTGACTTTTGAAGAGCATATGTATGCATTTCTGTGAGTTACGTATTAGGTGGAGTCGCATAAAATTGCTATTTTTGTAGATCAAAACAGTCAAACACTGGCAATTTCATATGGTTCAATGTAGTACATAGTAGAAGAAACAGTGTATCCTAAGACATGTCCAGATAGTTCCCAAAGGCACAATGCCCAGGGCCAACTCACACTCCCACCACTAGTATAGATGCTCGAATTCCAGATTTTACAGTCCTTTATTTAATTACTTTTTACATCCTTTTTAAAATCATGTTTTATTTTTCCATTACAGTTGACACCCATTAGTATACTAGTTTCAGGTGCACACCCCAGTGATTAGACATCAGGTAACTGTGATCATCCCGATAAATCTGACACCGTGCATAGTTCTTAGAATATTGTTGACCCTATTCCCCCTGCCCCACTTTGTGTCCCCAGGACTCTTCTGTGACCACCAATCTGTACTTCTTAATCCCTTAATCTTTACCCACCCACCCACCCCCACCCCCACCGGCTACTCAGGCCCCTCTACTGACTTGTACCTACAGACATACTCTGTTCTTATGGGCCATTTTGTATCATGGTTCCATGGTACAAAATTAATTTCCCCTTCGGAGGTCTTTTCAACAGCTCCAACCCTGGCTAAGCCTCGTTTTAGTGGGAAGGCTGTGACTCCCCATAAGGCAAGTGTGATGGTGGCGGGAGGAATCAAACCAGGAGCAGAAAAGAAGACAGGTTATCCTCCTTCCAGTGGTGACCTTGGAGAACCTAAATTTGATTGCTATTAGGGAAGGCGACATCTTCTTACACCAACAATTTTCAACTTGTCTCCAGGCAGAAATGAGAAATGAGAGGACAAGAGACAAAATTTCCCCTCTTGTTCAGTTCCAAAGAAGCTAGGTATTTCCAGGCTGTTGGAGTTGATCATTGGAGCCACTCCATCAAATTGAGGCAGAACAGGAAGTTCTTTTGTCCTTGGCCTTGCAGTCCTAGGGCCTGGCAGGGCTGGTTTATCCATTAACCACTTTGGGCAAAGTGCCCAGGGCCCACGATACATTTAAGGGCCCATGAAAACATTTTAATTTCACTTAAAAATCAGAAAAAAAATAAACTTTTAGGTAAAAGAAAATGTTTTATTTTATAATATTAAAAATTTCTCTTTATATCAATACAATCATAAATAAATTTTTTAAGTGTGTTTTTACAGAGGAAGGAACCCATGGAGGCAAAAGTGCCTGGAAGCCCATGAAAGTCATAAGGTGCCCTGGGGCCTGAGTCCGAGAACCAGCGGAACTCTGCAAGATGGGTCATCCAGAGGTATGGCCTCCTCTTAGAAATGTCACCTCAGTCTTGCCCCAGGGATAAGAAAAAGAGAACCATGTCCACATTTCAGCCGAACACTGAAGAGGAATACTGGCAAGTTCTTTGTTTCCCTTTATGGCCACAAGGAGGGTAGGGCCTAGAGGTCCCGAAGAGCTACCTCCAGAGTTGGGGTGCATTCTGAATCTTCAGCTAGCATGACTACAACTGCCTTGAGGAACGGGGAGGGGGCCTCCGGTGAGGACAGGATTGTGTTCTCTGGCTTCCACGAAGTCCCCACTATGGGCCTGTAGTCTCTGTGATGGCTAATCCTCAGGCCCCCTTAAGTTTCTGTACATTTCCTCTTTGCTCTTCCTCCAGCAACATACATATACTTGGCGACTAATTTAAGGGATGGAGCCTGAAACATCCAGAGCCTGTTTCTTCCAAACATGTCTCTGTTGGTCTGGCCTTCAAGAAAGTATCGAATGATGAATAGCTGTTTGCTGGCTGAAGGAATTTGGAAAGGCCAGGCTATTTAAAGCTCTGTGAAGAGCAATCACGTTGGCAATACATCTTGTATCATATGGGGGAGAATAAAAGACTCGTTTTGCAAACTACTAATTATTTCACATACTTCCAGCATGGGCCTGATCTGGTTTATTTCTATTTTTCTATTTGAATTAAAGTGGAAAGGAGGCGAACAGGGAAACCAACTCAGTAGAGTGAAAGAGAAGAGAGCAGAATCAGACCAGAGGCCTCCGTGCAGCTCTGCCATCAATTTGCTATGTGACCCCCTGAAAATCCACCCACCCTCTCAGGACCATAGTTCTTCCATCTGTAGAAGGAGACGACTAGATAATCCTGAAGGTCTTCTTCAACTTTCCAATTCTTGCACACAGTAGATGCTCCATCAGTAATTATGATAGAGTGAGAGGGTGAGGGATTGGGACTGGCCAATGTCACACAAGTGTGAAATCCAGTGACAGAAATCCCCTGACAGAGGTGCTAAGTACAATCAACAATAGCGGGAAGCTGAGCCCATCTGCAGACAGCATTTGTACTGCCATAAAAATAGCATAACAAGATTATATTGAAATATCCCACTATTTAACTTAATAATTTAAATGTTTGCCTAATGAGGTGGACTTGATTGGATTAGGGCATTCACAATTAATTTTGATAGATCATTTTACACATTGAAGGTGCATTCTTCTGAACCAGGAGGTGGAACGGAAGTGCAAAATGTTTACGTTCAGATGAGCATGTGATTTTGCAGAAAACATTAATCCCAGATCATGCACACTAAGTCAATTTCAGAAATGGCTTCTAGATATATTATTAGAAATTGCTCTTCAAATATAAAAAGCATGTAATAGAGTTCGGTCCGTTTTTCCTTTGGCTGATGGAGGTTGTTTTATAAATATGCCCATGATATGATGTTTTCTTCCTGCAAGCCTTTTGGTACTAATTGCAACTTTTTAAACAGTGTAAGTAGTAGCTGTCACGAACACTCTAAGTCCTGTTACAAATACGTATTTCTGAATAATTTCACGTCTAAGGGTGTCTCCTTCCTTCAAATATTTTTAACTATGTATTTTTCCTAATTGTTTTTTTCTACAAAGCACTTGAATTGAAAGCTGTGCCCTACCTTTTCTGTGTTAAGGGAATGATTTTATTATGTAACAGAAAAAAGGCTCCACTCTCCATCTCTCTACCCGCTCAAAAATCAAAGGGCCAGGAATGGTCACATCCACCCCTGGACTTAGGAGGTGCAAAGGCAAATGGCTTCTGGAAAGACAGATGGGAACCCGGCCAGCAAGTCTGTCCCAGAGTTCCAGGAAAGAAACGCTCCTCAGCACCAGTCCTGTCAGACCAGAATTGCATCTCTGTCTTCCATCAGGAAGTCATCTGATGTAAGGTGTCCATGGGCAAGGGAACAACCTGTGGTGAAACGAGCACACAGTGGTAGAAACACTGCTCTGGTACTGGCCCTGCTCTTATTAGCTGGTCACCTTGGAGAAGCCATGGCCCTTCCTGAAACTCAAATGCATCATTCTGTAAGTGGGGACAACCACACCTAACTGAGGGTGTTATGAGAATTAAATGCCACTTCCCTGATGCATGTGAACAGCTCAAGTAATTTTAGTTTCCTTCCCCTTGTCTTCTTCTCTGGGACAAAAGCTGTCCCAGATGCAAGGTGCCATTTCCATTCTGGTTTCTTAGGTGCCCCCTGCACCAGGGGCTACAGCACTAAGCACATGGGGGCCATGGTCATCCTGGTCTTGATGGACAGATGAGCTTCACTCTGCAGGCTCCCAACTAGCTTTGTTGGCAGAACCTGAATCTGCCTTCCTCCTCTGAGGCCCAAACTTTATAATGAGAGTTCATTAAACTCATCCTTTGTGACGTTTCAGTGACATTTGTAATAAAGTCCAAATGATTTGCACTGCATTTCAAAGTTCTAAAAACCTGTTCTCTGCTTGCCTCTCTGGGTTTATTTCTCTCTGTCACTACATCATTCCCTTTCTTCACCCACAAACTACTCCTATCTGCTCACTGTATTCTGAATACAACAACTTTTTCCAACCCCCCAGGCCCTTTGCTTATACTAGCTCCCTTATCCTGGGGCACTCTTTTTTTCTCTTTGTCAACTGAGCTAGTTCTCCTATTTCAAGTTAAAATGCTACCTCCTGCCTCATGTATCATGGGATATGGCCAGCATAACTGATTCAAATGCTCTTTGTAAATTATCCTTGGTGTAGGTGTTATTCTGCAGACATTAAGATGTGAAAGGATCCCTCAGAAAACTGCCACATCTCTTTATCTGTGTGTCCCCGGGATCCTCAGAAACCAAGCTGATCATAAACCTCTTAAAAGCCTCCCAAGAACCCTACTGAAGTAGGTACTATCATTGATTCATTTTTACATGAAGAAACCCAAGGTTGGGAGATGCTAACTACCTTACTCAGAGTCACACATCTAGTGGGTCAGAGAAGAGAGATTTGAACCTGGAGACTTTCACTGTAAGGTCTGTGCTCGTTCCGCTGCTCTACAAGCCTCTCCATGATCTTCTTTAATATTCCAAAGAACTCAGTGCGGTGGGCAGGGAAGGCATCAGTAAGGCTTCTTTATGGATGAGGAAACTGAGGCCTCAACCAGAACAGTCACTTCCCCAGCCTAATGACTACATATTGGTGGAGCCCATGGAAAGGCGCTGTCTTCTGATTCTGACTACGGGCCTCTCTGCAGCTGCAGGCTGTCTGCCTCGTGTCAGCTCCCCACGACTCACCTGCTGGTGGGAGCCCACCAAAGCAGCGAAGGAGGGGCCTAAGCTGTTGAAATGTGCCTCTTGTGGCCCTGGGAGCCCCTTACCACAGAGGTGACCAGACTACGTCAAGGGGCATCTCTTCTCCCATGGGATTCCAGTCACGTGAACTCTACCAATTAAGGCTAGAACGATGTCATCTCCTGAAATAGCATTTTAATGAGTGATGGCTCTGGGATAAATTGTCATCTCGTGATTCCTCATTACAGAGCTTAATTAGATCCATCATAAAACATATCCATCGATGGCACTGAGCAGGTCTGCAGGACATTCACCGTCCACTGGAACGGTCTTGCCCACCGGTGGAGCCAGAGTGGGCCCTGTGCCCGGGCCCTGAGAGCTAGCTGCTCAGCCCAGGTCCTTTCTGTGAGCCGGGTGCCATTCTCCTGTTTCTTTCCCCCCTCCTTTCTTATCTTTCACAAATATGACTTAGCACCGACTATATACTAAGCACTGTGCTGACCTCTCATGCTTTAACTCATTTTGTCTCCACAAAAAAAGCTGTTATTTCCTCTTTTTGCAAGTGGTAAAATCGAGGCTTGGAACCTGGAGCTGCCTCTAGGTGCAGCACCAGCCAATGGAGTTATCTCTCAGGCAATTTCTGGGGCGGTGGCGACATATGAAGGGCAAAAGGAAAATTGAAGGAAAAAGTGGATATTGTTAAACTCCTGGTGCATACCTAGCACTCTACTGGGCCATAAATACATACAAATTGTCTCCTTTAACCTTCCTATCAACTCCACGAGGTGAGGATTTAATGGTTTAACAGCTGAGGAACCCGAGTCCCAGAAATGTTACTTGCTTAAAGTCATGCACCTGGTGAGGATCAGAGCTGGGACTAGAACTTGGCTTGGGGGGACTGTAAATCCATTCAAATGCAGGTTCAAACCCAAACCCTATCATATATTAGCTTTGTAACTTGAGGCAAATTATACAAACCTTCTGAATATCAGTCTCCACCTCTATCATATTGGGAGTAACAACCAAACCCATCTCAGAGAACTATTGTGAAGATTAGAGAAAATAATGCCTATAAGTTTTAGATAGTATTTGACCCATGTGAAGTGTTCAGTAAATATTATTTTTCAATGAATACTCTCTTGGGAAGAGGCTACCTGTTCCCTGATCTATATAATGGGTATAGTAGCCCCTACCTAGAAACAACTCATAGGGAAGTACTTTATAAAAGGTGAAATACTCTAACTGCACTTATCAATCACCTTCTGTATACCTGTGCATTGGCAAAAAGCCTGGAGTGACCACTTACTTTATGGACTTCTAGAAAGGCTAAGAAATGTTCTCAGGCAAATCTTATCTAAATGTTTTTTAATTATTATTAAAATAATGCATACTCACAAAATGATAGCAGAGGAATCAGAGGATTAGGACTTCGAGGGAAGGTGGGGGACACTGTGGTGACCCAGGAAGACTCAGCAATGGGGACATGAGTGCATGGATGCAACGGCCGGGCTGAGCAGGGCGTGTGCATGCACGTTTGTGGTGTGTCATTGTGTCTGCAGTGTGTGTGCGTGCACACCTTTCTGTGTGTATCGAGGCCAGTTTCCATGAGAGGGTGACTTCCTTCACCTGTGTGCACTTGGAGATTTTTCCCTTTTTTATTACAGTGAATGTAGCCTGAAAGCTGGGGATAGCACAGCTTCTCCCCAAACGCAGATCACATCACTGTTTTCCTTTCAGAGAAAAATGCTGTAAAACAACCTGCAGATGGTGAGTCTTCCTCTTTTCTCTTTTTTCTCTTTCTCCCTTGCTCTTTCTCTGTGTCAGTCTGCCTCTGTCTCTTTCTTTCTGTCTCCATGTCTCTCTGTGTCTGTGCCTCTGTCTCTGAGGCCCTATTTATAGCTTAAAATGCTTCCATATTTTCACACTTAGCGTAGAAAAATGTCCCCGTGATACAAAAAATAACACACATTCAGGTTTCTAATGAGATCAGTGTTTCATGCCAAGATCCACACACAGTAACACTGGACGGTGGTCTTCACCCCACCCCACCCACAAATATTGCCAGGCCTGAGTGTCCCGCCCTCAAGCCTTTTCCGGGTTTTGTTTGCCCAACTCCTGATGACAATCCTCCAATCTGTCCCCTCCCCACTCCCTTTGTGAGCCTCTCTTGCAGTCTCCCAGGTGGGTTCAGGGCTCCTGGGCGGTGGCAGCCAGAGCAGCCGGGACCTCCTCTCTCAGCAGATCTCAGCAATAGCTCTGTCAGACAGTGATTGGAATCGCTGAACATAGTCACGCAATTCATTTCCCCAAACTGTCCCAGTGTAAACACTACCCGGAGGGAAAGGGAAGCTAGGTCGCTTTTCCCTAAAATAAGGAGAAACAGTTATTAAGGGGGGAGAAGGGAGGGAGAAATCAAGATTCATTTCTACCCAATCTGGACATGTGTTAGAGAATATTGTTGAGAACAATTAGAGATGTATGAGTGAGGGGTTTATTTCTCACTTGGCTGTCAGGTCAGAAGACAATCTGTTTATTTTCCTGTTACAATTTTATTCAATAAACTGAAAGGATGGGAACTTGGAAAGAGGGTATGAACAGGATGTGTGCTATCAATTTGTCAAATAAATAATCGTGCTTGGAAACAACAGATTTTATTAATTAGACAGGATGGTGTATTATTACCATTAAAGTGTTATATTGCATTAATTTTTATATTTTACTCGGCTACTAATTACTGTAAAAGATTTCGGGAATGAAGCAAAATAAAATCATGCAGCATTATACATAATGTAAAGATAGCATGAATTAATTTGTCCCCCGATCCTGCCTGCTTGCTTGCTTGCCTGCCTGCCTGCGGTGGGGAGTGGAAGAGGCAGGCAGCCACCTTCCCTGCAGGAGAGCCAGCACCAGCACCCCTGTTCCTACTGGGAAGACCTGGGGTTCAAGACCAGTTAGGCTACCACTGGCTTCGCCCACTCTTACCAGTCACCTCTCCCAAGACTCAGGAGTGTTTAAATGTAAACACTCCTCTGCCTGTCAAGATCTAACAACTCTCCAGAGGAAACGACACACTTTAAATGTCAGAGGTGGTGAAAGGATTTGAGACCCAGTATTACTTCTCACAGAGCAGCTCTGGTGAGGCTCCTTGCTCAAGAGACTGTGCTGAAACAGCCTGGGCTGGGGAGGCTATGCAGATAGGGCTCCGGGAGCAAACCAGCGCTTGAAGGCCACCCAGAGGCCGTCGCAGCCATGCCCCTGCCTGGACACTGCCTCAAAGTGGAGGCAAACCAGCCCATGGCCACTCCATGGAGGAGTCGAGAGTTTTTCACCATGAACTCAGCCAGAGGTCACCCCATGTTACACCCAGGCCTTTGTCACAGGGAAGCCCCCACACTGAGTATTGTTAGAGAGCGGGACTGGGTTTTAATCCATCTCAGACACTAACAGAACTCTGTGGCCCAGGCAGGTCTCTTAACCTCTCTGAACAGCAATTTCTTCTTCAGTTAAAAAAAAAAAAAGTATTTTCTTAGGAAGTAAATTCCCACGACTGGCACACATTCTGGCTAAGGAGACAGTGGGCAGGGCCCTCACCAGGGTGTTCAAGGCCCAGAGGGACTCCCCATGACAGCACAGCCACGTGGGGACCAGGTGCCCCAGGGAACTCTCCATGATCTGCTCCCAGCTCTGCCTTCCAGGTCCTCATTGACCTCCGCTCGGACAGAAGCCTCTGAGTCGCGGGGAGCCCCTACGCCCCACCCCGGAGGCGGGGTGCGTTTCTCTCCCGCGTGGCCGAAGCCCAGCCACGTTTTTCTACAGGCTGGGTCTCCCGAACCCGGACCCAGCGAGGACCACGATTTCTCACGACCCACTGCCACCTACTGTCCGCAGCTGAGAACTGCAGGGCCGAGCGCTGCGGGCCTCTGAAGCAGCGCTGACAAGGGGGCCCCGGCTCTGCCTGGCTTGTAGACAGAGCTCAGGTCTCTCTGTCTGGAGCCTGTGTTTAAGTTTGTTCTGAGTACCGTGTTGTGGTTATGTGGGAGCAACTCAGCGGGCCTACCCAAAGCCGGGGTCCTCAGGCTTGCATTGTTAGGGGAGGTGGCTGGGGCCCTGGCCCTCTGGAGACAGAAGTTCTAGGGCAACCCCCTTCCTCCCCATGTGCCTACAGCTCCCCTTGAGGGTGTAAAAATACTGCCTTGGGGTTTGAAGGGCTGTTTCTGGCCACTCAAACTGGATCAGACATGGGTCTTCCAGAGAATGGTTGTTGTCCCTGTCTCTAGCTTCTGAAGGGTCTTGGAACTCTGACCTCATTCTGATCCAGGCATGCCCTGAGCCTTCTCTATACCTTCCATACCCCTCATGCCATCCTTTCCTAGAGCATGCATCCTGAGCTCCAGGCAAACCTTTCTGGCTGTGTTACCTTACACGAGTCATTGTGCTGTTGCAAACATTTTTTTTAAATATGTAGAAGTAAAAGTTGGCGAAGGCTGACTTTGAAGGCAGCCTGACACCTGGGGATATAGACATATATTTTTCTTGGGCTCACAAAAGATTGCTCATGGCTGTCTGAATGCTATGTTCCTGCCAATTCACGTGCTGAAATCCTGACCCCCAAGGTGAAGGTATTAAAAGGTGGGGCCTCTGGAAGGTGGTAAGGTCATGAGGGCAGAGCCTTCATGAATGGGATAGTGTCCTCATAAAAGAGCCCCAAGAATGCTCCCTGGCCCTTTTCACCATACCAGGTGACAGTGAGAAGAGTGCCATCCCTGAGGATGAGTCTTCTCCAGACACCGTGTCTGCCAGCACTATGACCTTGGACTTCCCAGCCTCCAGAATTAAATGTTTGTCGTTTATAAGCCACCTCGATTTGTGGAATTTTGTCATAGCAGCCTGAATGAACTAAGATACTCATTGAAGCAAGATAAAGCAAACCTGTGTGGAGTCAAGACCTCTGATCTTTTGACTAGCAGAGGTGGGTGGGGGAAGGTAGGGTCATGTGGGAGGGGTGTGAGTGCAGTAGAGGGGAATGAAAGAGAAAATAGCATATTGAGTCCTCCACTGTGTCCCCACCTACTCAATACTGTTTTTCTTATAGAAAATCCTCTTCCTTTGCCTCATAGCGCATGTCACGGTTTATAATAACGCATTTCAGTTCTGTATGAAATTATTCAGTCTGACTCTCTGCAGACGGCAAGCTCCGAGAGGATCAGAACCATCTGTTCTGTCAACCACTGTACTCCAATGTCTAGCACTGTGATTGGCGCATAGGAGACACACAATAAATATTTATTCAGTGAATGAATGAATGACTATAGTAACTCATTTATCCAGAAACAATTAACCATCCCCTTGGTCCTTTTCTGGTTCTTTTGAAATAATCCATCTCTTACCCTTACCACAGAGAGCTCATCTCCTAAGCCTTTCTTCTTTTTTGGATTATCTCTGTCATCCTCATCCTAAATGCAGGCCCCCATAGGGTTTCTTTCTTTCTTTTTTAACAAACGTCTGTGCAAAATAAGCAAAGGAAGATTAATGTCTCTGTTTAATTTCTCTTTGACTTCACCTTTTGATGTTACAAACTGCTTTCCTCTAAATTTAATCCTGTGAAGTATATTGTGTAGAACTGACTATCATTCCCATTTTCCAGATGAGGAGACATACAGTTGAAGATGTGAAGTGACTCACTTATGTCACAGCTGTGAGTGGCAGGGACATAGCTAAATCCCAGTTCTAGTGGCTATAAATCACGTGACTTTTCCCCTTCCAGGCTACTCTGTTAGGCTGCCCTACATGCATGTGGTCCCCCTTCCTGCCCTGGGGCTGATGGTCCATGACAAACCTTGTGAGGATGCTTCTTCAGAAAGCAAGTAAGGAGAAAGATGATACGAGACTCCCGGAAACACTGCTGTCCATGCTGTTGGCATCTCCTCCCCTTCCAGCGGCCATCAGGGCAACTGGAGGACATTTCAACACAACTCCCAAAGGAGGTCTCTAGAATCAGACTGGCTCCCTGACCTCAGACCATTTATTTAAGGTCTCTGGGACACAGGGCCTCATTTGTAAAATAAGGATGACAGTAGTGACTGCCCTGTAGCAGTTCTGTGTGGTTTAAGTAAACCAATACATGGAAAATACTGACAAGTTACAGAGAAAGTGCTAAATGAAAGTTGTCTTTCTCCATTCTTCCTTCCTGCCTCCCTCCCCTCCCTCTTTTCTTCTTCCTCCCTTGCCCCTCTCTCTTCCTTTCCTTCTTTCCTTTCTACTTCCATTATTTTTTGTTCCATTTTCTATTTTTTCTTTCTTGAGGTCTAACTCTTATTCATTCCTGAATTCCTGTCTCTTTCCTGAAGATAACTTATAGTGCCTCAATAAATACTTGTTGAACCAATGCATAAATGAATAAAGAAACACAAAAGAGAGGGAGAGCTGGTGCAGAGGGAAGGATGTGAAGAAGTGAGAGTAAAGCAAAACAAGATAAGTTGTGTTTTAATGCTTGTCTTTATCTTCATGTAAGAGCCATACTACAAGAACCAAGCAACCTAATATGGAGCTTGACCTTCCATTCCCATGTTGTATTACCTTGAGCATGTGAAGCAACCTCTCTGGGCCTCCACACTAGCACCTGTAGGAAACAGCTCTGAGCCAGATCGTTCCTCACGCTTTCTCCGTCTCTGACTCTGTGAGTCTACAGTTCTATCAATGTGAAACATTGATTCTCCCTACCATTTGAATATGGCAGGGAAAAGCCAAATATACAATTCCCAGTGGAACTTATTTTACCTGGGATGCCCATAAGAAGCTTGGCAGTGGGTACAGCTTTGAGCTCAGTTCTATCTGGTGCTCACTTCTCTCTTTAGCCCTGCGTTTTAACATGAGTAAGGTGCTCAAGATCTCTGAGTTTCCCTTTCCTCATCTGTACAGTGGGGCTAAATGAAACAATTATGTAAAATGCTTAGCATGGTGAGTGACACATAAAATGTTATTGCTGTCCATTTTAAAGTGTGTATAGTTGTTGGGAACCGCCCTGACTGGTATCAGAGGCTGAAACCCCCGCCTAGCTAAGGCTAAGGGAACGCCCTTGGAACTGTAAGCCAGCAAGGAGATAAAAGCTTATCTTCCTGGCAGGAATGCTGCTTCTGCTGCTTTATTCATGACTGAACCCCAAAAAGCTTGGTCGGTTAGCCAAAGACGGGTAAGATTCCCCACGGGGGAACGACCTAAGACAGGCACGATCACTTTTGGGAGGCCCCCCAAAAGAAGGACTTGGGGGGGCTGCAGCAAAAGGGGGGTGATGGACCCTCGCTCCTCGGCTTTGACATAGCCTGAGTTCTCAGCGTCTGGAAGAAAATCTCCTTATCTCTCAGTTGCCTTAGTTCCCTTGCTCCACCTAAGCCTGAAACAATGACAGGGTGGTGCAGCTCGGTACTGAGAAGTGCGGATTCCCCAGGGAGATCAGGCCTAAGAAAGAATATGTAAATTACTGTGAAACCTCCTTTGTTTAGAATGCTCTCAGTTGAATGAGAAGGGTCTTAGGAAGAAGTTAGTTTGTTCCTCAGTCTTACAGCTCTTTGACCCCAACTCAATAGACCGGCAGAGTTCTTTGTTTTCTATAGTTCCTTACTTCTCCTAATGAGTACTGTACTTTACCTGAATTATTATGCAGAATGAGCCCAATAAAAGCAGGTATGGACTGTAAATCGGCACTCCTCACTAGAAGGGATGGCCATTTCGTCCCTACTTCTCCACAGAAACTAGTTTGTCTCTGTGCATGTGTTGTTTTTTCTCGCGTGTTTATTGTCGAGCCATCCACAGCGTTCCGTGCTCACTGCTGGCCGGTGACCCACGCGCAACATATAGTATCACACCCTTGACATAACTCACCATAAGGCCAAATGATAATGAGTTTACCATTAGATATTTTGGCTATATTTTCTATCAAGCATTCACTGAAAAACCACTATGTATTAGAACTTGAACCAGGTATAAGGTAGAAAATGGATGAACCATGAGCTCTGACTCCAAGGTTCAAAGAGTTGGATGTGTATGTAGTTTTTCGGGTCTTGATATATTCCCAGTACTTTGCTATATCACCCCCTTAATATTCCTGACAACTCTGCAGGTTTTGTTGGGTCTACAGGAATAAGTTAAACAGAGGAAGCTGCAGAGGTAGAGCCTGGAGGCAGTGCGGGATGATGGGGAGTTCACAGGACACCTGCATCTTCTCCTCTTCAAGCCACAATCAGCAAACATTCATGGAGTTCCCCGTGTGGGAGCAGTATTGAGGCTTCAACCAGCCCTCCTGGGTGAGAAAAAATGAGTGCCTCCCAGTCATGTTTTTGGTCCTCTCTTCTGGGTTCCTGCCCCTTCCCTTCTTTTACTTCTTTCAGAAAAGACTTGGACATAAATGACCTATACCTGAGCGTAAATGAATATTGGTGACCTCTTCCCTCTCCCAGAGGAAGCTTTGCTTTTGCAGCTTGATGTCTTTCTTTTGGACCAAGACACAAAGGCTACTTATTAGATCTGGAGGCCCTAACCCGGCAGCCATGTGCCCCCTACACCTGCTTGACTTTCTCATTCCCACTCCAGGCAGCTTACCTACCATGGCTTGTGTCTGATTCCAGCCCAAACGTCTCTGGATGTCTAGTACACATTTCCCTACTGCCCATCTCCGTGAGTCTACCAATGCCACTCCCCCTGCTGGAATATACTCCATACACTAACACCGCTTTTACCTTAGGGCCTAGTTGAGATGTCACCTCCTGCAAGAAGGCCTCCCTGATGTCAGAGCCAGAAAAATATTTTCTCTTAGAGATGCTACCAGAGCTGTACATCACAAACTTTATTTTGAATGTGATTTTTTTTCATGTGAATCAGCCCAGAGATTTGTGAAAATGTGGACTCGGATACAGTAGGTGTGAGTGGGGTGGTGAGATTTTGCATTGCTAATGTGTACACCCATAATGCTGATGCTCCTGGTCGGTGAATGACATGCAGCGTAGTGAGTGAGTCCCAACCCTGGTGCGTATCAGAACCACGTGATGAGCTTATTAAAACTCAGATCTCAGGGCCACAAAGTATAGAGGGCCCTTTTAAAAACACATATAAAATTATGAACAAGAAATTGCTGGAGTTCTCCCAGGGCCCTGGAATGGGCTGTGCAAGTGAAGAGTCCTGAAGTAAAAGCTTCATTACCTTCAAAGTAAATCCATCTCTGCCTGGATCTACAGGCTGACTGACTCTCAGGAGAGTGGAAATATGTGTGTTTTGTTTTGTTTTGTTTTCAGGATTTTTCCAGGTAAATCTTAGTAGCCAATCCCTGGACCCACCCTCCCCTTTGGGAACCACTGTCCAGAATTTCATGATCTCTTTCTGCCTGTCTGCTTACCTCCCTCTTGCCCTTCCGTTCCAAAAGACCTTGTGTCAGGCATTGGGCTAGACCGCACACATCCAAGGGTCAGTCAGTAAGGGTAGGCTTTCAATTGAAGGGTATACCTTGAGGAGCTCATGGTCTACCGGAAAACTGGTCATAGAATGAGCATCTCATCAATGGTCAGTCTAAATGCTGCAGGAACAAGAGGAGGACACAAAACTCAGCCAGGACAGGAAGACAAGGCCAAGAGGTATCCCAGAGAGTCTGACATTCAGCTGGGTCTTGCTGAATTCCTGGGGCTTTTCCAAGCACAAGGAACAGCCATAAAAAGGGCAGGGGGCTTGAATGAACACAGTCTCTCCAAGAACTAACTAGTCAAATCCACGGGTGGCAGAAAGAAGGGCCCATAGTGGGGCTCAGTAACAAGGTTATAAGGGAAGGGTCTGGAGGAGGGCTGGGATCTCAGGAGTCTGGGATCATTTGGAACAGAATGGTGACACAGAAGATTCTCGAGCAGGAGAATAGCACATCTGTGTTTTGTACATGTATGCATTACTTTCAACCTCCAACTATAATTAATTCCTTTATGACTTATCCCTAGTAGATCCAGAGATCTTTCTTTTTTTTAATCTTTAATTCTTTAATTACTATTTCTTTTAAAGTAACTGTTATATGTCAGGTAGTTGGCTAAGCATTTTAATCTCATTTGTTCCTCCTACCAACTCTGGAAGGCATATAAAATGATGTCAGTTTTACATCAGTTTCACATCTGAAGATCAGAAAGTTTAAGAGACTCGCCAATGGTAACAGAGAAAGAAAATAAGTAAAGAGACTAGCACAGAGCCAGGCCCACAGGGGCAAAAAAACTGTTCAGTGAGAAAAAGACCTTCATTGTTCAGCCAGTTTTGGAAAGCATATTTCAGGGAATCTGAGTGCTGTGGGGCCTTTCCGTTTCCCTGCGAGTCCCAGGGGCCCCTCCTGCTGGACGCCCAAGCACGTGTTCCTTGGCCACCCTTTCCGACAGCCAGGCTCCTCCCTCGCTTTCTCTGCCTCAGTTAGAAAAAGGTGCCGTGGCAAGACAGACCACAGAACTTTGTACAGATACTTGATTTTATCTTATTTGTATGGGGGGGGGCGGGAGGTGGGTTTTAATTAGGTGTTAAACCCATTCTATTAAATTCAACCCAATTTGTTTATGCCAATTAAGACAAACGAGTGAAATTTTAAAAATATTTAGTGAGTGTCTAATTTTGCCACTGGGAGGCCAGGAACAGGGTGAGTGAGAAACTCCAGGATGCCATTTGCTTCTGGAAACACAGGATTTGAACCTGATACATAGGCCCTTGATTTTAGGTCCTCTCAGAGTGTCCATTCCAATCCACAGCACAATGTCCTCCTGATCTCTGGCCATTTCCTCCAGCAAGTTTAGCTTCATTCCCCTGCTCTCATTGTCAAAAGTGATGGCGGTCCTGACATTTCGTACGTGTGACAGTGCTTTTTGTATATCAGAGGATCCTCTCACAACCACGCAACCACGCAAGGAGAAAAGCAGAGTGAGATCACTAGGATTCCTTTCCGACAGAGAAGCTCAGACAGGTTCAGAAATTTGCCTGTGCCACACAGCTAGGAAAGTGGGGTGCTGGGTCCAAAAACCAATGTCTAATTCTTGGTGAATGAGGTACGAGTCTGAGAAGATATTATATAGATGAACCAGATGATAGGTAATCAGCAAACAACTTACAGGAAGGATGCAAGTCTCACTCATAACTCACTCCCCACGTATCAACAGACATTATGCACCAAGCACTGTGGGACCTGCTTGGTGGGACAAAATTATGGATAAATAGACATATTCCTGAATTCTGAGGGTTACAGCCTAATGGACTGATAATATTTTATGATTTTTAATGTTTGCTGTATCCTAAGTTTTGTGTCCTCCATTTTCAGGCAAGCACATTGAGGTACAGAGAGTAACATCAAACTTGCCTGGGTCAGGAGACCTGGAATTCCCATGGTTCCCCAAAGAGGCTGATCCAGGACCCAACCAGCACTGCAGACAAGAACATGGCTCCAGAAGACAGACGGATTCCATCTCAGCTCAGCCAATTCCTTGTGCGAGCTTAGTCAGGCTCTTACCTTGGAACCTCAGTTTCCACACCTGTAAAGCAGGGGTGACACCAACCAGCTCTCAGTTTTGTTCTATGGACCAGTGGATAAATAAATGTCAGGCCTTCAAATAACACCTGAGCCAGAGCACAGGTTGAACTCATGGTCTAGCACTACTATCATTAGTAGTAAAAGGCAGGTGCAACCAGACTGTGTTCACGATATTTTGGCATCATCTCCTGTCCCCCAAGTTTCTGAGAGTACAATGCTCTAAGTCCCTCCCCCCAGCTCTGCATATGGCCAGAAACAGAGACCCCTGTCGACACGGCCCATCTCCATGACCACCGGATGCCAGTGGCCCCTCACTGGAAACGATGACAAGCATGGCTGAGGACAGAGGAGCCGCCAACAGGCTTCTGAGCCCTGCCAAGCCCTCGTGCCCACTCGAGCCCCAGGGGGAGGGGGCGACTGTGGCATAAACACACGTTCACTTCCATTTGGCTTAGCTGACTGTGTGTTTTGTTAAACAAATTTAGGTTTGGAAAAGATTATTTTTGGTACACTGCTGCATAATTAGATGAATTTTCATGAGTTTATTCTTGAAATAAACTTTGAAATTGTCCGTGTTTTACTGTTTTTTAATCATCTGCAGATACTGTTTTTTGAGACTTAGCATGGGGAAAAAAAACCCTGTTACATATCAGTTTAATTTAGATTCAAATAAAATAATTTTTTGAATTTGCAGCAACAACAAGTCTGTGAAAGTGGTGGTAACTGGTGCTGAGTTGTTTGAGGATCAAGATAATTACAGTATAAAGGATAAGGGAGAATATAATATCCTGGCATCCAGTGCCTATTCAGCTAATCCTCAGCCCTTGACAGATGTTCAAACACAGTATTTTTAAAAGCTGACTTAAAAAAATGGGGTGAGTCACTTATTAGATATAAACAACATGATAAGAAATTCAAAGTCTGACATCTATTGCAAACTGTCCATACTGAGAAGCATGAGAGACAATGTAGAAAGTCAAGTGTGCCACTCATGTGGCTTTCATGGGTGCCCAAGGCATGGCTGGGATCACAGGCACACAAAGCCCCCACACTGCCAAGAGCACAGGTTCCACCTGCACTAGCCCCTGAGGAGCAAAGCCCCAAAGGCAGCTTTGATGATGCTGTCAGCCTGCACAGCAGCGGCGGCACCTCTCCGGCGGCTGTTTGAAAGCAAGGATGCCAGCAGCCAGCACAGGGACAGTTTGGCTGGCTTTGCACAATAGCGACATAATATTAGGTGGCCCAAAAAGATGGCTGGGCAGATGGAGGATTAATGAGCAGTGTGTTTGTTGGCTCAAGTATCACTCTTCTCTTTGTCCCCTGCCACTCCTGCATTTACTCATCCCACAGACATTGAATATCTAAGCCTGAATATCTGCTGGGTATCAAGGCCATCTACCACCCTCTGAAATGCAGAGATGAATAAGACCCCATCTTTGCCCTGCCTCCAAAATCTCACAGTATAGCAAAGGAAGAAGTCATCTATGAATTACAACAGTTAATATTATTATTGAGTTTTGACTACATGTCAAGCTTCATTCTAAGTGTTCTTATTAATTCCCACAGCAATTTTATGGAAGTGGTATTATTATTATGCCCATTTTATGGATGGGGAAATTACGGTGCAGAATGATCAAGGATGTGAGGAATGATATCTGAGGGGTAGTGGCAGCAGGGGTGAAAGAGGAATCAGGGAAGACTTCATGGAGAGGGTGGGATTTGAGTTAGGGATGTAAGAACAGATGGGGTTTGCAAATGTGGACATGCTGGAGAAGGGCATTCAGGGCAGGGAGAACCATGCAGGGAGAAAAAAAAAAAAGATTATCTGGTCAACTCAGACACCAAGCTGTATGAAGGATGGTATAGCTTTTTTTGTTTTGGTTCTCTATTTAAATGGAATTCCAGATGAAAACCTCTCAGCCCTCAGCACACCAGAAAGCACAAATCAGATTCTGAATGTTGGTGCTTTCCCCAGAAATAGAACCATGCCTATAGGGTCAATTAATATTTGAGAAAGGAGGCAAGAACATACAAAAGGGCAAAGACAGTCTATTCAACAAATGGTATTGGCAAAATTGGACAGATACATGCAAAAGAGTGAAACCAGAATACCTTCTAACAGCATATATAAGAATAAAGTCAAAATGGATTAAAGATTTAAATGTAAATCTTGAAACCATAAAAATCCTAGAATAAAGCATAGGCAGTAAAATCTGATAATTTCTCTTAGCAATATTTTTTTCTGGTGTATCTCCTCAGGTAAAGGAAACAAAAGAAAAAAATAAGCAAATGGAACTACATCAGACTAAAAAGGTTTGTACAGCAAAGGAAACCACCAACAAAATGAAAAACAACCTATTAAGTGGAAGATATTTACCAGTGATACACCTGGTAAAGGGTCAATATCCAAATTTAATAAAGAGCTCATACTACTCAACACCAAAAAACAAACAACCCAATTTCTAGAAGTGGGGTAAGAATATGCATAGATACATCTCCAAAGAGGACATACAGATGGCCAATAGACATATGGAAAGGTGCTCAACATCACTAATCATCAGAGAAATGCAAATTAAAACCACAATGAAACACCATCTCACACCTGTCAGAATGGCTATCATCAATAAATTCACACACAATAAGTGCCAGAGAGAATGTGGAGAAAAGACAACCCTCAGGCACTGTTGATGGGAATGTGGGTTGGTGCAGCCACTAAGGAAAACAGTATAGAGGGTCCTCAAAAAATGAAACTGCCTTATGATCCAGTAGCTCCACTTCTAGGTATACATCCAAAGGAACACAAAATACTAATTTGAAAAACATAATGCACCCCTATGTTCATTGCAGATTTATTTACAATAGCCAAGATATGGAAGCAACCCAAATGTCCATCAATAGACCAGTGGATAAAAAAGTAATGGTACATATATGCAATGGAATATTACTCAACTGTAAAAAAGGAATGATCTTACCATTTGTAACAGCATGGATGGACCCAGAATGCATTAAGCTAAGTGAAATAAGTCAATCAGAGAAAGACAAATAGCACATGATTCCTTTATGTGTAGAATCTAAAAAGCAAAACAAATAAACAGACAAAACTAAAACAGACTCATAGATACAGAGAACAGACTAATGGTTGCCAAAAGGGAGGCAAGGTTGGAGAACTGGGTGAAATAGGTGAAGGGATTAAGAAGTACAAATCAGTAGTTGCAAAATAGTCACAGGGACATAAAGTACAGCTCAGGGAATGTAGTTAGTAATGTTGTAATAACTATGTGTGGTGCCAGGTGGGCACTAGAAATATTGGGAGGGGAGACACTTTGTAAAGTATATGATAGTCTAACCACTATACTGCACACCTGAAACTAATATAAAATAATATTAAATGCAAACTGCAATTGAAAAATTAATTAAATAAATAAATATTGGCACTTTCTTCCTTTGTGCCAAATCTTTTATCTAGTTTCCTTGAACCTCCTTCTGGAACAGCAATGACTCCAAGGGAGCAAAGCACTTTGGAGAGGATGGCTTCCTTCACGGGGAACCTCTGCCAGATGCTCCTCTCTCTGCCTGAGCCTCCAGCTGGACTGAGCTGGGAAAAGTTGGCCTTGAACATCAGGCAGGACTAGGCCAGGGCTGGGCTTGTGCTGTGGATTATTCAGAATACAAAACCACCTGTTCTACCTGTCTCTTTGTCTTCATCTGAGGCATCCATATGGATTTCATTCTGTTATCTCTAATGTCAATTCAACAATGTCAAGAACTGCCTGATCTGCATATTAATGCCACACAATTGCTGAAAGGGACCTTTCAGAGAACATTCAGTTCTCCCCACCCCCACCCTTCACCCCTTCTGAGAGAGCCCATCCTTCCTTGAGGATCTGCACCCTGCACAAGGGAGAAGGGCTTCTAGGAGACCATGCAAAGAGCCCGAACTGTGCCCCCTGCTGTGGGGTGGCTTGGGTCTGATGTGCTTTAGAACTTGAATCGGCCCAAATTCCACCTGGTTAGCTGTTACCTCCTCAGAGTAAAGTAGCAAGCTGCTGGGTATGACTGCACTCCCTGAGTTTACCAGGGCAAGAATTGCTTGAGTGTTTTCTGGGGACCAGGTGTCAGCACCTTATGAGAGACAGTCTGTTTGAAGCTCTTTTAGATCTTGTCCAAGGGAGCCACCAGGGGTGCGGGGGGTGGGGTGGGCGGGAGGCTGTAGGAACACATAGCAGGAAGAGAGGGAGCAGAGGTCTCCACTGTGATCTCAGCAATGTGTTCTCTTGGCAAGCTCCAGAATGCACAGTTCTTTCATAGATCAGCCCTTTCAAGAACTTCTCAGTCCTGGCGTGAGAGGTGAGAGGATGAGGTGAGCCCAGATGGGGCTGCCGCACAGGGCTGTGCATCCTGCTCCATCAGCTCCCCCTGAGGTGGCCTCCACTCAGGATGTCCTTCACTCTCCTCAGGGTTCCTGCAACAACCACAGGATTCAAGGATCCAGGGCTCTGGTCATTGTCCTTTAACCCTTTGTACATGATTCTTCCTGACTGAGCATCTCAGATTCTCTGAGCTCAGGCTCAGCTGCAAGAGCTACCCACCATTTTCCCCAAAATAACATCAGCCAGTCTTCATGAAGTGTGTTCTCTACGTACCAGGTAGTGCTTAAGGATGTTTCATATATTACCTAATTTCATTCTCACCCAAACCTTAAGCCATGGAACTTTAAGTGCACATGTGTTCTGAGGATAATAAATACCTATTCTCCCTAACACATCACAGAAATTTTGTTAAGAATAAACATGAAATGAGCGACAGCCTGAACAAATGAATAACCAGTGGAAGGAAAGAAGGGAAGAAAACAGGTCACCGAGAACATAATGAAAGAATCACTCAGACATTACTGATTGGGGATGACTTTGAGAAAATTTTCATTGCTCTGAGCTTTTGAAAAAAGGAGATTCTGGTACTAAATGAGTAAAGAAAGTGAGAGAATCTGACAGTACTTGGACGCTGTTGCTGTTGAATAAATCTAATCTAACTTTTTTACCTGCCACAAGGACCAATTCCCCTTCTCTGTGTGCTCTGCTCTGAGGGGTGGGATGAGAGGAGCATATTCTTAGGGGTGGTATGAAAATTCTATCTCCTCCTACATATACAATTGAACCACAGCTTCATATAATTTTTAAAAAATGCTGTCTAGTCTGTGCTTGATCACCTCCCATTAACACAAAGTTCACCACTGCTGGAGGCATTCTGATCCATGGTCATACAGTGCACACAGTTGACTGGTCGGTGCTTGCATTGGGCTAAGACTTCCCGCTTATCATGCTGGATGAGGAAACAGAGCTTTCCTGGGCTGGACTTTGGCTATTCTCTAACTGGTATGGAAATGTATAGATTCACAAATTGTCCGTGTTTAAAGAGACCCAGCAACCTCTTCTTCTGAGCCCCTAGTTTGCATATTAAGAAAATCTATATGCAAAATCCAACCTTCCAATTGGTTGGGAAGAGAAGAATTTCATCATTCATTCTGTCCAGACTTTGGGACTGAATGATTTCTCCTTGGAGTTCATTAAGAAGAAAGTCACATTGGCCTCATGGATACAAGGTGCCTATTTCAGAATGACTTCTCCCAGAGCAGGTGCTAAGGTGCTTGTGTTGGATTGTTGAGGTGACAGCTTATGGTAGGCTCACACTACCCTGCATCTGTGCCTTTGGGAAGTTCCCCAGATACCTACTCTGGGTTTGGCCATGTGATTTTCTTTGTTCATTGTGACACAAGTGGAAACTCAAAAAGTACTTTGCATTGGGACTTCCCCTCTCTTGCAACCCCATGACTGCTCTCAGGTAATCAAACCTGGACTAGCCTGTCAGCGATGAGAGACACGTAACCCTGTTGCCACTATTACTCCAACCAACAGTCAGCTGATTGCCGGGAGCAAAGCCACCTGACTGACTGTGAGCAGCATAAGAACTGTCCAATTGAGACTAGACCACACTAGCAGCCCTCCAAGTCATCGGTTAAGCAAATGATTGTGACTTTTTATCATCAGGGTCTATCTCTCTGCTGAGCCCCAGAGTTTCGTATGAGGCTTGCTCTTCTATCTACCACCACACAACAGTGGGAGCCACCATGGTGGAGCTGCCACGGAAGGAAGAAAAGGATGAAAACCATGCCAGGCTTTGCACTACCAATTCTAATCACTAACACTGACCATGAATTAACTGACACCTAAGAATGCGGTAGATATTCTTCTAACCCTTTACGTGTGTTATCTGATTGAACCCTCACTACAACCAACTTTGGGTATTATTACTAGCTCCATTTTGAAACATTAACTAACTTCCTCAAGTAGGTGAAGAGCAGGGATTCTAACCCAGGCCATCTGGTACTAGAGCCAGTGATGCTCACCATGTGCTTTTTTATGTGGTTTGAGGGTTAGGAGATTTGCTCTGGTGGGCTTCCAAACACCAGGTAGTCAGAAAGCCTGCAAAACTGCACGCAGCTACTGAGGCCAGTGCTTTCTGCCTTGTGACCGGGTTGTTAAGGGCAACTGAGGATTTGCTGCTCTTCTCTGCTCATTATTTTTAAAATCATCTGTATCCTCTACAGATTGCTTCCTGAAGGTTGGAAGGGGGAACATGGTGGCCAGCCTTAGGTCCTAGAGCCCACAGAAGAATAAAGGTCTGTGTCAACACATTTTCACCCCTGTGGTAGACACCGTGCTATGTCACCTCTGCCTGGTGTACCTCACACATTCCTTACCACCACCCTGAAATGTCAGCACGATTATCCCCATTTTACAGATGCCAATTAATAGCAAGTCCCACTCAGTAGAACTCTGGATAAACCATATGTTACTGTAATTGGGTACTTTCCTGGTGCCGCAAAATAATTTGTTCTCTTTAGCTCGGTAAACATTTCTCCTCCAATTTTATTTGCTTCATTCATTTGCTTAGCAAACTCTTTTCCACAAAGGTAAAATCCCATTAATAGAAAACTCCAGGGATATCTAAATTGTTTTACTAAAAGAAATTCTGGTTTAATAAATATGTGATTGAAATTCTCATTCCTGAGCAAGGGGATCTGGGAATGCAAACAGATTAAACGTACTGGACACAGCGTCCCAACTCCAGTTGAGTGAGTGGGCCCTCTGGCATTGTGATTTACTGCACAAATTCTCTAACCCCACGCACAGTGCGTCCTCCTCATTTTCTTGTTGCCCTTCAAATTCTGTTGGTCTTGTTCAGATGTTTTTAATGAGTTTGTCCTGCAGCAGCCAGGGAATGGCTAACAAGTCTTCTGGGCCCTTAAAAACCCATTAGAATGTTATTCCTTACAAAGTGAAAAACTAACTTCATGCCAGATGCAAATAGGGCTTAAGCCATCAGAATAAAGTTTGATTCTGAAGGAAAATTCCATGGAGACAGGAAAGTTTTTCAGCTTGGAAAAATAGTCTTTGATGTCTAGTCCAAGTAGGCAGTCTAATATGATTATTAAGAGACTGAGTGTTGGAGAAGTTGGCTTGGGTTCAAATCCACTCTCTGCTGCTTACTAGCTCAGTGGTCTAGGGCAGGTTGCTTAACCTCTCTGTGCTTTAATTATGTCACCTGAAAAACCAGGGAATGAAGATAATACCTTCCTCACAGAACTGTTGGAAGATTAAGTTAGATATTATAGATGTATGAGTTAGGTTTACATTCATTGCAATAACAAAAAGAAAGTGATTTAAATAAGTAGAGGCTTATTTCTCTTATTTAAAAGAAATAGGAAAAATGTCAATCCAGTATTGGCATGGCAGCTCCATAGTTGTCAGACACCCAGACTTCCTCTGCCCTTCTGCTCTGCCCTCATTGGAAGTGCCTTTCTTGCTCAAGGTTGCCTCATGAACCTCATGGTTCAAAATGGCTGCCAGGCACCAGCTCTCAGGCTATATTCTAGACAGGAGGCAGAAGGGAAGGCAGAGGACAGTGAACATAAAGCCATGTCTCTGAAATGGGTCATTGTCTGTTTAGGAAATTTCCTCATAGTTCCAACCAATAATTTCTCAGATCATTTGGGCTTCCTTAGTGGCAAAGAAAACTGAGAAATGATCTATGATTAGGCATACTGCTATTCAGAATAAAAACTTGGAGTTTTCTTAGTAAAGAAGGGGAGAATTGAATTAGATAGTTTACTAGTATCTTGGCTATAACATTTGAAGTGCTTGAAAGCAGTATCTGTTACTCACTTGGCTGTAAATTTGGTGCCCAAACTAGCGGGCAGCCTGTGTGGTAAATTGGACACAGCCTTTGGAATCCAGCGGACTTGAAATAAACCCTTGCTCCATCCCTTACTGGGAATGACATTTTGAGCAACTTACTGAATTTATCTATGAGCTTCAACATTCTTGGTTGTCAGATGCAGTTTTGAGTATTGACTTTTCGGAATTTCTGAGATAATAAAGTGAGAATGAGTATTTAAAGGATCTGCTGCATAGAAGGTGTTGGATAAATGTGAGCTCCTTCTCTCTACTCCGCCCCACTAAGGTTAGAATGCTTCAGTACAAAACAAGTATCATAGGAATCATCACAGACCAGCAGGGCCCTGGGAAGTGGTCAGAAACCTCCCAGAAAACAAAGCCGCTTTGCCCCCAGGCTGCCTGCTCTCTGCCCACAAGTGCTAAAGTGAGTGAAGCCAACCCTGTAATCAAACAATACTGGATACTTTAATTATAGGGGTTTTTTTTTTTTTGCCATGCTCTGAATCACTGTTTTCATGTGCTTTGCTGTGAATTAATCTCCTAACAGCGGTGTTAATTCCTGGATGTAAAAAAGAGTGTTTCAGCTACCAAGGTATTCCACAGAGAAGGGAATGGAGTTTACATTTAATTAGTTCCCACTCTCTGCCAGGCACTGTGCTGACTGCTTTATAACACTTAACTCATTTTTTGTCTCACAAGGACTCTCTTTTGAAGCTGTTACTACCCCATTTTATAACTGAGGACATGGAAACACAAAGATGTTCAGGAACGTGCCCAAAATTATAGTTGGTACAAACCCCAGAACTTTGAACCCACATTTGACTCTGAAGCTCATGCTCTTGCCACTGTATCCTGCTCTCTTGCTGCTTTCACAGCCCCAAGAACCAACCAGTTTTTAGCACTGGACTGTGGGAGGGTCCAGAAGAAGCAAGAAGACTGGGCTGGAGGTCAGCTCACCGTGTATGAGTCCCGGTGCTCACCTCTCACCTCTGAGACCTCTGCAAGACCTTGTTGCTTCCTTTCCATGAAGTAAGTGGTTGGAGAATTTAACAGGATGACATATCCCTTGCAGTTCTGAGAGGCTACAATTAGAGGGTGAGTTTGTACCTCTTCATTTCTGCATGTTCTGATATTCCATGCACCTACTATGAACTAAACCTCACTGTGGTAAAAAGGAGAAATAAGATGTACTGACCATCTGAGGAAAATTACACTGAACTTGGGAGAAAGAGCAGCAGACTGGGTTTTGCAATATAGATGTACCTGAGGTACTTTCTCACAATGGCATTTATCCAAAAGGGCAATGTCGGCAGTAGTAGGCTTCCTGCCACTGGAGGTCTTCAGCATATGGCTGGGTTGTCATAGGAGAATGGTGCTATTAAATATTGAACAGTTAGACAAAAGGGTGCCTGAGACCAAACCCACACCTAATATGTGGTCATTTGAAAAGAATTAAAGATGCAGACAACGAAACAGGAACTTCCCATCTTCACGTCCCCCCCCCGTCCCCCAATTTCAATCACTAGGAAGAAGTATTGTGGTACTTCTTCAAAATCCCTTTAAAGACATTGTCTTATTAATCATGTATTCTGAAATCTCTCCACACCGTGAACACCCTTACACGGTGGCTCACAAATGATTGCTTCCACCCCTGTCATCGGGGGCATGATGTTTCATAATGACAGGGACAAGGCTCGTCACTGCACATGTATTTTACACTTTCTGTCCTTCTCTGAACATTCCCCCATCTCATCACCACTCTGCGAAAGATAATTTTTTCCTAATTGGCTCAGATTAATTTTGTAAGCCTATTTATGGTATTGTTTTCTTAAAAATCCCTATAGAGCTTTAAGAATATACATGATTAAATCTGTTGTTGTTTTGCCTTTTGATTTCTGGGTTTCATATCTTGCTTCAGAAAATCCTTATCCTCCTGTCTTATTTAGCTCTAGTCACAATAAAGTTGTATTAAAAGAAAACACCCCAAGATGCTGAAAAATATAATCATATGTCTGTGCATTGAGTATTTGCTGACCTGAACTGGGTTTGGCTCTAAGCTGTAGCTTGGGTTCTGTTCTGCTCCAGATGACTCTGGTCCTCCTAGGCTCAGTGGGCTGGGCATGCTGCCTTCACGCCGATGGCAGGCATACAAAGTATCTCATGCCCTTGCTCGAGTCATGTCCACTAACATCCTACTGGAGATCGACTAGCATGGCCAACCTCAATGTTAATGGGGGTGGAGAGGTATACTCAGGTCACACTGTGGGTGGGGAGAGAATGAATATCATACCCTCAGATTTTCCTTAAATGTTCTCAGTTTTTTAAGCTGCTTTACAGTTTTGTTGTTTTGTTCAAATCATTCTTTATTCGTATTTCGTCATGTGCATGTGTGCACGTGTGCACATTAGAGATCTAATGTGAAACGAGGGAGTGATCCTAAGGAGTGGGGTCAGGGGTGGGCAGGGTGCTATGGGGAGGAGAGTGCTCATTATAGGGATGATGGAAGGGCCAGATATCCACTTTTCAAACCTTCTTCATTCCAATTAGAGAGTCAATCACAGAATACGTACCTACGATGTGGGTCTAGGTCTCAGGGAGCTTGTCGAGTGGAAGGATACATTTAAGATTGGTTTTAGGGCTTCAGTTGATGGTGGAGAATTCTACTGAAGCTTTCCCTCCATCAAAATACAAGTAGTTTCACAGAAAGCCCACAGGAGGTCACACTAATAGGTTAGGGGTAATAGACTAGGGGTTCAAAAACTAGTATAACAGTCATAATGAAGTGTCACATAGACTGTGGTACAGCTTTCTTCATTGGGTGTGTCCTAGGAAGGGTGACTCCACCCCGCCTTCCCTGCCCTGCGAGAGCGACCTCAGGAAGGGAGGGCCTTCCGGATGTCTGTGAGTTGGACAGAAAGGCAGTGTGCAGCTCCTCAGACAGGTAAGAATTTGGCTCTCCAGCAAACCTATAGGCTTGGAATATTTGTTGCACACCTATGTACTGGAGAAGCTGAGCAGGGGTGAAGGGTGAAAGTGAGGACCATGAGGGCAAGGCTAGCTTCTCCTCTACCATACAGAACTATTCTGCTTGTCCCCAAACTCATATACTCCCCATTAGCAACACAAAAGCCCCACAGTTGCCCAGACTCGCCATCCTCTGGACAGTTCGGCACAACTTTTTGGATTGCCTTGTACTGAAAGGCCGATCAAATACTCCCTTGTTTTGGGCACTACCCTAAAGTAGATGGCTCTGCTTTTTTTTCCTATCCAAGGCAATAACACACTATAGCTCACTACAACCACTGGCACATCACCAAAGAGAGATGGCACCATCAGAAGTCTAAGAAATCAACAACAACAGCATTTGACTTGGGCTAAGGCTAGGGCTGACTCTGTTCATACAACACAATGGCTGTCTGTGGCAGGAGCCAGCTACATGATAGCAGGATATCCTGGCCCTTACCTCCAGCTTGGAGACCTGGCCTCACAAACTTTCCCTGTGCCATTCTATGTACCCTGTCCCCGTTTTGTGCCTCCACACACAAGTCAGACCCAGCAGGACATCTGCCTGGGATGTTACTATCCATTTCTCTTTTCCATATGGCTTACTCTTGGGAGAAGGCAGGAATAAAGCAGGATTAAGGCATATTGGCATCAGGGATTTTGTGAAGTAGAGTTCATCAGCATCCTAGGCCTAAGGGAGTTCAGGAATTTACTTCCAAAAGTGTGTACTAGGCCTTGTATTGGCTCTGTGCAGTCCAGCACCTCCCAATCAGTCACACTCTTAAATATAGTATCCTGCATCTTCTTTGATTTCCTGAAACCTTTTGGTGCCTGTTGGAGATTGGCATCTTAAGCAACTTCCTCCTGATCGCTCCACTTTTGCTTCAGGTGAGAGCTTGTGGTCTCATCAGAGCCTTTAAAGTCATAGTCTCTACTTTTTCAGTACCCTTCTGAAAGCTCAAAAGGAGCCATGCAATTAAGATTGTGCAGGAGAGGGAAATAAGAGAGGGCTCAGCGCTCAAACACGTGTGTGGAGTTTTCTCCGTACCCCAGACTGGGAGAGCAGCCCCTGAGAACAGAACCATTGGCATATGCAGTACCCTGTAATGAATGTACAGTGCAATTCCAGCACCAATCTGTTCTCTTTATTAAGACAGTAAGTGATCTAAAACTTTTTCGTTAAGCTGAAGATGTACTTAACTGTGACACTTCACAAACATATTAACATTGGCTGAAATAAGAGAAGCAAAGGATTATTTCCAGTTTAGCAACAGGCTGTCTTTGGAATTGTGGGTTTATCAGTAAAGATGCTGCCTTAGTATTATGTCATCTGGATTCTATTTAAATCATCTTTGCCCTGCCCACAATTATTTGCTTTGATGGAACAGTGGTCAGGATTCTTTTTGTTGCAAGTGACAGAAACCTAGCTTCCACCAGCTTGAACAGAAAAAATATCATTTGAATTGGACTAGACTCAGGCTCAGGGGCTTCCATAACATCAGCAGCATTTTTCTGACCCATCCTTGCCCTACCCTCCTTCCCCTGTGCACTTGCTCAGCTTTTCTGTGAGTCGGTCCTATTCTTTCTTCTATGTGCCCAGCAGTGGTGGCATAGTTGTGGCTGACATGGCTGCAGACAGTTCCAGGCTCACAGCACCTCTGTTTAACACCAGAAATAAAAAGAAAGTTTCTCTCCCCTCTCCTCCCCTCCCCTCCCCTCCCCTCCTCTCCTCTCCCTTCTCCCCTTCTCTCTCTCTCCCTCTCTAAGTTTGAATACAACCTCCCAGGGAAAGTTCCTAAAGTGCCTTGCTTGAGATGAGCTCTTGTCCTTCAAACAGACGGCTCAGAGCTATAGACGCACTTTTGTCTGGGATGCTCTTGCAAGTACCATACCTAAGCCCTATGCCCAGGGATCCTGATTCGATTGTGATGCCTGGACATCAGTATTTTTAACAGCTTCCGGCAAGCAATTCTATTGAGTAGCCAAGCTTGAGAACCACTGCTTTAGACTCATCTATTTACTCTGCAGAAAAACACTTTTGAGCACCCACTCTGCACACCAGGCAGCATACGGATGCTGACAGTGCAATGAGCCAGACGGGTGAAAGCATCTCATGAAGCTCACACTCTTTGGGGCAGGGCAGGCAAGAAACCCATTAATAAAATAATAAAAAATAAGTTTTGCTAATGAATAAACAAGTACTATTCAGAAAATAAAAACTTGACCAAAGCCTGGGTAATGGGAAGGAGCCAGCCACAAGCAGCTCAGAGGGAAGAGCGTTTGAGGTAAGGGAACAGCTACTGCAAAGGCTGAGAGGCAAGAACAGGCTTGACCTGTCCCAGAAAGAAAATAGTGTCGAATGAGAAATGTAGGAACAATACCATAGGCAGAAAACAGAAGAATTCCGTATGTGCCAATTGAACACATACGCACCAATGGCAGATTTTTAAAAAATGCACGATTTAGGGCAAGTATCAAATACATTAGAGTAGCTGCCGACAAGGACCAGCAATGGGAGTAGGACCAGGGACTGTGCAGGCACAATAATGCCCCCCTCCAAAGACATCCACATGCCAATCCCCTGAACCTGTTAATATGTTTTGTTACATAACAAGAGGGAATTAAAGATGCAGATAGAATTAACATCCTAATCAGGGGACAGGGAGATTATCCTGGATTATCCAGGTGGCTCAGTGTAATCACAAAGGTCCCTAAAAGTGGAAGAGGCAGGCAGGAGAGTCTGTCGGAGGGAGATGTGGCTATTTACAGAGATGGCTGTGAGAGAAGGACTAGGCCTGAAGTTGCTGGCTTTGAAGTTACAGAGAGGGGGACCACGTGCACAGGAATGTGGGCTCCCTCTAGAAGCTGGAAAAGGCAAGCAAACAGATTTTTCCCTGCACAGATTTTCTGCAGAAAGGAATGCACCCTGCCATCACCTTTATCTTATCCCAGTGACATCCAAGTCAGGCTTTTGATCCTTGGAACTGTTGTTGTAGCCCCTGAGCTTGAGGCAATTTGTTACAACAGCAATGGAGACCCAATCCAGGGACACAGGGACGTGTGGGAACTGATGATCAAAACCAACACGCTAGGAACTGAGTCATGGGCATCACCCCACCCTCCTCATCCAAGGTCCAAAACAACAATGTTAAAATGGAAAGAAGAATAAAGGAAACCTGCTCAAAATATAACACGAAATCCAGCAGATCTGAGACTGAGCACTCATCGTGCCCCAAAGACTGGACCACAACTTTACAGGCATGGACCGCTCTTTCCTACCCGGGAGACGGGGTACGGGGTACTGTGACTGGCCAGTCAGACTCCCTGCTGAGGGAGCTTATTATTCTTCCCTGAAGCCTGTCTGTCCCTCTGCCTCCAGTGAATGTCGTTGTCTGCCACCCCAGCCTCTGTGCCCTGGACCACACTCAGCATCAAGCATGGCGCCTGGGGCACGGCAAATCTTGTGCGTGTGCAGCTGATCTCTGTTGATGCTTAAGGAAGCTCCCGACTGCCCACCCCACCCCAGAGCTTTCACATTAGCGGGGCCATTCATAAAAGAGCCCTGGGACTTCCATGAGCTATTTATTCTAAACAACTTAGAGCAACCCTCGGGGCCCCAGTGGGGTGTTCGCGTGTCTAATTTCTGTGAGCTATTGATAAGAGCCCACTCCAGCCAGCTAGTTGTCAGCCTTGACTCCAAGGGCCTGGAAAATGTGCTATTTGCAATTACTTGAAAAGAAACTAATTAGCTTTAAGGAGGAAACCATAGGTAGAAATGACTGAAATCAGCTGTTCAACTGTGCTTGGCAAAAAATTAAAAGGAGTAGGCGATCACACCTCACTTTCATTTCATTTGAAGAAAGAGTAGAAAGAGGGGCAAGCCTGGCAGAGGGGTTTTCTCCGCAGGAAAAGGCCTCGGATCACAGGCAGTGCCAGCACACCTGTTGTGTGGCTGAGAGGCTACCGCATGACCTTGAATGCTGCTTTTGGACTTCTTTCACTAGCAGCAATGGAAAGTATTTAAAGAGGGTGCAAGGATCAACTTGGGGCTGATCTTCAATGTAAGTGGTAGGTTTCTGCATTGTAAGTAAATAGGTGCTCTCCTTCAGAGTGGCCCTTCTGAGTCACTTCTCAAAACAGACTTAAACACAAGATATTGCAATGCCTCACAACCTAGTATTCTGCCTAATACAAAACAGGCAGAGGTAAAGTGATGGAACAGCACCCTGGCTACAGTCTGGAGGCCACCTTGAAGGTGAGAGGAGCTGATGTCCCTGTGGAAGAGTGTTGCAACTGTCCAGAGGAGAGACAAGGGTGGGAACAATGGCACCACAGAAAAAAAAAGATGCTTCCAGATGTGAATCAGAACAACGACCTGTCCTCTTACACTTTACAGTAATAATAAGAGAATTACGTATGTATTGAGTGCTTACTTACTATGCCCTATGCTTTTCATGGGTTATCATGATTTCCATTTTATTCTTAAGGAAATGGAAATTTAATTACCTGCCCCAGGTCGCACAGGTAGTTGGAGGTAACATGAGTTCTTGGGGCTCAGAAGAAGGTTCTGGGGAAAGGATTTGGGGGTAAGTAATTCACCTGGGAGGTGATCCCAGGAAATAACCAGCAAATATGTGAAACATAAAATAGGGGAAGGAAAAAAAAGGCAAAAGCTGACTTATAATTTATTATGGTGGGCAACCGGATCTAGGCCCCACTGCGGAACTCTGGGAGATGGAGTAGAGCATTTTCAGAGTGATTATTCCAGTGAAGGGGCAAGGACGCTAGGGCATTTAGTGACAGACCCCCTCTCTGTCCTTTGGTGCTGCCTGGGGGAAATTAACTCCACCCTTCCTGCCGGACCCTAGCTAGCCCCAGCAGACCTCAGTGCCAGAGGTGAGAACCAAGGGAAGTGGACAGGGCACCAACAGCATCAGCTGCCCCATGCCGTTTGCCTGGGACAGTCCTAGTTTGTGCCTATTGTCTGAGAATAATTATAAAGTTCCCCATTTCCCTCTCACAAGTCATCTCTTTTGGATGATTTGCATGGCCCCTCCTGTAAGTGAAGGAACAGTTGCAGATCCTGACATATGTGGCCCCAGAACCTATTCTTTTCACCTCCTTCTCATCTTCTGTAACTTCAGTTGTGGCTCCCTCCTCCGGCAGGGTGTGAGAGCCCTGGGTGAGATGTGGCCGTGGTCAGCCACACCTCTGCTCCCCAGAACCCCAGGTAGGTCCTGGACCACTGCACCAGCATCACAGATTTTAATAAACACCCGCGTTCCTGACTCTCGTCCCTAAACAGCTGAATCTGAATCTCTGGAGTTTGGGGCCTGATAATCTGCATTTTTAAAACTTTTTCAGGCTGGTCTTTACAGTAGAGTTTGAAAACTACGAGCCTCAAACAGGGAGACAGTGAACGTTAACATTTCAGGGAAGCAGCAAAGCCCATGGCCTCTGAGCTGCCCTGCCTGGTTCAAATCTTGGTTCTGTCACTTATGACTAAGAGTTTTCCAGCACATTACTGAACTTCTCTGTTCCTCACTGGAGAAACAGGGATAATAATAGCATCTATTTTATCAGGGTTGTTATGAGGATTAGGCAACTTAATCCAAGTAAAGCCCTTAGAACACTGCCGCGCACGTAGCAAACACTCAAAATGCTAGTTTGTGCTATTACTGACTTTCAGCATTATGCCAAGGATCTTACCTAGGCTGTGATATTAATCCTCAGAACAACCACGCAAGGCAGGTATTATTAAGGATTCGGGACAAATAATTTATCTAAAGCTCAAAGGTTAAACAACAAACTAGGGAGAAGTGGGGCGTGGGATTTGATCCCAGATCTGTTCCATCTGCCTCCAAAGTTCCAGCTTTCTCACTGACATCAGACTGTCCTTGGCAGGCTCATTCCCCACCTCCATTGTGGCATCCCGGTTTTCACCCCAGGCGGGGGGTCCACCAGGGACTTCTGGGCATGGAGAGGAGGGAGGATGGCATATTGGCAGCATGTACCTGCTTCATCCAGCCTGCCTTGGCCGGGCTGGAGCTGCTCTCTGGGATCTGGTTAGCAGCTAATGATCAGTGGGCTCCGGCTATAATGATCGGATTAGCTGCGCTTTAATCACTGTCTATTGTTTCAGCAGGGAGAGAATTTCACAGCTCATTGACTGCTCTGACTCCTAATCTACACAGAGGAAACAATGTTGCAGCTCATCAAATGCAATCAGCTGCTAATTGAAAGGAAATGGAATTTTACAATTACAGGCCACCTTTCAGTGCTCAGGATTTCTAAGCACTTCTCCCTACCCTTCTTTGCCAGCTCAGCACTGGCAGGAGCACTTGACAACCTGCTAGAGACTTCCCAGAGAGCTGCATTTGGACCTGGCCCATTTCTTCCCAGCCCCAGAGCAGCAGAAAAGGGAAGCAGCATCCTGGCCAATTCCTAGGCTGTCCTTCAAGGCTCAGTGCAAAAGAAAAAGGCCCAGGCTGGGAGTCCGCAGAACTGCGTATCCTGGCTCACCTTCCCCCTCTGCCTTATGACTGTGTGACTTTGGACATGTCCTCAATCCCTTTTGAGCTCCACTTCCCTTCTCTCTAAAATCCATATTTGATCATTTCCAAGGTTCTTATCAGCTTTGACGATTCCGTTTGCCCTGTTCTTGCCACTATCCCCATCCAGTGGAGAACGTCTAAACTGACACCCTCTTTCTTGTCCAGCTTTTTCTAATGCTTCCAGGGCGCCTGTGTTAGGTCTCCCAGAGGATTTGTCCTGATGAGATTTTAATGGGACAGAAAGCAAATTTGGGAAACATCCTACTTAGCCTTCTGATCAGACATTTCTCTCCCCGTCCTGGATCCATTCACTCCCTTGGACGAATATCAATCACGATTAATTTTAAAGACAGTCACATAGATTTTTCTGGGTTCTGTCTTTTCCCAGTGAAATTCTGTGGAGATGAGGCTTGGATGAGGGCTACCAGCCAGAAAGAGCATTGCTGCTTTTGACCCTGTCTCCGAGCTCCATTTCCAGCCAGCGTTTCCTCTAAGAACAGGACAAACCAGCATCTGCTTTGAGCTCTGGTCTGTGTCATCCCACAGCACTTGTTCTGCTCAGGAATGCGTCCGAGGCCCATGTGACCCGCAGTGCCATTTTCTCTTGGTTCCCATGGCCTGTGTGCTTGTCTGATGCGCTTATCAAACAGACACTGGAATATCAGCACTTTCGTTTAGGCAGATGAGTTATATTGTGTCTCAAAAAAAAAAAAAACCCAACCAAGGCACAGTCAAAAATAATTTTTGTTTGGCCAGCATTCCTTCTCAGTCCCACTCAGTCCCATTTCCCTCTCTGAGTCAGAGCGACGCTATAGCAAAATCTCAGGGTCTTAGTCTCTCCCGTGCCTTTGCGAGATGGGCCGCAAGTCAACAAGGAAAAGAAAGGCAGAAATGGGCTGGCTGCACCTCCCTTTTAACACTGTTGGGGGCTGGGAGGAGGCCTGGTGCAGGTGACTCCTGGTGCTGGTGTCTTCTGGAAGCCTGGATCTGAGGAAGGCTGAGGAGAGGACACAGGCTGGATTCCGAGTTAGGACTCAGGAGGGGCTGGGAGTGGGGCGAGTTTGAAAGACGTCCTGAAGTCCAGGTTGGGAACAGAAACAGGATCACTCAGAAAGATTCCAGTTATTGACCAAAGGGTCAGAGCTCTAGAAGCCAGTTTGGAGAGGAGAGAGAATGATAAGGTAAGAGAAAGTGCCTCACAGCATAAGAGATGTCAGAGGGCAGCGAGAAGAGACCCCCTGTGGTCAAAGGGTCGAATAGTGTGGCCCCATGGGGACCTCAGCCAGCAGGCAGACACCTGCCCATGCTAGCAGAAAAGCCCTGGCTGGTCTGGGGCCCAGAGCTGGCTGCCCCCTGAGAGTAGAGTGGGCAGGAGAGAAGATCTCATTTGGTGGGCAGGATGTGGCATCCAGAGCGCTGCATGTGGAGTCCTCACCCAGCTCTCTGTGATGTTTTGACAGGTAAATGGGACAAGATGAGGGGCAAACAGAAGCAGACCTGCAGCAGAGAGGCAGCCCTGGGACGCATAAGGGTATCCTAACCAAAGCTTTCACTTAAAAAAAAAGAGTGAGGGTCTTATCTTTTACAGAGCTTTTTATCTTTTTCTTGTCTTGATCATAATTCTGTTTAGTGCAAAACTTAGCATGGAAACCTCGGTATTTTGACCACTGAGTTTAGAAAACTCTTTGTCTAATAATTTTAAGAAACATAACTGGTATATATTTATGGGGTTACCAAATTTTAGAGATATAATAGGTAAGGCCCATGTATTAAATTTTTACATGTCTGCTTAAGACTTGATGTGTCTTCATTTATTCAACAAACACTGATTAAGTACTACTACATGCTGGACACACATCAGTGAAAAAAAAAGGACAAAAAAAATGTCCCTGCTGTCTGAAACCTGTATGCTGGATCTAAAAAAGTATTTACTTAAATTAGTTCATCTTCATTTTGTTTCACTTAATAACCCATTTAAAGTTTTTACCTTCTGTTGAAAAATCTATTTAAATATATAATGTAAACTTTTATATGTCAGCCTAAAAATTGTCAGGTTGTTAAAAATGTTAACACAGTTGTTAAAATCGTTTGGAGGTATGTTAACAAAAGAGTCTGAAATCGACTGTGGTCCTCTACCTTCCAAACAGAGCAGATATTTTCTCTGTGAATGTGCATGTGCTCAATTGCCACCTCACGTGATATTGAAGCATCACACTCCATTCCGCAGAGCTCTGAGTTGGTAGAAAGTCCGTTGGCTATAACTTCCTCCAGTGCACTCCTCTTCTTCCCTCCGGGATCACACAGAACCTTGCGACTCAAAGCGTGGCCCTCAGGCCAGCAGCACCAGCACACCCTGGAGGCAGTTCATGAAACATCACCCAGTTTACAGAACGACTGCCTAAAATCTGTGCCCTCCCTCCATCCAATCAGACCCAAGGATGGTGACTTACGAAGAAGGAGCCCGTAGAAAGAACTGTACATGTGTCAGGCCAATAGTACATTCTACATCTGATTTATTTCTTCTTCAACTATTTACTGAGTATGTATTTTATCCCAAACACAATGCCCAGGATAAATACAAAGATGTACATATAAGACACAGTCTCCTGTATTACAAAGTTCACAGTTCACAAGCAGGGAAGTACTTTTTTATACAGGAAAAATGCTAGCATAAATATCTGTATAGGGTGCTGTGGAGATAAAGAAGATATCAATTTGACTTGAAGATGATGAGGGAGGACTTCCAGAGGTGACAATAAATGCATGATGAGTAGAAGAATGAGTAGAAGATTATAGGCAGTGAGTTGGGCATGGTGTGTTTTGGGAGGAAGCTGGCTATGCTCTCTTGGTGTGGCTGGAGGTAAGGTCGTGGGTACTAGGCCAGAATAATTTAGCAGGGTAGGATCAAGTCACTGAGGGTTTTGTAGGCCTTGCTGAGGAATTTGGCTATGCTCTGCAGAACAAGGAGAAAATCCTTTAATGACTTTAGTGGGAATGTTATGGTCAGATTCATGTTTTGGAAAGACGTCTTTAGTGGCAGAAGCAATGAAGAACTTTGGATGGCAACAGAAGGTGGAGACCAACTAGAAAGCTATTGCACTGAATGAGAGAATGAGAGTCTGGGCAAGGAGTTGCAAAATAAATGCCATACGTGCTGCTATTCTCCAACCGAGGTTCATGGCAGACATCATTAATTGATCATGGCACTCTCCCAATGAGTCCAGATGAAATCTCATAATCCCACTCAACTGAGTATACAAGGCAGACATTACCAATGGACCAATAAATGAAGCCTCTTTGTAAATTGGGTCTAGTCCAACTCACTAATAGTGGAGCTGGGGAGGAAGGGAAAGAGGCTGTAAATGTTTATGAACCTCCCAAACCTTCAAGAACTCTTCTCTTTGAGTCATCCCAGAGACTGCTGGCCAGATGTGTGATCATATCCTTCATTGCAAATCACTTACAACTGGCTAGTGCTTTACAGCTTGCAATAATATTTTCCTATTTTAATTCATTCTGTAACCATGTGGGAGCAGCAGGGGAAGTCAGACCCACTCTCCTTTCTTTACCGCCTAAAAAACTGAGGCTTAGTGCACCTGGGCTCCTTTGGCACTTTGTGTTCTTAGGGCACTTTCATCCCTTCAACGAGCAGTGACTGAGAAATGATTCTCCTCTACTGAGCGCCACACACTGAGGACATAGCTAAATATGACTTGGTTTTAGTATTTCTTTTTATCTTTCCATATTGGATTTATTGGAATGTATTTGTTTTATACCTTCTTCCTAATTATCAGTTCCCTGAGGGCAAAGTCTCTGGAAAATATTACTGTTCCTAATCACAGCCTGGATGCTGCACATGAGAACACCCCAAAGAGACCAGGCGTGCGGCCTGGATTGGCCAAGCACTGGCTGCAACATCAGAGCTCAGGGATCCCATTGCGGATCGGCCCAGAGGTCTGTTTCTGATCAGCTCGGCAGCCATCTTTAGTGCCTGCTAGTCATTTAACCTGGCAGAGAGTACAGGCCTCTCCCCCAAATCAGTGTAAAACCACAACCACAACCCACAAGACCTTGACACATGCAAATCCAGCGATTACACAATGGTAAGCATGGGTGTGCTGGGAAGTAGTGTCTTCACCTGGATCCCATCACGCTGGCTGTGAGGGACACAATGAGACAATTGACCGTCCAGCTTCGCCCACCCTGGCAATTTCAGAACCCTGAGGATGACTTTGAACCTGAATGCTTCTTAGGTCTCAAATGATCACATCATTGGGGTTTTGGCAGTCCCCTATGGGACTGGCTGGTGGTGATGCCATAGCCATGCCAGCACTGCCTTCCAAGTGGGCTGTCTGCCTCTTTGACTAGCCCCCACCCCATCCTGATTTATACATAATATTTTATAATAGCAAAAGCGATACTCAAAGAAATTTCTTAGCTTCCACCTCCTACCACCACCCCAGGCATATAATAATGTCCCAGAAATACATGGCCTGTCATGTCTTATTACTTAAATACAGGCCTGAGAAGCTTCACTATGCAACAGCATGCTGTGAGTGTTACCCAGGAATAGCCCCAAGCAAGAGGGAGACAAAACACTATCATCTCACTGTTCTTAAGCAGGATTATTATCTCTGGCATCATTCCAATTAAAGCTGGGAAACTTGGAGCCACCATGCCCCATACACCATTCTGGCACACTGGGGTAGGACCACAGAAAAGGATATAAACCCCGAAGTCCTGCGCTGCACCCCAGGTCTGCCGCTCACTGCCTGAGTGTCCTGAGGAAGCTACCGTTTCTGAGTGGTAGTTTCCTCTTCTCTGGAAGGAGGGGTAATAATCCAACGTACCAGGTGAGTTTTTGACAGGATCAAGGGACACAATAAGTTTAAAAATGTGCAAATACTTAGTAAACTAGGGCTTTTTAAATTTTATTTAATAATTATAATGATAATAATGATAAGTTTACATTCTTGTTGGCCTCAGTGAAACACCTATTTCATATGGAATGATAATGTCAACATTAAGTATATACTACTTTAAACTTTTACAGAGGACTTTGATATCCTCTCTCACATGTTATATTATTCCCCATTTATAAGAGGCTAGTATTTCTCACACAGGTGTATAAATTGCTCAAGTCACAGAGGCAGTGCAGGGATAGAGTAGCTTTGTCTGCTCTCCCCATGTGGGCTGCACAAGTAAGAGTCGGAGCAATGGGGACCATTTGTGTGTGGAAGTGCAGGGGGAGGTAGGGACGAGACTGGCCAGTCTCTAGTCTGAATACCTCGGGCTCCTAGTCTGAATACCTGGGGCTCTCGCTCCCCTATGCTGAGAAAAGTCTAGGCCTTGGTTCATTTGTATGGAGATAGCTGTCCTACTCAAAGCTTCTATCTGAAGTGATTGTGTTTATTGGGCTTATTCAGGCCCCAGTCCCCCATTGCATTACCCGTGCAATGGTAACTGTGTCATCTGAGCTAATTTCACTGCAGTAATCCTGTCCGCCGGTTTCTTGGTGCTCAGAAAAATTGTGTCAAGCAGACCCTTTGTGCTGAGGTAGCTCTACCCCCTGGTCATCCTGTGCTCAGGCAACTGGGTCACCTTGTCCTTCGTCTCTCAGATGTCTCTGGCTATGTTCCTTTTGTTCTCAGGAATCCAAGTGCTCTGGTCCTTCCAAGTCTGGGCCTGGGATTGTTCTGCGCTTAATCCTCCTAGGGTCATTGTGGAGTTCCCCTGGAAACAGAAACTGCAGAAAAGGCAGTCATGCACAGGTAGTTTATCTGAGCAGGAGAAAGGCCTTAGGGAGTGAAACAGCATCAGAGGAAAAGGCAACAGGAGGATGTGCTCAGGAACTGGCTGCTGCTGCCAGTGACTGATGTGTGTCCCTCTGGGGCTTTGGAGGAGCCTCAGAAAATGTGTCTCAGAATTGACAGCTCAAAGTATGAAGGAAAAATGCATTTATCCATCAGCTTCTCCCTTCCATCACCTGAAGGTGGTCCTTGGGTCATTTCCTTGCCTGCACTTCCAGTTGCACATGCACATGGCTGGTAGGCTGCATGGTTGCCTCTGACCTTCATGCCACAGAAGCCCCAGGGCAGGAAGAAAGAGGTATGTGGTGTTCACCTAGGCAGAAAAAGCAGGTAACCCCTGTGAGGATCTGTCATGATCCAAGCAGAACCAGTAGAGGTGGACACGGCTGGGGTAAGATAAGAAGTGGAGAGGATGAGAAGCGGGGCACAGAAGGTGTGCCAGAATACTGTACGTGGTCCTTCTGGAGACCAGCACTTCACAGCAGATGCTCAGCTGCAGCCTCTGTGTGGGCATCTGAACTGACTGGTGTGGCCATCACACCAGTGATGGCACTGTCCCCGTGGGCACTCAGAGAGCACTGTCCCCATGGCAGCACACCCTCAGAGCCATGGCTCAGGAAGAGCTCTCCTGGATTGTTGTAGGCATAGAATGAGCTTTTGATTCCAGGACGACCAGTTCTCTATGTGACCTGAGTCTGATACCAAGAGCGACACAGCCATTAAGGGTTTAATACTTGATTGCAACAATGAGACACAGTGTGGGGAACAGAGAGGCACTCGGCAACTCAACAGTATGCTCCAGGCCTCAGCGAGGGCCACTCCTTCAAATGAAGGGGGGTGTGGAAAATGTCGAGCAGAAAGATTGATAATTATTCGAAACAGGCTTAACCGTTTGGATTTCTCCAACTGCCTTAAATCACTCTGCCATATTTATACTTGACTAGTGTTCTCCATAACAACTTCCAAATCAAAGACTTTTGAAAAATTTCAATCACTGTGTTTTGAAGTGATTGAGAGCTCAGGGCGTGAGCGCTGTAAAAATAAGGCATATTAACATTATTAGCGTGACAAATTTCCTGAAGTAGTTACATTAAGAAATGATCAAGGCCTTAGCCTCTGCAGAGGAGAGAGGGTGGCACGTGGCTCAGGCACTTGGTTTAGGAAGGATCTTAACTCTTTTGATGCTGAGGGGAGATCAGTGGTCCAAACATTGAAAACTCTGAATAGATCGTGTTGTCAGGAAGAGATCTTCTGCCGTATCAGTGGAGTGAAAGACAGGAAAATAAGGAGGGAGGGAATTAGGATGGAAATAAACCATTAAAATAGCTAACTCTTCCAGAACTTATGTTCCACGTGCTATCCTAAGCATTTTACATGTAGTAATAATTTACACTTATTAACCCAAAGATTAATCGGCCCCATAAGGTAAATATTATTGTTATCCCATTTTACAAGGCAGAGAGGCAGTTGAGGTCTTACATTTAGACAGTGAAAAAGCCGTGATGTAAACCAGACTCTCTCCAGAGTGCCTGATTTTGAAAAAATAAGGGAAAATCGTATATATAGCTCCACAATGTACCAGAGATATTTTCTCATTTAACATGGTTAAAAACCTTCTGGAATTTTGCCTTTCATTCAATAGATGGGAAAGTTGGGGCCCAGGTCCTAGTTAGGTAGCTCAGTTGGTTACAGCATCATCCCAATGCACCAAGGTTGTGGGTTCAATCCCCAGTAAGGGCACATGCAAGAATCAACCAGTGAATGCATATATAAGTGTAACAACAAATCTCTCTGTCTCTCTCTCTACCTTTCTCTCTCTCTCAAGTCAATAAATAAAAAAAAAAAAAAGAAAGTTGGGGCTCAGAGAGATTGGCCAAGTCACATGCCTTGTGAGTGACTAATACAGAATTTTAATCCAGATCTATCTTTCTGGCCCCCTAGTTCCCATTGTGGATATTTGTTAAAAGGTAGGTAACACCTGATGTGCAGACAGAATTTAATAATCATAATATTTACATCTTGAAGTTAAAAACTTCTACTCTTTCTATCTACTGGTATCAAACAATCAGCAAAAGAGGCTGTGAAGCCAGAGAAAACCAGGTACAGGGCCAGACCTGAGGCTGGGGTTCCAGGGGAAAGCAGACAGACCTGGGAGTCAGGCAGGGTTGGTTCTGAGCCGCAGGTCTGCTTTTTACTGGCTGCAGGGCTGTGAGCTAGGAGAACTTTTGGGGCTTCATTTGGAAAATGGGAGAACAATGCTTTCCTCACAGGTCGGTGTGTGTATAAGTGAATGAAAATGTGTCTATAGCATGTCTACCACAATGCCTGGTATACAGTAGGTGTTGGGTAAATATCAGATGTCAGACTGCCATGAAAATGGACACCCTGCAAACAATAATTACAATAATTTCAGGCTATTATACAAAGATCATCCTGCCCATAGTTATGTCTCTATGTCCCTGGAGAAAGTTAAAGTCAAACGTCAACTGTTGGCAGATGGAACCTCAGGTTCTTGCCACAGGACTCAGATAAAGCCCCAGTTCAGACCTGAGCCAGAAAAGTAAACTTTCCCCCAGGTTTCATAAAGGAATATGCAGGTCCCTGCCGTCAGTTCTGTCTCCTTCCAGATGCACCCCCTGAGTTACCCTCTTTCGATTGGGGTAGGCAGTGAGAGACAGAGTAGAGAGCTTGCAGTCTCCTCCTTAGTGCTGAGACATCCATGCAGGTGTGCAAAGAGAGATTTCCTATCCCTGATCTCTTTTGCCATTCCAAAATGATTATGGTGAGATTTCCAAATACTGTGGCTTATCCAATTTGAAAAAAAACCTGAATTTAAAAATACTAGATAAAAGAAATACAAGTTCTTTGTTATCCTACCTCTCTCATGCTCAAGGCAGCTATAACCTTAAAGAAGGCTTAAAACATAACAGATCTATTGATATCTATATTTTCTAATTTAAAGTTCATACTAGTTCTATTAAGTTAAGGTTATTATTCTTGTTTTATAGATAGTAAAAACTATTGAAATAATTGAACTTCATCCACACAAAGTGACTTAATTAAGGCAGATGATAATGGCTGCTCAATATTATTTTTTGAATGTTTTAATGATTGATAATCAGATTACTTCCAAACTATGCTTCAGCTTCCATATCTATAAAATGAGAAAACTTGTATTAGATGATCTTTTGCTCTTTTCCAATTCCTGAAGTTTAGAATCCCTACCAACTTTAGGAAAAGAGAGAGAAAAAAGAAAAGAAGAAACATTGTTCAAGCTTCAGTTGTGTGCCGCCTGGTATGCAGGCATTTCACATTCAATCTTCACAGGAAACTGTGAGAAGGGTAGCAGTGTGGCCTCCGAACAGAAGAAGGAATGAACAAGTTGAGGTGACCAAGACCATGAAGCCTGTAGTCAGCAGACCTGCAGCTCCAGTCTTCTCTGTCTGACCACAGAGCCTGCAAACTTTCTCTACTTTAAAGCCAGACAGGCTCTCCAACTGCACCTGTCCTGTAAAGACTGTGTGAGTGGAGATGGCGTCTGCCCTGTTTTTCTATGAGCCACCTGCAGCTATCCTGGGTGTGAGAGACTTGAGGCTTTTCACTGGGCTGAGCGGCCTTATTATATAAAAATAAAATCTGGACCTTTGCCAGAGACAATCGTGTGTTATGAACCCTGGCATCACATGGTCAGGTGCTGCAGAATTAGTAGATTACATTAGCCATCTTTAAGAATATTGCCTGCTGAAGTTGTTCAATGTGGTCATGCTACCTGCAATGTCCTCCAAAAGACTTGGGAATCTCTCTCACAACAACCATGCTCTAGGGCTGTAATTGCATGTTTAAAGTCTGTCTTTGATGGGCTGTAAGCCTCTTGAAGGGAGGGACTATGTTTTCTTACCCATAAGTATTAGCTGTATCAACTCACTAATCATGAGCGAACTGGCTAGCCCACCACACTTAGCTCCAAAGTGCACTGGGTTTTGCTAGTTTCTCTCTTTAGAGTGTGGTGCTCTCTACTGCATGGTTCTACAGTGGACCATGCCAAGCTGTAGATTTATGAAGCTTTTTCTCAAAATTCTCTGGGCTTTTGCCCTCGAGGATTGATATGTTCATCCTTTGGTGCACAGTGTCCTTAAGGCTAAGGCTAGGTTGAATTAGAAGAGAATGACATTGAAGTTAGCAGGGTAGTTAGTTGTAGTTGACATTGACAAAAGATCAAGGTTGTAAAGCATACCTGGGGTGAGCAGGACAGGACTTGAGGACAAATAAAGAAAGGGAGAGCACTATTGTAGCGGGTGGCCAGGACATTTCCCATAAACCACTGAAAAGCTGTTTCAGAACCAAGACTCAGTAGAGATTATATACATAACCTTTACTTAGTATCTGGCCTGTGTAATGAGTCTGGGTGTGTCAAGGTAAAGTGATATCAGTTGGGATTCTCAAACAGTTATAAGAGATGCTATTCTGCCTATCTGCCATACCTCCTGCTAAATATTAATGCAGTTGTCTGTATTCCAGTGATTGTACTGAGCTTCTGTATTGGTAATAGCTGTAAGTGACCACACTTGTGGCAGTTGCTGGACTTTGATCAAGTTGTCCTGTGTATCACTTATGACCAGGATTTGGAGTGGAAAGAGGATGAAGAAGCAGATGGCAATCAATCCTGAGCCCCTGGAGCACTCAGACATCATCCAACCCAACCCCACATACTGCAGGATAAATGAGATGATGAGCATGAAAGAGCTTTGTAAACTACAAGGTGCTACACCGATGTGTGGGCCTTTACAGTGACCATCACACGTGATCTAGACAGAGTGTTGGCCCGACCCATGGCACACAGTCCTATTTGGACAGGAAGTCCATTCCCTGGGCTGAGATTAGGTGAATCCTAAGCATAGAAAAACCAAGACCAGGCTGTTGAACTTCTCACTGAGTCTAGAAATGCATATGATTACTCAACTTTATCTGTTTCTTCTGAGTTTTATGAGAAAGGCTGGCTCTGTAAGGTAAGAAACACACAGGAGGGTTATTCCAATGAAGACAGCCCAAGGGCGTTTGCAACCCTCTCTCCCTCGCCCTCATTTGTCATAGCTTCAGTCCTCTTCTTAGTCAAGCCTGTTCCTTGGCAAGCTTCCTGGGTTGACTTCTGTCAAAAAGTTGGATGATGATTGGAGTATTGGATTCCTATAGCCCTGGACAGAGCCCAGAGCCTGCACTGCTGTTCATGTTTGATCTTCCATTCAAGTTTCTGGAAGAAGTTGGCTGAACTGAGGATCAAAGATTTCTCCACTTGCCTCTTTCTCTCGCCTTTGACAGCCGCAGCACTAGCAGTTTAGCACAGCAGCAAATTAACTCCTCAGTGGATCATCAGCTCAGAATTTCTCCCATCCTTGTTGAAAAGGCAGTTCAGATGGATCCAAGGTTTCAGAGAAGGGAGTTTTTATTTGTTTGAGTGTACCCACAAGTAAAGATACAGTTTATTTATTTTTTTCCAAACCAAGGGGCCTCTCAGGGGAGCCTATTTACTCTTGCCAACAGAGTTGTTTTTTTTTTTTCTGAAAAGAATTCCTTATGGGAGTTTTCCCATAAATGCAAAGAACCTGGATGTTCCCATTGGAACATCCTGGTTTGGGAAATGCTCAGACTGGAGATTTAACAGATATGAGCACTGACTTGGGCTCTCCAGGGAGGAGTCACAGTCCTGCACAAAGAGCACAAACTCAAAGAATCTTATGTTCTGATACCAGTGCTCTACTAATTGTGTCACCTTTCCCCCTTCAGGGCCTCAGTTTCCTAAGCTGGGCCATCATTCAAGAAAAAAAATTAATTCTCAACCACCTGTTATACGTCTGAGGCTGTGCTGGTCTCTGTCCCCCAAAGGCTTGAGGTCTAAACGCTGCTCTTCAGTCTTTAATAGGCTTACACGTCACCTAGGTATTGTGTTAAAATGCAGATTCTGGTTCCGCAGGTCTAGCATGGGGCCCAAGAGTCTACATTTCTAATAAGGTCCTGTGTGGTGCTGACAATGCTGGCCCTTAGAATTCACTTTGAGTAGGAGGGGTGTGGAGGAGCCTGTATGTTAGTACAGACAGAGAATTTCGAACAGATTTTAATATCAGTTTCAACAGAAGTCCAATATGTAACATAGAAGTAGAGTTATTCTAGTTGAGGGAGGGCAGCATGGTGGAGTCCTTGAATATATCCAGGTCAGGCTTCCTTCTTAGCCTCTGCCTCTAGCCTTATCCACTGATGAGAAAACCTGCAAGCCCCTCTGTCGTGCTCCTGAGTCCATGCCAGGCATAGCTTGATGCCCAGGGCAGTGGGTGACGTCTGCATGTGCTTCTCACATTCTGTGGATGAGGATGATGCAGAGAGATGTCATCCGCATTTTAAGAACAGAAGGAACATGGCCCCTATGATGGTTAACTTGGCTGGGCTACAGGACCCAGATATTTGCTCAAACACCAGTGTAAATGTTGCTGTGAAGGTGTTTTTTAAGATGAGGTTAGCATTTATATCAGCAGACTGAGTAAAACAGATTACCTTCCCCTTTAAGTGGGCCTCATCCAATCAGTTGAAGGCCTTAGGAGAAAAAGGCTGAGGTCTCTGAAGAAGAGGAAATTCTGCCTCCAGATTGCCTTGAGACTCAAGCTGCAACATCATCCCTGGGTCTGTAGCCTGCTGGCCTGCCCTGAAAATTTTGGACCTACAAATGTCTATAACTGTGTGAGCCAATTAGTTAAATAAAGTCCGCCCCCCTCCACCTCTTCCCCTGGAGAACCTTAGCTAATATAACCCCTTCAAGCACAAAGGAATTTGTTGAAATAAAATCCTCTCTTCTACCTTATAATACCTGTGAGCATCTGAGTCTCAAATGTGTGGTTTGTGCTTTGTGGTGCACTGTGTGGCCCTTGTGGCTTGAACCTATGGAGGCCCCACCACTGGCCCTCTTGCTACACCTCCTGTGTTATAGAATCTGAAACAAAGCACAGGCCTGAATTCAGGACATCTGAGTTGCTGCTTTGACTCTAATTAACAAACTGTGACCTGAGGCAAGTTACTTCTACCAACTGAGCCTTGGTTTCTTCCTCTATAAAATGATATGCCACTTTATAAAGGGTGTTCTAAAGAATATTAGGATCCTTAGGGGAAAAAAATCCAGTCACCAAATAAGTTTGGAAAATGCTGTGTGCACTATCCCTTTCCTGGCAGTGCACATTCATTTCAAAGGCCGAGAAAAGTCCTACAGCAAAGAATTCTACTTAATATTTTTTCTCAAGCTGATTTGATGCCCAAATGCTAACACCCATTAAATCTAGAAGAGACATATTTTGAGACATGTAATACTAGATGGCTGTTTTGGTCCTTTTCAGCCATCAGATTATTTATTCTTTTCATAGGGTTCAAAAATTCAAAGACAGAAGCCAGGAGAAAAAAATCAGTCAAAATCTCTTCCATAATATTTAAAGGGTATTCTGCTTCTTACATCCTTAAAATAGGAATATTAATAGAATTTACCACATTGGTTGTTATAAGGATTATGTTAAATCATGCATGCAAAGTACTTAGCACAGAGCCTAGCCTGGTACACAGCCAATAATTTTATTTTATTTTATTTTATTTTATTTTACCATGAAACCAAAATGATCGTATTAGAAGAATTTAGTTCTAAGAGGAACTCAGGCATTCAATCCTTCAAACCAAACCCAAACCATTTGATGCTGAGATTATTTCACCCTGGGTGAAGGGCAACTTCCAGGCATTTGAAGGCTCTGATGTCCCTCTGGCAACCCAGGAGCATTCTGGAGCCAAGATCATAATGATTTAAGCATTAATAAATCCAGAGATAGGTCATTCAATTTTCTTTTAAATACAGATCATAAGAGAGGGAGGAATATTTGGGTCAAGCTGTACTGATGGTTTTTACTGAATCTGAAGGCTGTGGAACATTTTTGGGAGTTAACTCACTAGGTCTAGTACCACACACTGTATTTCCTCTACCCCAGAGCTTGGAGGGGGATGTTTAACCCTTGGGCAATATCCTGCTTTCTTTCTGATGCTGAACATACTCAGAAACGTATGTTGATATTTGCAGAGCACTTTTGGCTTCCCCAAGGACTGCCACATCCATTTTCTTTCTTTGGCCTCTCAAATCACACTGACTTCAGAAGGGCAAATAGAACTCACCTACTTAACATATGGGGAAACTGAGGTCCAGAATGTTATATGATTTGCTCTTAGCCAGAGAACCTAGACTACAAATGCTGCCTCTTGACCCCCAGGGCTGGGCTCTGACTGCTGGACCTCACACCTGTACAGGTGACCTGCTGCAGCAGGGACACAGCCCTGGCTTCTGAGCAGTTTGCTGTGGAGGAAGCAGATTGGTATGCAAGCTTGGTGGGCTCTGGCTAATCTTGCTGAGGGAACCCTTCAATCTGAATAACAATCAACAAGATTTTAAAGAAATTTGGGCCAATTTCCTGGAAGTCTATGATTAATGTAATTGCTGGGTTTTCCTCTGTTTTTGTCTCCCACTGTTAATTTCATTTATTTTTCCCTTTCTTCCCCGACACAGACTGCCTTGTCTCTGTGCGTGGTTTTGTCACTGTTGTTATTTGTCCATACATAGTTTATCATTGGCGATGAATTCAATGGGATTGTTGTACTCTGTGTTTGGGGAAGGAGAATCTTTCAATAGAGACAACATGATGCAGCGGGAAGAAAAGGCACTGGGCTAGATTTCAGAGACCCGTTTCCAAAGCTTAGCTCTGCAGATACCTGCTCTGCCTCCCTGACTCCTTGGATGCTCTGACTCTCCCAGCCGCTTCCTCCATTAAAGAGTACCTGGGGTTACATGAGAAACTTTAGGGACCGTGACATGCTGCTGCTAATAAAAAAAGTTCAAAAACAGATTTTGCTCAAATATAATATGATATTCCTCTTTTCAGGAAGAGGGTTTAGTTCTCTGGAGGACACTTCAAAGGGACAAAAGGCAGGGACAATAGTCTCAGAATCCAATGGACAAAGGAATTATGGCACTTGGATTAAGACAGAGGTTAGCGAATGCAGAAGGGTACAGGGAAGGGTTACCCCTGGCCATGGCTGTCCATGTTAGAAGAGTCAGAGGTGGTCAGAGAGGCCTGGAGAGAGATGGGGACAATTGAATTTATTAACCAGGTGAGGGAAGGGTGAAGCCAATTTTTCTGCCACCTGTTTCTGTTACCTTGGATGCACCCAGCTGGGAAGCACAACCAGTCCCTGACTCCCAGACACAGGAAGCACTGATGAATGAGTAGTCTGGCAAACAGCAACAGAAATGTTAAACTCAGTGGGGAATTAGAGTGGCGTTGCTACTGAGACCAAGGCACCAAGGAGATAGGAGTGTGAACTTGGTTGTTTGGCAATCAGTCACCCAAGTGATCCCTGGTTTCCTCCCCAAAACCTGCCACCTCTAAGCCCTACTTCACACCATGGGGTTCCTAGGGAAATGTGCCATGAGGCCAGCTAAGGTCTTCTTTTTTCAATCTGATCTCTTTCAGAGGATTAGAGAGGTGCTGTCCTTGACTGTCTTTGGAATCTAGAGATGTTCTTTCTCACCAGCCACCTGCCAGAAAGTGGGAGAGGTATGAAGTACTTGGTAGCTAACTCAGCAGGCAATAATAATTAAGGCCTTTAATGTGTAGCCCTTAATACATGACAGGTATAGACCTGTCTTATGTCATTGTTTCCACCCTCACTCTTGTAATAAATGTTTATTTTATAACAAGGAGAAGTTACATAATTTACAAGGCCCAGCCCAGTGCAAAATGAAAATATAGGTCCTTTATTTAAAATATCTTTAAGCATTTCAAGATGGGGAGGGCGAAGCATTAAACCAAGAGCAAGACCCTTCTGAACATGGGGCCTGGGACAATGGAATAGGTCTCATGCTCATGAAACCAGCTCTGTTTATAATTAAAACTGAGACATAGAGATGCTAAGTAATTTCCTCAAGATGATAAAGCTAATAGGCTAAAGGTCTATTTGACTTTGAAACCTGAACTCCTGACCACTCTGCTAAACTGTCTCAAGCTAGACAGATGGTGAATGGTAGACCCTCCAGGCTCACCAACACTCCCTTGCTACAGGCAGTTCCAAGGGGATCCCACTCAGGGTCCTCCATCTGGTCACACTGTGAGCATGCTCAGGAGATTCAGTGTAAAGCCAGGGATCCAGCCAGTGGTGCTCACACCCCAGGTCTGCCCCTTAGTCTCTAGAGGTAGCACCTTCTACTAGACTACTTTGCCTCACCTGGAAGCAATGATAGCTGCAAAATGAACAAGCCTATTCACCTGGAAATAGCTTGCTCACAGATGAATCACAGCTCTCCCCAACCTGACACTGAGTCCAGTGTAAGAAAAACTTCCATACCCACATTCCAAGCTATGCTCCTGGTGGGCTCTTTGGTCCCAATTACTCTGTCTTTGCCCAGAGGGGCAGTGACAGAGATTATACAGGAGCCTTCTATTCATTTCTTTGGAACTTCTTCCAAAAGGCCTAGCAGGATGTGTAGCAGGTGAGAATCACCCAGAGCATCTGCTGCTTCTAATATTGTGAAGCGGGAGAACACAAAACAAAACAAATGAAACAAAACAAAACAAAACAAAAAACAGGTGTTGGCATTAAAATGACCCAAGTGTGAAACCTGGTTGTCTCATTAGCTTTGTGATCTCAGACTGATTGCTTAACCTTTCGTAGTCCAAGTTTCATCATCTATAAAACGGGACTAATAGGATTGCTTAATGGAAAGACCTATGGCATGCAGTTAAATTATTGTCCCTTTCTCTTCATTTCCTCAGAATATTTTAATTGTAAATTCAGCCATTTCAACATTTGAGGGAATGGGGGATCTTTTGCAAGCAGTTTGCCATCTTTTCACCATTCCTTCTAAAGGGCCATAGATCCATCCTGGAAGATGAAGAGCCCCATGCCCACTGCCTGCAGTTTGCAAAGCATCTGTATGGGCTTTGCAAACTGCAAATGTCAGAATGGTCTCATAAAGGAGCCTGGAGGTGGGAGCTACCCTCTGCCTTTCATGGAGAAAAAGCTCTGAGAGGTCTGTTTACTCCACCAAATCATTAAATTCAGCAGCAGACCCAACGTTCAACCCCACACAAGAGAAACACCCACTTAACGGTTCAAAAAAATCAGAAAAGAGTCTTTCAGGATACTGGGGTGGTGGCAGGGTGGGGAGGGGAAGTGGGAAGGGATGTTGCAAAGCCAACTAGTTCACGTTATGCAGCCCCGACCTTCATGAAGAACCCATCTCAGTGAGGGCTGGAAGGTCTAGGAGTGCCTGTAGGGACAGGCAGAGCCTGGAGTTTCCTGCCACAAGAAGTCAATGTGAGCCTCAGACACTCCTCCTGGCTCCTCCCTCCTTCCCCCCAAAAGAGCCTTCCTGCCAGCTACTCCCTGGGGGGGTGCTGCTCCCCCTCCCACCTGGGCTCCATCCAGAGCCTGGAGTGCTGGTGGCCAGCTCCTCTAGCTCGCCTCCATTGGCCTGAGTGCGTCCTAGCCCACTCTGGATATTAGAGCATTCTCGCGTTTGAAAGGCTCCTTTATTTTTAGTGCTAAATCAACAAAGCTGTTACTGTCATTTTCCATCAGACCGTCATCTTCCACGGATTCAAAATTACACTCAGCTGCAAACTATTGACACTCCTCTTAACAAAAAAATGGTTTTAATAAATCTTTACATTAGCCTATGAGATAAAAAAAATCTTTACCATGAAATATACAAGTGTATAAGTGTTTTATGAAAGTTTTATTAACTTTACAAAAGAAAAATTGGCAGTGGACCATGAACATCCTGTACTCCTAACACGTGGTTATAAATTACATGTTCTTTCCAATAACATCTGAAAAAGAGACTGTAATTTAAATTTCAAAACCACTTGGCATACCTACTATATAGTGCTGACATGAAGTAAAAGGAAGAACTAGAGAGGCCCAGACAAAGAAGGGAAATATAAAGACGTCCTTAGCTAAAAAGCTGCTGATGGGTACAATCCCCCTCCAGCTGGACAGGGATCAAGTACTTGCTTGTCATATCATTCAATGCACTGTTCAATCTGGGATTCTTCCTTTCAACAAAAAGAGAACTTAAGTGCTAGTAATCATCACTTGCAGAACTTTATCTCCCTGATACCTTCTTTATGTCAGGATTTCTCAATGACCACTGCTGCTGGCAGAGGGATCAAGGTTGTTATTAAACACAAATGCAATCCCCAGCCCCATGCAGGAAGAGTGAGCAGTGAGTGATGCTCCCTCCCTGGCATGGAAGCCTACCACCACCTTAATGATTTTTCATTTTCTTTCCTCACTTCTTAGACTTTTAAATAAAGTTCCTATAGGGTCTGTCCAACATGGGAATTGGAATCCAGCTTTTCTTTGCGAGTGTGTGCTCAAGTGTCAGGAATCTTTGGGGACATTAAGGCCCCCCCAGTCAGATGGTAGGATGCTTGGCATTTGGAGAAGGGCTCTGGAAATGAGCCAATAGCAGGCGATCTGGCTGTAGCCTGCAAAGTTCACTGCTTTGGGGGAAGTCCATAGCCACCAGGAGGATCTCAGCAGCACTCGGCCTGCCTTCCCGGTAGTAACGGAGCAGAAAGGCCTAATTTGAAGTCATACAAACTTGGAAGTCATACAAACTTGGATTCAAACAAGCCATACAAACTTGGAGTCCAGTGTTGCTACTTTCTAGCTGTATGACACAAAGCAAGTGACTTACCCTCTCTCTCTTAGTCATATTGACAATGTCTGAGTGTCTGAGGCAACTTCCTTTGGTCTGCAAGTTCATTATTTACATACCCAGAGATGTGGCCTAGAAGTAATGCCTTCCAGGTCCAAGAACTTAACATCTGTTGAAAATGGTTCATGAAAAGCAGAAGTGGGTAGGGGCACTCTATGGTAGTCTCCACAGGAATGATTAATCTCAGGACCTGAAAGTTTGCAGCTTCATTCAAGGTCATGAATCTTCTGGTTTGCCACTGACAAAATGTCAGCCTCTATGATGTGTTCCATGTCTGGGGCCTCCGACAGCCCAGCACTGGGAGCTAAAAGAAATGCTGGGAAGGCTGCTTAGAGAAGCAATGATGGCCCAGGGAGTTCCAGCAGGGTTTCTGAGAACCAGGGCCCGGATCTTAAAGAGAGTCCCCTAAAACATTTCTTTCCATGGCAAAAAGAATTTGAATTCATTTCCCCATCAGAGGAAATGTTCTTATGGTTGTTTCAGAATACCAGTTGGGAGGTCCTGCAAACACACCTGCCTCTTTGCCTTTCACCTTCATTTAAGTGGTTATTTTTGAACTCATTTTCTTGGTTGAGGAAGAAAGCCTCATGCTGGAATGACTTCAGAAAGTAGACTATGTGGAGATTCAGCAGGTCCCATTTCCCTTCATAAAAGGAAAATATGTGTCCTTGATGGAAAAACACAACTTTGGACCAAATAAATTATTTTCTTCCAGTTCAAAATAAGTGACGGTCTTTACAAAGTAGAACTTGCCCTCCTTCCAAATGTGTTGAAAGAGAATGACATGTGTTGTGGACGCAGAATTATAAGGACATCATGTTAATCTGTTGAGGTTGCATCACCCCCCAGTGAGAAGGCACGATGGGGGGGCCTCACAGCACAGTGCCTGGGAACAGCTGTGACTGTGTGGAGGTCACACTTGGGGACCAGCAGGAGCTGGCAGTGGCCAGCCAGGGCCACTCAAACTTCATTATGTGGAAAAAAATGTACCCAGTGGCAAGATGCAGAACATCTGAGAATCGGTGAGAAAAGTTCATTTGGAGTGACAGGCACTTGATTAGTTCAAAGCCTGGTGTGTTGCTACTGCCTCTCAGATTTAGTCTTCAGAATATTAATGAACAGTTCAAGGAAAAGAAGAAGCACAGGAGACATACCTGGCGATACTGTGTGTCCTTCTCAATGACAATAGTAGCCACAACAGCAACAAGGACAACGGTCACAGTGATGTCAAAAAGGCTCATGTTACTAAAGTCTTGCCATGCACCAGGCCTGACGTTTATGTGCATTATCTAACTTATTCCTCACAACAGTTGTCTGAAGTACTTATCATGTGTTCTAACCTCCAGTTTGCAGATGCAAACCCCTTAGCACAGAGAGGTAAAACAAGTTGTCCCAAGGCACACAGCCTGAGGTTTATACTACGTAGGAAGCTTCACTTCCACAGTCTGGTAAAACTTGAATGCCATCCATGTGTGCCCACATCCAGATCTTTGCTGAAAGTGTTCTTGGGCTGCAACTGCCTTCTCCCGTCCATCTCCAACCTTACCTAGGCATGGCTGGACTGTCACTGGCAGGCAGGAAGGGGTGGGGCACTAGTTTGGGGCTGACCTGAGAGTTGGGCTTATGGGGTGCATCTGACCCTAGGGAAAGAGCTGACTGACATCAGGGGCTCCTGATGTTGGGTAAAGCCTGGCACATGGGGATGTAGCCCTCTTCAAGCTATAGTGGGATGGTGACCTAACAGGTCGGTGGGACATGGAGATAGCGAAACCTGGATGGTAGTCACAATCTAGGAGGCCTGTCTGTGGACAAAAAGCAGGCCCTGCCACCAGCCAGCCACCTGGGCAGCAGGTCAAGGGGAGAGGTCAGGAGTTAAGGAAAGTCATGGAACTTGGTCTGCAATATAGCACCCATTTTCTGGATGGAGGCTGGTGGCAGGGAAGATAATTGTCAGGGACTTGTGGCAAAGCGCCAAGTCTGATTTCCAGGGTTACACCCAGTTTGCATGGTGTAGGATGTTATGCTCTGAGCATGTGACCCCCATGGGGACACGAAGTTAGCAATGGAAGAGCTGTAAGAATGATTTGTTCCTAAGTTATGAAAGTTGAAGCTGGAACCCAACAAAGCCCTGAGCTCATTCACTGACCCCCTCTTTCTGTTCCTCCCTTTTTCTCTTTTTGCATCCATCCATTGATGTGTCCTTTCCATGAAGCCTCCTCTGAGCAAGCATTCTGTGATGGACACTGGTATAAAGGTAAATGGGACACATGAGAGCTCCAGGTCCACCAGGAGACAGTTCTACAACCAACCATGTGCACCAGGAAAAGAAAAGATCATGGCTGTGGTTTAGACCCAGGGTTACGGAGGCCCAGGGTCTCAACTTGACTGTGCATGGAGCCACCCAGGACAACTTTGTGGGGGAGATGACAGATAGACACAGGGCAAGGAGGGAGGAAGGTGAGGTAGAGGGAAAAGCTTGGGCAAAGGTACAGAAGACAGAAAGCACAGAGCCCATTTTCAAGGCTGTTCTGAAACCTAATGCAAACAGGCGAGATAAAGATGGAAGGAACTATTCTCCTCATTTTCAGGGGAAGAAACAGGCTCAAGTGCAGCAAGCCACTGCTGAGCCAGTGCTGGGATCCAGGTATCTCCTCTCAATGCCCAGCATTCCCACATCAGGGAACAGGGTGATGTTGCAGAAGATTTTTTGGTTGCAGTGAGAGCTGATGAGACATCAACCCTTAGCTACCTCCTCACTTGACTGAAGTATATTAGGAAATGGCTTATTTCTCTGAGTCTCAAATTCATTATTATATGGGAGAAGGCTATTTTCTATCACCTACCACATGGTCTGGTATGAAACATAAATGGAGAATGAAATCAGATAATGCTTCAGTAAGCAGAAACTCAGAAGCTTGTTAGTGGAGCTCTGCCATTCTGTCTTGTTTTGCTCATTTTGAGGGGGGAAGGTTAGAGTGATGGGGTGTTCCTGAGAGATGGGAACAGGGGGCAGAGACAGGGGACGCCTCTCGGAGGTGGAGTCAGTAACCCAGCCATGAAGCAACCAGCATGGCACTGCTTAGGATCAGGTTGTGCAGTACAGGAGGAGCACTCAGGGAAGATAACACTTTCTAAACACCTACTGTGCACCAGAAATTGCACAACAAGTTCATTGATACCATTTCATCTAACCATTTCCACAACCCAATGTCCCAATGTACACATGGGTTCTGGAAAATGCAGACTCAGTAGTTGGACAAGGAATGGAGACTGATGTTTATTCAGTAGCAGCTAGTTTGCACCTACTGTTTTCCACACGATATGTTACATATTTTTAAATATATATGAGAGTGTACAGAATATATGCACTCAAACTTAATTCTGTGAGAGGGCTCCTGTTCCCATTTTGTAGATGAGGAAGTGAAGGCTGGAAGGAATTAATGATTTGCTCAAGATCATGCAGCTGATCAGAAGCAGACTCAGGATTTGAACTCAGCTCTTTCTGGCTCCAAAGTCAATGCATCTTCCATCTCACTGAGTGGCAGGTAGGAGGAAGAATGGCCTGGAAAAATATTGTTCTTCTTCCCACACCCACTTTTTCATTTTCAACACTCTTCTCTGCCCTCACCTCGTCCTCTCAGTCCCCAGGTCTTCCCCTGCTCCCGTCTCTAGCCTGTGTCAGCAAACAGATCCATAGCCCAGGTTAGGACAGGAAACATTATCTAAAACAATGAAGCCCATGTAGTTGCACACACACACGTGTGTGCTCAGAGCCCTGGACCCCTGTTATCAGTGCAGAACTCAGCTCGCCTTTCTTCCTGTGACTGGTCTCCATGTGCGGGAGGGGGCAGGGAGGAGGTGGGAACTGTGCCTTCCCTATTAACATGAGCAAGAGTGTAACCATTTTAAAATGCAAAGATCAACTGTTAAACTCTATTACTTTCCAACAGAGGTTTTCAATGTTCTGTTTTCAGCACTTAAAAATGAAAATCTCATTCTTAAAAATGAAAATCTACTCAGAAGTCAACGTAGAAAGCACACCAAAGAGGCACTGGTGTTTGTTGACTTGGGGGTAGATGGTGTGTTCTACAGGCCTGACCACTGAATTCCCCACCCTGAACCACTTCCCAGGACCTCAGGGTGTCTTTGAATCTGGTTTGAAACTGTGGATTTGTTCCATGACTCTGCATCCAGACTGTCTAATACATAGGTTATTAGTGCACAAGCAGGGCATATAAGCCTTAATACTGTTAGGATACCTACATCCCTGGGGTGCAAGGGTAACCCTGTGTACTTTGGACACTGGTTGTGACTCTTTGAAGGACAAAGGAAAGAAAATTGGAGTCACACTTACCGAGCACCAACTATTTTGTGTACGTGAAAACATTTGTCCCAATTATTTTGTACAAAGGTCCTATGAGGTAGGACTTTATTCCCAGCCCCATTTCTCAAATGACTTAAACTTCAAAGGTTTAGGTAACATGGCCCAGCATCATGTAAGCAAGCAGTGGTCATCATGGAAACTCAAGACCATACCTCTTACAAGGGACATGCTCAGTGCCAGTCATGCGCTAAGTGCTATTTTTATCTCACATGAGAATGTAACAGGCACCCAGGACCTGCTAGGGACCCACTTCACAATGCCAGAGACACAAAGGTGAAGAGATATGGACAACTCTGGTGTCACACAGAGAGCACTGAGATGGGAGTCAGGAGAGCGTGAGTCTAGTCCCAACTCCAACCCTGGTGTGCCAGACAAGGGACCTCCCGCCCCTGCTCAAGTTGCTGGGCTCAGGACTGGGTCAGTGGGACACTGCTTTAGAGACCTGAAGCTTCTGAGTAGATGAGGAGATTCTGTAGGGTTGATTCTGGATAAGACCATTTGATAAATCAGTCCTTAATGATTTAGCATCATTCTACTTCAAAAGGTACATAGTTTGCCACAGATATGCCCCATTAACACATATCTCCTGTCAGGAACAGAAGCCAGCAGCAGGGAATGAGACAGGGATTCAGCACCAAAAGCACTGGGAAGGGTTTCTGGCCTCAGTGATTGCTTGTGGTGTGACCTTGGGTAAATGACTCAACCTATCCTCTTTGACCCTAAGTTTCCTCACTGTAAAAACCTCATCTTATGAGGCTGCTGTGAGAATTAAAATGTGCAAATGTGTACAAAGTGTCAAATGCATGTATACAAATAATATATATAAGCTCCCTTCCTCCTCTCCACTCTCTAGACAGACAAAAAATAAACCAGTACAATTAAATGGTGTCCTAAAAATAAAACTCCTATTCATCCTTCAAAACCCAGAACAGTATATACCTTTTCTAGCAAATCTTCCTTGATCTTCCAGAACAGAGCTAGCACCACCTTCAAGTTACGCGGAGACTTTGTACATGCTCCTTACTGTAACTTGACTAACACGCTGTAATTTCCCGTTTTTATGTTCATCTTCCACAGTAGACTATGAACTCCCTAGTGGGAGCCTGGCACACACGAGTCAGCTATCCACATTTGAGGAACTGCATTTATAGACAGTAGCCCCTCCATACCCTCTACCATCAGCCCAGCTGGCATCCCACAGAGCACTGGGAAAGCTGGAGGGCCCTCCACCCAAAACCTGACAATCCGTTTACTCTACTCTCCAGAAAAGCCCTGTGCCATTAGTTCTTTTTTATGAAAAATAATTCTGCAGGGCCTTCAGGAAAAACTTAGAGGTTGTGTGTGCATGTGTGTGCCTGTGGGTGTGCACCCATGTGTACCTGTGTGTCCATGTGTGCCTGTGTACACACACACATGTGAATGAATGGAAAAAAAACTGTGGCACCATTGTTTTTGGCACTGAAGTCCTTGGGATTATAAGAAGGAGGATCTTGCTCCTCTCGATGACAGTGCCCAATCTGATAAAAGCATAATAAAATGCCAAGTTTTGCTACAGCCAGCATTTTTGTTATTCCAGCCCTGCTGGAGACAAGAGCTGTGCCATATCAGGAATAATCAGTCGAGGACACTGGAAAGGGCAGGAACTGTGCAATCACACAGTCTCCATTTGAGCTCCATTCCAGGCCCCGGGGCAAATGTACTCAACTGCTGGGTGGGAGGGTGAGGAGCATGGGACAGGCCTGTGGCAGGAAGGCAAGGACCAGGGAGGCTGCATGCTGCAAGTGGCGCTCCTGCCTGTTCCCAGGCTGGTTCTCAGGTTGCCTCACAACAGTGACCTGGATGTGTGCGGAAGGCCCCCCAGTACACAGGCCACACAGCTGGAACTGAGTTGGGGTTGTGGGACCCCAAAGCCCTTGTGGGATATGTCTCTCCTTCACTTCCCTCTCAGGGAAGCCTGAAATTTCTCACGTTGATTTTTACCTTTAGCTTTATGATGAGTTTGCACAGTCCCCCACAGCCAGTGCTCCGGGCGTCCCCTCTGGGCTGGTCCCACAGGGTAATCCTTCCGACCAGAGACAAGCCCAGGCACTGTTTTGTCACAAGAAACAGTGACAAACTTGCTCACCACAGAGCAATGGCCTATCAATCTCTGCTTTTTCCTAGTCCTGCTATGTAGGGGATCAAAGAGGCAAAGTGAGCCACGGCAACTGCTGTGTTGAGTGAAAAATACAGCCTCAGAGATGGCAGCTCCGGGCTGACAGGGAACCACGCTTCCCAGAGACTCCATTCCAACTGCCTCTGTGGAGCCAGTGAAACAGGTGTCAGTTCCCACCTGGTGCTCAGGGACAGCCAGACCATGGGGGTGATGGTGCTGGGCATGCTGCTCACTTCCACCTTCAGGACCAAGCCACCCAGTCTGCCCAGTCGAGGTGGATGTCCCTACTGGGCTCACAGCTAGGTCACTCTCTGAGGTTACACTTGGCTGCAGGCTCTTGCCTCATCCACATCACATCTCCTGGAGGCAGTAAGCCTCAGCCCCTTGTCCAATTTGGGGCAGCTTTGAAGGGCCCCCTCCCCAGCTCTGGAGCTCCACATGGCCTCAGATGTTGGCGGGGGTGGGGCTGTCCCCCATCCACTCCTCTCTCTTCCTCAGTGAGCACTTGCATATGGATCTGACCACCACAAGTGGGCTTCCCAGGAACAGACCAGGGACCTGGGAGCTCGAACAACCTAGTTCTGCATCCTCTTTTGTTACCATCACACTGTGCGACTTAGGCAAGCCCCAGAAATGAGCAGATTCAATTTTAAAGTTCCTTTTAACTAGGGGTTGTACGGAAACACAGGCTCAGAGTAACTAAGATCCAGGCTCCCTGGAGTGAGGAGATCACATATCCTTGTTTGTGCCGTTTTCAGGTAATCTGTTGTTTGGGCTCATTGTTAATAATGCCCCTTCACTCTCAGAGCTGGCCTGGCTTGCATGGTAAGTTTTCAGTTACTCTACTTACGAGTAACAATGAACACGAGGAATGAGGTTGGGCTGGAGCAAAAAGTGTGGAGTGAAGTCAGAGGGTCCAAAATGCTGGTGCCTCTGCCTCCTGCCTCTCCTTCACGGCCCTAACTCTCCAAGTGAGTCCCAGAGAAATCAGGTCCACCCATCTCTGTGGCCCTTCGTTCTCTGGGGTGTGTGGATGGAGGACCTTGGAACAGCCAGCCTTGGTAAGAGCAGGCGAGTTAATGCAGCTTCCAGTGGGCCAGGAAGCAGCCAAGAGCAGGCCCTGATTCTGACTAAACAGCTGTGTGCACAGAGGTATTGAATGTGTGTGTGTGTGAATGAGGGTGGGGGAAGGTGTATTTATAAATACAATACCTGTCTGAGAATACACATCCCTGTGTGAGTGCACAGAAGCATCAGGTGTGTGCCTTTGTGTATGTGTATGATATGTCCATGTGGAAGCCTGTGTTTGAATAGTGATTAATATATGTGTGTGTATACACTATGTATGCAAGCATGTGCATCTGCAGGTGAGTATACATAGCCTGTGTGAGTGCACAGAAATGCTGTGCAGATTGCAAAGCATTTGAAAAATAATAGTCCTGACTAAAATGTGTAGCAAATGTGTACAGCACAAGCATGTGGCTGTACAGGGGTGTGCAAATGTGTGGGTGATAAGAGCTAGGATGGGCAATGACATAAGTGGGCATTTGTGGAACATCCAGTGTAACGCTCCCATTCTACAGATGAGGAAACGGGTTCACAGAAGTGACTCCTCCACAGTCACCAGATCACCTGTGAAGTAGATTGGATTATTTTCCATTCCGTACTCCTTCCTTCCATGTGAATTGGAGAGCCGGTGAATGGGCGGAGCCCATTTCTCTGCCCCATTGATGTTGGCCTTGACCATATGAACACGAGTGGAAGGTAAGGGGTGTCAGTTAAAAGCCATGATTTCCAGGGGCACTTACACTTCTGCCATCATCCTGAAACTTGCCACAGGAAAGCTGCTGCTTCCAGGAAGATGAGACACCTGCAGAACCACCTGAAGGCAGGGAGCAGCCTCCTGGCCAACCCAGTTGACTGAAATCCTGAAGCTGAGCAGCCTCCAGCCTTTATCAGGCAAATTACAGTCAATCTGCCTTCCAGTGAGTGTGAGTGTAAATGCTTGTTGTAAGTGATTAAGATTTTCAAGTGGCCTATGAAGGAAACAGCCAGCTAATATACCTGGTGTGACTGGGGCTTAGTTAGAGGCCCTATATCTAGGTTCCCAGGCTTGTCAGGTCACCAGAGGACCTGGGCCCCACCCCCCATCCTAGAGGCAGAGATTCAGTTGGTCTGAATGTGGTCTGGCCTTTGGAATTTCAAAGGTGATTTGAACACGCAGACATATACCACAAGGGGGTAGGGGAGCACAGGATGGGATAAGAGGTAAAAATAGGCTTCACGAAGCTTTAAATGCCAAGCCCAAGAGCTTGGACTTTATTTTGAAAGTGACATGGGACCAGCGAAGGGGTTTATGTTCAGGTTTTAGAAGGATCACCCAGGCCCTTGCGTGGCTGCGGTCCAGGGCCTCCCAGTAGTTTCTGGTGACCAGAGTTGGGATACAGAATTATACCTGGGCACACTTTCTGCCTCGGAACCCAGAATGTTCAGTACATGCTCAAGCGGCCCCACAGCTGGGAGTGACCGTCTTAAAAGAAGGAAGAAAAAAATAGCAACTTTTCCCAGCGATGCTGTGGCTGCTGCCAGCTCCCAGGCCCCGCCATCTCCTACTTGGAAGATCACAACCCCACCACAGCCTGCTCCCTGTCCGCATGTCATGCCCAGCTGGACCTGTGTCTGCCCTGCTGGTGAGCCATCCCAGGCTTTGACTGCCTCTAGGATAGGATCCAAACTCTTTCCTGGGGTTAAGTCCCCTTCTGCTCCAGCCTGGATCTGCCTTTCCATCTTAACCCCTCACTGCACCCCTTCAGGGGCCTTAGCTTGAGCTCGCACGCATCCGCACTCGCCTTCCTCCATGCATCTGAGTACACTGATCTCTCTGCCCCAGAGTATCTGCTGCTGCCTTCTTCACCTGTCAAAATCACACTAGGCCTTCACAGCCTCACATAGGGGCTTTGTTTTCCTTAAAATATTCCCGGACTCCCATGACCCCAGATAGAACCACTGCCTCCTTCCTCAGAAGCCTAAAGCCTGTCCTTTCTTCCCCTCCTGTTTTCCATATTGGTTCTGACACCCACTACTTACTCAGCCTTTGTGAGCCCTTAGAGATCTGGATCTAACTCTCACATCTGCTCCAGCACTTCTGCCCCCAGCAGTGAGGACGGGCAGGGGCTGCTAGGTGACTGTTCATTGAATTTAACAAAACTCCTTGCCCAATGCCTGGTCTGTGGGGACTGCAAAGGCAGTAGGCCTGGCTCCATCCCCCAGAGTGAGTCTCCCAGAGGCATTAGCTTCACCCCCCTGCACCTCCAGCTTCTAAAGATGCTCAGCCTTTGCCCTCCATTTGAGCTCCATGACAAATACATCTCCTGGAATGTTTTAGCCCTCTGTTATCAGGATAAGAGCTGGGCCATTGACAGTTCTCTGGTCCACAGGCCCAAGAGCCCTGGAATGTCACAGGCTTTATCTTGTTTATGTCTGTGATTTTCCTGAGGCTCCTCACTTCTTGACAGTGTTACAGAGCAGGCCTGTTGCCTGGGATGTGTCTGGAAAGTGGCCTAGCTCACTCCTTCAGGGGCAAGGAAGAGGAGCCAACCACTGAAGCGGTGGGTGGGAATTTCAAACCAGTCCATGGTCATGAAGCTGGAGATGAGTTTCGGTGCCAGGAGCAACCCTGAGGTTAAGGTGGAAGAGGCAAGGGGCTAAGCCACCACCCACTTTGTTCCTTCTTTGATCACCTGCCATGACTAACTCCTGGTGGGGGCGGGAAGGGGAGAAAAGGGAACTGAGACTGAGTCTCTGCTGTGTGCCTGAAAGCACTAAGTACAAAGGCCATGAGGCAGAAACATGCTAAGTGTGGTCTGGAAACTCAAAGGGGCCTGTGCAGCTGCGGTGGACTGGGCCAGAGAAAGAGGGTTGGGAACTAAGGTTAGGAAGGTAGAGGAAGGAAAGCTTATACACACCATAGTAAAGACTGTGGTGTTTCCTTTGAGTGGGCAAAGGCATGACCGGATTCACTTTCCTAAAGGGTCATGCTGGCTTCTCTGGGGATCACAGCTCCCCACTTCCTCTAAAGTAGGGTCCTTTCTGTCTTGTTTTCACTAGTCTCTAGCCCCAAGCATGGTGTCTCTCAGAATCAGCACTCAATAAATATTTCTTGAAATGTCTTGGCCAGAATTCAGTTCCTAGCTTTTGGTTAGGCTCCTTGCAAATTTTGAGATCTCTGCAACTGTCACCCAGACACTTTGTCTTAGTACCTGTTAGGTGTTTCTTCTGTTGTGGGTCCCATTCCCCAGATGTCAGATGGGTAGCAATTGCCATATGGCACCTGCTGCAGCTGGCGAAGGCACAGCTGGAGGCAATGCTGTGCACATCTGGTACCCACATGTCTAACTGTGGACTTGATAGCCAGCCAGCTACCTGTGAACACACTGTAGGCGGGTGAGAGAAATGTGAGTTCCCAAGTGTTAGCAATGGATGGCTAGTATAAGTGTATTCTTGGATGGCCTATGGCAATTTTTCCAGCGTGTCCTGAGTGCGTAGGCCATGACCAACAGACAGGACTTCGAGCCCAGGGCTCCTGAAGTCCCCTAAACATGAGCTCGAGTTTACACAGGTGGCAGGATCCTTGGTGCCTACTTTTCTCAGTCTCAATTTCCTCTACTGTAAAATGGGAGATACTTGAGCTGGGGAAAAAAGACAACCTTAAGAACCATTTGGCCAAAGGGCCTCAGTGCACAACTGGGGATATGTATTAGATGGGTCTTCCCTTTCTCTGGGCGTCTGTTGTCTGCAACATAAGGATGATTGCAACATAAGGATGATTGCAAGAGGATCTCTTCCTGTGAGTCCCCAGGCAGAAGGTGGGCATTCCTCCCGCTGAAAGGCCACAGGTCCCATTCTCTGTCTGGGAACTGACAGCACCTCGCTCTTCAGTTGGTTTGGAAAAATCTGACTTCTTTTTGTTTTCTCTTCTGCATCCTTCCTGCTTTACTCATGACATGAATGAAATGGAGAGCCTTATGTGCAATTAATACTGTAAATTTAAAATGCAACATTATTGGAGCTATTTTTCCACCAAATGCTATTCAATTATAGGCATTTGAGAATTGTCGGGGACCTATTTTAAGCACTGGAGTCTCCAGTACATTTTTGAGCTGTCTTTAAAAGACACAGGCAACATGTGAACATCCCAGATGTTTCCTCAATGCTCGCAGTATCTCCAAGCAGAGTGGAGAAAGAAAGTGTCAGGCAGGCTCTTCTGGAGAAGTGAAATATGGATTAAAATTTCTTACACTGCTTTGTAACGAGCAACCCCAGAAAGAAAGGTGTTTTCCCTTGGGGCCAGGAGACTGGAAATCCAAAGATTCCTGAGGGAGGAATGCTTTGGGGGACTATGAGAGAGACCTGGAAAGCTAGAAGGAAGCTCACCTTGAGCTCAGACACACCTGGACCTCAGTGCCCTGTAGGCACCTATTTAACCCTCACACAAACCCTCAGTGGAGGCAGTGTCCTCCTAGCTTTGCAGATATGGAAACTGAGGTTCAGAGAGGCCACCCGTCTAGGAAGTGATAAAGCCAGGACTTGGACCCAGGCTGATGCCCTGTTCCTTTATCTTATCTGCAATAAACTCTGGAGCTGGGTTGCCATTCATTCAGCTTAAAGGTCTTGGGCAAGTTACTGAACCTCTCTGTGCCTCAGTTTCCTCATTTGAAGTGGGGTTAAGAACTGTAGCTGCTTCAAAGGGCTGTTGTGAGGATTTGCAGAATTAATGCATAGAAACCCTCAGGTGTGGTAGGTACATGCATGCTTGGCACCTGGTCAGAGCTATAATATGATTACCCTGGCACAAGCCAAAGTTGCAGGGTAGGAGCATGGACATGTGGTGGAATGGTCCTCACCGACTGCCCTATGCTTTGCCCTCCAAGCTGCCCTGAGATCTGACACCTCCAAGGTCTCCTTTGCTGCTGCATCTTCCTTGACTCTACTCCCCTCCTTCAGGACCTGGGGTCTGTCCTCCCTGCCCTTCACTTGTTCCCTGTATCATTCACCCCTGAGCATGAACCTGGGAAACCATGATGGGTCCAATTGCCAAATTTGCCACTGAATATCTATGCTGACTGGAGCAAGTTTCTGCAAATTTCAAAGGCTTGATTTCTCCATCTGTAAAATGGAAATAATAACATTGCCTCTCTCATGAGACTGTTGTGACCATTAAATGCCAGTGACATACACAAAGGACTTAGATGATTAAGTACTTACTCGGTTTTAGCGATTATTATTTATAATTGCTTAATATGCTAACTTTGCTTTTCCTTTTCCAGACTGTACTCATCATTTTAAGAGACAGCCAAACTCTTACATTCTGTTCCCACACCCCATGCAGCCTTCACACAATTAACCTGCTCTCTCCCCTAAATTCCCTGTGGCAGCATCCTTCAGAGACTGTGGTCCCATCTAGACTCTATGCACCTTTGCCTTCCAGAGGAGGACCTGCTCTTCTCCATCTATGAGCAAGGACCAGTTTTCCCTATGGTGCTGGATCTTCAGTCCCAGAGAAATAGAACTTTGGCAGGAAGGATTGCAATGATGATGGAACTGACCTGTTGTACTGGAGAGGCAACAAAACAGATGTTCTTCAAGTCACCAGACTACAGGGAATTGGTATAGTAGACAAGAAGGAACAGACGATTTGGAGAACAATCCTCAAGTTTGAGCTCCTCTACTAGCCATTAGGACTCATAACCCCTCTAGATCTTGGCTTTGACCTTTGTCGAATGGGTATAAGAACAGATTGTTATATTTAATTAGCTGACATAGGGAGTTTATAGCATGTAGTAGCATAACTGTTATTACCCCCTAGGGTTGTTATATACTGAATGCAATAATTTTCCTTCCACTGCTCCTGGGTAACTTGTATTTCCTCAAACAACTAATTTCCAGCAGTGCTTGTTGGGGGGTATTAACAGCCAGTTCCCACTCAGGGTCCTGGTGGTGGTCCAGCTCCTGAACCCCAAACCTCAGCATCTGTGGAGTTGAGATGTGCCCTAAAATGTCCACACTGGCCCCTAAAGCAGAACTGCACCTACTGCTGCCTGGTTTGGTCTCATCTTTTTCGCAGAGAAGATGGGATGCTCCTGTCCAGCCTATTTAGTGTCTTTAAAGACAAACAAAAATGTCTTGCTCTGGATATTCTATTAAGTCTAATAACAGCCACCACTCCACACCCAGGGTGAAGGCCAGGTGAAATGTTCTCTTGGAAGATTGTTTTCCAAACCCCTTTATGGCCACAGCTTGGCTAGAAAATCGAGCAGCTCTGGCTGAAGGAAAATTTCTACATTCAGTTTCTTTTTCTTTTCCCAGGTATGCATAGGTGTGCCATGGCCACACTCACCACCTTCCCTGCCACCATAACCCATGTCAGGGGAGGCGCCGACCACAGGTGCCATATTTCAGCAGCCTGACACCCTTCCCCTTGGCAAAGGCGCAAATGGCCCGCTGGGTTGGCAATGGCCAGGCACCCCAGAGTCTAAATGCCCACCCAAATGCTTTTGGCAGGTCCCAGGTTCATCTTTATTTTATTTCCCTTATCTGGGAGGTGCCAAGCAAGAAATCTAGACTTGCTTTCAAACCCTTGAGTTTTGATGATATTCGTGAAAAATAAGTATCTTCAGTGACCATTTCTGAGTGGCGGCCATAAGTGAGGACCCACCAGACATAACTTATTTATTCCACAAACAGTCCAGACCCTCTGTTGAGCATCCATTCATGCTCAGAAGTGAATTTGTGATGGTATTAGCCAGAAGATTTTAGTTGCAAGCCACAAAACCAGCTCCTGTTGATTTATAAGGGACGTTATTGGAAAGATAAGGGGAGCCTGATGAATCAATGGGAGAGTTGGACACCAGGATCAGAAACAGGCTAGCAGTGAATAATGCAGGATTAGGAACTGCACGTATATTCTCACAGCAGGAACAATCAGATCAGGGAGCTGCAGGGATCAGTGAACTTGACCACCTCTTTCATCTCTGTATCATTTGCTTAGAAATCAGATGCCTCAGAGAGAGTAACAACTGGCCAGGCTTGGCCACATATTTACTCGTGGGTCTGGCTGAGAGGCCCTCAGGGATCCCTTTGGCTTCTACGACAGGAGAGTAGGCATCTGGGTTTGGGTGCCATCCCATAAAGATGGCAAATAACAGAGAGAAGTAATTTGTCCAAAGAATGAAGATCCTAGCTGAAATGGGAAATGGAAGCTTTACAGTGCTGCTCCCCATTTTCTATCTCTGTTTCTACAGTTTAGAATGGTGTGTGTGTATTGTTTTGTGTGTGTACGTGGCTTTGAACACCCAATCATTCAACACATATTTTCTGAACATCCACACTACGCTAGGCATGTGCTAACTCCTGGGGAGACAGGTGTGAAGCAACTGACTTGAGGGAGAGTGATACTTCAGCAGACACCTGCCACACAGTGTGATAGCACACACACCCACAGGGTGCTGTGCAAGTGTACCCCTGCCCATCCTGGAGAGGTCCAGCAAGACTTCCCAGAAGAAGCAACACCAGCCAGATCCTTAAGTTCTAGAACAATAGAGATGGCTCACTGGTGATGCTAAGCATTCATACATTCTACTATTTACTCATAAATTCATTCAACAAACACTCATTAGGTCCCTAGAGTGTGTGAGACTCAGTCTAGCTGGGCTGAAAAGAGCAACTGCTACTGCAAGTAAAAGACAGCCAGTAAGCAAGGGGTAGCAGAGCCTTTCCCTGAGTGATCTCCTGATTTGTGTTCATTTCACTGGCTGAGGTCTGGTCTGCTCCAACCAGAGCTCTGGTTACCCACCCAGGAAGAGATGAGCCAGCCCAGGAGCCACAGGCACTCCCTTTGTTCCCCACCCCCAGCTGGATTTTAGAGTACCTTGTCCTTCTTTCCATAAAATTGCTCCCTCCTCTCACCTTGCCCCCTGGCCGGAAGGAGGTCTGCTGAGCACGGAGGGGATGAAGGTGGGGAATAAAGACCCTGTGCCCTCCTCTCTCCTGTGCTCCCAGCCCCAGCACAAATCAGTTGGCAGCATTCTCAGGTTTGGGCCTGCCCAAGTGGGTTCAGATATTTCAAGCTCTGGACACCACCACAGCATGAGGCTCTGGACAGGTAGCTCCCAGTCTATCTCCCTCTTTCCCATCTGAGACCCATGACTGCCATGAACCTTCCTCCCATCTCTTGGTCCCTTCAGCCTTTCTTCTCCTCCTCTCATGCTGTCCTGGGTAGAGCCTTTATCTTGCTACCCCTGCTCCCTCCACCTTCCTGGGGATCCAATCCAGGTCTCCCCTGAGTGACTTCTTACCCCCAGAGACTCAGCATTAGCACACCCTTGTGAAGCTCAGGCTTCCCTACTGGCTTCAGTGAAGGAGCAGAAGCAGGACTGGCACCCCAACCCCTCCTCACCCCACACAAATGTGTCTTGTCTCCACTAGCAGAAGAACCTTTAGAGAACTTCAAAACAGGTAGCTTCAAGGATAGGTAAGAAGTGATGCAAGACAGACGAAAGCCTACAGAGACTGATCCTCATCCCCTGTTCCCTGACCTCGTGGGGACCCCTCAGAGCATTTGGCCTTACTGGGCATTTTTGAAATAACCTGCTCAGCCCTGCCTTGGCAGAGACCCACTCCTCTTGGTGCTCTCTTCTGCTGTTGTGACAGACTCTGCTGGGATACCTTTGGTACCTGGTGCCCAAAGAAGAAAACAGATCACCCATCATGGGGTAATTATAGAGCAACTGAAAGGCCATTTAGCTACTGTGTGATAAGCAATAGACTATTTTAATAATAACCAATTACCATACATTTGGCATTTGATGATCTGCTGGGGTCTCACCTGTTCCTTATGGAGTGTTTCACGGCTGTTCACACCTTCCCCAATGGAGGTTGTGTCAGTTTCTAATTGAAGCACTATTTTTAGGAAACAGGGAGAGTTTGTAGAGGTGGTGCAAATTATATCATGCCAAGCAAAGGATGTGTTCTGCCAGGGCATTTTCTGACAGCTCTGCCATTATGTCGCACTCAGCAGACTGGAGAGTGAAATTTATTCCATGATCTATGTGAGCCTTTCAACTCTGGAGGAGGTGTAAACTGGGAGGCTCGCTGTCCAGGCAGACAAACAGATGGCCACTCTCTGCTGCTGACCACTCCTCCCCCTGCTGGGATGTGTTCTCGCTGCCGGTTGAGCTGGAAGTCATGGGGCTGGGCACCCTGCTACAGGATCTGCCATGGAAGCTAGAGTGAACCCTGCTAGGACACAGTGGCTCTTTAAGGGGCCAGGGGAGGTGACCCCCTACCTCATAAGATCTGCTCAGCCCATTCCCCTGGCCTGGGCCCCCCTCTTTAAATTCCCTCTCTCAGCCACTTCCTTAGGACACAAACCTGCCAAGAGGCTAGCCAGGTCATTTCTGGGCCCAGTGCCCACCCCACTTTATGTATCCATCGAATTCTTTTCATGATCTCTACAAGGCAGCAGCCCAGCCCTGAATCCCTTCTTCCCAAGACGGACCTGGAGTCCTCATGAAACTTTTCAACCCTTTTGCACACGCATACTTATGTTCAGCCTCTAATAGACTGCCTGTTGCCAATTCCCAAAGTTATAAAGTAATATTGGTTTCTGTTCGGGATAGAATTATAGGACCTCATATGTCACATATTTGCCCCCACAAAGCAGGTATGGTCTAATCCACCAGAGACTGTCATCACAGCCACATCCAGTCGCTTCAATCAGGTCCCCTTCAAGCACCTAGACTGCTGCCATCCCATCCCTGGATTACCTACCACCACAGGCTTACAACTGGTTTTGCTGCCCTCACCTGTGCAGTCTATTCTCAATAAATTAGCCAGGAAGGTGTTAAATTAATTCAAATCATGTGACTCCTCTGGTCAAATCTCCCCAGTGGCTTTACATGTCATTTGGAGTAAATATTTAATAAACATAGAAATTTTCAGAATAAAGTGGAAAGTGAAAACTCTTACTATAAAGCCAGTCATGATTTGTTACCCCCACAGTTCCAAGCAGTTGTTAACTCTTTCCTTTCACCTTCTACCTTTTGCTTATTCTGTTCTAGTTATTCTGACTTATTTGCAATGTCCTTGGATACAATGTAACAGTTTTATTTCAAAAAAAAACCACCTTCAATCATCTGGGATGGCAATAATAAAGTAAATAAAAATAAATTATATTCCAACTATAAAGTTATTTTCAAAAGTTACCTTGAAATTCAAGTGGAACTTACACTAACTTTTGGGTCTTTGAGGTGTTTAGACAGGATCTCTTAGTTTCAGAAACCCACTCAAACTAGGATCTCGCCAAAAAGGAGGACCTTTGCCTAAGAAGGCAGAGCCACTTCACAGAATGTAAAGACATAAAAGTGTTTCCCAACCAAATGTGAGCTGAACTCAGAAGCTAGAAGATCATCACACCCCAGCAGCTGAGGGTTTTCGCTGGAGATGGACAAGGAAAGTGGAAGTACTTTTTGCCCCAAGTAGAATGACTCAGAAATGGTAAAAGGTGGAAACTAAAGGTAAATAACAAAAGTGAGTCTAGAGGAGAAGGTAGAAACCCTGGAAGAAAATCACCAGGGAGATGGAGCTGGAAATGGGAGCCAACAGCTGCAAGGAGAGACTGTGGGGCTGGCAGCTTCTCATCCTCACCAGCAATGGGTCTGCTCCACCCAAACCCAAAGACACAGTGCATGGTGATGGGAAAGGTCCCTGCCTCAAGCTCGAGTGATGCTTAGTCCTTTATCATACCTATACTTTAAAGAAAAATGTGAAACCAGATACACCTCCATGGTACCAAGTGTTAGCCACCATGCTTAGCTCAGAGAAGTGCAGTCCCTTCCCCTCTTTCAGCAGCTTACAATCTATTGAGAAAGGGAAAACACACCTGAGTGAATTATTTATTTAACTAGAAAGACAATATGATGTGCTAGCAAGAGCATGTGTCTAGAGCATCTCGGCTTGGATCTGGGCTCTTCCACTTATGAAACATACCTTAGGTGAATTTCTTAAACCCACTAAACCTCACTTCGCTTGTCTTCGAAATGTAAATAATAATATTTTCACCCCAATGGCTGGTGCACAGTAGGTGTTCAATAAATGTTGGGTCTTCTTATGTAATGTAAGGTCATATGTCAGTGATTGCCAAAACAAACAAGACAACAAGAAGATCCTCTAGAAGTTCAGAGAAAGAAGAGTTGAAGATCACAAGGCGGTGGAAGACTTGGAGAGAGTAGGCCTTGAACCACCTATGAGAGTCAGCGTTATACATCATCTCAACTGGGCCACAGGGTGCCTGGATACTTGTTCTGTGTTTCTGTGTGTTTTGGGGTGAAATTAATATTTAAATCAGCAGACTGACTTAAGCCAACTGTTCCCCCTAATGTGAGTGGTTGTCATCTAATCAGTCCAAAGTCTGCATAAAACAGAAAGGCTGACCTTCCCTTGAATAGGAGAGAATTCCTCCCATCTGAATGCCTTCGAACTGGGACACTGACATTTTCTTGCCTTTGGACTTGAACTAAACCATCAGTTTTCCTATTCTCTAGCTTGCCAACCCACCCTGCAAATCTTGGGATTTGCTACCCTTCATAGTTAAATGAGTCAATTTCTTATAATAAATCTCTTCTTACATATGAATGAATACTTCATATGTATATGTATATATATACATCTTGTTGATTCTGTTTTACTGGAGAAGTCTGAAAAATCACCACCTTTGAAGGACAGGTTAGGTTTGAACAGAGGCAGAGTAAGGGCAGAGGCAAAGGCAAGAGAAAAAGAATGAAAATCAGTTGGGTGTTTTCCCCAAAACTGAAGAACTCAGTAATATTAACCAATACTTACTGAGTAGATAACGTATGCCAGCTTCTGCTTCACCTGCATTGTCTCATGTAACCATTAACGGATTGATGAGCATGACATGACTGTTATCCCCATTTTACAGATAGAGAAAACGAGACACAGAACATTTCCCAAGTTCCCACTTCTAAGCTCAATATCAGAGCTCAGACCCCACTAATCTGACTCCAGGATGTATGTATACTCTTAGTCTCTGTACAGATTAGTGCTTCATAAAGTTCAGTGGATTAAGATAGGTGAAGTTGGCACAAACACAGGTGAGTCTTAGATGTCAGACTAAGTAGTTAGGTAACTACCAACCTCAGGTTCAACTCCTTCAGTCAGTTGAAAAGAAAACGGAGGTTCAGAGATAAGAAGTGACTGAGCCACAACTTGACCATGGATCTTCTTTCAGCTAAACCAGCTCTCTGACTTGCCTCAGGCAGGAGCCCTGCTCCTTCTCGGGCCTTCCTGTGACATATACCCATCCCAGGACTGGGCCTCTCCTGGAACCTCTCCTTGGGGTCCCTTCAGCCCAGCCTCTCCCTTGGGAAGCCAAGAGGAAAGGGCCATCGTGACTCTTAGTGACCCACTATAAACTTGTGATTGTACAATTCAGCTCCCTCCTTCCACTGGTTGCCTTCCCTTGCTCATGGACCTCTGCCTCTTAGAGACCCAATGCCTGTTCTGCCTCAGTCCTAACTTGCATAGTCCAATTTTTCCATAAAAGAGATCACATGATACCAGTGATACATCAGCTCCAAACAAGGCTCAGGGGCCAGTGCTGTCCTCAGCTGAGTACTTTAAGTAGCTGTTGTTTTGTTGGATACATGAGATGACTTAGCCTGCCTCCCTGGCTGCAGTCTGGCCCTGACCTCAGCGCCCAGCACAAACTAGTTCTGGTCACCATGATCTGCACCTGACTCACTGACCTTTTCACTCCAGCCTAGGAACAGGTGTTGGTCTTGGTGCCCCATTTCCTGCAATGACTTCAGTGAAGTCAAAATGTGCTCCAGCCCTGGCTGGTGTGGCTCAATGGATTGAGGATTGGCCTTTGAACCAAAGGGTTGCTGGTTCGATTCCCAGTCAGGGTACATGCTTGGGTTGTGGGCTAGGTCCCCAGTAGGGGGTGCTCTAGAGGCAACCACGCATTGATGTTTCTCTCTTTTGCTTTCTCCCTCCCTTCCCCTCTCTAAAAATAAATAAATAAATAATTTTTAAAAATGTGCTCTGCCTGCTCTGAACTCACCCTGTGAGAGTCTCTTAAATCCTGCAGATGACTCCGACACCACCTCTGAGTCACTTTGGAAAAGAAATGGTCTCATACTCAAAAACATGGAGGCTACTCAGTCATTCAGCCATGCTGCCTGAGAGGTAAGTGTACCATGTGTCAGACACTAGTGCCACAACAATGAAAAAGAGTGCCTGCCCTTGTAGAACTGAGAGTGTAAGGTCCATCACAGACAAAGGAGCCATCCTATTCCCATGGGCAAACGCTATGCTAAGGAAATACCAGCTAAGAGGAAACATAGCAAGGGCATTTAAACTTGACCTGGCCATTAGGAGTGGGGTGGGGCTGTCTCAGCATGGCTCCCACAGCAGCAATGCTGAGTTGAAGAATGAACAGGAGTACACCAGACAATAGGGAGCAGGTATGAATGTATGTGATAGGGCTGTGGGTGGAGAGGTGGGGACAAGTTTTGAACAAGGGAACCCTATAGACCTGGTATGAACTGATAAGACAAAACCTGTAGTAATGTGGATTGAAAGTCACGTTGCGTCAATGGAACAAAACTTTCCAGGGAGTGCTAACTGATGAGGCTGGAGGTCCTGTCCAGGACTGGATGATGGAAGACTTTATAAGCCACTTTAAGGGAGTTTGGCATTGATCATGCAGCCTCAGGAGGGCACTAAAAGATTTTAAGCTGAGAAATGACATGGACAGCTTTGCAACTTAGGGAAAGAAGTAAGCGTGATTACAGGGATGTGGCTAATAGGCTGGGGAGCCAGAGGAGGGTATGGCTCACTGGTTTAAGGACCAGACCAGAAATTCATCCTTGAGACCCAGGGCCTTCCTCTGAATCCACTTTTGATTCTAGACCCAGAGTCTGGAGCAGGCTGCCAGGCCTGCCATGCCTCCCTAGAGAGGCTCCCTAGGGAGCCTAGCCTTCAGCCCCCTGACTGAACTACCTCAAGCAGCTTTCAAACCTGTCACAGAACCTGCTTCCTGCCCTGCTCCTTCCTGCGGCTGCCAGTTGGCTTGGGCATCATTCCTGCCTCTCCCACTGCTCCAGGCTCTTGGCTCCATCTGCCCAGTGCTCACTACTCTTCCCAGGTCAGGCCCCAAGCTCATCCAGGGTTCAGGTCCTTCTAAACTTGCTGTATTCTGCAGCAATCTGACCCCTGGCTTCTAACACTATAGCTTAAATTACACTGGTCGAAGAAGTTCAGACCATGATGGGGCACAGAAAAGATGCCCTGAAACAGATACTCCTCTCACCTGGCCCTTTAAGGGTTCTTTGGTGACCTTGAACAAGTTACTTAGCCTCTCTGCCCTCAATTTCCTCATCTGTAAACAGGTATAATAACAAGACCTACTCCATAGGTTTGCAATAAAGATTCAGTGATGTAAGGCACAGAAAGTACTTTAAAAAGTACATGACACAGAGGAAAGTCAGCCTTTCCAGACACTAGGAACATTCTCCTCCTCCCGAATAAATGTAAACAGCATCCTGTGAGGTAACAGAGAAGGCAGGCAGGGCCAGGGCAGCAGACAAAGGGAAAAGCAGTAGAATTGCCCTCAATAAACACCGCAAAATGTCTCAGGAACCAAGCAAAATTCATAGAAGACAATGCTTCCGTAGACTGAGGAGCTGCTCCACTGGCTTGTCATTTGTCAGCTTCTGAATTTTGCTGAGTCCCCAGGGCTCCCTCCCTTTGACCAGTGAGGGCAAAGGAAACAGCATGGCCTTGTACACAGACCAAACTGAGTCTGAACACTGACTCTGCCACACCCTGGCTGCACAACCTTGTGCAGCCCACTCACACTTTGTGAGCCTCAGGTTCCTCATCTGTAAGGTGGGCACAGTCTCACCAACATGGGAATGCGGGATTGAGGAGAAAAGCAAGAATTTCTATATGGCCAGGCATGATGTGGTGTCCAAGTCAACAGGGTAGGGGCCAGGGGGTCTCATTTCTCTTAGGTTTATACCAACTTGAGTACCCTGCAAACAAGAGGAAGACAGAGATACCCTGGGCTTGAGCAGGGAAGGGCCCTCAGGAGGTTATTGAGGGTGCCTTCTGTTTCCTAGTAGGACTTTTCTTTCCTGGGAGGATTTAGGGCATGGTCAGTTTCACAGCCAAGTTCTTTCCAGGACTGTGAGGGTCAGAGGGACTTGCCAGGAGAAAGGCAGGCCTCTTCCAGTGTTCCACATCCTGCGGCCCCAGAGCTGAGCTGCCAGCCCAGGAGTCGTTAGCAGGTGGCAGGGCCAAGTGTGGGGCCATCAGTCAGAGGAGGATGTCTGATGCAGTTCCTGGGATGCGATGGTGCCCTGAGGAGCCATTGGCGGTAATGATGATGGGTATTTAGGCAAATGAACTGTTAATGACCAGGCAGAGGTGAGCTGCCTCCCAGACCAGCTGGAGCCCAGAGCTGGCTAAGGAGGGCGAGGCAGGAATGAGGGGAGAGTAGAGAGGAAAGAGACTTCATTTCCTTCTCAGAAAGTGGTTTCCCCAGGGAGCTTTGGTTGGCCATGGGGCAATCCTTCCTTTATCTGCTGCTGCTACCCCAGGTCTCACCATCACTTCCATGAATTACTGCCAAGAAACTCCTGGCCACCCTGCCAAGTACACCCAACCCCCATCTTTCTAGCTCCATCCTTCCTGCCACATAGCAAAAAGAATCCTGTCAGCAGCCCACGCCAGCAGGGAAACAACTGCTGACATGCAGACCAGCTGGTTCAGGTTAGGTGGATCCTGGCAGCTGGGGACTGAGTGACAGTGGAGGTGAATATGGTAATATCAACAACCACACCATCTACTAATAATATTACTGCTCCAAACTGTGTAGAGTGTCAGATATGTGCCAGACATTCTTCTAGATTAACAGTGTGTAACTTATTATCTGTGCCACCCTTGAAGTGGAGGTTGACACTCCCATTTTATAGAGAAGGAAGCTGAGGCTTGGAGAGATGAAATGACTTGCCCAGAGATTAGGGAGCTAGAGACTTGGTTCAAAATTATGTCTAAGAACAGCCGAGAGTGAGTGAAGCTACAGAAGTAACTAATTTCTATCTTTCATGACCCAACACACAATGTGGGGAGAGTAACTCCCTGAGAAGAAGGGGTGGGGCCAAGATCAAGACTTCATACCTTTCCTATCCATTCAGAGTCTGATAGTCAGGAGGTAGGCCGGCCTCCACACCCTGCAGGGGGATGCTCTTGTTCCAACCTCTGCACACTCTTGCTTTGCCCCCTCACACTGGGCCCATCCAAACCCATGCTGGTAGAAGAATGTGTTCTCTGGTAAATAAATAAATAAATATAGATAAAAGTCAAATAAAATAAAATAAGCTTTTCCCTGAAACAGAACATGCCACATCCTTGCTGTGTGACCTTGGGCAAATTACTTAAGCACTCTGAACATGTTTTCCTCATATGTAAAATGAGATGGTAGTTATTTTGTAATTATCAAGTGTATGATCAAATAAACTAAAACAGCATGGGACTCCATATGGCACAGAAGGAAGGCCACTTTCTATTTCCTGGCTCTGACTCAGGCCAGTAGGGCGGTTTCAGTAGAGTGAGGTGTTAGACTTATGTGGTATTCTGTTTTCTCATCTGCAAAACTGGGGCAATTGTTCCTCCCTGGAAGAATTATTTCAAAGATTAGAGGTGATATAAATAAATCACCTGGTCCATAATCAGTCAACAAAAATAGTAACTGCAATTAATCTTTTTATCAGTTAGGTGTATGAGGTGCCCGAGCCACTGCTGGGTCCCACAGTGACAGTCCCCTTTTCCTGCTGCTGTTCTCATCTTTGAGAAACTTTCCTTGCCCCTCTCCACAAAGGCTTCTTCTGTCCTCTACAGCACTGAATCTTCTCCAAACTTAAGTTCCTTTCAGTCAGTTAGTGATTAACTCAACTTCAACTTGTATCGTCCATTGATGTTTCTTTCACGTGTTGGCTAGCTTATCACTCTGGAACTTCATTAGGATCTAATTGGCTGTGTGAATTTGGACACATGACCTTTCTTCTCTGAACCTCAGTTTCCTCCTGGACAGGTAGAGGTTTGGACAGGAGCCTGGTCCCCTGTCTCCAGACTACAGGATTTTCCAGGATCCAAGCACGGCCCACACCTTCCCACCTCCCGGCCTTTGTGAGAATAATCCCCTCTTCCTCAAATGCCCTTACCCCATATCTCAGTACCCATTTTATTTTTTATTTTTTTAATTTAATTGTTATTGTATTTTTTCCATTACCATGTAGTCTCCTTATTCCCCTCTCCCCGAGTAATCCCCACACTGTTGTCCACATCCATGAATACCACCCAGCATTAAAAAAGAAGAAATTAGCCAATCAGAGAAAGACAAATACCATATGGTTTCACTCCTTGTGGACTCTAATGAACAAACTGAACTAACAAGGAAAACGGGGACAGACTCATTGATGGAGAGCAGGATGTCAGCACCCATTCTAAATGTCACTTTTGCCATACAGTTTCCTTAACCCCCTCCAGGCAGAGGTGATGTCCCCTTTGAAATTCCAGGATCCTTGGTTTTAGCCATTGTCCCCTTTAGATTTTCCTGGATTTTGCCTGGAACAGTCATGCCTCTAATGAGAGCTGAAGTCTCTGATCACAAGAGTGTCAGGAGTGTCTCCACGTCCCCTGAAGCAACAAATACTCTAAGCCTTGCTCAGAAAGTGCCACTGAATCTTAGGGTCCTATTCTGGGAACTATGGAGGAAGCCAAAGACATACCATGTAATCCTTAACAAGGCACTTACATATCCAAGCCACCATTTCTTCTGAAAGAGGGACCAATCCATACCCAGAGATCTCTGGGTATCACTTTTGCATGGATAGAAACCCGCACCTCATCTTTCTTTGTTCCTGTGTGTCCTTCCTATTGCAAGATCATCGTCACTTTGTCCCATTTCTTTTGATACCTGTGCTTGGAGCTCTAGACCAGAGCAAATTCCCTGACTCCAAGAGCTGTGTTTTCTTTCTGCTGTAACTGGCATCTGCCCAGGCAGAAGAGCGAATATTTATTAGATCTCAGCAGGTTTCGGCCACTTTAATTGTTTTCTAGTGAAATGTGCCCATTGCTGAAACCAGCCCTTGTTGGCCATTTGTCAGGACAGCTAAGTGAAAGGGGAGCTACTTGGAGATGGGAGTTCGGGCAGGTCCAGGAAATTTTGGCTGCAGAAAGAAGTCACACCAAAGAAAAATGAGTCCCCAGGTGGTCATTTGAAACTGATGGATTGAGAGATAAGCACCGGAGTTGTGATCTCAACACACAGAGTCACTGGACCAACCATTCTCATAATTAGATGCAAGTAGCAAGCATTTAGTATTGTGGGTTTTTGCTTTTTTTTTTTAACTTTTAAAAGTGCATGGAACAAAAGCCATTAGAATCAACAACTGCTATTTTTTTTTCCAAAAAGGAGGTTGGAGGGTGAGAAGGAAAGTGTTATTTATTAAGTTCCTAATATATACTAAACACTAAACATAAACTGCTGGTTTCTTTTTTTTTTTTTACAGAGAAACACGTTTTTTTTCTCTTGACTAATTCCCCGGAAGCCCAACATACAAAAGAGAAAGAAGAATAGTTGCTCTTGTTCGAGCTTTAATGAGAGACCTGAAACCCACCTACTCCTTCGGACTCTCCCTACCCCAACTCACAGCAAATTAGCCCTGTTAGCCCATGAGATCTATTTTAGAAATGCTGAGTATCTCATTCCTAACAGAAATTCTTCAATGATGGCATTATTTTCCCATTTGACAGATGAGTTACGTGGTCACGTGGCAGGGCAGCAAAGACACGTGAGGCTTAGAACTCTGCTCTCTGGACTCCAGCACGCCCAGGGCTCCTTCCACACCGTCAGGCCCCCATCTGGTTTGAAGAGAAGAGACTGAGATCGTGGAGCCCAGAGTGAGGCTGCCCCTCTAATCCACGTGAGAAGAACAGGGGTCAAGAAAAAGAGGAGCTGAAATGCATGGAACACTGGAGAGGACCAAGCAAGAGGTCTCTGGCCTGAGCAGAAGGAGGAGTAGGGAGGAGAGGCAGCGAGGCTGGGAACCCAGCTCACTGTCTTTGTCCAGGTGATACCTCCCATCTCGCAGATGCTGCCCTTCACTCTGCCTCCCTTGTGTGAGGATGCTTCCCTCCAGTTCCCTACCCTCCCCCTTGCCTGACTGTCCCTCTGCCATCAGCACTGCCCTGTCTCTCAGTGACATAAGCCAGCCACCTGCTGGGAACCATTCCTCACAGTCAAAGACATGGCTCTGAACCACATTACAACCTCGGGAAGGAGAAGGCTAAGGTAACCCCTGATGGACAGTCATCCAGTGAAGATAGTTTGGTGTCACAAAATGTCAATGTGTTTGTGGACACGTCGAGTATGAAGGGTCCAGCAGCCCAGCCATGGTGGGAGGGGGTAAGGTCATGTGGGTTGTCTGTCCCTTGCTAGTCCTCAATGGCAGTGCTCACCTCACTCATCAGGTAGCCCTGATTTCCACACAGTGAAGTCTCCTGTGTGAGCAAGACTGGCAACATATGACCCAGTTCCCCAAGAAATGGCCAGCAGCTCAGCCCATTTTCTGTCAAGTTGCCAACCCCACCATTTTCCCTCTATTCCAGAACATTATTAGGAATGTTAGAAGAAAAGATAAATGAGAACATTCATTCAATACCAATACAGCTGTGTCCTAGTACAGAGGTTTATTGCTGGTAGACATAGTATGTTAACCATTTTCACCTCCTTCTACTTGGCCAACTTCCAGTCTGAGATGGCCATATGATACGATATATCTTTGGGCATGATAAATAGGTGGAAGCCTGTTGTGAGACTTCCCAGAAAGCTTTTGATTTCCTGACAGAAACACTCATCATTCTCCTTAACAGTTCCTACTGGATTGCAGATGTGATGGAAAGAGTTACAGCAGCCACACTGCAACCATGAAGGAAAGGAGAACAGATGCAGACATATTATCCCATAGAGAGTTGAACAGCTAACCACAGTTCCTTGCTTCCAGATATCTCCTTGTGTGAGAAAATGAAGTGTCTATGTTTTTAAGTCACTAGAGCTGATTATTACTGTCACTCAAAGCCAAAAGCATTCCTTACACAGCATGTGATCTTATGTAACCCTCACGACAACTCTAGGAATCATTATCCTCCTTTTATACTCAAGGAAATTAAGGTTGAGAGAGATTGACTACACAAAAGTCACTTATCTTTTGGTAGAATCAAGTGGCAGAATCAAGATTTGAATTTAAGCTTTTCACTTCATGCTCATGAACCCATAATAAATAAGAAGGTATCATATTTATTAGATATTCAGGGTATGGCACAGATAACGCCCGTTTTATTACAAAACCTTTTAGTACAAAATTATAAGTATGTAACTCGGTAACATAACAATATCACACTCAAGCATACCATATGACATTTTAGGTGAGATGTTCAAATTAAAACTATAAATTATCACACCCATAGTATTACCCTACCAACCACACTCAAGCAGGCATTACTTCTGTTGGACCCTGTATATCATATCTACATTATATATAACTTCTTGTATAAATATACTTATATATACATCACACATATGTTTATGCATCTGCATACATGCACATGCACATGTTCTTTCTCTTTCATTTTATGGCCTAATTGCCTTTGAGCCCATGGTGACAACACCCTCTTCATCCTGGGCCTGCAGTCATGTATCTATAGGATAACATTACTCTTGGCCCACTGGACACAAGTAAAAATCATCCTGAAGAATATGCCAGTGATTTGGAAGTACCACGCTTTCTAAATATCAAGGAAAAAAAGAGCCCGGGTGTGGGAGGCAGCACATGGAGCACAGAGAGCAGTGAATCTGCAGCAGGGAGATGTAGGTCAGGGTCCAGTTTCATCTGAAGCAAACTTGTGAACGCTTCAAGGCACTTTCCCACCCAGCACCTCAATTTTCCCACCTATACAATGGAATGAGTCTCTGGGGGAGCCCGTGCTCTTCAAGGCAAAGCAGTCACTTCAGCCAACTGTGGGTCAGGAGGCCCCCCTGCCTCCCCTAACATCATAATCTGGGGGGATGGAATGGGCTCTGAAGTCTGATCTTGCCTACAGGAACAAACCTTTTCTCTCCCAGGCCTCACCTGTATCATCCTTTATCACAAGCCATGTGAGAACAAGCCTCTCACAGAAGCTGCTTTATCTGGGATTACCCTTCCCTGTGATCAAATGTTTGCAGGGATTACCCAGGATGGATTGAGATTGAATGTGGTGTTTCACTCAACAGCCTCAGGCTTTGGCTTCCCTTCCTCACTTGAGCTGCCAAAATAAATTCCCACTGACATCACACACACACACACACACACACACACACACACACATACACACACACACACGTCCGGGATCTGTTTGGCTTGCTTAAAGTAAAAACAAAGAAGCAGACGAGCTGTTTCACAGCAGATTCTCCCCACATTCACAGGGGAGCCAGAGCTCTCCCATTTAAAGCAGCCATCAGGCGCCTCCAGAGGTGATTTCCTGTCCCTCCTGTCCTGCCTGAAGGCTGAATGGCAGTCATCAACTTCCTGTGCTAGAGACCCTTCTGAGATCCCCCTGGTCTTTTATTTAGGCAGCCCAGTGCTGTTCATTCAGCCTGTATCCAACAAGCATTCACATTAAGTCAACTTATTACTTAAATACATGCTATACCAGGCATGGTGCTGGGCCACAGGGAACCAATGATGAAAGAGACAATAGAGTCCCTGCCATTGATTGGTTTGTACTCTGCAGTTGACACTGTAGTGGTCTGGCCCCCTTCCTCTGCAAGGCCATGCTTTGTCTGCAAAGAAAGACTCTAGGAGGAAAGCACCAGTTGCTTAACCCATGAGGGGCTTTCACATTTGTATTTATTGAGTGCTTGGTGGAATTCCATGTGACACTCTATGGGCTATACACAATTTCCAATATGCTCAGAGTGCTCAGGAAATAGCTGTGAAACTGAATTATTTGTTAACACCATCTCAGCTGTGAGGGAGAGAACATTTGCCCAGTTTTCAGTTAAGAGGAGATGTAGAATCTTTCCTTTGTTATTAGAAATACTACAATTAGCACTATAATTACTACTGCTACCATTAGCACTATTATTACTACCTGATGACCATTATGTCTACTATTACTGCCGCTGCTACCATTACCACTGGCAGGGCTACATTATCATCACCACCGCTATTACTGCAGTGCCACCATTAGCACTGCTACTCCCACCACTACCACCACTGTGTTCCTACTGCTTCTGCTTCTGCATCAGTACTAGCAGCTACAAATTGCTGGGTTCCGAGTGCCAAGCCCTGTGCTAATATTTTAAATGTATTGCTTAATTGTAACCACCACAATAATCCTATCAACTAGAGATTATTTTTTCCCGATTTCAGATAAGATCATTGTGACAGTTACATAACTAAAAGTAACAAAATCAGGGTTCAGCCCCAGGCAGCTTGACCTTGAAGTTCATGTTCTTAAACACCATCTTCTCTTTCTTCTCTAGATCCATTTCTAACACCCACAGCTATATGATTCCAAAGCCAGGCTTCAAATCATGGAATGTGTAACCACTCTGGAAAGAAAAAGAGGAAGGAGGGAAGAAGGAAGGAAGGAAGGAAGGAAGGAAGGAAGGAAGGAAGGAAGGAAGGAAGGAAGGAAGGAAGAGGCAAGCTAAGACACGAAAGAAGGAGAAAAAGAGACCTTGGCATTTGATATGCTACACCTCGAACCTTTTCTAATCTCAGCCCCCAAATCATGCAAACATCATTTTCCAATGCAGAGCCCAGAGGAACCCTGGACTTGACCTTGTGTTTACTACCATAGATTTAGATGCTGAAAGAAGCCAGTTTTTCAGGACCTTGCCAACCAGAGAGCTGAAGGATGTCCCTAGAGTAAAAAAAGGAGACAGCTAGTATAGGGAAAAGACATGGAATTTTAAATTCCAGGATTTACAGCCCAGTCCTGGCATTTTCACTCTGCATTTGTCCTTGGCCCTCAGCTTCCCTCTCTATCAAATGGGAACAATGTCATCTCCTTCCAGGGGGTGTCATGAGGACATAAATAAAAACACAAAACATGTGAAAGTGCTTTGTGGTGGGGAACATGCCTTGCAGATGATATTTCTTATTCCAATCAGGGTGTCTACACTGATTCTTCCTGCCCAGTGCCGCCCTGACCCAGGGGTACGGGTCACTCTGCTTCCAAGGGAGCCTGGGCGGGGCTTACCACCAGCCCTATCCAGTGCCTATCTTGTAATGCTGCCCCAAGGTGGCCTTAAATGAGGGAGCCCATCCAGGATGTTTTGTGTAGCATCTGGAATTCATCTCCACTGACCAAGAAGGAGAAAGAAGGAAGAAGAAGAAGTAGAAGATGCAGCAGCAGTAAAGCCTCCTGGGGGGTGAACCACTCTAGAAGAGCTCTTCCCCAGAGGCCTTGCCACTGCGGAAAATGCCGGAAAAATGCCGGCTAATTTCAGAGGCTCCACGATGGTGGGCCAACAGCCCAGGGAGAATGAGCAATTATGATTTCCATCTAAGCAACATATGCTGTTTGCTGGCCTCTTTCGAACAGCTGTAGGTTAGATGCTGTTAAGATTAAGTCTCCTTCTCTCCTCCATATTTCAGAATTCAAATTAAACTAAAATAACAGCACCTGCTGAACAAAAACCCCATTGGAAATGTGTCCTCGTACACAATTACTGCAGGGAGGCTGGTCACCATTGTTACCCGCCTATTCTTCCTGAATGGGAACGACAGCGAAGTTTCCCAGGCAGCTGCAGCAATTCAATTGTATAACTGGAGCTGGCCCGGCGCCAACCCTCAAGAACTCAAGTGGCACCAAAAGATACTATATTGATTTGCAATCGAACATAATAGGCCATCAGCTTAATTATTACTGAAGTGACAAGGTTCTGGGTATTTCATATTTATATTTCAGGGCCTGTGAAGGATGAATGTAAATCTTTTAAATGCACGGATTTGCATATCTTCAGAAGGGTTGAGTGCTCTTATTACATTCATAGCCTTTGAAAGACCAAAAGGACTGGCTATTGAACTCAGGTTGCCGGATCCCACCGGCATTTGCTTGGATGAAGAGACAAAAGACATAAAATGGAAACTGCTTTTAGTCCAAAAAAAAGGCGAAAAAAAAGGAAAAGAAAAAAATAGAACCCACTACTCAACTGCGTCAAGCTGAGGCCTCTTTGGGGCCTTTGAAGGGAGGTTGGTTACAGGTCTTATGGGGACAGAAGCACTTGGTCATTGAGAAGTAGAATCAATGACCTGGATCCACGAGGACTCTCTGCTCTCTCCTCCCGGACTGTTCCTAGATCCTCGGGTCAGTAGAACCTTATGATCTGCTGAGATGTTGGGCGATGGAGGGATGGGAAGAGACAGAATTTACTAAGTGCCTGCTACACATCTGTACCATCCTGAGACCAAAAAGGTAAAGACAAAATGTCTCACCTTAATCCCATCATCATCATCAACTATCCTACCACATCCTAATAGGACCTCTTATTCAAGCAAGAAATTTTAGAACCATTCCAAATTTCTCCCCATCCCTCATTCTAGATCTAAAAGGTCAATCTTTCTAGGTACCCCCTTGATTTCTGCTCTCTGCCCTCTTTCCCTCCTACTACTTCTGCTTTCCATCAGGTCTCAAGATAAAGCCAACTGAAGAGGTTTTCCTATTGTATCTTTCTGCCTCTGTCTTACTGAATCCCAGCTTATTCTCTATCCTTCCATCAGAGAACCTTTCCAGTAGTGCTGGGAACATGGGGTGCTGCTGCCTAAAACCCTTCACCAGCTTCCACAGGATAAGGTTCCCCTCTCTCCACCATCAGGCTGCAGTCTTCCCACCAGCCAGCTATTCCACAGGTTCGCTCTTTCACCCTTGACATGTGGCATTTCAATTCTCTGAGCCTGGATGCCTTCTTCTTGTTAATGGAGAGACAAGAGTCATCTTGCAAGATTCACGTGAAATCAGGGCATCCTATCTGACCTGGGCGCCCTCATCAGTCAACCCATTTTACTTTGTTCTTCTGTGTGTTATGAAACTGATCACATTGTGCTTTACTTAAACTGTTTATATGTCTGCTGCCTAAACACTGAAGGCTTCACAATCAGAAAGTGTGCCTTTAGATCTCTTTCCCCAGGACCCCATCAGGGCCTGGAATGCAGGAAGTGCTCAGCAACTATTGGTTGAGTCTTCATTCCCAGGGAATATCAAACATGGGTGGAAGATCTATTACAAGTGAGACATTGTTCCAGGCACTGAACAGAATATAGCTTTTGCCATATGGGAACCCAAGGCCAGAGACCAGGACGATGCTGGCAGCTTCTAGGTCTGACTGCTGACCAGAGCAATGGTGTAAGCATTGAGTGTTCTCAAAACACAGAGAAACAGAGATACTTGGCCTAGAGTGTTTGGGGGGCAGAACAGAACCTGATCTAAATCTGAAAACCTAAAACCCTACAATTTAAGAGTTGGCATTCACCAACTCTGATCTCCACATTTGATAAGTGGGCAATTGAGAAACAAAAGGCAAGATAAGTTTATAAAAGTAGTAGGAATGCTGACTCATCAGTCCATGTTCCTTTCCTGTATGCATTATGAGATATGCAGGACTTGATTATACATGGAGTGGGGAAAATATTCCAGATGCTGGCTCTAACCACCCCATCCTCCTCAGTGCCTCAATATCACCATCATTGCCACCCCTCTCCCTAAGACCACAACTGTCACCACCAGCCCCACTCCTGCCACCGTTCCCACCACTATGACCTACGCCAGAGAGGCCTGTGCTTTGAGGAAAAAGTGGAAAGAGAAAGTATTTTGTTTGTGTTTCCATCACCTTTTACCACTTCTCTTCCTGCCTCTGTTCTACTCCACCTCCCTGCACCATCTACACGGCTCCTGTCCTTTTATATCCTGGGCTTTGGCCTTGCCGAGGGCTCCTTGCAGTCACTTCCTCTGCTCCAGGGAGCATCTTTACACCCTTGAACTGAGAAGTTGTTTCCAAGGGAGCTAGATCAAAGAGGATCCAGAAAAAGAAAAAAGGAGAGAGAAAGAGAGAGAGAGAACGTTGCAAATTTGGGGAAACCAGAATTTTCTCTACAAAGGTAACAGGACAATAGGAGTTAAGATCTAATAATTCTTGGAGACTCAGAGACTCTGACATGAGAGACCATCATTTCCTAGGTAATGACCATCATTACCCAGGAAAGGAAACCTTGAAATGTTCTCCAGGACACAGTGGAATTCCTCTCTGGCTCTTAAAATCCTGTTTCATAGTCTGCCTGCCCCACATTCCTCTTTTCGACCTGCTTTTTGGGGGACCCATTTAGACCCTCTTCCTTGGTTTACGTCCTCTGGGAAGGGCCCAGCACCTCTCCTGGAGTCACCGGAAGAGCTGGCAAAGACTCAATCCCTAGAAGTCCTCGGCAGCAGCATCTCCCTGCTGGCCACTCCTGCAGGCTGAGCACAAAGCAGGCGTTATCCCGTGAGGAGGAGCAGGGGAGCCGCGGAGGACACCTGCTCAGGCAATTCTGCAATAAAAGGAAGTGAGGCTGGAAATTGGACAATTGTTACTAAGTAGCTGAGGACCCAGCTGAGTGGGGTTTTCTTTAGTAAGGAAGATAGAATAGCTTTAAAGGCAGGTGGAGGTTTCCCACAATCTAGGGTTTCACGGAGAAGAGCCGGGGATAAAGTTAGGCTCAGGAAAAGGACGTGTCTTTTCATCCTTATAAAGAGGAAGGGGGAGCGAGGTTCTTTCTTTCAGCCTTTGGAAGTGTTTCACTTGTGTCAGTATTATTAAAGGCATAGACTTTGTGAGCACCTGGAAGGGAGGGACTGATCCCTAAGACTGAGGGTTGCTTCCCTAAGAATTAGGCAAAAAGGACCAGACTCATTTCTTTCACTGCTTCCCAGGCTGATAGATTGTGAAAATAAAGGAAAATGAATGTATCTGGATTACAGAAGACATTTGACTCTTTTAATTTTCTTGGGAAAGATGAATGTAAGGTAATTAGGTTAGCACTAGTTAGCACCTAAAATGTATTGAGTCCTTACCATGTGCCAGGTAACATACTGGGTTTTCCATGTAGTGAACCATGGAATCACCCCATTGCCATCTTACAGATGAGGAAAGTGGGGCTCAGAGAGATTTGGTCAACACAGGGCAGCCTGGGGAGATCCACGCCACTCTGTTCCACAATATTGTCTCCACGCTGCAATGGTCGCCTACCCACGAATACAGTGGAGCCTGTTCCCCTTGTGCATGAAGAAATAGTAACATACATACCCCTAGTCACAATCACATACTGTCCCAATGCCCACACATGCCCGTAGGTAGGCATGCACATGTGCACATACCCTATAGCTACATGTGGCCTTTGACACTACAATCACCTATAGGTGGCCTGGACTATTTTTACATGCTGTCTCTACCTAAGGGAAAGAAAGTCTCTCACCCTGCTGCTAAACTCAGCCAATTATCTCATATCTCAGAAAAGGACGTTGATCATCTGGGATAACACTCTCAAGTCCAGTAGACTGAGCAGTGTCCCAAGGGCATGGCTGTGATACATGAGGTTGGGAGAGCTGAGGCAATGAGGGAAGGCTCTGCCACCCCCATCCCTGCTACTCAGAGAGGCACTCAAAGCCAACCCCTCCCCAGGCTGCTGCCAGGGGACCAGGGGACGTGAGACAAAAAGACCTGGAGGGATCCAGGGGCCAGGTCTGCATTCAGATGCCCAGCAATGTGACCTCAGCAGTTCCTACACTTCTCCAAACCCCAGACGCCCCTCTGTTAAGGTGAAGATAGAAAGTCCCACCACATAGCATTGCTCTGAGGATTGGAAAGCTTCGAGTGCAGCATGGGTCCCAGGGCCCATGCTGGACGAGTAGCCAGCCCCAATCCATTCTGCATGTTCCATGCTGCCATCTTCTGATGCCAAAGCCATCCCCGCAGCAAGCTGCACGGCACCCTGTCAACAGCCCCCAGGGAAAAAGAGGTGGCAGAGAGTCGGGGTGGGGAGTGCTCAGGTTGAGACCCTCAGCTGCTCCTGAAGAAGTAGGGCTGACAAGGTGAGGATTGTTTTTCTCCCCTGGTGTGAAGAATGTTGACTTGCTGCTGATAGATGGTGGGATGATGATATTAATTAAAATGCAGGCAGGCACGAGGGCACCTCTTAGAGCTGCGAATTCCCTGGGGGGAGGGGAGGGTAAGGCATCAGTTCTGTTTTGTAGCCTTAGCAGGAAGAGTGTCCTTCTACCCTCTCTTTCCCCTTCTGGAGAGGGTGCAATTTGAAAAAAAAGGGTCTAGATTTCCCTGTCACTATAAGAGTCAGGTCACAAAAGCACGGGGCTCTGAGTAGAGTAGAAGCACAGCCGTGTCCTCCCATTATTCAGACATCACAAGGTCTGAAAATGTTCTGCCTTTGGAGAAACCACTCAAGGGAGCACTTCACGTCTCTGATACTTGCTAGTCTGCCTGTAATTGGCAGGACAGGGGTGCAAAGAACTTCCTAAAAGAGAAGAGTTTATGACATAAGGGAGACCCCACAGGGAAGACCTGAAGTGCAAATGCCACAATCCACAGTCCAGGGTCTATGCCCAGAGGTCCAGGGACTGGATTTTGAAATGGGGAGAACACAGGACCAGAGCAAGGGCAGAGCAGGAACAAGAGAGCTGAATGCAGAGTACTTGCTGCCCCAGCCACAGGGTATGCCCAGCTGAGCTCAATGGACCATGAGATCCCTGCACCTGGGCAGACCAGCCCAGGAACAGAATCTCTCTCTGATTTCCTCCTTCTTGTCTCTTCCCACAAAAATAAGAAGTAGCTCCTGAAGACTCCTAGTTCTGAGGCCCTAGAAATCACTGAGAATCTCAGCAGTCAGGTGGCATGTTTGATATGACAGAATGAAGGTTGGGACTCTTACCTCATTTTGGGAAACTAGGGCCTTGAGCTACTCCACTTCTTTAAATTTTATTTGAACAGGAGCCAGTGAGACTTCGAAAAAGTAAGTCTCTCCATTGTGCTACCTCCGTCAAGCCCTCAGAAAAGAGGAAAATCTCTTTGGAGGGAGGGAAGAGTAGATGAGGGGCAAGCCGAAGGCCCAGCACTTGTTGGTACCTGAGCGTAGAACTCTAACCACAGAGCTTAATCTTCACCTTTCTGGGGTTTTGTTTACTTAACTACAGAAAAGATGAATGACATTAGGAAATATCCCTCCCTCCTTCCTCATTTCCTGCCTGTCTTCTTTCCTCTCCAACTTTCCTCCCCCAGCTCCTTGCATAACTTGACAATTGGGCATTTTGGGTTCTGAAATATGTGTAATCATTTCTCCACCATCTGACCTGTAAATAACGGCTTTAATGAGGATGGTTGAGAAACATTCCCCAGGGATGGTAATGGATTACAATGCACATTGGCCTAAGCTCTCCGGCAGACCTAATCCACCCAGAACTCTTCACAATAAGGATTATTTCGGAAGTATTGAAGAAAAGGCAGGGTGAAGGTGTACAGAAATCTCAGTGGAATTGGGAGACCCCTCCTGTGCACTCCTTCTCACCTAGCAACACATTTCCAAATCTCAAGAGCTCAAACTCCTCCCAGTCACACATGAGAATATCCCGTATCCTTAGACTTTAAGCAAGAATGCTGTCCCAAACTATGCATCTGGAAAGAAACAGTCAATGCAAACAAGCAGAATGACATTTCCAGATACAATTTTAACCTTGATCTTTTGTTGGGAGACCCTGCTGTCTTTTTTATTCATTTCTATCTCCCAGGTCAAATTTTATCACTGTATTTTAACAAACCAATGGAATAAAACTGAATGAAGCAAGAAAAGGCCCATCATCGCTTGACCACAAGAGCTCTGAAAACAGAAAGTTCTTTTAAAGCTCCTTTGATGACAAAACCTGATCTGATCTGAAAAACGCAAGTCATCCTCACTTACCCCATTTAGAGTTGGCATCCATACATTTTTATGCATTTGATCAAAGTGTGCTGCCTCAAACTTGCTGGAATTGTTCTGTAACACATGGTATATGTCCTTTGGTAATGTCCTAAAACAAATTTTTAAAAAATGGAATTCTGAATACATATGGTCCTAAGGGTTTGAGAAAAGGAATGGTGGATTTGGACAATGCATTGTCTTCAGAAAGACAGACAGTGTTGGTGAGTTTCTGAGCGACCATAAACAACAAAGCAAAGTTTCAGTGTTACTTTAACTAAAAGATCGTCAGTCCAATATGACTTTGTGTTGATTGCAACAGTTTATTTTATTTTGTTATGTTTTAGATTACAAGTCTTTATTTAAGTGCTTATCCTCATGGCTACTAGAGTTCATGGGTGGGGTTAGGGTAAGGAAATCAATAGATAATGCTTATGTGCTTTACTATGATAAAGTTCAATTTGCTTTAAGAAAAAAAAGGTACTCATTATTAGAATAAATAGAGTGAGTGATTTCCTAACCAATAGAATTATGTTTAAAAAGAAAATACAATAATCTGCAAAAATTGCAAAACCATCTATGTATTATTTATAGGTAATGTTGTAAACCTAAGTTGATCTAAAGAGGTTCACAGGGGTAGAAATATACTATGGAGATGCAAAAAATCAGACATGTCTAAAGTACTATTACAATTCAAATTAAAATTCATTTGACATACAAAGGAAAAAAGGAAGTAGAGTGTTACTTAATATTAATAGACTATACAATATAAAATTAAATTATCATAATTACTAATTTAAATCTACTAAATAGCACAGCATTAATATATTTTTAAAGCTGCTAGAATTATGATGAGAAATTAATGAAAATATAAGTGAGAAATTCAAAGATACATCTCACTTTTTTCACTGCACAATTACTTAGGAAGTGAATGAAATAAAAAAAAAGTTGAAATTGCTTTCACTGATCTAAATGGAGAATTGTATGCACTACAAGCAAAAAACACATTATTTTCCAAAGTTCATGGCATTTTTCACAAAATGCTTATATCCTAACCCACTAATGAAACCTCAGCAATGTTTCCCACTTGAAACTATACATTTTGCCTTCTTACAATATAATGCAATAAAACTAAACATTAACAGATCTTTCAGAGACCATGCAAGCAAGAAGAAAGTGGAGTTGATTATTTAACGTGTTGAAAGAAGAAACCCCATTAATCTGGGATTTTTATAGCCAGCAAAATCACCCTTCAAAAGAGAAGGTAAAATAAAGATTTTCTCAACCAAATAAAAACTGAGGAAATTCACTGCCCACAGACCTGCTGTATGTACCCTTGGTATGCTGTAATGAAAATTCTACCAATTACATGACATCTCTACTTACAATCTTCTCACAGATAAGTATCATCCTGCAACCAAACAATCTAATCAGAAGATACAGAAAAACACACAGCCATATTGATATCCTCCTTATAAGTGATTTTTAAATGTGATCCAAAAATGCATCACTAATCTTTCAGCATAGAGATGAGTTGGTGGCTGGGCACTATTAGGTAGATAAACATGCAAAACCAGAAGTTTTCTTGCTCATCCAAGAAAGAAACATCAGTTATTTGGAACAGTCTTCTCATTCTCAAATAATTCATGTAAATAGTCTACATATCACATTATTTGCTAGAATTATATTTTCTGTGTCCAAGTATTATAGTCAGTACATAAATATATTGCACTGATTGATAACGGTACATATTGTTTCCCATTTGAAATGTAGAAAATAATCTCCTCTATGTTTTGAGGCATTTGAAGAGTTAATCCTATGGTATTAGCTGTATATTAAATATCAAGGCAGGGAGGAGAGGACAGGGGGATGTGAGCTGGAAAATGGTATGGGATATGTATGATTTCAACTTTAGATTGGATGAGATATGATTAAATGTCTCCCAGTTGTCTCGATATATTTACTGCTATAAAACTTTTGAGAAATAACACCAGTTTTGGAGGTAGCAAAAAGAGGTTTGGAGACAGAGGACAGAGACAGCGAGAAATGTAGCAACTACCAAAAGAACTTTAGAAAAAGTGAAGAAAATAAGGGTACTTAAGGAATGAATGTTTTACCACTTTACCTTCCCCTGAAACTGCAGTGAAAAAAATACAATAATCATCAATGATTCTGAAACTGGATTTGTTTTACTCATGTCTTCTGATACGAAGAACTACTGAGATTGCCCTGTTGATGGATAGCAAGTAGCAAGTGAGAGCAAAATTTAGGAATGAAGCAAAATTATAAACAAACAGTACATGTTTCCCAAGTGCTTGCTATTTGACATATATTGTTGTATACTAGCATGTGTGCAGTTCCTTACAATAGCTGCACCAGGTAGGAACTGTTGTTTCCCATGATTTACAGATTTGGGAATCACATGTAGGTGAAACAATTCACCCAAAATAATGACACTAATAAGTAACAAAGGCAGGATTTGAATCAAGACATTCTGACTTCCAAGTCCATAGTACAGACTAATCTCCATCTCTTGCTTACTCTCTTTCTCATTGTTAGAATTTTAAAATAATTGAAGAATGAAATGCAGTATCTAGTAAATTCCTGTAATTAGAGTGGAAGTTAGAGAAAGTGTAAAGGTCAGCTGAATTGGTTAAAGACAATACTTAAACAAACAAAGGGATGATTCTACATTTTATTAGGACCATGAATTTTTCAAAAATGTCCCTGCTCCAAAGGGTTCCCATGTTAAGACATATGTATCAAAACAATCATTTAACCAAAATAAGTCTCATAAATACTATGAAGAAGACAAAATTAATGTCATATATTCATGATTAAGATTACTTACTTGGAAAAGATAAGGATCATATCAAAAATAGAATAATAAAAGCATTTCATAGTTTCCAGTTACCAAATTGACATAATAATCAATAGTTTCTCTCTACAATATAAATATAATAGCCATTTAGAAATATATAAAATATCAGATTAACAATAGCAACAAAAATGTAAAATAGCTTAGACTAACCTTATAAGAAATATGACAGATCTATCTGAGAAATACTACAAATTTAACTTACAGACATAAGTGGTGTTAATAAATCAGGAGACATTCCATGTTTCTGGATTAGAAGTTTCAATATTTCAATATTTCTCCCCAAATTAATTTATATATTTAACACAATCCCAATTAAAATTTGATGAGATTTTTGTTTGGAATTTGACCAAATGATTCTAAAGTTCATTTAGAAGAATAATTGTGTTAGAATTGTCATGAAAAGATCAAGAAAAATGAGTAATGAGATTGACTTGCCCTATTAGAAATTAAATTATCACTGTGTTATGGTACCAAAGTAATCAGACCGATCCATAAAACTAAAAAAAAAAAAAATCCAGAAGCTGAGTTAAGTATGGAGAATAATTTGGTATGTATTAATGATGTCAGTTTAAAAGATTAGGGAGAGAATAAACTATTTATTAAATATTTTATTCAATAAAATATGATTGGGGTGGCAAAAGTAGATAAGCATTGTAAGAAAAAGGTGTGAGGCTTATACCATAATTTGTACAAAACTAAATTCCAGATATTTCAAAGTTTTGATTAGAAAAAAGAAACCACTAAAATACCAGAATATATAAATAAGTATTTATGGAATCCTGTGGTTGTGAAAGACCTAAAGTGTATGGATTTGATGGCTAAAAGTAAAAGATTAACAATGAGTTTTATGATATAAAATTCTATAACTTGAAAATATAAAAAAAAAATTCTGATCCAGATCCAGTCATTCTACCTGAACACCTTAAATAACATTATAAGACAAACTGTGAAAATAATTTGCAAGAGACATTACAAAGGTTTATAATTTTCTTAATCTTTTCAGAGATCAGACAAATTAGTAAAATTAAAAGAACATTTTAATAGAAAATGACCTAAGGATAAGTAAGGCAATTCATAGACAAATATATACATATATTTTCAGCATTAAAAAAATGTTGAGCCCTGGCTGGTCTGGCTCCAGGGACTGAGTGCCAGCCTCCGAACCAAAGAGTGGCTGGGTCGATTCCCAGTCAGGGCACATGCCTGGGTTGCGGGCCAGATCCCTGGTGAGGGGTGCTCAAGAGGCAACCACACATTGATGTTTCTCTTCCTCTCCTTCTCCCTCCCTTCTCCTCTCAAAAAAATAATAAATAAAAAATCTTTTAAAAAATGTTGAACCTCTCTGGCTATCAAGGAAACATAAATTAAAACATCAATGAGATGTCATTTCTTGCCTATTAAGTTGAGAATGATGAAAAATATTAATAGTATCCAATGTTGGCTAGGGCACGATTAAACAGGCATTCTCATAGTCTTTAGTATAAATTCCAATTGATAAAACAAACTTTCTAGGCAGCAGTGGGCAATATATAATCAAAATTGAAAATATGTACCCCCTTAATGGAGTAATTTCTAGAATTTAATCTTAGGGAAACAACAAGACAGTCTAAAGATACAGGTCCAAAGAGGTTCATTTTAGCATTAGTAGAATAGAAAAATTAGAAAAATTTAATGAATACCAAAATAAGGTATTCATTAAATACACTATTCACGCAATGGAACACCATACAACCATTTAAAAGAGGGTAAGAGATCTATATGTCTCATATAATACCATGCCCCCAAAACAGAAAGTGAGAAAATTGCATTAAAAGCATTTTGTATATTATACATATGTATTCATGTGCATGTACATATACTGGACTGTAAATATTAATTATTTCTGAGGCTATCTTCCTCATCCTCTGTGTGTAGGTGTGTGTATATCAGAAAACCCAGCTACTTCACTGAAAGAACACTCAGTAGAACACTGTGTCACAAGGAGCCTCAGGCACGGTACCTCCTCTGCTCCTCGGTGTTCCCATCAGTAAAATACCATGTGCCTTCTAGGGCTGTCATGGGGATCAAATAAATTATGTGTGAAGCACTTATAATAGTACTTGGCAGGAAGTAACTGGTGTTCGATAATTCACCACCATCATTATTACTACTACTATTATTATTTTATTACTATTACTATCAACACCCTTCATGAAGTACAAGAGAAAAGAAGGGAGGAAGCACTCACCACAAAAGAAAACACTGAGCAACTCTGGTGTCTCACCCTCGGTACCACCTTATCTGAGGGTGGCCTCTGTGGATGCCAGGAGGGGGATGAAGAGCCAGAGCCACACTCAACAAGAGTGGGTTTACTTGTGAGTCTTGCTTAAGACACCCCAGGACTCCCTGAATAATCATGTGCAATGCAGGTGTATGGATCCAAAGGCTGGGGCCAGATCCAGGGCAATTTCTATGACACTGTTTCCATGTAGAGTATATATGATTCTAAATTACTATCTAGCCAGACTAGATATGGCCTGAGAAGCCTATATGTACAAGTAAATAAAGGCACATACATGTTGCTTACGCTTAAGCTTTCTATTTAGGGAACTATACAGTCTCTTAATAGACACACAGTCTCTCTCAACTAATAAAATTTGAATAAAAACTGTAAAAGTCTGAATAAAAATCCACTTCAGGGATTGCTATGGAGAGTCTTGCACTTGGGCTAATTAAAACTACCCAGAATTGTCACAGTTGATCCCATTTCATGGCTGTTTCTGTCTTAGGCAGCGGCTCTTAACCATGTGTAAATAGAGCCCCTGACAGGGAAGCCAGTCCTTCTTCTGAGCCTGGTTCTCCCTTAGAGAAAGGGAGTGCCATTCAGGACACCCACCCACTGCAGATCGACAGTGGGATCTTTTCAGCATGGAGAAATATTGATTTCATATTTCTCCGTATGTGTGAGATGAATGCTGTCCATGATTTACTTACTTCGGAAAGTGTTGCCTGTAACGTGGAGACACAGGACAGTTTAAAAGGAAGAGTAATCGCAGCACACAGCTATTCATCTTCAGCTGCTCTGGGACCTGTGAGCAAGCTCATTAACTCTTGCAGCAGCTGGCTGCTGGGAGAGCTGTCAGCTCCCACCTCTCAGTGACTCTGTCCTCTCTAACTGCTGATGAGCATGAGGTTTTCTGATCTCTCCTTTCCCACCCTGAGCTCCCATGTCCCTTGTGGCAGGGTCAAGAATTAAGTCACTTTCTGTTTTCTGAGTCAAGACAAGGCTCTGCATTGCCCACCCTCACCAAATCATTGCCACTTGCCATCAGATTTAGAAACTGGCACCTGCAGGTTTGATTGCTGGTCAGCTGTCTTGCCGAAAACAATGCTTTCTCTTTCTTTTAGATAGGTTTGACCATTCCAGGACTCAACCTTGTTTCTTTTTCCTTAGTTCTGATTGATGCCCTTGCCTAATACCAGTCTTCCAGTAGGCTGAGACTACTATAATCCCTAACCCAGAGTGGGAGTCCTGCTGCCCTTCCTGGTCCTTTCAAGGCCCCCAGACTAATCCAGGTAGCTGGATTCTTATTGCAAATGCACAAAATTTCTTGGATAACTACTGCCTGTCTAACCCTTCATCACACCACTTGAAATTTTTACTATTGTTCTGGTTGTTTGATTTTCCCTTTCAGTGTCAGCAGTTTATAATGTGGCCAGATGTGCTTCTAGAACAGTGTGACTTGTTCATCCAGGTATTGTTTTTGGAGACTTCTATGTGCCAGTCACTCTTCTAGGCACCAGACCATAAGAGTTGACAAGACATACAAGTCCCAACCTTTATTGTGATGACATTCTAGTAGAGCAGACAAATACTAAGTACACAACTATAAATAAAATAATTTCAGAGGTGTGAGTGCAATGATGAGAATGAAACAAGCTAATGGTTTAGAAAGTGACTGGGCTGGTAGATACATTCAATGGAGAGGTCAGGAAAGTTTTCTTTGAAGAGGTGCAACAGTTGGGTGGAGACTTGAATAACAAGAAGTCAACTATGAGAGGGTCTAGAGGAAGAGAATTTCAGAGAGATCAAACCATGGGGAGAGCTCTGAGCTGTGTGTGAGGGTAAGGTGGTTAGGAGGCAAAAAGAAGGGCAGTATGAGTGAAGAGAGCAAGTGGAAGACAGGTTTGGAGGGTGTGACAGGAGGAGCTCATGGGGCTTTTCAGGTCATGGAAAGAGTTTGAATTTTCTGTCAAGTGCTGTGGGAAACCCTTAGAGGGTTTTATAGGGAAGAATGGCTTATCTGACTCATCAGTTTCTTGCTGGTTTCCTCTCTCCTTTCAGCCTGATGATTATCATCATTTCCAATGCCCTTCATGAAACCTAGGACAGATGCCCATTTCCACATATGGACCAACGGGGCAGGTAACTCATTCCAGCCTATACAATCTCATTGCTCTCGCCAAGGTCTGCCCATCAACGAGGACAGTGGTCCATTAGCTGGGATTCAGTTGTAACCCAGAAACTATCTCCAGAGAGGAATGTGGTCAGACAGAAAAGGCAAGATTGAGGAAGATTGCTGGCTGGGACATTGGCAAGAAGGATGCTATAAACAAAGGCAGTACCAATATGCAGAGGTCAAGCTGGAATAGCCCAGGAGGCCCAGTTTTGTGCTAGTGGCTAAGACAGCTGCAGAAGGGTTGCAGAGATCCCACTGCTCTCATAAGAACTTGGAGAAGGCCCCCCTCTTTTACTGGGGGCAGCACATTTCCCAGAACTACAGGAGGTCCAGGAGGATCAGATGCTTGTGACAGTACTTACATCTCTGCCTCAGTTGTCAGGTAATAGGTACTTTTTTGTGGCCTGAATCCAGTTGGGGGTGTGTAAATAGTGAGTGTGAGCAGGGGATGGGCAGAAGTTTGGTTTTACTGAGCTGAAGGGAAGGTGAATTTTTGAAATCAGAATTTTCCATCCCAGGACTACAAGGAGTTACAAAATTTCTGGTAGCTGGACTCTGGTCTGTTATTTCTCAGGACTTTAATTCTGTATAAAGTCTCTGTGGTCCTAAAACTTTGAAGACAACACATGGGTAGGCAGAAGAAGGTGAATAACATTTTTTGAATATGTATTGTTTCATACTTTAAGGACTTTACATTATTATTTTAGCAATCCTCAATAATCTTATGGTAATACCCATAGAGCAATAATCCTATGGGTAATATAAACTCATTTTGTATCTAAAGAAATACAGGCTCATAAATGGTAATATACTGGCCCAAGAACAGCAACTAGCTAGCAGCCAATAAGCAATGGGGTGGAGCCAAATTTGGACTTGGAGAAAGGTCTTCTGAAAGCTGTGGGTCATCTCTTTGGTTCAGTCACCCTGACTGGTGGGGGAGAGGCAGCGTGGTCTATCCTCCTCTCTCTGGCACTTCTTGTCTTACTACTTCAAACTTATTATAATTATTTTTCATATTTAACTTTCCACAAAATTATGTCTTACCTCCTCAAATTAATTCCTTAAACATGGTAATATTCTCTTTAAGCCTCTCTCCCTCTCTGGCAATGCTTTCCCTTAAATTAGGTCTCAACATTGTCTCTTATTGATAGGTTGGCAATTTCCAGGTGTGATCAGGTAGGTCAGTTCTGGTGGCACATTCTGGGCATCAGGGGAAGGATTCCCAGACATCTGAAACACAGGTGCCAGTCCCCAGAGAGCACATAACCCCCCACAGGCAGTGCAGCAGCAGAGGTAGGCTATATATACATTGAACATCCAGGCATTCAATGACACTCCCACCACACTAGGGAAAATGAGAGAAAACTAGAAGGAAAAGAAAATTTTATTTTTCTTTTCTTTCTGAATTGCCATCTTAATTCACCATTTTCTGGCCTTTTCCTGGGTACAGGTGTCCTTTCAGAAGCCCTTCAAGGTCTTTCAACCTTCGATCAATCCTACTAGATTCTGAGTGCCAGGAAGTTCCCCAACAATGTTCTCTACAGTAAATGCATGTGCATTCATAGAGTCAAGCTCACATCTGGATGGCATCTCATTATGAATTATTTGTTTCAAAGGTTTGCTTTGTACAAATATACATCTATCAGAATATAAAGGCCTTTTGGAAACCAAATGCTAGCTATATTAGACTATGCTACCCAATTCTTTGAAAAAGAAGGAAAACAAACTCTTTATGTTTTTTTTTTATGATAACTAATTTCAAATAGTACCAGAATTTGTTTTTTAAAATGTTTCTTCTTTGTTATTCTGAGAGCTAATTTGATGACTTACTGTTGTTAACCCTACGTAGCCTTGTAATTTTTCATTGGGTTTTATTAATTTGGTATTTGTTTTTGTAAGATAATGTGTATAGTTATGAATAAAATATTGCACAGTGTTCCATTTTTAAGAAGGTTTAGCAAATACCATTCTAAATACTATGCTGTGGCTTTTTCCATATTTCAGTCAATCTTCATATCAAAACCCCTTAAGTTTTAGTCTAAAAACTAATTTGGTGTCCTGGGGAAGATGAAGGGCAGAGAGAAGCCAAGAATGCAATATAAATTACTTTTAGTTCTAGCTGTGACCTTGTATTTCCTGGGGCCTTTGAACTCAGAGATCGCTCTCTGTGAATTCAAGCACAGGGAGGTCTGGGACCTCACTGTCCTGTGGATGATGCTTAGCCAAGGCAAGAACGTTCATTCTAAAGAGTCTGAAGGCAAGAAAAGACAAAATGACTTGGAATGGCCCAAATTCGGAACTGGCACTCAACATGCATAGACTCATAACTCCAATTACATTGTAATAAACAAGTAGGCCTTGACGACAGTGGCCTGAAGTTACTCTGCAGTTAGAGTTAAAAGAAAGTGAACAAGTTAAGGAAAACAGACACAGGGAATCCAATGAAAGTTTTTAAACAGATGCAGGCCTGAGAAAGATATTTGACTCACTTAAGAATTCTGTGTTTCTGCCCCATCCCCCCCATGGCTGGAGTCTCAGGGCCTGCTCTGTCACACATGCAAAACCAATCTGCTCCCGTGACATGGAGCATGAAAGTTCATCTCCTAAAACTTTACACCCTATTGAAAGAATATAATAGTGTTAAAGAAAAGCTAATTCTGTGATCCTTTCGCTTTGGGCTACAGATGGGATGCCATTTTCAAGGGACATTTTTTTTTGTCCCAGTTCCTATCAAATAGCTCCTGAAATAGGCATGATACAGCCCCCTTGAATAAAATAAAATACCTTATTTAATTGCCTGAATGACACTCAGGATTGTGCTGCCAAAGCAAGCCCAAACAGGCCCAACCAGATGCAATATCAAGGGGGTAACCTGACTAGGAGGCAGCTCCAGCCCCAGCCCCAGCCCCAGCCCCAGGCCCAGCCCCTGCTGACTGCCAGTCTAGGCTGATGGAAATGGAAACAGTCTGGGGAAATGCAAATGAAATCTGCAAAGGAGCGAAGGCATAAGAAACCATTTCCCAGAGTAATAAGCTCATTGATTTCAAGGATGGCACCTCAGCTTGACCTCCAGAGCTCAGAGTACCATTACATATGGAAGATAGAGTCAGGGACCTGAAAGACAGGAGAAGCACCTGAGCATCCACAGCTACAGCCACCAACTCTGCTCACCTGCCTATGCCCCGCTATGCCCCTCTGGCTCCAGAATTCTGAGCCTCTTTTTGGCTTTCTTTGTATATTTCTGCCATTTGTGTGGACTTGCCCATGGTTAAACTGGCTTCTTACTAATTGTCAGAATGGCAAGTCTTAGATCTTCTAAGACAGTCCCAACTTTATTTATTTATTGAGGCCCATGCAATTTTAAACATATTAACCAGGTACAGGGACCCTGATACCTATGGTGTCATCTGTTGCTGGACTCCAAAGAATCTAGCTGAAGAAGTTTTGAATTACCCTGCTTTGTTGAGGATATATTTTTCACTAGAAATATATATTACACTAAACCTGGTGGTGCTCTTTCCCACCTTTTCCAGCACATATCTTGCAAGAGCTACTTTAGAGGCATTATGTTAGGAAGATTTGCAACCAAAATGTACAATATTTAACCTGATCTCACTGTGTAAAGCTAGTAAGTTCTCCACTCATCCCAGCCTTCTTTAGGATAACTATGAACCATTTTCAACCTGGGATGTCTTCCTAGGGCTCTTTTGCCAACAAGGTGCTGAGCCTCCTCCCAATTCCACTCTAATTCAGCTGATTCAAAATGGCTATTTCATCTGCTGTCATATTTTGGAACGAGGACTCAGGAACAAGTAGTTTATTAGGGTGTCTATTAGGAACTGAATTGTGTCCTTCTAAAATTCATGTGAGGAAGTCCTAATCCCTAGCAATTCAAAATGTGACTATAATAGGAGATGGGCCTTTAAAGAGGTGATTAAGTTAAAATGAGGCTGTTGAGTGGGCCCTAATTCAATCTGACTGATGTTCTTAAAGAGGAGGAGCTGAGGACCTATGGAGAGGCACCAGGTACACTCATGCAAGGAGAGACCATGTGAGGACACAGGGGGAAGGCAGCCATCTGCAAGCCAAGGAAGCCAGCCCTTCCAGCACCTTGGACTTCCAGTCTCTAGAACCGTGAGGAAGTGAATTCCTATAGTTTAAACTACCCAGTCTGGGGTATTTTGTTATGGCAGCCTGAGTTAAGCTAATGTCGGAGGTTATTGCAGAAAACACAAGAAAGGAGGTGAGACAAGGATTGGAAGAGGCCAAGAAAAAGTATGGTAGCAAGTGAGCTACCCTTGTGGGGAACTGGATTTCCTCCTGGGGGACCCTGGGAGCCAGGATGGAAGACTTGCTGTAAAGTTATTTCATCTGAGAGGCAAGCCAACTGGGCTACTTGGACACCAATTCTCACTTTGTCAGTCATTGGCTAAGAGGGGTATTAATTCTCCAGTCATCTGGCCAGATGTGCTCAAGGGGCTCTGATCACCAAGGAAGCTCCTTCAGGCAGAGGTATGCAGATGCTGGCCACTGGCTTCCCGACTCTACAACAGAAAGCCCAGGAGAATAAGGAAGAAGGACGTTACCCCTGCTCTCACAGTCCCATCAGAAAATCCCCTCAGGCAGAGAAAAAGGAGGAAGGACCTTATCTTTCTCACCTTTGACAGTTTATTTTCTTCTTCCATATCTGGTTGTACTTTGTTGTCCAGAGCCATCATCTGAGGAGCATACCATAAGTCACACATATCAAAGGATTATTGAGAGGAGAATCTGAAGTGGAGAGTCACACTTACAAAACAGGAAAAATCCTTCACTGGGATGATGATATCAAGGGTCCCATCTACCTGTGCAAAATGCTCTGACACTGAGGTGCCCACCAGAGAGTAAGGTGAGGACTGAGCTCCAAGTGAGCTCTGATGCAGGGCCATGGCCACCTGGAGGATGGTGCACATTGTTTTTCTCACAAAAATACATCCCACTCATTAAGTATGTGACCAGAGAGAAGAGGGGTGAGTTGTGATTTGCATAAAATCAGGACAGGATCAGCTGTATGACTATGTCACCTACATCCCAGAAATGAAGGTACAGATTCTTGTAGTAATTGTGTCCATTATCAATGAGTTTGTTCCAGTGAGGTTAGTGAAAACCATGAAATAAAGGCTTCAGAATATTTGCACAGCAGTTAAAATATCTTAATCCTTGCCCAGACTCTAAGGTTTCCTGCAGAATTTACCTAAAATAATAAACAGAAAGATGGCAGAGAGTCCCACCAAAGTATTAACCTGAAAGGATGAGGCAGGTGCAATTCAGGTACAAACCAACAGCAGGGACATCTAGGTTTTCAGTATGAGGACAAGAGGGACTCAGGAGGTACATTTGGAGGGATTCTAAAGAGACTTTTCTAGAGCATCAAAGGCTTCAGCTGTGTGCTGTTGAGAATATACTATGCCAGTCTGGAGATATAAATCTCCTGTGATTTTTTTTTCAGGTGGATTTTGAGGAAAAAGCACAATAATCTGTTAAAGTAGAAAAATCAGTGTAATAGAAGTCAAGTGACAGGAGGATTCCTATTTTGGCCTTAAAATATCCATAACTTGTGAACCAATGATTTAACATCTAGGTATCAGTTCTAGGGAAAGAATCTACAATGCGGACATGTTTTTACGCACAAAAAAATGTTTATTGCAACATTATGTGTAATAAAAACCCTAGAAATAGTGAAATAGCTGGTGGTTAAGGTATAGTTAATTAATGCAATTAATGTTTAAAAAGAGTAATGATAAGTGAGTGCAGCAGAATACAAGTACACCATATAAAACTGGGATTGAAGAGAAGTGAAAAAAAATGAGGGGAAATGTGCCAAAACATTAGTATTTTTTGTCTTTAGGTAGTGAGATTATGAGTAATTTATTTTTGTTTCTTATAATTTTTATACTTTCAGTTTTCATAAAATTAAGCATTATGCATACTCTGAAAATATTAGTAAGTGAAAAACAATATTATTCTAGCTGTGATATACCAATTCTAAATGCCGATACTTGTGGAAGCCCCTGAGCTTTTGCAGAGATGGCCAGGTCACATGTGAGCCTATGTTGTGATATGCAGTGCAGGGCCTTCAAGGAGAGACAGTGCTTCATCCTCAGAAGGGCAGTGCCAAAGGCTTTGAGAGTGACACATAGGTATATGGACATGTTATCTAGTGATGAACCATGAAAGTCTGTTGAACTCACAGGGCACATTCCTTCTGAATGCAATCAGCTCTGAGAAGAGCTGCAAAATTAATTTTTGGCATCTTCAAGCAGGAAGACCTCTCATCTGCTCATAATGAACTTAACCTAAATATTGTCTCACATGGAGGGCCTCTCTGGGATACCACCTTGCATCCATCTATGGTTTCTCTATTTTAGCACACTACAGTTGAAATGATGACATCTTTGTTGGGCTTTAAAGGATGAAGGTGATGCTAAATAGGTAGTTGTGAATCAGGTGAGAGAAGATTTCCACTTAGGAGCTTGAATATTATTCTCAAAGTGATAGGGTCTCAGACACCTTTCAGCCAAATAGTGACACTAATAGTTATTTCCAACATTGGTTATTCATTCTGTCATCATGAATTTTTATGTTTGTATCCTATGTTCACATGGGCACACACTTTACTTTAGCCTCATCCTAAGTGATATCTATAATATCATAGGTTTGATGTGCTAATTGTATTTTCTAATATATTTCATATAGCGATATAGCTATTTAAAATAATTCACCCATGTACCACCTTAAATTACTTTGCATTCACATATCACACTTGGGAAATGATGCTCTTGTTCATTTATTTAACAATTTTGAATATCTACTACATGCCGAGAGATTAGATAGCACTGAAGACAAACACAATGTTTATAGCATTATGAAATTTCAATGTTAGATAAACATATTGATAAAGGAACTACTTTTATTGAGTTAATTTTTAAAGAATCATTTAGAAATACTATGCAAAATGGTTTTGTAATAAAACTATAAACAGAAAGACTTGTCATAAGGCTCGTGCAGTGGCCTGGGTCAAAATACGATGAAGGTTTGATTTAAGGCCCTGGCAGAAGAAAATTAAAAAGGAGACACAGGTGAAATATTTTTATCCAGTAGAAACTGACAGGCTCCCAAGGCCATTATGATGCATGTTCTTTCCCGAGGATCAACAAGAAAGGAAGGCATCAAGGCTCCATGGGTCTTGTTTATGCGTTCTCTTCAACTGTCTGACACCCCATCTCCCCTGAAGGAGACTGTTTGGCTCAGCCTCCTCCTGGTATGCCTTGCTCTACAGTGGAGGCCTGGAGAGCTAAGAAATGCACGTCCCAGACTGCCTTGCAGTTATGGTTTCACTTGTGACTTAGGTTCCAATAATGGAATGCACTCTTGCAAGACTAGAATTTGGAAGTGAGTTAGCTAGAGGAAAGGTAGGGCAGGGGAACACCCATCTTTTTTCTGGAGTGGACCTAGAAGCCGCTGCATGGCTTTGGAGCCAACACTTCTGGCCAAGGCTCAGGACTCACAATCACTGCTCTGTGGATGTGATCCAAGGGCCAGCCGTCGGCCCAGCAATTTCTTGATTTCTCTTGTTTCCAAAAGATGCAGCAGAGATAGCAGTCTTGACATTGTCATTCTAGAATCATCTCTGGAGGTCTAGCTGGGAGCCTGTTTCTCTAGACCTCCCAGTGATTTTGCAAACACACAATTCCCTTATAAAACCCTTCTTAAACCCTTTTTTTCTTAAAATAGCCAGAAAACTTAAAATGGTTTCTGTTTTCTATACTTCCTCCCAGACTGTTACCATCACCCACACTCATATGTAATCAAAGACTGCCTTATACAACCCAACATGCGCACTTGTGCGCATGTGGGTCTTTTATTCTCAATTAATCTGGGAGATCTTTGGGATGTGCCTGTCTTCAACTCCTCCTATATCACATACACAATGTTCATTCCATATATGACAACTATCATTAAATTTATCTTGAAGAGAGCACTACTAAGTCTTCTCAATTCTGATTCCAAAAATAAATCAGGATCACATTGGAGAGAACAACAAATTTACTATAGACTCAGAGGAAAAGAGTTCCAGGACCACTGGCTGAAAAACAATGCTCCCATCTGTGGGTGTAATCCTCATCATAGAAGAAGACAAGCTTCTGTTTAAGGCATCATGGTGACATTGATTTAACCGTAGTGGAGATTTAATCATGCGACCAATCTTAGTGTTCTGTGAGGTCTGCTATTCAGGTCCTGTAGGAGGGAGGAAAGGGGCTATTCTGTGATAGCTACTTCCCAAGGCTCATGCTTCAGCATAGAGGAGCTTCCCTGAAGGAGCTTGTAATTGCTTAGGGCAGGACTCTGGACCTTGGCTTGCCATTAGAATCCCCTGCCCAGTTATTCCAATTTACTTCATCTGGGAGGGGTCCTGGAAACACTATGTTTTAAAAGTTCCGCATGCACCTAATGTAGCGAGGTTGGGGAACACTCACCTTGTGCTCAGATATTTTGCTGTGCAGACTGTGTTTTCTTCTGATTTCTTACATCTCTATGTTGTATTGGGTCTGCTTTGTCAGTTGTGGCATATTACGTTTATGCCTTCTCATTCTTACCTTTTTCCTTCTCAGAAAAGTTTTCAATTTATTATTATTTTTTGGGTTTTGTTTATGTTGTACTCCACAAATGACATGTAGCAACACTGAGCTCTAAATATTTTCTAATTCTTGTTATAGTTTATTTTATGACCCATGAGTTATTTTTAAATGTATTTGTGTGTTTATTTAATATCTGTTTGTGTGGGTGGTTTAGGTTATCATTTTCATACTATTATGGTGTCATTTTTATTTATCAGTAGTTTTACTGCTTTGTTTTAGTTTTCCCATTCTTGCTTTCTATTGAAATTGCCAAGTTTTATGTGCTTCTTTTGGCATTTGAGTTATATATTCTATTTTGAATTTTAGTGGTTACCTGTAAATTTTTTAACGTGCACACTTAAAGTTTAAAATTAAGGAATATCTCTACAGAATACATATTATTTTCTAGTGCATGTAAAATGTTCATCTGAAACACCATATACTCTCATAAAAAGATTGAAGTCTTACAGAGTATATTCTCCAACCACAACTGTTTTAAATTAGAAAAACATAGCAATAAGATATATTTAAAAATCTCCAAATATTTGAAGTTTAAATTACATACTTCAAAATAATCCATGGGTCAAAGAAGAATTTGAAAGGGGACAAAACTATTTTACAATGAATAATAACAAAAATAAAACTTACAGGAGGTAATGAAAGCAGTCATAGAGATAAATGTATGCATCTAAAATGCCTACAATAGGAAAAAACATTTAAAATCAATTATCTAAGTTTTCAAATTAAGAAACAAGAAACAAAAAAGCAAGCAAATTAGACCTTATTATAAAAGAAATACAAGTAAGAGTAGAAATCAATGTGATAGAAAAAAATGAGATTATTACCAAAGTCTAAATTTGTTTCTTAGAAAACATTAAAAATATTAACAAATTCCTTCAAAACTGGGTAAGGAAAAAATAGAGAAAACACAAATTAACAAATTAGGAATCCAAGAGTGGATATTATTGCAGAAATGATAGATATTAAAAAGATAATAGGAGAATATCATAAATAACTTCACATAAATACATACAACATAGAATAAGTAAATTTTTTGAAAAGCATTATTTATCAAAACTGCCTCAAGAAATAAAATTTAAAGAACTGAACAGCCTATATTTATTAAAGAACTTAACTTTGTAATCAAAGCTTTCACACAGAGAGTCAGACTCAGATTGTTTCACTGATGAATTCTATCAAAACACTTTAAATGAGAAATAATAGCAATCTAACCAAACTCATTTTGAAAGTAAAGGAGGAGAGAATGCTTCCCAACTCAACTGATGAGGTTAACATAGATGATGGTAATGAAACCTGACAAAGATACTACAAGAAAATTAGAGGCCAATAAATTTTACAAATATCAGTGTGAAAATGCTATAAAATACTAGCAAATTTAACCAAGCAATATAAGGGTCCAGGAGAAGTAAGGCTTGCTTTAGTGTGGTTGGTGGGGTATGTGAATGTCTCACAAGAGATGGACAGCAATTTGAATGTTTCACCTAAAATGTCATATGATGTGCTTGAGTGTGATATTGTTATGTTACCGAATTACATGCTTATGCTTTTGTAATAAAAGATTCGATAATAAAACAGAGGAGTTATTTGTGTTGGGCCCTGTGTAAAAATATTTAAAAAGCAGGATTTATCCCAGAAATATGAAGTTAATTCATGGTTTAAAAAAAAATGAAACAAAGATCTTCAGAAAACTGTAACACAGGAAACTTTCTCAATCTGCTAAAGAATATACCTACAAAACTCTTAAAACTGAGGTAAATGGCAGCATATTGAAAAACTCTCTCCCAAATTTGAGAATAAGGCAAGGATGTCTGTTCTCATTACTTCTGTCACACACTGTTGTGGAAGTCTTAGCACAAAGACAAGACAAAGAATAATACAAAAATTGAATTGGGAGAAGTAAATCTGTCTTTTTCACAGCTGACGTGATTGCTCTCAAAATTGCTTCTCGGAGTGTTGGCCAGGGTCTCCTAGCAGGTCACTGAGCCTTTCAGGGAGTCCGTGAGGTAAAAGCTCTTCTCATGATCATACGTGGATGTTATTTCTATTTCCATTCACATGGTCTCCTGAGTGGACAGTGTAGCTTTCCAGAGGTGCGGCGTGTGACGTTGTAACACAGCACAGATCCAGCCATCTTCTACTAAACTAGACATCAAAGAAATTTTCAAAAATGAGAAACAATTCTAATATATTTTGTCTGTTTTTGGAAATAGATTATTTTTTTATAAAAATATGTTATTTATGTTAATACATAATGTGTTTAGTACTCGGGGTGGTGGTTACACATATATGTGTATGTCAAAGCTCATCAAACGGTACACCTAAAACCTTTGTATGGTATCACATCTAAATTTTAGAAGTTGGTTTCTTTAAAACTTGCCAAGACCATTTTTTAAGACATAAGAATATGTAAGGGGTCTGAGTTTATCAGATATTAAAACAAATAACAAAGTTAAAATAGACTAATGGACCTATGTGACAGATTAGAGAGCCCAGAGACTAACTTCTCTTTACATTTCCTCATCGGTTCTCTTAAATATAGTTTGAATGATAGAATATCTTTTTTTTTTAATCCTCACCTGAGAACATTTTTTCATGGCTTTTTTTGAGAGAGAGGAGAAGAGAGGGGAAATTGGAGAGAAAAACATCTGTGCAAGAGGGAAGCATTGATTGGTTGCCTCCTGTATGTGCCCATCCTGGGCATCATGTATGCCCCATGGACCAAACCTGTCACCTAGGTATGTGCCCTGACTGGGAATCAAACCTACAACCTTTTGGTTATGCAGTGATGCTCCAACCAACTGAGCCACACCAGTCATGGCTGACAGAATAACTTTTATCTCTAAAGTTAATGTTTTTCCAATTGTACGGGTTTGGACAAACCCCTTCATTTTTCCTTAGCTAATAAGGAAAGCCTCTTGGTTAATCCAGGGGTTTAGGTTAGTGACCAAGGTGCAAAGTCTGTTTTTCTACTGTTCTCATTGCTACAAGACTGTATGTGTGTTGTCTGATGTCTGGCCTCACTCCCCCAGTTTCAATTCAGAACAAACCTTTTTGCCATCATCCAACATTCCAGAGAAGGGTTGCAAATAGAAATAGAAAAGTCCAAAGTGAATTAAAATCTCAGGTTGTTGACAGGAGATAAAAAAAATAGCCCCTGCTAATAACCTGATTTGACATCTGATTTATGTGGTCCTAAAAGGACAGTCATAAAAAATGTGTAAGTGAAGGAATAACATCAAATGATTTACAAAGGCTCTGGGAGTATGGGCAACAGGATGCAGTGAAAAGAGGAGCAATAAATCTGGCCAAGTAAGCCACGCTTGATTCTTTCAGCCTCTAGGCCCCAAAGATGCAGGGATCTCTGCTAGTAGCACTTTCTAGTCAACCTTTCATTCAGCAGATATGTTCTGAGTCTCCTGGCCACAGGCAGCACTGGCCAAGCCAAAGCGTATTTGCATGTATGTGGTAGGAACAGGTTCATAGACAGAAGGCACGACATGTGACCCAAAGTGTGGATGAACCGATTGCATAATAAAGCAAACGGCTAAGCCAGAGATATCATGCACTGGTGTATTAAAGAAAAAAATGGAGGCAACTAGAGAAATTTAATTTTAAGAAGAGAATATTCCAGGGAAAAGTGATTGTTGTTTTTAAATATCTCCAAAGTTTTACTGAAGAAGAAAAGTAGGTCTCCAGAAGACATTGAGGCCAAAGAGTTGAAGAGAAGCAAATTCTATCTGCCAATGCTTATTGAGCACATTCTATGTATGAAACAGCATCCTAGTAGCTAACCATCTTGCAATGTTGCAAAAGACTGACAAAATCCCACAGCCACTGGAAGTTACAATTTAGTGGGAGAAAGAAGTATAATATACTGAGTAAACAAACAAACAGGTATTACGTCAGGCATTCATAGGTCTTAAAATTGTACAGGGCAATGTAATAGAGTGTGGGTAAGGGAAGGAGGGGGAGGGAAACTTTAATTAGAGTGGGCGATCAGAGGAATCTCTGCAATACGGGCATTTGAGCTGACACCTGAATAATAAGAATCTAGCTTTGTAATAGCATGGACAAGAGACATTCAGAGAAAAGGAATGGTAAGTGCAAAGGTGCCAAGAGATGGGAACAAGCCTGGAATACCTGTTTTCAAAGGAACAGAAAAAACTACTGCAATGTAGTAAGTTAGGAGAGTGGAGAGATAAGATTGAAGACATACGTAGGGACAAGTATGTGAGTCCTGTAGGCCTTGGTAAAGAGCTTGTATTTCATGCCAGGGGCAATGGGATCAACACAGGTTGAGCAGACACTTTGGTGCCCTGTGCCACATCCCCTTGATTACATCTGACTTTAGAGGCAGCTGGATGGGCAGTTACCATGCAAACTCTCAATAGCCCAACTTAAGAATAATTTAGAGGCAGTACACAACCAGATATCATGACTTATTACACTATGGTAGTTAAGGTAGTGTGGTATTTAACCCTAAGACATGCAAAGGAATCAATGAAACAGATTAGAAAGATCTAGAAATAAACCCACACACATATGGCCACTTGATATAAGAAAATTGGCATAGTGTGGAAAGAATTTCCAGATGGTGTGGATCTAAATGTGAAAAGTAAACAATAAAGCTTCTAAAAAAATAGAATACCTTCATTACCTTGAGTAGGAAAAATATTGTAGAACACACAAAGCACAAACCATGAAAAAGAAGACTAATGCACTCTAATACTTTTAAATTAATAATTTATCATGGCCCTGGCAGGGCAGTCCAGTTGGTGAGAGCATCATCCTGATACGCCAGGGTTACAGGTTTTATTCCCCTGTCAGGGCACATACAAGAAGCAACCAATGAATGCATAAAGAAGTGGAACAACAAATCAATGTCTCTCTTAGACTCTCTCCTCTCTTTCAAATCCATAAATAAAAAAATTAAAAAAAAGAAATAAAAAAGAAAGGAATTCATCAAAGACATGGAATAGGAAAAGATATTTACAATATATACCTGACAAAATATTACTATCTGGAATATGTAAAGAATTTGTACAAACAATAAGAAAAAGACTATCCAATAGAACAATACACAAAAAGCCTTAAAGGGGCACTTCACAAAGAGGGTGTCCAAATGACAAAAAGACATTACTACTCATTATAAAGGTATAGATCAAGACCTAATGAGATACCACTACATATTCACCAGTGTGACTAAAATTAGAGAAACTTATAATGCAAAAGAATGTGGGAGACAGAGGTTATAAAAAAAAAGAAAAGATTTAGCCCTGGCTGGTGTGGCTTAGTGGATTGAGCACAGGCCTGAAAACCAAAGGGTCTCTGGTTCGATTCCCAGTCAGAGGCACATGCCTGGGTTGTGGGCCAGGTCCCGAGTTGAGGGCACATAAGAGGCAACCACACATTGATGTTTTTCTACCTCTCTTTCTCCTTCCCTTCCTCTCTCTTTAAAAATAAATAAATAAGAAAAGATTTAAAAATCCATCCTGATTCCAGTTCCTTCTTCTACCATCATTCCTAGTATCAAGGGAAGAGCACAACAGGTGAAGATGAACAGAAGCCCTGGCCATTTAAGGAGATGGATATGGCTGGAGCAGAGAGTGAGGAGAAGGAGATGATGGGGGTGTGGGGGGATTGTGGGAGGGGAGGTATAAGCAGGGCCTTGCAAGTAATGGGTTTAAAGCACTCATTTTTAAACTCTCCTTTACTCCTATCTTTTCAGTCTTCTTTGTATCTTGTTTATTAAACCTTTAAACATTATTTTTTCACTCATAACAAATATGATTGGGTGGCTACCATGCACCATGCCTCCCAGCCCACATGTATCCCATAGCCCAATGGGAGATGGGGCACACTCACCCTGCTGTTATCACTGGAGCTCTGCAGAACTCGAGTGTGGGCCAGCATCTTTTCCTACTCTGCACATTCTCCCTGTGATCACATATATGCCCATGACTTCACTTCCACCTACATGCTGACTGTAAGCTCACCAACTGGTCTGGTTTGTCCAGAGCTGAGGAATTTCCTAGGATGTGCTAAATTTCAGTGCTAAATTCAGGCGTAGTCCCAAGCAAACAAATGAGTTGGTCACCCTAGGACTAAAGACTCCCAAATACGTATCATTTTACAAGCCCATGTGTCCAACTGGCTATTAGATATCTCCATTGATGTTTTATAGCTATCTTAAACTCAACGTGTTCAAGTCTGAACTCATGATCTCTGCCAAGTCCCTCTTCCTCCAGTTTCCTGCTCTCAATGAATGGTCCTCCCAGCTACCCTGCTGTCTAAGTGAAAAACCTGAGAACCGTCCTGAGCATCACCTCTTTCATCACTGCCACATTCAATTAAATCATTCACACTGCAGATATTTCTGATCATATATCAATGAACATAACAATATATCTGCTCTCAAGCAGCTCACCTTCCAGACAACACATGAGCACAAATAAATACAAAACTATTCAACATGACAGTGCTATGAAGGAAGATAAGGCAGGATAAGTGGATAATGAACTGGCAGGGAGCAGAGGTTCTTATAAGGTGGTCAAGGAGCATTGGAGCAGATCCTGGAATAGTGCAAAGAGTGAGCCTTGCAAAAGGTTAGGGGAACAGTCTTCCTCACAAAGGGGACAGCAAGTGCAAAGACCCTGGGCATGGTGTGGGAATGACAAAGAGGTCGGTGTGACTGGGCTAGAATTAGTAAAACAGAGCATGGCAAAAGATATCAGAAATAACAAGGCCAGAGCACATTTGGCCTTCTAGGCCATTGTTAGAACTTTGACTTTCATTCAGTCTGAGTGAAGTGGGAAATTGTTGGAGAGTTTGAGAGGAATGAACTAATCTGATTGATGTATTAACAGGGTCACTCTGTGAAGTGGATCAAAGGTAAACTCAGGAAGAACAGCCAGGATGCTGGTGTGATATTACAGACAGCAAATGATGGGGACTTGGACTAAGGCAAAAGAGGAGGGGATGGTAAGAAGTGATTGGATGTATTTCAAAGGCCCGGCAGTCAGAATTTGCTAATGTATTTGATGTTGGGTGGCTGAAATAGAAGAGTGAAATCTGTACCATTGTCTTAACTAGATCTCTCTCTTACAATTCACACTGCCTCCAGTCTGATTCAAGCCACTCTCTCATACCTTTGAAAACTTTGCAATAGCAAATCCCTTCCTCATCAGTCCATCTTCACCCCCATCCCTTTCTGAATCATTCTGCATAGCAAAGCATGCTTTTAATAAAACTCAGGATTGATCATACCATATGTCTACTCAATTCCTTCAGCAATTTTGCCTTGGGTTAAAACAACAATGAGGCCTTCAAGGCTCAGTGTCATCTGCCTTTGCCCATGTCACCAGACACGTCACGCCATTCTCTTCTATACACAGTGCACCAACTACACTGATGTTTTTTCTATTCCATCCATCTCAAGTTCTTGCATATACTGTTTCCTTTGCCTAGAATTTATCATTCCTTCCCAAATAAAAGTCCTCTGGGTCACTTAATTCATTTCCTGGCCTTCATTTAATTGTTGCCCTTTCAGAGATGCCTTTCCTGCATCCCTTGCTTCTCTCCTGACTAGAACTCTGTTAATCTCCTTTGTCACCATGATCACCAATAGTTAATTGAGGAATCAGCTGTTAATGTGTGTTTTCCCCCACTAGAGTGTAAAATCCATAAAAGCATCAACCTGCACATTTTGCATACTGCTGTGTTTCTAACATCTAGCACAGTACTTTGCACAGGTTAAGTATTTGATTTTTTTTCTTGAGGTAAATGATTGAATACTTGAAAATTGTGGTTCATATATGAAGTCACCAGACCAATAATCTCAGTTATGCAAGGGCTCACAAAGTATTTGACTCATGCATTCTTCCTGAAAAATTACTCCAAGATCTACTTCAGCCAGCTGAAAAAGAAATGAATCAAAATTTAAAACTCATAAATAGTAAAGTCATGGTGTGGAAGAACTGGTAATGAGCAACTGAAAGCATTTAAGCACGTAATTTATTCTAAATAACTGTGGTAAATATGGTTACAAAATGGAATGAATGTGTCATAAATAATTCTTGAAAGAGAAGATTCTTAATTTATAAAATTAACAACAATTACCTAGGTAAAATTATGTTATACCAATTAAAACCAGTGGTAACAAGTAAAATAAGGAGGGGGAAATGTACTGTCCATCTTTGAAGGAAATGAATAATTACAGATGCATGAACAGTAGAGGCTTAAACATTTTTTTGACAAAAATAAAAACAGTGACTTCTCTTTCTGGCTAGGGCAGAATACCTTGTATTAGACCAATTCTGCCACAAATAATAACTATAAAAACTGAATAGATGTCAAAAATAAACCCAGCCATTTGAAGGCATTAGAGAACAAAGCAGATAAGACTTGAGAGTACGGAGTTTCAGAAACAACAGAAACACAGTGAGGCCCCATATTCATCACTGCTTTTTCCCTCTGGGGCATTTTCTCCATGTGGGGCAGAGATACTGAGCAGAAAATGGAAGCCTAAAGTTTATAGCAGTCCATAAATTTACTTACATCCAAAATTAGAGTCAAAGACTATCAAGGTAGCCAGGATGGAAGGGCCAAGATCCCAGAGGTAAAAGAAACCTCAGAGAAGTAAGTTTAACCTTCCCCTCAAAGCATTTGCTGACTCTTAAGGTATACATACTTTGTAAAATGCAAGCACCACACAAGGGAACAAGGAGAAAGTGACTGTTAGAGACTAAAATGATAAGCAGAGTTTCAGCAGTTTCACGGCCCTAAACACACAAAAATTAAGAGTTCAGACCTAGCAAAGAAGCCTTAGACTTTCGACTGAGACCCCTGAAGAACTATACGTAAGCAAACCCATAAAGAAAAAACAGTCCTGCCCTGCTGGTGTGGCTCAGTGGATTGAGAGTCAGCCTGTGAACCAAAGAATTGCTGGTTCGATTCCCAGTCAGGACACATGCCTGGGTTGCAGGCCAGGTCCCCAGTTGGGGGTGTGTGAGAGGCAGCCACACGGTGACTTTTCTCTCTCTCTCTCCTTCCCTTCCTCTCTGTCTAAAAATAAATAAATAAAATCTTCTAAAAATTAAGAAACCAGCTTTGTAGTTCCTGAAATCCACCCTGAAATAATTGCAGTCTGTGGTTGGATAAAAGTGATTTACTCACAGCTTTCCAGAAAGAAAAGCAAAAATCAGTGGAGGAACATAATACATCCAAAGCCTCTACCATTTTTTATTTTAAAAATATGCCTAACATCAGTTCTAAATTAAATTGAATTTCAGAAAACAGAACTAAATAACTAAAAGTCAAGAAAAAAGGCAATAGAGACATACCTAACGATGATCTAATTATTTGGACTTATCTGACATGGACTTCTAAAAAAATCAGATATGATTTATATGTTCAAGAATATAGATGAAAAGGTAAAAAATTGACTTGGAATATATAAGAAATCATTGAATAAACATTTGAGACCTGAAAAATACAGCAACTGAAATTAACTCTATGGATAGTTTTGCAACATATTGACTATTAACTAGAAGCAAAAAAGAGGAACCATAAATTAGAAGTCAAATCTGTAGAATATGTAGAATGAAGCACAGAGTGAAAAAGGAGATGAAAATGGAAATTAATGGCACAGTACAAGAGATATATGGGCAGTTTAAGAAAGGTTTCGTTTAAGGGAATTTATAGTTTCAGAAGGAGAGGAAATAGAATTTGAAAAAAGCAATATTTAAGCAATATTAGATGAGAATTTTCCAAAACTAAAGAAAGCTATCAACCCACAGATTCAAGAGGCTCTATGACTCATAATTAAGACACATTTAAAACACACACACACACACACACACACCTCTGAGGCACTCAGAGTAAACATGCACACTGTCTTCTCATCTGAAACAAAGCATGCTGGAAAACAGAGAAACAACACCTTTAAGGTGCCTGAAAGGAAAACCTGTCAACCTAGAATTCTATATCCAGACAAAATATCTTTCAAAAAATAAGTATGAAATGAAAACATTTTCCAATAAGCAAAATCTAAGAGAATTCACCACCAGCAGACCTTCCCTGTAAGGAACATTAAACACAATTCTTGAGAGTGAAGGAAAATGACACCAGATGGAAAATCAAATCTACATGAAGGAATGAGGAGTTCTGGAAATAGTAAATACATAGGCAAATGTAGGACTTTTTCATTTAATTCCTTTAAGAGATACCTGAATGTTTAAAGCAACACATTATATGTTGTGGGATAATGACATGTAGAAATAAAATGTAAGACAACAACAGGACAAAAGATGGGGGTGACTTGAAGGATACTCTTATAGGTTAACAAGTTATATAAGAAGTGATATATTCACTCATGATAGGTTATAATAAATTAGGAAACATATTACAAGCTCTAGTGCTACCACTAGAAAATTATAAAAAAACAGAGTTATAGCTATAAAAGCAGAATAGATGAGCTGGAATTTTTTTCTTTTATTGATTCTAGAAAGAGAGGAAGGGAGGGAGGAAGAGTGGGAGAGAAACATCGATGTGAGAGAAAAACATCAATCAGTTGCCTCTTGCACAATCCCTGACTGAGGACCGAACCCACAACCTAGGCATGTGCTCTAAAAATGGAACCTGTGACCTTTCAATTTGTAGGACAACACCCAACCAAATGAGCCACACTAGCCAGGACTAAGTAGAATATTTTTTTTAAAAAAAAACTCAATTAGTACAAAAAGTATGGCAAAAAAACAAAAGGAGAAAAGTTGGTAAAAAGCAAATATGATAAATAGAAAGAAATAACATGATAGATTTGAATACAATAATATTCATAACTACATTAAATATAAATGACATTAACACCCCAATTAAAATGCAGAGATTGGCACACTGGATATGAAATCAATATCATCAACATGTACATTTTTAAAATATAAAAACATGTACCTTAGAAGCAAAAGTGGAAAATGATATATCATGAAAACATTAATCATAAGATTAATGCTTCAAGAAATTGAAGTGGCTATATTAATACCAGACAAAGCTGACATTAAGACCAGTTATTACCAGAGATAAAAAGGAACATTTCATAATGGTAACAGTACCAATCCACCAGGAAATCATAACAATCCTGGATGAGCATGCATATAATAATAGCTAGAAAATTCATAAAACAAAATCAGTAAAACTTAAAGGGGAAATAGAAAAATCTGCAATAACTGTTGGAAATTGTAACATTCCTCCAATGGTGACTAACTGAATAAGTAGACAAAAAATAAGAAGAATATAGATTTTAAAAAACACTATCAATAAAAGTAATTTAATTCACATTTATATGACACTATACTCAATAGATATAGAAGACTTTTTTTCAAGTGCACATGGTATAGTCATGAAGGTATACTATATACCAAACCATGAATAAAATCTAATATATTTATTCATTTTATTTTTTATTGTTGTTCAATTACAGTTGTCCCAATTTTTCCTCCTGATTCTCTCCCCTGCCTCATCCAATCCCCCTCTCCCAAAGACAATCCCCACTCAGTTGTCCTTGCCCATGGGTCTTTTGTGCATGTTCCTTGACTTGGCTCTTCCCCTTCTTGCCCCCATTACCCCCCTTCCCCTGCTCTCTGGTCACTGTCAGTTTGTTCTCTATTTCCATGTCTCTGGTTCTTTTTTGCTTTTCTTTTTGTCTTTTGCTCGTTTGTTATTTGTTTGTAGGTTCCACTTATAGGTAAGGTCATATGGTATTTGTCCTTCACTGCCTGGCTTATTTCACTTAGCATAATATTGTCTAGTTCCATCCATGCTGTCAAGAAGGATAGTATTCTATTGTATAAAGGTATCACAGTTTTTTGATCCACTTGTTTACTGATGGGCACTTAGGCTGTTTGCAGCACTTGGCTATTATAAATAACACTGCTATGAACATATGGGTACATAGGTTCTTATGAATTGGTGTTTAAGGATTCTTAGGGTATAATCCCAGAAGTGGAATTACTGGACCAAAAGGCAGTTCAATTTTTTTTTTAGGAAATTCCACTCTGTTTTCCAAAGTGACTACGCCAGTCTGCATTCCCACCAACAATGTACTCAGGTTCCCTTTATTGGGAACCAATCTGAATGGCCATGGCGAATGTAGCTCAGCCCTGGTTCAGAAAACCACTAGGCATGAGGCGATAAACAGGAGTCAGGCCCACAGATTGGCTTTCCCATGGGGAACCCAACCTACATTGTACCTAGGCAGTTTTGAGGCTTGCTTTTGCTAAAACTCCCTCACTCTGAATTAGGGCAGCAGATATTCAATGCATATCTTTGAAATAACTTCCTAAAGTCTGTACTAAATCTCCCAAGAACAGAGTGTAACCAGTTCAACCACTTTTTCCCTTGCATTTGCAACATTCTTTTCTTTGTTATCTGTAACAAGTAAACAGCAACATCATTTCCTATGCATAATAAATGAGGACCATCCTCGATGTAATGCCCCCAGAAAAGCAATAAAAGCCTGTCCAGGCAAGGGTCAGGGTGCTCTCACTCAGAGAGTGGCCATGCCGTCCCTTTTCTCCACAGGACTTCTGCAGTCCATGTGAATTTGTTGGTCGCTGCCACACAGACCCCACTGGTCGGAGTCTGCATGACCCTTTACTCCACAATCTTGCCAGCACTTGTTTATTTGTTAGTGATGGCCATTCTGACTGGTATGAAATGGTATTTCATTGTGGTTTTAATTCGCATCTCTCTGATGGCTAGTGATGTTGAGCAACCTTTCATATGTCTCTGGGCCCTTGTATGTCCTCCTTGGAGAAGTGTCTATTCAGGTCCTTTGCCCATTTTTTTAATTGGATGGTTTGTCTTCCTGGTGTGGAGTTGTGTGAGTTCTTTATGTATTTCGGAGATCAAACCCTTGTCTGAAGTATGGTTGGCAAATATGTTTTTGCATATGGTTATTTCCCTTTTTATTTTGCTGATGTTTTCCTTAGCCATGTAGTCCCATCTGTTTATTCTTTCCTTATTCCCCTGACCTAGGGGACATATCAGTGAAAATTTTGCTGTGTGGAATATGTGAGATTTTCTTGCATATGTTCTCTAGGGCCTTTATGGTATTGCAACTTATATTTAAGTCTTTTTTTAATCTCGAGTTTATTTTTGTGTATGGTGTAAGTTGGTAGCCAAGTTTCTGTCTTTTTTTTTTTTTTTGCACATAGCTGTCCAGATTGCCTAACACCATTTGTTGAAGGGGTTATTTTTACTCCATTTTATGCTCCTATCCCCTTTGTTGAATATTAATTGACCATAGAGATTTGGGTTTATTTCTGGGCTCTCTATTCTGTTCCATTGGTCTACGTGTCTGTTCTTAGGCCAGTACCAGACTGCTTTGATTACAGTGGCCTTGTAATATAATTTGATATCAGGTATTGTGATCCCTCCTACTTTGTTCTTCTTTCTCAAAATTGCTGAGGCTATTTGGGGGTTGTTTATGGTTCCATATAAATTTTTTGAGATATATATATATATATATATATATATATATATATATATATATATATATATATATCTTAACTATATATATATATTTAAAACAGGCAAACATTCTCTCTGGGTTGATGCAAATACTTTAATGTTGATAGGGATATATCCTAAATATGTATATTAGTTTGTTAAAACTCAATATAGTGCTTTTTACTCTGTATCATTTATACATCAAAAGAGAAAAGAGAGAAAAAAACTATAACTACTGTAATATTAGACAAGGAAGTTTTTAAGGCAAATATACTAGAAATACATATATAATTCATAATGACAAATACCAAATTCCCCATGAAGATATAAAAATTCTAAGTCTATATGTACCTAGTAATATTATAGCTTCAAAACTTATAAAAAAATATTGACCTAATTTTTTAATCAAATAAAGAGTACCTATTCAAAAGTCTGCAACAATTAACCTGAGAAAGATTTCAGAGAAATGCAATATATGAAAAAAGATCAAATTGAAATTATAAAATCAAGAACAATATAATAATTGAAGTTAAGAACTCAACAGAGTGTAATGAATGGTAGGTTTAGCTAGTCATCACTGAGCTGGAGAAATAACATTAGAAACTTAGGAAACATTTAGTTAAGAAACAATATATCCTTTAAAGCCATGACAGGAAAAACACAGTGAAAAAGTGGGTGGCCTAAAGGAAACAGCAAGGAAGAATAAGTATAATAAACCTAACAGGACAAGAACAAATGAGCATACCAATCATGAGAGAAAATACTAATAATTTAAACTTTCCAGTCAAAACCACACTTTCTTCAGTAATATTTATAATGCAAAAATATTAAAAATGTATATATCCAACCATGGGAAAAGGTTATATGGTGATGTTTGAAACCCTCAATGGAATATTAAACCATAATTAAAATTTATGTTAATAAAAATTCTTTAATAATATGGAATATATATATGTCAACTATTAAGCAAAACAGATTTCCAATCCTTCTACAGTATTATGATAGTAGTTTGATAAAAGCAAAGTAAATAAAAATACCAAACATATATAGGTAACAGTAGTGATCTGTAGGCAAGAGAGTTATATTTTGTTTTGCTTGTTGTTTATTCTTCCTATAAATACACAAGATTCCTCCCATAGGAATGTGTTGCTTTTATTTATTTATTTATTGTTTTTATTACAAAGCTATACATGAATACAAATGATGTAAAAGATACAGATACTGGTAAAAATAAAAGTTCCCCTTAATATTCTGACCTACTTTCTTCCTGTTCCCATCCTAGCCCTTCTATAGGAATAACCAGTTATTTTCCCTACTGTCTTCCAGATCATTTTATGTATTACTTTGATAATCAGAAGCAGTGAATAATAAATACAGAAACACAATCCTTCCCTTGCTGTAAAACAAGGTTCTGTCGCTACAGATGTTGATACTGCAGGGAACAGCTGCACCATGGGAAGCTGGAGTTAGGTGAACTCTGATCTCCTTCTAGTTTCAGTTCTACTGTACAAATCTACTAAGAATCCTGTGAGAAGGAGAGTGACTAGGGTGTGTCGTAGTCAAGGCTGCGTGGATGCGATCAGAACTGGCCTGCATCCAGGAGTTTAGGTGAAATGTGGGCAGGTGGAGGACAGGATGAGAGTCTTCTCAGTCGGCTGTGAGCCGAATCATGATGTTGGGGAAAAACATGGCAGAGAGCAGTTCACTTGGAGGAAAAGATAAGAAGTAGGAATAGGGGAGGCTACATGGAGACATCAAAACTGTGTTCAGAAGGCCTTGGATATCTGGCTTGAATGGTTGGAATGTGTCCTGGTGCTTTAAAAATTCTCTGCTCTTATCAAATCAGTCACAATGAGTCCTGTCTGATGTTGACCCTTCTGGTTTATAAGATGGGAATATGAGTTCTATGAGAATCATGTTAAATAAAGAATGTGAGAACACTTGGCTGTGCAAGTTGTCAATTGCAATAGAAGGTTGAACAGAAGACACAGGACTCTGGGCTGGAGCTTGGGAAGTTGCCTCAACAGATTTCCATTAATATTTCTAGAAATCACTAACACCCCCAGGCCAGCTGCCTGGGGCCAGAAAGATCCTAGCTCATGTTGGCACCCACATCTTTAGTGAGTAACACACTTAATTTACCAGTGTCCTAGTGTACACACTGTCCCTACATCCCTAGGTAACTGCACACATGGTCTGGTGTATCTTCTTCAAAAACAATTGCTGTACACGTGATCATTTCTTTTTCCAGGGAATCATAACATTAGCTACTGTACATGGGTATGTAACTCATCTCTTTTAATTAGATGCTAATTAATGACTCACTAGCTTTAATCATATCAATCTGGTAATACTATTTATGCCCCACAGAATAATGAACTACTTTATAAGAAATGAACGTGGCACATGTTGACACAGGAATGCATCCAGCCATAATTTGCTCTGGGTAAATATCACACCCAGACTTGGATTCTGAACAATTTACAAGGCAGTGCTTATGTACTACATGGGGGAGAGAGGCTGAGACTTCCATAAGGAGAGCAAGACCAAGAAGAGTGAGAGGCAAAGAAAGACCACAGGGAGTTTTTCCTCGGGAAAAGACCACTGTACTGTTAAGTTTTGTCCTAGAGGTAAATTAGAGAAAACATTGGTATGAGAAAGTTCAAGGAAGAGTTTTGCTACTTATATAGCACCTGAAGAAACTGCTTTCTGAACAAAGAGGAATGTGACAGGCAGGTGACCTGATTCTTCTAAGGTGTGGCTCTCCAAGTCCTGCTGGGTCCAGCCATGCTGGCAGGGTAGGAATGAAGATAAGACAGAATGAACCACCGTGGGGAAAAAGAAGAAAATTCTGAGGCTGTTCCCCAGTGAGGAGAAGTAGCCCACAGCCAAATATTCCATGTCCAAATATACATGGTGATATTGGGCCTATCTCAGACAGATTTTAAGAGCCAATATGGCCCAAGTCAGCTCTTGGAGAGGAATGGAACAAAGGTGGTAAGGGGCAGCCAAAAACCAGGTGACTGAGGACACTGGGAGTCCAAGTATGCAGAGGTTCAGGGCTCTGAGAAAACAGTCCCCAGCCAGTGCCTGGGGGAATAAAGAACTGTGCTCCAACCCCAGGTGCAAAGGATTTGCAAGAACTGTCCAGTATAGTAATAGTGGCTAGTTAATGAGGGCTTATTCTATGCCATGTGATTTATGTAGGCTATCATAGGGTGTATACTGAAACAGGTATTCTCCCCCCCATTTAACAGATAAGGAAAATGAGGCTCAGCAAATAAATAACTAGCATAAATAAATAGCAAATAAATAACTTCAGTGCCACGTAAGTAGTTAGTGGCAGAACTGTGGTTCAAACCAAGCACTCTGACACATGAACCCTGTTCCTGAGTGTTAAACTCTATCCAGCCCTCCAGCCCTCTTCCACCCCTTCATCTCTTTACCACCCCCCACTCCCCCTTCCCAACCTGGGAACTATAAGCTATGCCAAAGATGTCAGAGTCTCAGCAAAGCTACCTAGTTAATAAAAACTGTTAACAGGGAAACTGAGGCAGATGTCCACTCCTACAGCCTAGGATAAATTAATGAGAGGAAGGTGGTAATTTGGTGAGAATCCAGGATTCCTTCATCTAGTCTAATCCTAGTCCCATTTCTCCATAGGATGATAATGCATTTTTTTTTTTTTGTCTAGATCAGGACGGCTTCAAGACTTGGATGGCGGGTTGAAGTATAAAGTCCTTACCATGACCTACAAGGCCTTCTGTGATCTGTCCTTAGTATCTTTCTGATGTCACCTTCTCCTACACTGCCCCTCAGCCACAGAAGTTGTTTAGCTGATCTGCGGATAAGTCAAACAAGCACCTACTCCCAGACCTTTGCACTGGCCCTTTCTTTAGCCTAGAACTCCCACCTCTAGATTCTCTCCACAAAGATAGGTATTTCCGCATGTTTTTTTCTTACTAATTTACCCCAGGCACCTTTATATTATCTGGTACACAGTAGACAGTCAATAAATATGTACTGAGTGGCTCAATGTGCCAGTGCCCTTCTGGAAGAGCCAGTCATCCTGCCACCTTTTCCTGCTAGTTTCAGCTATTTCCCTGCCAGCCCTTCCACTGCCCCTTCCCTGACTCCATCCCACATCTCTCTTCAGCATGTCATGCAGCCTTCACATAAGAGCTCAGTATTCCAACTCAGTAGAAACAAGCACGGGCACCGCTCTGTACTAGCATGTGGCAGTTGGAGTGATGGGATGATACAACAAATTCTATAACAGAAGTGTGTTTCAGCGCTAAGAGAGTAAAGAAGTGAGGTGGGGTTTGGGGAGAGCTCAGTGAAGAGGTTATTTAAACTTGATCTTGAAGGACAGGCAAGGACTCACCACACTGAGAAAAAGTTGGCATTTCAGGAAGCTGAAGCTGCTTGCATAAGCACATTACAGCTGATGTGTCTCCCCACTGCCTTCCAGTGCACATTTACCCTTCTCGTAAAGACATAACAGGAGCATGTACTTTCTTGAAGCGACTGCCCCTCTCCCACTCTCACCCACAAGCCAAGGGTTGAGTCTACTTTACCTTACGCTCTGAGGGTGGACATGACCCCAGCCTAGCGAACCAAACCTCACAGGCCTCTGCCTGCAGTGTTTCAGGGATGAGTACTGACCAAATTTGGGTCAAGGAGAGCCAGGTCCCAGAATATTGTTCAAAAACATATTCAAGACTTTTTGGACTGCTGGATTTGGAGTAGGAAGGATGTGAACAAGAACCGTGGCCATCTTGCCACCAGGGGAAGGGATCACCAAGAGAGTTTATAAATGGACTCAACACCAAGGGAAAAGCCACTTAAGTGCCAGAGAGGAACCCAGTTCTGGGGAAAATGCCCATCACCAGATTTGCTCCTGAATTTTTTTTTTTTTTGGTGGAGGTAGATGGTGGAGGAGCAACACATTCTCATTTTTCCTAAGCTATTTTGTGTTGAATTTTCTGTTTGTGACGTAAAAGGTCCTGACTGATATAGGGATGGAAGCAAAAAAAGATCATGTGTTTCAATAGTACCAAACATTAACTTAGAAGGACACAGACATCATCTGCCTTGCTTTGCAGAAGAGGAGCCGGAAGCCCGGAGAGAAGCAGCTCCCTCCAATTTCACAGCTAGAGAAGGACAGAGTCAGGAGGAAGGCGGAGCGGAACAGAAAAGAGGTGTGGGCCTTAGTGGGGAGGAGGCAAGGAGTGACAGGCATTTTACTGTCCTCACGTGGCTCGCAAGCAAAAGGATTTGAAACCACAGAGTCGTACTGAGTAGTGTGTCCCTGACATCACCTACTTCCTTGTGTGAAGGTCCCATGACCATGTGGTCAGAGCATGGCCAGTAATGGCCTGGTGACCAGTGCTAGCATGACACTACTGCTACAAACTCACCAGGTCTCCCAAAGCTTTCAAACTTGCTTTGTGTAACCAGGACATAAAATTACAGACCTTTGCTTTATGCAACTGTATTTTAAATTAGAAAGACCCTCACATAAATCTTACACCAATGCTTTCAATAATATACATTTTTAAAACTGCAAATGGAGAACCAGGATGGCTTTCAGAACTCAATGCTTTCTTTTCGATAGATGGATAGACAAGTGACTTATGCAGATGCGGTATATACATTCCGCACAATTTGACCATGGTTAAAGGGTATTTATATTCTGATGCAGATAAAATTGAATGTGTCAACACTAATGCATTTTTCGAGGAGAATCACTACTTTCACCATAATTTCCATGGAAAATTTGTGTGCACACGCAGTAATAGACACATTTATAACATCAAAAGGATTCAATTTTCTTTTCAATCATACCACAGTATGAATCGCTTTTCCTATTGAATTTAACAATGAAGCACATTACCAGAGTCTAAAGGATGGGACACTTCGTCTTGCTCTTATGAAAGTATGTCAAACAATGGGTAATACATCACACAATGTCTCGGGTTAACTGAGCCTTTACACAGGCTGGCTGCTAATTTGCTTGGGCCAGCAGAATGTCACTTTTATTTAATTTTGCCAATAAGATCAGCAGGGATCCAAACTCTGTTTAACTCCCAGTTATTAAAGGAGGTTTTTCTTGTTACATGAAGAATTCATTAATTCACATCTCTCCTAATTCAGACTTTGAGGTCTTCCGAATAGGAGGTGGGAGGTGCTTTATCTCTGCTATGAAGAAAGCAATTTCATCCCGGACACAACAAGCTTCTGTGCAGACGGCTAAAGCTGCAGCAGAGACAAAGTCTGTCAAGGCCATAAGAAGAATTTGATATGTTAATTACAGATTGTTCCTAGCTAGTTACCAGAGCAGATCATCCAACAGAACTCCAGCAGGGAAAACTTTGTTATCCTACCGTCATTCATTCAGTCATTTGGTTATTCATTCAGTCATTTAATTATCCATCCATTCACCATCCCTATATCCATTCATCTACTTAGAATTTATTAAGTCCTTTCTGTCAGAGCTTGAGAGTGGAGCTTGGGCTACAAAATAAAAATACATTCCTCATTGAAAAGCCTCACATAGTTTAGTGAGGAAAATAAGCAGTTAGTGCTGGATATTCTGCTCACCCGTGTTCACCCCCACATCCATGAGATTCTCTGTTTATGTCTTTTGACCCCACTCTGTGCTCTGGAAGGATGCTGAATTTCAGTGAGCTCCCTTGCCTCATGGCTTCTGGTTGGGTTTGATCAGCAGGAGACACTGGGAGATCAGAGGTGGAAGGGCAGTAAGATTAGGGTATTTATTCCCAGCTCTGTCTCAGCAGAGACAGGAAGGGTTGACTGAGTCTATCAGAGATCCAACTCCTATCAGGTAGCCACTCCCTTCTCTTGGCCCTTCAGACCTGGGGTGGTAATAGCTCCCCACCATTAACAGCACTAATGGTGGAGCACTCTGGGTTACTGCACTAGGTCCTGTTGGTTTTTCCCTAAGCCCTGCCCATATCTTTGTAGATGCTGACTTCTTGTTACACTCTCCTCCTGTCTCCCACTCTGAATGTGTGATCTTTTTCCTGACTGATACACAGGTGAACCAAAAAAAGTATGAACGGTGATAAGGGTGAGCCAGGGGGCAGGGAGAGCCCAAGAGAGAAAGGATCAGGGGTGACAGAATTAGTTTTCTAGGGGTTATTCCTATTATGCTTTTGCCTGAAAAGGTAAATCAATTATTTCAATCTTCCACAAATTTCAACTGCTCTTCTTGTAACCAGTCCAAGAAGTTGAGGTCTTTTTTTTGTATAAAGTTTACCCATTTCTTAAGTTAAAAATAATAGCCCTGGCTGGTGTGGCTCAATAGATTGAGTACCAGCCTGTGAACCAAACCGTCACCGGTTCAGGGCACATGCCCTGAGTTGCAGGCCATGTCCCTGGTAGCAGGCACACAACAGGCAACCACACATTGATGTTTCTCTCCCTCTCTTTCTCTCTAAAAATAAGTCAATAAAATTTTTAAATTTTTTCAAAAATAATAACACTCAAATGGGTGTTGAGATTTGAAGCTATGGCTGAGGACTGAATACAGATCAGGCTTTGTTCTATCTAAGGTGTCTTCTAAAATTCATGGCTTGTGTAAAAACCATATTTTTTTCTGACTGGAAGGGAAATAGTTCCCTGGGGATTCGGAGCTTTCTGGAAACGACCAGGGTCTGTGTAGGCTGATGTCCTATCTTCTTTCACAACCTTATTGTCTCATCATCATTTGCATGAAGAAGGTCAATTGCCCTAACTCTCACATTCAAAGAACCATGAATTTTTGTCAAGCAGCCAATTCCTGAAAATGTGTTTCAACTTCTTCAGGCTTATTTTCCATCATTTTTGTCATACAAATAATGCAAATTTGAAGCATTACTTTTCATGGGGGCAAGTAGTTAAAACCTTTACTAACAAATGTTTTTAGTTTGTTGGAAAATAAATCAGGTTAAAGATTTCTATGCAAATTAGATCAACTTGACCAGCGATGAAAGTACTTAAGAGGAATTTGCAGTTGTACTGATATAACCAGGATCAAACCCAAACTGAGAAATAAAGGGTTTGATGTCTGGATGCCCCTGCCCTGTGTTGGAATTCCTGAGACCATGATAAGCCATTTAAGAGGGTCACTGCAACAGCTAGATGGGGAAGTTGGTACATAATATGTTGATGTGAGTCTTGACACAGAGAAAAAAATGTAGTGTTCATTTTAAAAACAGCCATTTAAAGAGGAAATAATTTTACATAAACCTAAAGACCAGCATGAATATTTATCCTGGGGGACCTTGTGTCCAAGTGTCTGTCCTTTGCTCTGTGCATGTTGGGGTCTCACCTTTCCAGAAGATGTGGCTGGCACACCGGGAAGGGCCACAATATCTGAGTGCTTTGCAAAGGCTTCTACAATCAACTCCCTGCCACTGTCCCAGCTCCTTCTCACACTACTTTACCCTGCTCATTACCATCCAGCCACCTTGGCCTCTATTCCCTCCACGGATGAGCCAGAGAACTAGTGAATGAGGGTCTTTGCTAATGTTATTTCCTCTTTCTGGAATGTTCTCTTCCATTCTGCCTTTGGTCAAGTTTATATCACCCCTTCAGGGAAGTTTCCTTAAGTAACATCCCTCCCACCCAATTGCAACCATTTATATTCTCAAAGATCCCACTTCTATCCTTCTTAACATTTATCACAGTTGTACTTGAAAAATTGTTAGTGTGCTGTTGTGTTTGATGTCCATATTCCTCATTTGATTATAAGCAGCCTTTGGAGTTGTGTCTGTCTTATTCACCCAACTTCAATACCTAGCACTATGTCTGCTACTCAACAAATATTTGCTATATTACTGAAGAGATTAAGGCATCTGTCTTATCCTCTGATTCCTAGAAGCTAACCTCTACTCTGTAGCTTAGACTAGAACTCCACTTCAAATGCTTGATGGGCTGGTTGTAAGAATTCCATTCTACCTTAAATGGGAAAAGGTTTGTCTTACATAGGCCAACTCCATATGATTTAGAGAACACCCAGGGAATCTTGCCCAGAGTCAAGCCTGACTCACTTTTGGGAAGATCCCGAAAACCTCTTTTCAGAGGGAACCAGTCCTCTATTTCCTCTACCAAACTCCTAGTCTATTTCACTTGGTCAATTGCCATGAAATATCTGGAAGCAGGAGTAAAAAACATAAGGATTTCAGGTTTATTTGGGCAGAAATAAAAACTTAATGAGAAACAAAATAAAATGTATCATTGAATCAACAAAGTTCAACTTGCTTTCACCAGAGATCTGTCTTCTAGCACATGAACTTGAAATAATGGTCAAAAGGGCAGCAACAACAAAGAACAATAAAATAAGAAGGTGCACAAGAGCATGTGCGTATAATGTCTCTGAATGCAAAGGCATGCATTTCTGCCCATGCATGGGTGTGCACTCAGGAGGGAGGTCTGAGGGGAATTCATTCTGCAAGTTCACAGCTCTCCCACCTTCAGTTACATGACATAGTCTACTAGGGAACAACAACTGAGCTGACAAATTTCCTTAGAGCACAGAGCTAGACCCTGGAGTTCACCAAATGGACACAGTGAGCAATCCCAGAGTCACGCCAGAGGCAAAGCTGGGAAAGTAGGAGTGAAATTACAAGTGTGAGTAAACTCAGAACCCTAGACTTTTAGTGATAGAGAAAAATCTTCCATGGAATGTCTGCCTGTTGGGGAGGAGGGAGACTGTGTCATGAAGAAAGTGAGTAACTATGGGGATAAAATGAAATGAAGACATACAAAGAAGAGAGGGAAAGACACCAAAGAAACAAAGAGAATCTTATCGTGACTTGTCCATGTTGTATTTGCAATCTGGAGGCGAAGGTGAAAAAAGCCTGAAAGTGTGCACGCATGCAAATGTGTGTGTGTGCACCTGTATGTACAGTTGAACTTACCTTGCATGTTCACAGGCATGTATATTGGGGTGTAGTGATGATAGATGCATGTGTTGACACACCAGTGCATATGTTTTTTCTTCTATATATGCACATGTACACATGTATCAAAGGGAGTGATGCCAAAGCTCAGGATATTATGGGACTTCTTATATTTTAGCGGCAAAGGCTGATGACATTATTGGCTGTCATATGCTGTTTTCTGTGTTGTGACAAACATTTTATATCTCTTTTCTCATTTAATCTATCAAGTCCCATGAGGTTCAAATTAATGTCTCTGTGTTGCAGATGAATCCTCTGAGACTCACTGAGGTTATGTGACTTGCCCATGTCACATAGCTTATTAAGTGACAAGGTTAGGATTTGATCCTAGATCTCTCTGGCATTGCAAGTGAGGCTTATGAGGGCCCAAGCACCAAAGCAATTAAGTCATGGTTTGGTGCACTACCTCTTGTAGCCCAGCTGAGCATAGACACTGGCCTTCCTTTAATGAGTTTTCTGAGATGTCACCAGTTCTGTGTCTGAAACTGCAGCAGCCTAGAAACCATCTCTGTCCCAGCAGAACAGTTCCCCCTATAGAAGTTCCTGAGTTCCTGAGGGCAGGGGCCTTCTCTATTAATATTCCCTATTGCCCCCCAGTGTCCTGTACCATCCCTGTCACAGAGTAAGAGCTCACTAAATATTTATTGAACAAACAGATGAATGAGTAAATAGATGTTAACACTTGCCTAAATGATAACATATTTTTAAAGAAACCCATCCAATATCTTTCAAATTCTCATAGCAGCTAGCTAACATATAAATTCCTGCAGGGACTTGCTTTAATACAAAAGATAAGCATAATTTGTAATTAACATATCAAGCACATTAGAAGCAGTAGGATTCCCCTCCAGTTCTTATTTATATTTCTTGTTAGCATCATAAACACTTTCTTCACAGTCAGAACAAATAGATTTTCAGTCAGTCCTATTGAAATTATCACAACTTCTCACTTACCAAGGCCCTGGCAGAGGGAGTTTTTCATGGGAGGTCAAGGTCAAGCAATATTCTGTCATCAGCTGTCCTGCCCTAGAGTCAGACAAATGGGAATGACTCCAGCACTCCTGCATATTTGTGAGGGTGAGGAATTCAAAGTAGGGACTTCTGTGATTTTTCACAGGATAAAACATCTCAATTTCTTGCCATCGGATTTCCCCATGGCTCCCTGCATCTGGAGAAAATAAGCTGATTGCCCAGCAGGGATTCAGGTTGGCAGAGGCTGGCAGCATGCTTGGAGCCCAGATCCCAGTTGGCGGCCCATGCCATCAACTCAGGGTGCACTTGACACTAGCTGGGGAAGCAGCCAGCCCTTGTCAGGTGGACGGGGTCCACCTGAATGCCACTCTCCCAAGGAGTCAGAGGGATCAGGCACCAGGTGAAGGCAGGGAGGGGAAGAAAGGGTATGGGATGAGGGCCTCATGACCCAAATTGTGCAGCCATGAAAAGGCATTTCAAATGCTCTGAGAATATAACTGCCCACCTATAAAATGAGACTGATAGTGGTAATATTTAACTCACATGCAGGGTGAAATGGGATTGTATAACCATTAACATCATATCTGATCATTTCTGGCTTTCCATTTTAAAACTTACTATGGTATTAGCTGTTCCAGCTTCACCACCCAGCACAATTTGTAGGAATATGTTCTCAGCACTGACTTCTAGTCTTTCAGACTTGCCTCGTGGGACTTTCTCAGCTTCTCACAGTTTCAGCCTGATGCACTCCCATGCCCTGTTGCCCCGCACATTGCCCTGGGTAAGAGAGGTGTGCAGAGGACCTGCTCTGAGGTTGGGCAGACTGGGCTCCAATCCTGGCTTGGGCACTCACTGGCTAGATGACCACAGGTCATAGGATTTTTCTGAGCCTCTGTTTCCTCATTGGTAACATGACAAAAATAATCGCTATTTTTTCATTCATCAATTCAATCATTCTTTAGCCATCCATTATTGAGTGTTTGCTATAGGACAAATGTTGTTCTAAGTGCCAGGGACATAATACCTGGTTCCTTAATATGTACAGTGTGTATGTGTCTGTGTGTATTAACACAGTTATAATTATCATAGAGAGAAAAAGAAAAACCCAAAAGAAGATAAGAGGTTATTGCCAATTGCTATAGGGAGCTGTAATTTGAATCTCTTTGAGAAGATCTTGGCATATGAATGAGTACAGACCTGAAGGAGGAAAAGGAAAGGCCATGGGAACATCTAGAGTAAAAACCTTCCAGGTGGAGGAAATAGCAAGTGCAAAGGCCCTGAAGTGGGAGTGAGATTGAAGCATATGAAGTGTAGGATGGAGGCCAGGGTGGTGGAGCGGAGTGAGGGAGGGGCAGAGCAGAGAAGAGTGCAAGAGATGAGGACAGAGCCACATTAAGTGGGGACTATTTCACAATATTTTGATTGAGGGTTAAATGAAATAACATATATATGGATGTGCCAAGCATGTAGCAGGCATTCAGTTAAGAACTCTTTTCTCCTTCTTATGGAGTAAAGGAACTTAAAAATCCAGCTGGAACTGCAATTTGGGGACCATAATTTTTTTTAATTTTTATTTATTGATTTTAAAGAGAGAGGGGAAGAAAGAGAGAAAGAAATATCAGTTTGTTTTTCTACCCATTCATGTATTCATTTGTTGATTCTTGTATGTGCCCTAACTAGGATCAAACCTACAACCTCAGTATAGTGGTACAATGTTCTAACCAACAGAGTTACCTGGCCAGGGTCTAGATGCCCAAATATTTTGATGTCCCCTCCAGGGGACACTCCTTCCTTCTCACTGGGGGATCAGCCACTCTACTTGCTTTGATCAACAGTGTCAGTTTGTGATCAATCTTCCTCTTATGGCAGCCATGCCGGCTTTGACACCTGCTGTTGTTCTGGTTTACACTTCTTGACCGGCCCCTTCCCAGAACTGCCTGACTCCTACCTCAACTGCATTCAGTCATCAGGTACCAGCAATGTCCTTTTGGTCTCAGCACTGCCTTCCCTGGCATGAAAGTGGGCATTCTTCTAAGGTCACTTTGACATGGCTAGCTCAAGAGTGGGGTAGGAGCTGATGTGCAATGATGGTATCTGTTGTATCCATGTCTTGATTTTTTAAAATAATTGGGGGGGGGGACAAGGCAGGTCAAAAGGACTCTAGCATTAAAAAGCAGAAAGGCTGTGTAGAAATGGCTGGATCAAAAGGTCACTGCATTTCTGAATACACCTTTGACCTCTCAAGATGTCCATACTTACAGATTCCTCAGTTCTGCCATCTGTCTGAAAGACCAGTCTGTGCTATGAGGAAGGGAATTATGACAGCTGAATCATTTGAAAGAAACTAGAGACAGTAGAGCTAAAAATAACTTATTGCTAATTTTTGGAAGAACCAAATAACCAGTATCTCATTTAATCCTCAGAACAACCCCAGGACATAGGGGTGGAAAGGTACTATTAATATCCCCATTTTACAGAGAAGAGCACTGAGGATCAGAGAAATTAATTAATAGGCCTGAGATCACTCAGCTGGGGCTCAAAGCCAGTTCTGTCTGATCCTATAATGCAGGGGTCCCCACCTCCTGGCCTCACACGGGTGTCAGTCTGGGCCTGTTAGGAACCGGCCACACAGCAGGAGGTGAGCTTCAATGTAATGTGCTTGAAACATCCTGAAACCATCTCTCCTCCCATCAGTAGAAAAATTGTCTTCCATGAAACTAGTCCCTGGTGCCAAAAATGTTGGGGACTGCTGCAATAATGCTTTCATCCACCATGCTGCCTTTCTGCAGAAAACCATTGAGGGGAGTTCACATCACTCAGAAGCCTTTAGTCTTTCACTCCCCTTGCAGCAGAACTAAGCTAGAGCTCCAGAGAACTCAAACCAGTAAATGAATTATCGATTGAGTGCTGCCTCTGTGCTCAGAGCTAGGTTAGTTCCACAGAGAATTCAAAAGGAAAATATTCCTTCCCTCCATGTCTCTACCTAATTACCGTATTTTGCCTTGTATAATGTGCACTTTTTTGCCCAAATTTTTGACGGAAAAATAAGGATGCACATTATACACAGGTATAATGATTACATGCCATGAGTATAATAATGGGAATAATAATCCTGTGTATAATGTGCACAAAAACGTGGGTGCACATTATGCATGGCAAAATGCAGTAGAAAAGCCTTCACCACAGGTGCAAAGGGAAGAATGGGATAGCAAAGGGAAGGCTGATATTCAGGGAGGTGCTTCAGGGAAGGCTTCTGGAAGAGCTTACACAGGAACTGGTCTTTGACAGATGACAAATGAGCAGGTTGGATGTGGGCTGAGGCATAAGTGCTGTGTTGGGGCCGGGTGGCAGTGAGGGAACCATTTGTGCCCAAAACAGAGTCTACGTGATGGGGCACATGGAAGATGGTGACCCCACAGGAATTAGCAGGTGTTCCAGGCACGGGGTTTTGAAGAACACTTTGCAGCTGACCAAGATGCTGTTGTAGCCCCTCATTTCATTTAATCCTCACCTCAGTCCAGAGAAGCAGCCTTAGTTATCCTTGCTGTAAGGCCAGGCAGCGGAGGCAGCAAAGGCTCTCAGCAATGAAGTGACTTGCCTGAAGTCTTTGCATTCTAACCTAGCAATCCCCGAGGTAAACTTCTGTGTCCTGACTTCAGACCCTAAAGCCTCACACCACAGAGCACTGTAGGATGAGACCAGGGAGTTTGCAGAAGACAGGCTGAGGCAGAGAAGGGGGTAGGGGGTGATTTCCTATTATAACATGTGAGACACTAAGGAACAATATGAGTTAGGATCAAAAATGCTGTCCTGCTGAGGATTTAAACAAATACTCCTGCAAGGAAAAAAGAAAAAAGAATGTTTAAAAAGAGGGCAATAAATAAATATATAAAGGGCAAAGAAAGAAAAAAGAGGGAGATAATGAGAAAGAAGAAAAACGAAAAAGATAAAAACAGGTGGAAGAAGAGTCAAGGTAGAAAGGAAAGGGAGGGGAGGAGGAGGAAGAAGATGGGGATGAGACTGGTAGCTACTCCTGCACCTGACTGAAGCACAAGGAAACCCTCTGACCTGGCTGGGAAGAGCACAGTGAAATAGAGCACACTTGCCACCAGGTGGTTCCAGCGAGCCTCTCTTCTTCCCCAGTACAGTCTAAAAAAGCAGGGGTTGATTTCAGTTCACCTGCTGGCAGGGCAGAGCATGATGAGCACAAACCATTGGACAGGGTACTCACCTTTGCTGGGTGAGAGCCTGGTTATTGAAATCTCCCTTCCCTGCAAGCTCAAGATCCTACAAGGCCAAGGGAGACAAACGAGGCTGCTGGAAAGGCAGAGAGTTCTGGCTTCCTCCTGACAACCACGTGACCTTCAGTAAATTATCTAATCCCTTCAAGCTTGGTTTCCTCATCAATAAACCTGTTTGATATGTGAAAAGGCCTAGGTGCAATAAATTTAAAAAGTCTGGATACAGATTTGAAGGAGACTATGAGGGAGATGACACCAACATAAGACCAAGGAGACAGACAGGGTATGTTAAAAAAATGCTATTTTTAAGGAATCTGTTCATTAAAGGAAGATGAGGAGTTACTGAAGGACTTGAACAGGAGATGAAGGAGAAGAGTATGGAACAGTCTTAGGGCCTTGGAGGAAGAGAATGAGAGAAGAGCCAGGGTTGGAAAGTATCAGGAGCGCACACACACACACACACACACACACACACACACACTTATTTAAATAATACTGAGGGAGTAGGAAGAAAAGAGTTTAAGAAAAAAAAAGACTGCTCGAGAGGCTAGAACTGCACGGTAAGGAATAAAAGCACTGATTAGATTCTATCCCATCTTAGGACTGTTCTTACAATAGCTTGTTGCCTCAAAGTAAAATAAGACTTGGTCCCAATATGGTGCTGAATATGAAGTCAGCATTCATCCCATTCCCCTGCAAGTCAGGAAAAGAAGAATCCCTTCTTGGGTGAAAACAAAACTCAAACCTTTCTATTTGCTGGAACCTACCCATTAGTTCAAAAACAAACAAACAAAAAAATATCCCCTCCCCAACTTCTTCTCCATATGTGACATATGTGAGCTGCAGTCTGACTGCGAGTTAAACCAGTGGACTAAAAGCTAAATAAGCAAACACATTTTTTGCATTTTTAAAAACACAAATATTTTTAACTCCTCATGGCTTTCATTCAATATATTAAAATATATAATATACATTTAAATCTACATACTGAAATAGCTATCTCACTAAAAGATGCTTTTTACTGAGAAAATGATCATCCTTTTCTCAAATAAGAAATCTTTGTTCAACTGAAAGTTGGGCTCTGCTGTCTTGAAGCTACTTCACTTTGGGGTCCTGTGAGACCTTGTCAGCCTTTTCCTGAACCCCATGTTTTTTCAAGGGGCCCCTATCAGGCTGGAGACAGAGTCCTGAGTTGAACAGGAGGGTGGCTTCCTTCTGAGGTGGGTCAGCTTCTGGCCTGAGGTGTGGGTGAGGAAGGCTGAGAAGACCCAGCGGTGAGGAAGCTCAGAACAGCATCCTGCACAGCTAGCAGGCATATGGGGGCTCCAGCAAGTGCCTGGGCATACTCTGCTCAGGAAAGTTGTCTTGTTTCCTAGACCTTAGGCCAGCCATCTTAACTGGGAAGATCATGTATCTTTCTGGCCCAGAAGCTTCCAGGATACAATGTGGCGGAAAGTGCATGAAACCAGGATTTGGGACCCTCTGGGTTTTGATTCCTTTTTTGTCTCAGAGCAACTGCATTGATTTTGGGCAAAAATATCTTTCTCAGAAGACTCTAATCTCTTCATGTTTAAAACAAGGAATTAGGTTAATTTCTATTTTTTATCACCTAGAAATTCCTATTCTCATCAGTTCCTATAAATCTCATACAATTAAGGTACACCAATCATGCAATAATTTATTTGTAGTTTTATAAATCAAAAGTAGCTAAAACTGGGTTTAATTTGGATATTGAGATGATATCTTTCACATGATTCAGCACAAGGGGTCTACAATGACTCAGCCATCAATCGGAACTTTTAATCAGTAAAGAAAACCAGGGTGGCCACATTCATCTAATGTTTTTCCAGTTCAAAGTCAAGACTCTCAACAATGACTACTGATCAAATGGATGAGGGGATGAGTGAATGAACAAATGAGAAAAGGAACAAATGCATCAATACTTTGTGCGATTGGAAACCAGAACATGAGCTGGAGGTCCTATGTCTATCTCTGTGTTCTTGTATCTCTGTGTTCTCTGTTTTCTGGGGGCCATGCTGGGAATCAAGAGCCAATGACAGTGTGACCCCATGAGGTAGCTCTTGCTTCTGGAAGGTTTCCCCAGACTGTCTGCTTCCTGGCTCTACTTCCTAGCCCCAGGATTGTTATCCTTGAAATTCTGTGCCTTTCCGTTCCTACCCAAATATCTTAAAAGAAAGGCTACTACAGCACTCTCCTCCCGACTCTATGTCCCTCCACCCCCCATCTCTTGCTCAGTTCTGCCCCTCACCCCTCCTGTGACTGTCCATCTTACAAGTCCAAGTACATTGGGCTCCTCTGAGGAATGAGCATGTGTCTGCAGTTGTGTTCCAGGTGATGCCAGCTTATTATTCTCTCTCACGTTATTAGTGCTTAGACTCAGGTTGATATGTTTCTGATTAATGAGGCATTTGTTCTGCACCACAAAACAATTGAAGAATACCCTTCCCATTCCAATGAATTGTGTCACAAAGTTAATTATGAGGTGACCTTCCCTGTTTCCAAGCAGAAGAGAGCAGGTGTCCAAGCCTTACCCAATAATTGTCTTTCTGATATCTTGGCAAGTGGAAACAAAGACTCAGAGGCACCTGCAAGGGGACATCTAAGACCTGAGTCTGACATTCATAGCCTCAGATCTCACATTGCCAAATGCTCTCTGCTCTGGAATCAGAATCCAGCGTCTCTTCCCCATCTGTCCCTTCACCTCTACATGTGGAGCAGAAAGGTGGAAGAAAGAGGATGAGATTTTCTGTCTGATAGATCTAGACCTTGACCACGTCACTTAAGGTCTCTGGGTTTCCATCTCAGTAAAAAGGTGAGACAATACCTAGACAATAACACAGGCAGTGAGGAGTGTAGAAGAGCCAGGCCCAAAACATTTCACTTTCCTGCCTTTCCTTCTTGATCTTGGACCTGGCTAAGAGCTCTCATGACTGAGAAACTTCCTCAGTTTCTTGGTTCTGAGCCTCCCACCTATTCTGAGCCAGGGAGCCAGGAGGCTCCAGCATGTGCAGAGCACAAAAGCAGGCCAGGGTCAGGATCAGCAGATACCTGTGAGGCCCTAATCTGGGAGCTACTGCACTAATGGAACACCCAGAAATGCCTCCCTTCTGAGGGTTACAGACTTGTGGCTCTGGAGGGCTCACAGAAAGAAGTCTTCCTCTTTACTTTAGAATGTTCCTTCAACATGTGTTTTGCTAAAGAACAGTAATCTCATGCTCTTGGCACAGAAGAGGCTGGAGTGAAGGATGAGAGGGTACTTTTGGGGTTGGGTTCTGGAGCAGCAGGATCAGTTCAGTAGAGAAAATCCAATCCAATCCATGGTCATTGGGACTATTCCCCAGAGAGGAGCTCTCCAGGGACCACCCTTTCATAACCTGGTTTCAAGGGAACCAATGTTAGTGAATACATTAAGCACCAGGCAAGGGACCATGCACCCCACACCCTTCATTCTTACAGCAACCCCATGTTCTGTCTTATAGGAACAATTGTCCTAATTTTGGAGCAGAGTTATACAATTAGCCCAGGTCACCCAGCAGTCAAGACAGGATTTCAACGATGTAGCTGTATCTCAGAACCCTCCCTTGAGCTGCACACCCCTCAGAGACCCCATCACCTCATTCCTAATAATGCTATAACTCCCCTACTCCTGCATCCTGATTCATCAATATCAAAGAGTTCCCTGCACCCTCCTTTCTTTTTCCATTATGCAGAAATACCAGGAACTTCATGAAAAAATTGTAACTATGAAATAACATGGTCAGAAGCCTAAGTGAGCCTATGATTGCTGAGGTAAATCATTGATATAGACAAATACTAAGTGCTAGGATTGGCCAGAATTGCAGAACTAAGACCCCAAACTAACCAATAAGAGTCATTTGAGTGCCCACATGCAGAATAGGGAGACAGAGAATTGGGAAGAGGAGCTGAAAGGCCAACCCAGGAGGAGTGGGGTGGGGATGGGTGTTGCCATAGGTTTGCTAGTTCAGAGAACAACAGTTTGTGATGAGAGGGGTTCAGTCTCTAGGGAAGACAGACTCTGCTCCCTTTCATCCCAGCTATGTCGTCTGGGTAAGTCATTTAACTCCTTTAAGCATTAGCATGTCCATTTGTGAAATATAGGTGATTCTAATACCTATCTAATCATGCAGATTCAAAGACATCATGTCTTAAAGTGCTTAACACAGAACCTGGTACACAGAAAGTAACTAGTGTGTTAGCTGAGATTATGTTTTCTGAGAAGCTGATTGTGGCTGAATGACACCAGCTAGGCATGGGAAAATTTACATGCTTGAGGTGGGGTAAAATGAACTTAGACACATGTCAACACAACTTCTGATCCTAAAGAGTTAGGGGTAGGAATAAGGTCTTTGACAATACAACTCAGTCCTCTGGAATATTGATTCCTTTAGCAACCTGGTGGTCATCACGGGATGGGGGGCTTTGCTAACCTGCCCTATACCCTTCCTCTACCCTAATTACATTTTCCCCTGCACCTTTTGGGCTCACCCTGACACTAGTGCAGTGAGAAAATGCTCTGCTCCAGCAGAATGTCTGAGCACTAGGTCTAGTGACAGACCATGGTCAGTGGGCCTCAGTGGAGTGGCTGAAAGTGGGGACAGATGTTGTCGATGATGCTGATGGATTCAGCCTGCTGCCTTCCCTACCTCCAGGCCCATTCACTTGGGATCCATAGCATGTCTCAAATAGATTTCTCATGTCCTCTCTTCAAACCTCCTCCAACCCTCCAGCTTCAGGGGGAGCAGAGATTTGTTGAGGCACAGCTATCAAACCAGTGGAATCACTTCTGTTTGTTTCTGATTGGATACATAAATTTGTTTTGTCACAGTTGCCTCGTTCAGAGTTGAGAAGCTCTGCCTGAATTCATGAATTTGGGAGGAAATGAACCAAAGGGACGGAGGAGCCCATTTTTGAACTGAATGGTGGTATGTTTGTCTCCAACTTTCATTAACAATTTCAGAAGAAGGATTACAGAGCTGTGAAAAGGACCAACACATTGTTGAATCGGAACAGCTGCACCAGGCACTAACCATTTCTAAAACCTTACACAGAAATGAGCAAACATAGAACTAGAGACTTTTACCTCTTTTTCCAATCTATTGACATATTCAACTATTTATTAAGTAGACCAATAAATTTCATTCATCAATTTAGCAAATATTTATTGTGATCTGATATAATCAGACACTGTCCTAGGCCCTTGGATTGCATGAGTGAAAAATACAGACAAAAGTCCCTTCCCTCCAGTTAAATTGGAATGTGAGTAGAGATGATATTTTTGAGCACGGGGCAGGGGCAGGAGGAGTGTGTGTGTGCACATGCAAATATGTATGTTTGTCTGTCCATCTAACTGTCTGATTTTTCAGATGTCCCCATCAATTTCTTACCCTTTCCAGAAGTTACCACCTTTCTCGATCCTTTCTCCTGTGCTGCATCAGACTCCACAGTGCTGGGTGGGGCTAGCTCTGACTGCTCTTCACAATGCCCTGAGATGTTTGCCAAGTATAGAAATTTGAAGAATTCCTCCCAGTACTACCAAATCAGAGTTTCCAACAGTGGATCCCAGGGATCTTTATTTTTACCCTGTCCCCAGCATGTTCTAAGATGGATAGGCAAAAACCAGTAAAAAAGACAGGCATTTGGGAAATCATGGGGTGGTGAAAAGTCCAGAGATTTGGGAAACATAGTGAGGGGTGTGAATCCTAGTTCTATCATTTGCTGATAATGTGATTAGAAGCAAGTCACATGTTTCCAGGTTTCAATGTCTTCATCTGTAAAATGGGGGCATTAATGCTCACCTAACGGTAGAGTTGTAGAAAGTAAGCATTGCAGTGCATTTCATGCAGCCAAACCACTACTGACATATGGTAGAAACTTAGTAAGTTTCCCAACCTTAGCTAGAAAAAAACTTTTTCCTGTTATTTCTTAATTAGGTAATAGTTCATCATTCAGGTGTGTATGTGTATCTGAGGGAAGGAAGGAAGAAGAGAAGGCAGGAGAGATAGATAGAGATAGAGGTAGAAGTAGGGAGGGAGGAAGGGAGAGAGAGAGAGAGAAAATGAAGGTGTGATTTGTGCCCACATACCGGTATTCACCTGGCTAATAAGGAAAGAGAACAAAAGTGGCAAATCCTGATTTTATATTTCTTGAATAACTACTTAGTTGTTTCTGACTCAGTATCAGCCAGTATTCTCAAAATATTTTCATGAAGTCAGAACTTTAGGAATTAACCACTAATGGTAACATCTGACCAACAATTAAAATAGTTCATTTCTCTGTATCATTTTAGTTCTTAGCCAATTACTTTGATTAGCATTAAATTTAATAATATGAACATCACGCATTTATATGTTACTTATAACTTTTTGAAATACATCCACATGTCTTTGGATATTCACAAGTATCCTGGGAATTAATCAAGGCAGATGTAATTATTCTACTGCTAGAGTTGAAAACACTGAAATAATCTATAGAGGTGAAATAATGTGCCCAAGTTCCACGGAATTAGAGACAAAGCTTAGACTAGAACCTAGACTAGCCTGGGGCCATTGTTAATTCCAGATACTGACCACTAGAGATCTAGACCTGCAAGGCAGAGAGACCGCCTGCTATAGGGGCTTCCAGTTTCACTGAGAATGCTGGGAGCCTTAGGCCACCTGAGCCCACATGATTTCTTCCTGAGAAGGAAAGAAATGATTGTCTGTGTGTGCCACAGCAATACATAAAATCTATACATAGAGAATAAGAAGTATAAAAAAATATAAGCAAATATAAGCCAGTAGCATTAACTCTTGGGAAAGCTATCTAAACTAACAGTTTTTCTTATAATGGGGTCACTAGTAGTGAAACATCAAGCCAGGCTGGAAACTGGGCTGCTATGGAGCAGGTGCCTCTTGCTGTGAATGGAGCCTGTGGGCAGCAGGGGCACCTCCAAAGTGGAACTCTGATGGTCTGAATACAGGCAACCAGTAATCTATGGGATTATCCTAGAGTCAACCTATAAACCAAGTAGATATTTCTGATACAGGCCACTAAATTGAAAGGTGCCAGTCCAAAAACTGGAAACAAAACTTTAAGCCAAAGAAGTATGAGTAATTTAGGAAATCAGTAAATGGGGAACATGTTTAAGCAAATAATAGGTCACTCCCATGAGGAGACCGTTTGCATTTTAAAGAGCTGAAAGAAAGTGAAATAAACCAGATGGTGAGGGACAAATACCATATGATCTCACCATTAACTGGAACATAATCAACAAAAGAAAAAAAGCAAACAAAATATAACCAGAGACATTGAAATTAGGAACAATCTGAGGACTTCCAGCCAAGATGGAGGCATAGGTAGACACACTGTGCCTCCTCAAACAACCAAAATAAGGACAACAAAAATTTAGAAACAAAGAAATAAACCAGTACTGACAGAAAATTGAACTGTATGAAAATCCGACAACTAAAGAGTTCAAGAAGAAACATTCATCCAGACCAGTAGGAGGGGCAGAGTCGGGTGCCTGGGTGGAGAGGACTCGTGGCAAAGCAGCAACAGGTGGACCCAGTGAGGCAGCGGATTGTGGAGGGTCTTGGTGTACAAGGTGGCTGGCAGACAGGGCGGTCCCACATTCATGCACAGATAAACCAGGCCAAACTGGAGAGCGAGACAGACTCTGCAACCCAGGGCCCCAGCTCAGGGAAATAAAGCCTCAAAACACCGATTGAAAACACCTGTGAGGGTTGAGGTGCCTGGAGAGACCCCCAGCATCACAGGGGAGTTTGTTGGAGAGACCCACAGGGTCCTAGAATGTACACAAGCCCACCCACATGGGAATCAGCACCAGAAGGGCCCAGTTTGCTTGGGGGAAGTGGCGGAAGTGATTGAAATCCAGCAGAGAGCGAAGCAAGCGCCATTGTTCCCTCTCAGGACCCCCCCCCCCCTCTACATATTGCATCACAACCCAGCAACTGGGTTGCCCCACCCTGGTGAACACCTAAGGCTCTGCTCCTCATACTTAACAGGTGCATCAAGACCAAAAAAAAAAAATGGCCCAAATGAAAGAACAGATCAAAGCTCCATAAATAATACAACTAAGTGATGAAGAGATAGCCAGCCTATCAGATGGACAGTTCAAAGTACTGGTAATCAGGATGCTCACAGAATTGGGTGAATTTGGTCGCAAATTAGATGAACAGTTAAAGGCTACGCTAAGTGAAATAAAGGAAAATACACAGGGAACCAATAGTGATAGGAAGGAAACTGGAACTCAAATCAATGGAGTGGACCAGAAGGAAGAAAGAAACAACCAAACAGAAAAGAAGGAAGAAACAAGAATTCAAAAAAATGAGGAGAGGCTTAGGAGCCTCCAGAGCATCTTTAAATGTTCCAACATCCAAATTATAGGGGTACCAGAAGGAGAAAAGGAAGAGCAACAAGTGTAAAAGATATTTGAACAAATAATAAAGGAGAACTTCCCCATCCTGGCAAAGGAAATAGACTTCCAGGAAGTCCAGGAAGCTCAGAGAGTCCCAAAGAAGTTGGACCCAAGGAGGAATACAGCAAGTCACATCATAATTACATTATCCAAGATTAAAATGAAGGAGAGAATCCTAGAAGCAGCAAGAGATAAGGAGACAGTTACCTACAAAGGAGTTCCCATCAGACTGTCAGCTGATTTCTCAAAAGAGATATTACAGGCAAGAAGGGGCTGGAAAGAAGTATTCCAAGTCATGAAAGGCAAGGACCTACATCCAAGATTGCTCTATCCAGCAAAGTTTTCATTTAGAATGGAAGGGCAGATAAAGTGCTTCTCAGATAAAGTCAAGTGAAAGGAGTTCATCACCACCAAGCCCTTATTATATGAAATGTTAAAAGGACTTATCTAAGAAAAAGAAGATAAAAAACATGTATAGTAAAATGACAGCAAACTCACAATTATTAACAACCACACCTAAAACAAAAACAAAAACAAACTAAGCAAACAACTAGAACAGGAACAGAACCACAGAAATGAAGATCACATGGAGGGTTAGGACAGGGAAGTAGGAGGAAGAGAGAGGGGGAAAAGGTATAGGGAATAAGTAGCATAGATGGTAGGTAGAAACCATCTACCATCAGGGGGAGGTAGACAGGGGGAGGGCAAGAATAGTATGGGAAATGTAGAAGCTAAAGAACTTACAAGTATGACACATGAACACAAACTAAAGGGGGGAAATGTGGGTGGGAGAGGCTATGCAGGGTGGAGGGGAGTGAAGGGGGGGAAATGAGACAATTATAATAGCATAATCAATAAACTATATTGGGGAAAAAAAGAACAATCTAACAATAGCCAGAGGGAAGGAGGGAGGGGACAGTGGGGAGAAGGGTTTTCAGGGGCTACTAAAAAGGACACATGGACAAAACCAAGGGGGAGGGTGGAACCAAGGGAGGGAGGTGGGCTTCGCTGGGGTTGGGGGAGGAGTGGGGAGAAAATGCAGACAACTATAATTGAACAACAATGAAGTAATTAAAAAATAAAATAAAATTTAAAAAATAAAAATAAAATAAAGGGCTGAAAGAGGCAGACATCAGTAGAATAAACATGATTCCTTTGCATGTTCTCTTCAAAAGAATTGTTTTAAAAGTCAATGAAATAAGTTATAAAATCATAACTATGATGCAAAGTATATTAGTATATTATATATTCTAACATACATTAATATCCATGAGGAATATTAGTTATGAGAGGGATTCAAGAAGCACTAACAGGATGTTTGTTTCTCCAGTGCCACAATGGACAGAAGAGAGAGAGATGATACAAACTCAGGTAAAAGCAAGAGACCATGTATGGAACAGGCTTTTCATACATTATCTCATTCAAGCCTCAGTATAACCTGATTATGCAGGGTCCAGCACAAATAACGCCTCTTTTTATTACAAAATCACAAGCATGTAATTCTGTAACAACAATATCACACCCAAGCACACCATATTACATTTTAGGTGACATGTTCAAATTAAAACAATAAATTATTACACCCTATTAATACTCTACCAACCCCACTCAAGCAGGTGTTACTTCTGCTGAATCCTGTAAATCTCATGTTTATTCCTATTTTGCAGATACTGTAAATTTGGAGAGACTACATCAAATAGCTACTAACAAGTAAAGCAGGCTTCCACCAAATGTCTTTCTCTGGGATTTTGAAGGTTTATGGTCCTCTTCCCCTCTAATTGAGCTTTGTCCATCTTAATAGAGCTGTTCATGAGCTAAAAATGAATATGTGTCAAAGGATCCAATTCCCCTGAAGGTTCACTGGGAAGAGTAAGTGGAGAGCTGGAGACTCAGACACTAATATGGTCCATTTCCTAAAACTGGGACAGAAGTTGAGCATCCTAGATGAACACAGGCATAGGGATGAGTTCCAAGAGTGAAGGCCAATAGCTCCAAAAGCAGCCCAGAGAGGGAGGTCAGCTCAACTCTTGGGAATCACATAACCAGACTACCAAGGCAGGCTTCAGCTGAAGCTACTGTTTCCTTATTTTGTGGCATTAGGTCCTCCAGTCCCACTTCTCACCTTGGGCTTTAAGTGCTCTCTGTGTGGCTCCTGATAAGAACCTCAGCAAAACCTGAGGATGGCTACAATATGGAGCAGCAAAATGAGCCTGACCTCCCTCATCTGTTTGGGAGGACCAAAGTTGTCTGCCAGTTCACACTTGGGCAAGCAAGGATAGTGACCTGAGTGCCTTTGCTAACCAGAAATCTTACTGAAAAAAATATTGAGTTGCTCAGAAAACTGTTAGAAGTCTGGAGAAGCAGGCTTAGCAAATTCTCTGTGGCTCCTGCTTCTTCGCCTTCCACGCCAAATTCAAAGTCTAGGATTGTTGGTCTGACTGGCTCAGCCGTGGTCATGGCCAACCTTCGGCTAGAATTTTGTCATGTGACTGGGCTGAACCAATAAGACTCACAAAGGCCTCTAGACCCAGGTAAAAGACTGAATGCAGAGAACAATACACACTTGAAGAAAATGGAGTCCAGGATTCCCCTTGGGAACTTCTTTTGGGGCATAGAGAGACTGTACAGCCAACCTCATTGATCTTTGAGCTCTTCTCTTTGTTCAAGGATAATTCTTTGATGAACAGCCTAACCAGACCTCAGGAGGATCACTGTGTGTTAGCAAGGGGTAGCAGATTGAGGGGCATAGTGACCAGAGTGGATGGAGACTGAGCAGAGAGCTAAAAAGAACTGATGGTGGATGAAGTCCATTTGTTTTCAGGGAAATACAACTGGACAGGAAAAAGCAAAACAGAGAATTAAAGGCAAAGAAAAGGGGAAGGGAAATAGAAGTTGGAATGAGAGATAAAATAGAGACAAAGAAAATTTATTGGAGAGAAAGATTAGGAAAGAAAGAGGAGAGGGTGAAAGATGAGAGAGAGAAAGAGAAAAGAGTGGTAGTTGATGGAAAGTCTAGAAGGAAGATAAAATCTAGACAGAAGATTAGAAAATCTGGGAGCAAGGGAGAAAGAGAAGCCAGGGTGGTATCAGCATAGAGGATTAAAGACTCCAGTGATCTTGAATGAGGTTTACCATCAGCCCACTCTGTGACTTTAACAGGTATTCTTGTTTAACAGGTATCCTTGAATCCATTAATCTCCCCTGATCTCTTGGATAAAGTGTGCTAATACTTCCTCAGGGGGTTGGGCAAATTAAATGAGAATGTGAACCTAAAACATTAAATATCCTATAAGATGTATATTCTATAAGTGAAATCCCCATTTTGCCACTTGACCTCAATTTCCCAGTCTGTAAAATAAATCCTTGGTTCTCTAGCATCAAAAATAAAGCTGGCAGGATGAGAGGCAGCAAAGACGAAGAAAACATAGTCTTTGCTCTTGGAGAACTCAAATTCAAGTAGAGAAGAAACATCCAAATGCCAGGGTGTGTTGAGTTCTAATGCAGAAGTCTGTGCCATGTGCTGTGGAAACATGCAGAAGGGAACTTAACTGCCACCTGAAGAAGTCATGAAGAGTTCCTAGAAAAAGGAACATTTGAAAAAATGATTTCCAAATGGAGAAGGGAAGAGAAGGGCTTTTCACCCACAGCAAATCGTGTGAGCAAAGTGGGGATAGGAACAACCAATGAGAAAATAGTCAGATGCAAGGAGGGTGATGGCAGGAGCATCAGCTGGAATCAGATCTTAAGGAAATTGTGTGCAAGTTTTTAAAGTTGTGTTTTATTTGTGAAGCCATCAGAACCTACCAAAGGATTTTAAATAAAAGAGTGATACACTTGGACTTAGAAATTATCCTGATCTCTGTGGATTAGAAGTTGAGCCTGGATGCAGAGAGAATGGCTACTGTATTTCTCAAAAAGAGACCTGATAAGGATCTGGGTAAAAGCATTCATAATGGCAATGGGACTGGAGAAGACAGGAAAGACCTGGAGGAAAAATCATCGGGCACATCCACAACTTTCCTACAGAGGAAAACTGGAAGACCTTCGTGATGCCCTCAGGAGCTTATGAATGGTGGGCGGTCATCTGCCCCAACATTTTCAATTAGCACTAGTCCCTCCAGATGATTCTTCTTTTCTTGAGATAAGACTAAAAATGAGTCATTTATTTATCAACATTTGGTTAATACTATATTTATTAAACCATTTAAAGAAGTCACTGTATATCTTACTTGTTTGTTTTTAGGTGTGTTGCATAATTCATTAGTAGCAAATGCTTGGAGGATGAAGCTGTTACAGACTCAAGAGAAATGTGTTAGAATAAAGAAGTAGACACCTCTTGCAACTAGAAGTTTCTTTTAGACTTCCTAGACTGGACCTCTGAAGCTAGACATGTCTATAGAATATACCTTCATAGCCCTCCCCACCTATCTATTTCCATTTTCCATATATGGTTTTCTGGCTTTCTGGTGATACCTAACACATTCGGTGTTGAGCAATGTGCTCATTCAATTATCATTAGGAGTGTTTAGTGAAAAGAGAGGAATCCAGGGGACATGATGTTTGTCTGACAATTTCCATCACATGGAAGAACAGGAGCACAGGCTTGTTTTATGTCATCCCCAAAGACAAAACCACCACCAGTGGGTACAAGTCCCCTGGGGACAGATTTCAGTTTATCCTCACTGATTGGGGAATGGGGAATCTGCAAGCAGGGAGTGAATGGTACAATCCTGAAAATAAACTGCACTTTTAGTGAGTACCTACTGCATTCCTGGTACTATGCTAGGACTTTCATGGCCATTATTATCATTATTATTATTATTTAGAGATAGGGGAAGGGAGAGAGAAAGAGAGGGAGAGAAACATCAATGTGTGGTTGCCTCTCACATGGGCCCCACTGGGGACCTGGCCCACAACCCAGGTATGTACCCTGACTGGGAGTTGAAGTGGCAACCTTTTGGTTCACAGCCCATACCCAATCCACTGAGTTATGCCAGCAAGGGCTCTCATGGCCATTATTGCTTCGAAACCTCAAATCTCCATGGGTTAGGGATGCTATTCCATTTCACACATGAGTCATGCAATGATCACAGGAGCTAAATGACTTGCCCACAACAGGTAAATGACAGATCTAAGATTCTAGTCCAATCCCTAATCTCAAACAGGCTCTCTGCTCATCACTCTGATGTTTCCCTGGTAGGTGTGTGGGTGGCCTGGCCCTGGAACTATGTAAACAAAGGCAGAATGACCAAATGCCTGGGGAGCTGTAGAAGGGATTTAACTTTGAACAGGGCATCAGCCCAAATAAACCCAAACCTTCCTCCTATAAGTATTTCTAATTTTCAAAAAGCAAAATGTAACTGAAATGAGTGTACTGTGGAGTCCCCAAATGCAAGGATGGCAACAATAACTTGTGTAAAGGGAAGTCATCTAAAATATAAATGATTTTTTTCCTTAAAAAAATAAGAGAAAGCAGAAAATACAAGAGGAAGCAAACATATATTTTATAAAACATTTTAGTTCTGTTTTAGGTATTCTTGCATGTTTTCATGCTGAAACTGATCTGTGAATTATTTTCCCACTTTTTTTCATATGAAATGTACCCTCGATTATATGACAAGAAATTATATGGTGCTAATAATTTATTTAAAACCAGATCCATGTCTCACATTCATTCTGTGTTGTGAAATCAAGTAGATGCAGAAGGGGAATTTTTTTTTCTCTGAACTTTCTGACCACCTCTATTGTGGAAGAGAGAGTAATAGCAGGTATCGAGGGTGCCAATTATGTGGTGATGTACAAACTCGCTGGAGGAAAATCTATATGATATTTTAATACTAGTCAAATAGAACTATGAAGTTTAAATTAGCTTGAAGCTGCTAAAAATTCTTAACTATGGCTCTGCCTTCATTGTATGAGAGGGTGAAAAATAGCTTTGCAGAAAAATATATGTCTATCTTGTGTATGGATATGCTGCCTGATGCTTCTTTCTTTTGCTGATGTGCAAGTGTCCATTTTTTGTTTGTTTGTTCATTGCTCCATTTTTCCTTCCTTCTTTCGCTTATTTTTCTCTCCTGCTCATTTTTCTTGCTGACCACCTTTCCTCCCATTTTTTAACCATCTTACCCTCTACTTTCACATTAATTCATCTACTAGTTCCTTAAGATCATAAAACCAGAGAATGTTAGAACTCAGCCCTGGTTTAAAAAAAATAGGGGCTTTTGGAAAAAAATCAAATACAACTCCTTTGTGGTACAAATGTAGGTGGGAGGAGGGAAGGAAGGTTGAGGTCTAGAGAGAGGATACAGCTTGTTCAAGGCCACCCAACAACATCTTAAGGGAATTGTATAGTCGGGAGTGAGTCACAGAGAAAGGGAGTTTGGGTTAAAATAGGAAAAAAATTCTTACCTCTCCAGACTCTGTTCATTAGCAAGAAAATCCAGGAGTAATAATCACATTTACAAAAGACTTCTTTTAATGTATAGGGTGAGCGAAAGTAGGTTTAGAGTTGTAAGTATGCAAAACACAGAGTTTATTCTTGAATTATTATTTATTTATTATCATATTATTAATTATTATTATTTACCTACTTTTGTCTACCCCTGTATTAGGGTATAAATGTACCTCATGCAAGCCCAGTCAGCATGTAAGGCGGGTAAAAACATCCTTTTTTTTAATTTTTTAAATTTTTTCAAACCTCTGTGTGTGGTTGCCTCTTCCCCCTATTGGGCACCTGACCCACAACCCAGGTTTGTGCCCTCACTGGGAATTGAACTAGCCACCCTTTAATTCATAGGCCAGCACTCAATCCACTGAGCCATACCAGCCAGGGTGAAACATTTCTCTTATATGGGTGAGGGCAGGAAATGATGTTTAATAAATGTTTTCTGTAGGTCAAGCATTTTTACATGTTATTTAATCCTTAGTTCTACCATTAAGTATTTATAAATTTTTTCTCTGATAGGAACCTGAGGTTCAAAAAAATTAACTGGCCCCACAGCTGGAATCAAGCCCTGTCAAAACCTTGTGTTCACAAGAAGTGGTCAGGCACCCCAGGTGTTGCAACATGCCCATGGAGGAGTTAAGGCAGGAGATCTTGTCTTCCAGCCCAGAAAACTTTCCAGAGCTTCTCAGAAAATAAGCACAGGTGGTTGGCATGACCTGACAAAGGGGCAACCTGGTTAGCATTGATTCATTTTTTTTATATTGATCCCCCTGACCTGCATAACAAAACTAAGGGGCAGAGGAAGAAGAGTCAAGTTCAACTTGGGGAATTATGTCTAGTTCACATTGAAAAAATTGGCTACGTGAAGAGAAATCACAAGGATTAGGATTAAAAAGTAAGTTTTGTTTATTTGCTCTGGATGGGGTTGTAGATGTTTTTTTTCATAGAAAATAGCTGCATCATTCATAAAAACATCAAACAATATAGAAAAGTTTAAGTAAAATGGTGAAAATCACCGAGGATGCAACGGCCAAGCAGTAATCATTAATAATGGTCAAGTGTCTATCTTTCCAGATGTTTTTCTTGGCCAAGAAATATTCTTGTTTTCTTCTTTGTATTTTCCCAAATTTATATCCATTCTATGTATTTATTTTATCATATACTAAAAATTTGGAATGAGAAAAGTCATATGGGGTTAGATGATGAAACCTTTGGAATGGCAGGATTTGGGATTTAGTTAGCTATCTGGCATTTCTGTCTGTCTGTCTATTCCCAAACTCTGCTTCCTTCCAAAAATGACTAAGATGAAAAGATGAGACATGTGGACTTTACTCCATAAATGACTGGGAAACACTGAAGAACTTCTGAGCAGTTCTTCAGAACTTTGAAACATGATCACATTAACAATCAGAGTTCCCTCTTGCACGGTCTGCTCAAACTTTAACCCCTGGATCACTAGGACGAGGGACCGGTTAGAAATGAACTTCTCTGGCCCCACCCCAAATTTAATGCAAGAGTCTGGAAGCGGGGGACCCATAAATGCAATTTTTCACAAGCCCTCCAGTAACCCTAATGTGTGCTGGAGCTTGAGAGCCTCTATGTTCTTGTATTTGGAGAGCATAATTGGTGAGGAAGAGGTGGCGGTGAGAGTACAAGCCCTATCAGTCATCAAGGTGAGATGTGAGGAAGGAGGAGCCTTCCTTCTTGGGTGGGATCATAGCTCCTTGAAAGGTATCAGTCAGAAATCCAGTCCTGCCACGCTCAGTGTCTGAGTTTGGTTAAGCTGGTGGTCCTGAGCCTCTGAATTATTACCCACAAATCTGCATTTCTGTATTACCATAGCAGGACTTACAAATCAATTATTTTTTGCATAAATGTAAATCTTTCTTGGAACAAGGCAGAGTAGGTTAAAATGAATAAATTCATTTTAAAAATTGGGCTTGCCTATTAATCCCTAAATCAAAGCACTTGCCTTCTTGTGCCCATTAATATAAAAAAAATAATAAAAGCCTTCCCAGCTTGTCATTCAATATCCACATGTTCCAGAAAGTGGATGTTTTTATGTGGGCATGCACTTTATTCTTTTTTCAACCCTCTACAAATGGAAGTGTCTGCAGATTAGTTCTGAGTCCTCCATCAGCTATGGTATGGGAGCCCTGATTTTTTGTTGGAGTTCACTTCCCAGGACCCCCTCCCCCAAGTTGAAAGATGACATTGTTCCCCACAACGATTCCCTCAGGATTCTCCCACGTCATGCCTGCCAAGTCCCAATGACAAGATATAGGGGACAGTTAGACTATTACATACTCTCCCTGCCACTTTCAATCAAGCCTAATGCAATCAGAAACACATGACTACATCAACACATCTCCTTTAATCAAATGTGATTAAGTCAGTCATTAGTTTTTCAAGACAAATAAAGAATACAAGTGCTTGTATTATAAATGTAACCGCCCCCCTTCTTAAGTGATTTGTTAGAAAGAAAGCCCCCCTCCCCCCAGCACAGAACTTAAGGGCCTTCAGAGGTCTTTGTACTTTTTCTGCTGGCGTTTATTATAACAAAGCATCCTGGGTTTGTATGCTCAATTCCTTCTTCCCTGTCCCCCTCACAAAACCCCCATGTTGTCAAGCAGAATTTGGCTTCAGCTTGATCAGGAGGATTTCATTATCCCATTGTTACCATTATGACTTGGGCAATTAGTAGTTTATAAGTATAAATTTATGGCAATCTGTGATCCAGGCACATTGACAGTAGTCAGGGCATAATAAAAACCCAATCAATTTCTTTCATTTAATATGTAGGCTGTGACCCTAGTTTTGATTAGAACTCTTAGCTATTTCATCTTTAAATAAAAAAAAGAATGTCTGCAAGCAATTATATGGTGTGTTAATTGGATATTCCTTTTTATCTCTTATGCTACTGAATGCATTGCATTGCTAACGAAATCCTTGTTTTCTCTTTCTGTCTCTGTCTCAGTGTTTCTCTGTCTCCCTACTGTTTTGTCACCCTGCTTCCCTATCTCATTTTTTCCCTCTACCTCTCCACTGTGAAGGCTCCCTGTCCATACATACATTGGCTAAAATTAGCAGGATGCTCCAAGAGCCCACCCTTCCCCTTCCCTCCCCAACCTGGGAAGCCACCATCCTTACAGTGTTCTGTGTACCCTGCTTTCCATAAAGACATTTGGGCATTATAGAGCTGAAGTCACCAGATTATCTAGAAGATCTATCACTCAGCAGATGCTCAATAATTAACAGATGAATGAACTAGGTAGGCCACAACGTTCCCCGTGTATCACATTGTCACTCCGTGTCCCAGGACACTTTGCTGAGACCTGCTCTGTTCTTCCAGAGTAACATTTCCCTGAAACACCTACTCTCTTGGGTCTGCACTCTGAAAGGTGGGGGCCTTGGGGACTAATGATCACTCTACAATCCCCAAATGGGGAGCTCCGGTGGGCCAGAATCTCTGTCTGCCACATAGATATGGAGCTTATTTCTGTCACGTGGATGATTTCATAAGTTGGGATGAGCCCGTACCTGAAAGCTCCATAGTTAGCTCTATAGTTTTTGTTTGTGTTTTAAATTGCATTAATGAAAACCTCTGTAGTGCTTAAGATCCTCCATTCATTCAGAGACTGACTGAAATCTGAACCTCTTTCTGTATAGACACATCAGAAAAGATATTGCTGTGGTTCTCTTGGAGGCATCCCTCCTGAAGCCTTTCAGCTTCCTTTCCAGTTCTGCCTTCCAGCTGCCCCCACCATGCTTTATGAACCTGTTTCCTGAATCCTGTTTTCTTCTTTTTCTGTTTTATTCCTTTGCTTCTGCAAAGAACATTCTGCTGTAGCATCAGGAGAAAAGACATGTGGGAGGCAATATTTTCTGAGACCTGGTTTGTCTGAAAATACCTTTGTGATATCCTTGTATACAATGCCCATTAGGCTTGGTCGGAATTCAAAGTCATTTTCCTCAGGATTTTCAAGGCATCACTGAAAGGTTTCTGGCCCTTCATGCTGCTATTGAGATGCTTGATGCCCTTATTTCCAGTCCTCAGTGTGTGAATTCCTTCCCCTTCTCCCATAAACCCCTCAGCTTCTAGAATCTTCTTTATCCCTATATCCCCAGATTTCACAGTGATGTGTCCTCAGATAGGACTTTTTCTTCAATCTGTTTCTCAACCCTCAGAGAACCTTTGCAATCTGAAAACATATTCTTCAATTGTGAAAAAATTTTCCTGTGGTGTTTTTCTGATAACTTCCTTGCCTCTCCTTTCTCGACTTTCTTTATTTGGAAGTCATATTAACCAAGTGCTAGGCTCCTATTTTCACTCTCAAATTTTCTTATCTTTTTCCTATTAATTTCCCTCTTTGTTTTGTCTTTTCCTTTTATTTTTTCACTTTTATCTTCTAACACTTCTACTTTTTATCATTGTCACTATAGTTTTAATTTTTGTTTCCTTCTCTTATTCACAGCACCCTGTTCCTGTTCCAGATGCAATAACTTCTTTTTCTAGCCGAGAGGATTGTTCCCGACCTGCCTGATCCCAAAGAAAATGTTCTGATGATGACATTCTGCCTAAATGACCATCTTTTCTTCATTTTCACAGTCCATTCCTTTGGCATTAGGTACAATTGAAATTCCTTCTTCATGAAGATTATAAACTCAAGTATGGGCTACCCGAGGGTGGGGGTTACACCTCTTTTACTTGCCAGCATACACCCTGCAGTCACAATTCCTTGCATGCAAAGGTGTTCTATAAATATTTGGCAAATGAATGAATGAGTGAATGGTGCAAGAACTGACTTCCCTGATTTTAATGAAACAGCCAGATAAGAGGGAAATAGATGCTTTCTTGTTCATACAGTGTCACAGCCATTCAGCAGCTCTTGACGTGATAAAACAATGTCTGAGTGAGTGTGGCCCTGTCCTCCCCACTGCCTAATGGAAACGGAATCCTCTAAGAAATTGCAGAAGCAGGAGGTGCGAGGTGTTTAACAAGGCTGTGCAATGAGTTCATTTATAATGTTAACAAACCAAATTCCAAAACAAGCTCAGAGGCCCCGTTGGATCTGTCAGCCTGGAGAGACAGCTGTCGGTCAGGATTCATGGGGCAGCCCCTGCCCTGAGGCCCAGCCTGGCAAGCAGGGGGTGGGTGGGCTGGCTGGGAGGGAGTGGGAAGATAACAGAGATAAATCTAAATTCATTCGGGAAGCAGTCATACTCAATGACATATTCACTGACTTCTTCAACAGCTCATTTGATAATGTTCTCTCTGCACTATTCATTTTTCTGAAAGATGAAAGCTGGCTGAGGATCTCATCTGCTCACTGATGCAGGGAAAGGATTTGAAATTAGCACACACACACACACACACACACACAGGGACGAAAGGGGGGAGTTGCAGGGGGAGGAGGACACATTCCGATGACCAGTTTTATGGCTGGTCTGACACAGGAGACCTGGCAGCCTGGTGTGAGGTCACCTTTAATTAGTTATGCATTATAATTCAACAATATGCCAATGGCAGATCAGGCTCAGTGAGGAGGGGGCATCTCTCATGATAATTAATGGCTTGAAGAATGTGATCTGCCTGGGGAGGGGCAGGTCATGACTTGCAGGGTGAGGGAAGAGAGGTCAGAACCTCACCTCAGGGCCAGGTGGTACTTTCTCAGTGTGCCCAGTCCCACTGTGCCTATCAGCCGGTGTTAACTGAGTGCCAGTCACTATGCAGAGTGTGGGGGTATGAGAGAAAATGAGACAGAGGTCAGGTTCCACCTTCCAGGGAGGAAGACAACATGTGAACGCTGAACTCCAGTGCTGACGTGCATTGCTGTGCGGTGCAGGCTCCCCTTTGACAGCACCCTGTGAAAGAGAGGACCAACTCTTTGTTAATATGATACTCTCCAGTGGCTTCTTAAACAAATGAATATTTTGTGCTACAGTATGAAGAGTACAGGTGTTGGGATCAGGCAGGTCTGGGTTTAAATACTGGCTCTTATTTTATAGCAGTGTGACCATGAGCAATTGACTTTGTACGTCTAGGTTACATCCTTGTTCTTGGTAACATGTCAGGATTAAATGTTATGAGGATTGAACTCTATAAGGTTCAGATGTCATGCTGCCCACCCCTCTGTCCTGACAGGCAGGGGTCTTGCTGTGGGTGAGGGGTGACCCAAAGGTTGGTTCACGATACGGAAGGAGAGCCCTTCTTCCTCATTCACAGTGGCAGTGCTTGGTAGTACATGATTTTGCATATACAGTAGTTACTTGTTCATATTTGTTCAATGAATGGAATATTTTTTCAGCAAAATCTGCATAAATGCTCTTATAAAGGAGCTTCAATACAGAGAGAGAGAGACAGAGAGACAGACAAACAGAGAAAGAGACTGAGACAGAGATATAACAGCAAACAAGACAGACATAATAGAGGCAAGACAAAGTCTAAGAACCTCAAAGCCAGCACATGGAAAGTAATCCCTTAGCATCCTTCCTGCCAAAGTTTAGATGGCTGCAGCAACTTTTATCAGATTCCTAAAACCACTAACACAAAATAGAAGTGTTTAAATAGGCCTAATAAGGAGCCTAGCTCAGTAGGCACTCTGTACAATGTTACTGTCTTTCCCAGGCTCACTTGGCAACCCATGAGGGGTTGACTCAGGATATTCTTCAAGAGCATGTGGAAAAGCCACCACTGTATTTCCAAGGTAAAATACATTAACGAATATTCAGCTTTTCCCTTCTTGCTCTTCACAATGATCTTCATTGTCTTATACCTAAGATTCTGTTTACTAGAAACCACAAATTATTAGGGAACAGGAATAAGGAAGCATATCAGGAATGTGTTCATTATATTTCAAAATATGAGCATCAGAACTTAACAATAACAATAAAAGCACCAAACAGTGGCAGGAATGTTGATAGAAGACTGGAAGTAGGTTCCAGGTCTCTCAGATGGTGGGAGCCAATTAATTCCAAAATTCATTTCTTTGTTAATCTTATAATCAGATGATTCTTCACCTCACAGAACAGTGAGAGGGGACAACCTGAGAATTGTTACTTATCTTGTAATTTTATTAGAAACTTTTCACCCATTTACATCTAATATCAGGACTATGAAGTTTTATACCACCACCATTATAACATTTATTTTGTGTTTCCTTGCTTCTTCTTGTGCTAAGGGTGATGTTTTTGTCTTAAGAATCTTATTTATAAGGAACAGAGACCAGTATACTTTCTCAGAGGTGAAACCATTCTATTTTACAGATGTAGAATGATGCCACCTGTGACCGCATAGGTGCTCCCCTCCTATTTCTGTGTGCCTGCTCCATCTGTGCTTCTCTTGGCAAACCACCTGTCCTGCTGACACACAGCCTTCTGACCTCTTCATTACCAGCCTACCAGAGGCTTAGACGTCCCACAAAGCTACTCCATCATTAGTGCTGAGCAGAGTCTTCACTTTATTGTTCAGATTCCCAAACACAATGCCTGGGGCTCAGGCCAGCCTCTCAGCCGCACCCCCTGGGTTCCCTATTCATCCCAGTGTGTGGGTCAAGTGGTACATTCCAGGGGCTATGGCTCTGGGCAGGTGACCCAGTCTCACAGAGGGGAAGTGTACAGGGATGCCTTGACTGATGATTATTATTTCTAGTGATGTCTTTGTTTAAAATTCATTTTAAAGGAATGTATTATTTTTTAGTCTATCAGAAAGAAGATATATATTATTTAAATATTTCATCAGCTTTGAGAATGGATCAGTACTCATGGTTCCTGCCCATGTAGAATGAAGAACTGAGTACAATTTCTTATGCCTAAAGTGAAAATTATATCCCTTCTCAGACTAAAACTTCCTGTGACTTCCCTTCACTCTCAGGATATCTCCAAACCCTGTGCAGTCTGCTGGGCCCTGCTTTCTGTGGCTCCTCAGTCACCTCAATCTCTCTCTGCTCCCCTGTCTCTCCCTTTTACTCCCAGATGGCTGCCCTTTCTCACCCTCGCCTCCAGGCCTTGTCATAACCAGTGTCCTCTGCCAAAAACATTCCCTCACCCATTTTTCTTAATTTTTAAAAATTCTCACCCAACAATATGTTTATTGATTTTTTAGAGAGAGAGAGGAAGGGGTTTGGAAAGAGAGAGAGAGAGAGAAACCTAGATGTGACAGAAACATTGATCAGTTGACTCCCGTACACACCCCAACCAGGGACTGAACTCAAAACCTTCTGGTATATGGTACAATGCTCTAACCAACTGAGCCACCCAGCCAGGGCTCCCTCACCCACCTTTCTGAATGCAACCACAGCTTTTCATTAACCTTTAGCTTTTTGCAAAATATACCTCTTGGCTCATCTTCATCCCATAGGTAATTCTCCTAAAGAGTTTCCACAAAGTGAACCAAAGGTATGATGGACTGTAGTGGGTTGAATAGTGACCCCTAAAAAGATGTCTATATCCTCATCCCCAGTACTTATGAATGTTCCTTTATTTGAGGAAAGGGTCTCTGCAAATATGATTATGTTAAGGTCTTGAGATAATCTGGGATCTTCTGGGAAAGCCCTAAATCCAAAGACAAGTATCCTTGGAAAACACAAGAGAAGACAAACACACAGAGGCAATGGCAGAGGCAGAGGCTGCCGTGATGCAGCCACAAGTGGAGGAAGCTGGCAACCACCACACCCTAGAGGAGAGACAGATTCTTTCCTAGAGCCTCTGGAGACACCTTGTTTTTCAGATTTCTGGCCTCCAAATCTCAGAGAGAATACATTTCTGTTGCTTGAAGGCACAACACTGGGAGCAATTTGTTACAGCAGTCCTCGGGGATGAACGTGTTTGGCTCACGGGGACACAGGGGCTTGCCTTATCTGTGATGGACGTTCTTTCTGAATTTCATTTCATGCTGGTCTTTAAAGGGAACAAGCTGAAGTCTCATGTCCAACATTTTCTCCTCTCTTCATTCCTTTCTAAGGTCATCTGGGCCTTCTCTGTTGGCATTTACCTTGGGCACTTACGCAATGTAGTTGGGCTGACAAGATCCTTTCAACTGTTACCTTCTTTCTGTTTAAACTAATGGTTCATTTTAGTCCCTTGGCTGGTATGTTATGTCTCAAACTTTCCTCTCTCTTACAATCTCTCTCCCTCCCTTTCTGTCTCTCCCCTTCTCTCTCTCTCTCTTTCTCTCCCTCTCTCTCTCTCTCTGTCTGTCTTATCTCCACTCTTCTCACACTTCAACAGTTTCCTTGAAATTAAAGTACATAGCCAGTGTGCCCTGTCTCAAGTGGAGAGCCAAATTTCATTACCACTTGGAGCACTTTAAATCAATATTTGGGCATTTAATGATTTTGCTCATTTTATTTGAATACATTAGAGAAATCTGATAGGCCTATTAGGGTCCCTATGATTAACATCTTTGAATCAGCGAAAGGTGCCAATTTTTAAAAATTGGCTTGTTTTAAGCCCACCATAAAAATCTGCATAATTTAGCAATTATTTCATAATTTTGAATATATATTAAAAAGTAGTTTTCAGTGTTTAATTAGAAGATATAGTCAACATATTTTAAAGCAAACTACCTCCTCTAAATACTCAGGATTGAAAGGAAGAAATGTTTGGGGCCAGTTCCAAGTTGTTAACCTGCTTCACATCACATTTCTGCCCAGTCACATTGGGCAGAAATCACATTGACGTCAATCACATTGACGACCCTCAGTCAACCTGCATTCCCCTCATTAGAATCAAATTTACAACTAATCACCTCAAATCTCCCCTGGAGTCTCTGGATAGTGACACCACAATTAATGAAGAGGCAGTGTCCTCAAAATTCAGTAACTTTTTAAAACCTTAACCCTAGAGGCAGAAATCCTAGAGGCTTTCTGGAAGGCATTCTAGGAAGCCCAGGCTTAGACAGTTCTGCTGGCTTTGTGCAATAGAGTTTGGGAAGACAGATGTAACCTACCTGTTTCATACTTCCAGCTTTCCTCACCCAGGGCCTGTGATGTAGTCATATCTGTCAAGTTCAAACTCATCACTAAGTGTGTGTGTGTTTATATTTAATTACTCTATATATGTACATATAACTGAATCATTGCCTCTAGTAGCTGTCTGCCCTTTGTTCAAAGAGGCTTGGCTAGGTCTGGATAGGGCAGCAACAGAGCCAGCTGATCAACTGACAGTGGGGAGGTTTGGATCCAGCCTTAAAGCTAGAACAGGGCACAGACATGGTGTGACACAGATGTTGAGAATCAGAAAATTTCATTAAAACAAATACAAAGGGGATACTTAAGTATTGAATGTTGGGAAGAAAGATAGAGGACTGCAAATATAGAAAACAAACACCGGGCAGAACTTGAACTGAACATCAACAAGGCTGGGAGGGGAGGTTGCAGAGTCTGAGCAACGCCAGTTCACCGGCAATGGGCACAGGGCATGTGGATTAGTTATGCTTACATAACAATCTGGGCAGATAACAGAAACAGGCAAATCTCACTTGGCTGATTTAATCTCAGACCTGGTCCTCCATCATCTTCATTCTTCCCCTAACTCTGGCCTCTCTCTCATAATTCACCCACAATACCTGGCCCTCCTTTCTTTGCCTACCCTATTGACTTGTTTCAGCAGCAGCTTCCCTTTCCCCAGTTTTAACCCTACTTCTTCTGTTATTTGATTTCTGCTCCTGAGGATCCTGGGCCTCAGCCTCTTCTTCTGAGGTTCCACACTCATCAGCCGTGACAGTTTGGAAGAGTGATGCTCTCATATAACCACTCAGGGCAACAGGGAGACAGAACTGGAAGCTGCCATATGATCACTCTAAGAGGATGAGGGAAGAACCAGTAAACACACCCAGTAGGTAGATGCACTTCAGGTAAGAAGGTGAGACTATGTCCAGAAAGTTTCGTGTCTGGCTTAGTTATTGGGGTCATGTGCTAGTAACAGATTGAGCTAGACAGGTAAATGCAATGCAAATATCACCTCAGAAAGCTGCACGCATTAATAGAACACAGTGAGGCAGTTAGGATGACAGGCAAGTAGTCAAGGAGTCCTCTGGGAGAGAAAGAGAGATGAAAGACAAAACTGAGAGGGAGAAGTCAGAGGACTCCCACAGTAAAGAGAAGGCCTTCTAGAGTTGTGATACCTCCAACCTCCATTGACCTGTGATTCCCTCACTAGCTAACTGCTTTTTACTCTGCTGATATAGCAGAGGACACATCAGCCAGTGCTTACTCACATAATCAGGAAGACCACTTCCAAATAACAAGACAGACAATTGTCAGCTTGGATAGCACCACAGACTCTGGTCACTGTGCAGACCAAACCATCTCTTTGAAAACCTGTTCTATCAAATACGGTTTCCTAATCTTAAGTACCTTGTCCAAGAGTCTCATATGAATAGCAGACACCAACCTACAAAACATAAAACTGAAATCTGATTCCCCTGAGTCCACTGATCCAATTTGAACTTCTAGATATTGAACGCTAGGCACATACTCTTATCACATCTCTACCTCCATCATCTACCTCAAGCACAGGCAGAGGAAACACCTCACCTGGGTTTACAACACATGTTTTAAATCAATGAGTCTTCACTTGAGTCCCTTGTGAGCACCAGGCCACAATCTGGGCACTGGTACCAAGAGATAAGTAAGGAGTAGCACCTTCTTTTTCAAAGTGAACAATCTTTTCGTGGCACCATTATAGGTATTGTAATTGTTTCTGTCTTTATCACTAAAATATGGCCTCATCAAAATCAGAAACATTGTCATTCTCCACACATAATCAGGAAGACCACTTCAAATCTGATTCCCCTGAGTCCACTTCAAAGGAACAAGACAGACAATTGTAAGTTTGGATAGCACCACAGACTGTGGCCACTGTGTAGACCAACCACCTCTTTACACATTTTAGATGTGATCTAAAACAGAATTGAGTTCAAATTGCAGTACTGCTAACCACATGATCATGGAGAAGTTGCTTATGCCCACTAGTTTGGACCACTGCTCACCACTCTTTACTAAGTCATTCTCAAACTTCCTTCAATATGCAGACCAGGGAGACTTGTGCTTTCTCCAGTGGAGGACTGATTGCTGTGAGAATTGTGCTCTCACTATATATAGAAAAGAAAACCAGAAAAATATACGCAACAGTGGTTTTCAGACATTAGACAACAGATGATATGGGGTTGTAATTTCTGAGAGAAGAGAAACAAAGATTAGCTCTATGATTACACCAGCTTAGCACCTGGAACTGTTTCCATGCCATAAGGTTGTAATTTCTGAGAGAAGAAAAACAAAGATTTAGCTCTATGATTATACCATCTTAGCACCTGGAACTGTTTCCATGCCATAATGCAAAGAGAGAATGCAACGCAAAGCTCATCAGTCTCTCTGAATTGAGGAGACAGAGATCAGGATTTGAGAAAGGCCAAAATGTCTAGAATTTTCAGGACAGAATACCGGAATGACAGAGTTATACAGAGAGAAGTTCTAGGGAACTTCAGTGGGTACTCCACAATCTTCAGCATAGTGCTAACTAATCAATAAAAGCATAGGCATAGTACTTTATTTTTCCTATCCAAGGTAGGAAAAATAAACACTAGAAAGCAATGGCTCAAAAAAAAATTATGTCTTCATACAGATCTGGGGTGAGTTTGGTCTCCTAGCTAGAGCAGAGAGTAGTGTTTTCCTGGGGTTAAAGGACTGCCTGGTGTCTGCCAGAATCAATTCCAATATCCTTTTAAGCAAAGAGATAAAAATCTACTGCCCAAAATATAAAATCATAATGTCTGATAGCAATCAAAAACTACCAGACATGTAAAAAAACATAAAAATATAACTCACAGACCAGGAAATAAGAGAGATTATGATAGTAGTCAACAATTACTTTAAAGCAATTATAAATCTTATTCATATGTTTAAATATGTAAAGTAAACATGAACATAATAAGGAGAAAAATTTTAAAATATTAAAAAAAGGCAAAGGGAAACTTTTGGTGATTAAAAAATGGGGAGGATAAAAAATATACTGAATGAAACTAATAACAGATTAAATACTGCAAAAGAAAAGATCAGTGAATTTGAAGTCATAGCAACAGAAACTATCCAACATGAAGCACAGAAAATAAATCATTCATTTTTTAAAATCATTCCATTTTTGGGTTTTCAACACTTGCACTCAGAAGCATCCTAACTGATAAAATTGTGTGTCTTTAGGTAAGTTAATTGCTCTATACTTCAGTTTCATTGCCTCTAAACTAGAGATGATGATGATGATGATAATAATTATACCTAATAGTTTTTAGGCAGATTAAATGAGATTATGAAAGTGAAGTAAATAATAAATGTCTAGTAAGCACTCAATGTTATTATTATTAACTAATATATTGTCTCTCCCCCCTGAAAATGAGGAAGATTCATGGCTGAAACAAAGATTTAGTTCAATCAACAAATACCTATTGTCTGCCTCCTGTATGTCAAGCCTTGTGACAATATCTGTGATCGAGTCCATCTCCAAAAGCTTGCAGACTAGAGGGGGATAGAGTCAAGAAAAGAATCAATTATAGCATAGTACTTTAGCAATTTATAATTTCTTTGACTTGTAAGTATAGGGTGTCAAAGTTTTACATAAAAAAAAGCCTTTAACCATGGCTTGGTTGAGTCAGTGAGAGCTATTGGGAGAGGTAACATACAAGCTGGGGCCTTGAGAACATGAGTGAATTATCCAGATGAAGGGGATCCAGTAGAGTATTTGGAAGGAGTTCCAGGAGGAGGAAAAAAGCATAAACAAAGTCTAGGAGACAAAGAAGAGCATAGGGTACAAAAGGAACTCCAAACAGATCTATGTGGCTATGCTAGTATAGACTGTCAGGCTATGAGATAGATAGGCATGTTGAGTAGGTACTCATGTAGAGTTTCTCTAAGTCATGGAAAGGAGGAACCTTCAGGCTCCTTGGTAGAGCTTCTAATTTACAATCCAGCATAAAGTATGTCTTAGTAATGAAAACTGTGCTGCTCTTGGTTCATGTCTCCAAATATGAATTTGACCTGTTATTTATTTAAGATGCGAAGCTCTTGCCTATACATCAAAGACCTTAAAAAAATAAAATAAAATCTAGCTCAAGTTAAGACTGGAACTTTTAAAGTGGGACAAGTTATAAATTAACAAGTTTCCCACTGTATGCATGAACTGGAGGCTTATGCTGAACTAGGTCACAGACCTGGATTAGACTAATTGGCCTTGATTTTGGGGGGACCCTAGCTATAATATTCTGGGAAAGGCAGAGATGGAAATTGGGAAAACCGAACAAGTAGTAACGTCCACAATTACAAGAGTAATGAAATTTAAGAGATAGTTCAGAAAAGCTCTTAGAGACTCTCGGATCAGAGTTCTCAAACTTGTAAAAATCTGGCAACCTTTCTTCACATGTTCAAGTTTATCTTAGTAGATTGCAAAAATTACCCAAATTTCCTCCAATCAATCTTTGTATGCAATCCTTTTGTGTTGTGACTTCGCAACCTCTATCAAGTTACAGAGTCTGTGTCTCCACTCTTTAAATCTCAGTTTGGCCCTATTATTTGTTTTGGCCAATGGCATGTTGGCAAATACGATGCAAACAGATGCTTGGAACTGACTTGCTCAAAAGCACTTGTTCATTTCAGCTTGTCCTATTTTTCTGCTTTTTGGAACCCTAAGATCACCATGTATATGAGCCCATGCTGACCTTCTGGAGGAAAACAGACCTTGTAAAGAGAGTTCTGACTCCCTAGCCATCCAGTGAGCTATCATAAACTGACCAACTAGCTTCCCTCAGTCTCATGAATGAATCCTGACAAGATAAGCAGAAGTACCACTATGTTGAGTCCAGCCCAAGTACCCAATCCTTAGAATCATGATCTAAACAAATTGTTACTGTTTTAAGCCACTATGCTTTGGCATATTTTGTTTTACAGCAAAAACTAACAGATATATTCACTAAAAATTCTAAACAGCTGAAATAAGACTTGATAATTGAAACAGTACAAGGAAAGGGAGACTTGGGTTCTCTCTTCCTAAAAGTCAAGATCACATCCCCTCCCCAACAGTCCCTAAAGGAGCTATGCAAAATCACTAGATACCTGAATAAGAGTGTGATATATTTGTTGATGTCCAATGCCTATTTTATACCTTAGGACGCTGAGGCCCAGAGGTGACCCTGATTGGCCTACATCAAGCAGGACACTCTGAACAGCTGGCCATGGTTCATAGTTGGGTGCATAAAAATGAATTAGACCCAGTGAGACGCTGAGATGAAATATGGAGAGAAGAATTTTAGCCATCCATGAGAGACAAGCCTTCCTAACAATGAGGTCCTCACAGCATATGACAGAGAGAAAAGTTAAGAAGTCAAATCCCAATGACATCATATGGACCCAGCTAAAGCCAAAGCTATATCTACCTTTAGACTTTCCAGTTTTGTGATGAAAAATTTTCCCTTTGTTTTGTAAGCCAGTATGAGTAGTATTTCCTGTCACTTAGAATCAAGATCCCTAACTGATTCATTTATGCTAATATACTTTCTTCACTTAGATGGGCAGTGCCCAAGCTGAGATTCTACCCACTTGATTCCAAGTCTTTCCCTCTGTCTCCAACAAGACAGGATATAATGTAACACTTTCATCTCTTGTGTGCCTTCCTGAAGACAACAGGAATCTAGAACCTTTTTCATATAAAGAAGGTAGAAGTGGAGATCAAGCAGGAAGAATCTTATATGGTGCACCTGGAATCAGAAATAGTGGAAATCCACAAGATGGCCTGGCAGTATAAGGAGAAATGTCAGCAGGTAGAAAGAGGACATTGGATCTGAGTCCAGTTAGCCTGAGCCTTTAAATGATGGTTCATTAAATACCTCTCATCTGGGATCAGAACTGGTCTCAGGATGTGGGTAGAAGAAAGGGAAGCTTTGCTCCTAGTGGAGTTGAGCTGATCTCAGGAATGAGGAGACAGCGGCTGCACAAGACAGGAAGCCAGACTGACTCATACCACAAAGAAGACACGAACCATGGCATGCAGAACAATGTCACCAGCCTGAGATGTCAAGACTCAGAGCAGAACCCTGTCTCTCAGATGTGAACCCACACCATAGTTGAACAAATGTATGCTCTATCTAATCATTGGAAAGTAAAAGTAAGCCTTTCCTTCTTCTACTTGTTTGCAAATTGAAAGTCTAACAACTTTACCACTCAACTGCTTGATGATTAGTAGGCGGTAATTTAAACTATACACATTATGCTAAGTATCCTTATATTAATTCAGTCTGAGTGAGTTTTTATAAAATGCTTTGTTCTGCTCAATAAAGTTAATTATATGTTCTATGTTTCATAACTGAATGTCTTGAATTTTTTTAAAAAAACATAATGGCAGCTTCAATTGCACTTCCCTTATAAACTAGGGTGTGTTATAAAAAGCAATCCATGTAAGGAAGCAAAGCTGTCCAATCCCCACCACCATGCCCCTTACAGAGGTGGGGGGGGGGGTGTCCTGTACATTTATAAAGGGGTACCTTAAAGATCTAGGAACCAAAGTCCTGATCAAATAGGTCCCTGAGAAACCTCTCTAATGTGGAAGGGGAAGGTGAGATCTGGTCTAGGAGCTATGAGCATAATCATCCAGGGTCCATTCTAGTAGGCTTTGAAAACAAGAGGATAAGTGGTGGCATTTAACCAGTATATAAGCAATTCCACAACACATAAGCTGCAGAGTGTAGCTCGGGGATCCTGTGCAGATTCCCTCTCAGGTGAGCAGGTGTGTGTGCTAGTGTGTCAGCCTTGGTCTTGGGTCTAAGAGCCAAAGAAGGCATGAAGGAGAGATATCTTCATATAAAGTTAAGATAGAAATAGAAATGACCAGCATTTATTGAGTATTTCGTCTGAGCACTGTATATTGTATCAACTCATTTAATCCTCCTTAGACTTCTGTGAGGTAGGTATTATTAGCCCCAATGCAGACATGAGGAAAACAGGTTTACAGAGGTTAGGTAACTTGGGCACGGAGCCAAGTAACAACCATAATTCATACAGTCAAGAGGGACGATCAGGAGTCCGCATCCTGAGGAGGTCGCGGAATCAAGGTCAGGCCATTATTCTGAAGGGACTAGACAAACAGCACAGCTAAAAAGCTATGAAGGGGAACAGGGAAGTGGGAATGTTAGACACAGAGGTGGGGGAAACCCTAAGTGGGTTTCTAGACTGGATCATTTCTGTTTGCATTGAGCACCAGTGGCTCCAAGCACATGCAGGAAGGAAGCCATGAAAGAGCCAGTACATGCTGTGAAAGAACAAGAAAACATGAGACCCAGGAAATAAAAAAGGAAAACTAGTTGTTATTTATTTCATTTTTACCTAGTTTTACCTAAAAACAATAACCTAGTTATTGTTTTTATTTAATCAACAGAATTTGCATATTTTAGTGTATTAGCTTATTTAATGATTTTTATCACACTCCACCTAGCACAGTGTTTGGACATGGTAGAAACTAAGTAAATATTAAATAAATAACTTTATTGATGGTTATTACTAAAAGAAATATACATGTACATTGCTGGATGCAGTTTAATGGAAAGATGATAGAATTGATAGAATAGTATTCAAGTCTAGATTCTAACTTTTTTGTCACTGTGCTCTTGGAAAAGTCATTTCACCATTCTGAGCCTCATTTCTCACCAGAGTCAATGGGAATATTAACAGTAAATGCCTGCCTGTTTCTAAGACCAAGAGAGATAATGCATGTGAAAGCATTTTAGAAACTATAACATACCTTCTCCAAATTAAGTGCCTTCAACCTAGCTACCCTTTCTGTTTACAAAGGTGTTGCATTCAACAGTTAGCATTTCACTTGATGTCTCCATTAGCAATGACATTCAGAGCAGACCTACAGACCATCAGCCAGTAATGACTTCACAGGAGCCTCTGATCCATTCTGGTGCATACCAGGATGAGGTAGGCAAGAACTCACATTTTAGCTTCTGTTTCCTTCAATTGCTGTGTGACCTAGTCTGTAAGTTAATAAAATTTCTGAATCTTAAGTTTCATCCCTGAAAAATAAGGGTGAGAATGATATCTTCCCTTCTTACCTTACGGGGTTGTGCTGAGGAAATTAGGACTAGAAAACCCAAGTGTTGAAAGATATTTTGAACCCCTTCTGATTCAGCCAGTACCTGCTGTACATGATCAACAAGTAATGAACAAGCCACAACAGCTAAGGTCAGCTGTGAACATTAGACAAAGCAGGAACAATAATCCAATGGACTCAAACAATCAATAAATGTCCTGAGCACCCGTGAGTTCCCAAAATCCAATTGGGAAAAAGAAGATGCATTTCATAGAGGGGAGAGGTACCATAAGTAGTCTAATATTTTAGCACTCACCACCACCAGAAAAAAAAATCTTTATCTAGATTCAACATACATCTCCCATCAATCTATCAAGTGCTGGTGTCAGATTCCCTGTGGCATCTTTCCATTCATGTTTTCAGTAATCCCCCCAGCAACCCAGGGAGATCAATGTTATAGACCTATTTACAGAGGAAACAGCTTCATAAAATGTAGTGGTACATGTCAGGTTCACAATCTCCAAGGTGATGGAGCATGCATAGGGCAGTGCCAAGATTTCTAGCCTGGGATTGGAGAGAGCTGCACAGGGAGGCTGGCCCTTCCTCTCTGAGGATCAGTCTATCCACCCATCACACCAGGAGTGAGGGGGCTTTTGCTCATGGCTGTGGTGGGCCACGATGCTGACAATGTGGCAGACTTGTTTCTATTCTGCTCTTGCGAAGAATCCTATGAGTGATTTATGGCCGAAGTCTTTTCTTCGCTCTATCCCTTTTTGAACTTATTCTTAGATATTTGTCAGTTTAGTTATGGGTTTTATTAAGAATCATGGGTCAATCACACCTTGCAAACCCAGGGAAAAAGGATGCAGACTGAATGTTCCACTCAATTCTCTTCTCCAAGGAGAAACTTCTTTTCCTTCAACTTCTAAGGGTAAAAAAAGGAGTAATTTTAACCACTAATCACAACTAATGGAAGATGCACTCTGTTATTTGTGACAACAATGACTTGAGGCAGGCCCCAGGGAAGTCAATATTAGATCAGTTTGAGGATAGAGGCTGAGGAAGGTGTAAAAAGCTCCCACCGTGGGTGCACTGTAGAGTCCTGTGAGGGCTGCACTTGACTGGGAAACATTTAAATCTATTTTCTTTTGACCTCCGAGGACTCTTAAGTGAAAGGGTAAAAGAGCCCTTTGCAATAGGTCTGGTGTTTTGACTTTCATTTCCCAGGGCACAGGGTTTTTCTGGAGGAGAGGGCAAACACTTACAGTTAATGGAAGTCATGCTGGGCAGTTGGTGTCAGCAGAATTCCAGACTGAGCTCAGAGGCAGGGCCAGAAAATTTGAGGAGACAACAAGGAGCAGTTTAAGGTTGCACCCCATGGTAAGCCAGGGGAGGAAAACGGGAGTTATGGATGACCTCAACCGAAGACAATGCTCAGAGAGTGAAAAGAGCCTCAATGACAGATGAGGACACCTGGCTTCCAATTGCAGTTAGAATTTAATAAGCACTTATTATGTGCCTGGCACTAATGGAAAGACCATGTGCTGTACCTCACTTAGGCTCTCTAATAACCCCCTGTGGTAGATTATACTATCCCCATTTTAAAGATAGGGAAACTGAGACCTAGGAAACTGAGGTATCTTGCTAGTTTACATAGCCAGAAAATGGCAGTACTAGGACTCAAACATGGACCTGAACTTAACACCCATGCTCTTAATCATTATGTTATCCTGCTTTCCTGCTTTTTCGCTAACTCATTGTGCACATGTAGCAAGAATTAGCTTCTCTGGGCTTATTTTTCTAGATTTTATGTAGCCAATAGTTCTGTGATGATTATTTTTATGTGCCAACTTAACTGGGGCCATGGAATGTAAAAATTAAACATTATTTCTGGGTGTGTTTATAAGGATATACCTGATAAGATTGAACTAGTGGACTCAGTAAATTGACCTCCCCAATGTAGATGAGCATCACTCAATCCTTTGGGTAAAAGGGCATGAGTAGAACAAAAAGAGGAAGAAGGGAAAACTTGTTCCCTTCCTGCCTGCCTATGTAAGCTGGGACATCAGTCTTTGCACTAGGATTTATACCATCAGTTCCCCTGGTTCTCAAGCCTGTAGACTCAGACTAAACCTACACAACTGGCTTCCCTGGGTCTCCAACTTGCAGGGGGCAGGTAGTGTGATTTCTCAGCCTCTATAATCACATGATCCAATTCTTCATAATAAATCTCTCTATATATCTATATTCTATACTTATCTATTCTATACAGATAGATATACATATATAGAGGAGATAGAGATATAGATAGATATGGAGACAGAGACAGAGATAGAGATACATATGTTCTGTTTCTCTGGACTTGCCTCAGCCAGATGCCTGTAGGCTGAATGCTGAAATCCTACCCAGAACTCACTGGGCTGAGGCTTCTGTCCTGCTAGAAGATGGGAATACTGGGATATGAATGAGGACAGACATTGGAGACCTGTTGTTTAACTACTATAAGGACTACCTCTGGTCAACTGTTTCTCCTTCATTTGGTTGTCTATAAATTAAGGTTTCCAAAGGCATAGTCTAGTTCTAGTTCCAAAGAGTAAACTGCTTGCCTTAAAATCTTTGAATCCTGGTGAGAAGACAATGGCAGAACCTAACAGAAAAGGATGAGATGGTAATGAGTCTAGTTCCCTAGCTTCCTTGATGAACTGAGAAATGGGAACTAGGACCCAAAATATCTTGAAGACAGTTGCTTTTGTGGACAGAAACAAGAAGAAACAACAATAGTGTATAATGGTTAAGTAGTCAGCACTGTGGACTCAGCCAGACCTGGGTTCAAATCCTTGTTCCATCCCTTACTAAATCATGACTGTAAGAAAAGTATTAGATATAGCTAAGCTTCAATTCTTCATCTTTAAAATGAGTGTCTGTAAATAAGATTTAACCCCTTAGAGATCTGTGAAGATTAATCTTTCAACAGGCACCTCCTGGCACTTGATCAGGGTAGTCTAGAGTAACACAAGACCCAGAGAAGAAAAGAACAACACTGGGAAGGGGTGGGAGGGAAGTGGAGTAGGAGAGCAACTTGCTAAGGGATAAACTTGCTAGTGCAACTTGCTAGGATTGTAGAGTGAGGGAACTTGGGAACACAGTTCATTCTGCAGTAGGCTGAGAAAAGGCAGCACAAAGTAGTCTTGAAGGATTGTCTGTCAATGCAAACATTAGAACAGAAATTATTATTCTAATGGGTTGGAGAATGTAGGAGGGTTTTTCTGCTATATCCACTCTCACTGTTCTATAGCAGCTTTAAGGTTTAGATAAGATTAACTCTACCCCAGCTGCAGAAGTGGGACCTGATTAATATGAGCCAGGGGATCAGCAAACTTTTCTGTAAAGTGCCAGAGAGTAATTATTTTAGGCTTTGTGAGACAGATGGTTGAAACTACTCAACTCTGGGGCTGTGTCATGAATGTAGCCATAGGCATTAGGTAAACAAAAAAGTCTGGCTGTGTTCCAGTAAAACTTTATTTACAAAAACAGAAAGCAAGGTGAATTTAGCCTGTGACCATAGTCTACCAGTCTAAACCAATCAAGGTAACCCCATTCACACTTTTCCAAAGCGATGCCTAAAACAAATGGTGTATGACATTCTGGTGGCTACTGTGACTAACTCTGGGATGGTCTAGTCAAAGTTCATATCAGGAATTCTGTCTGGTGGTTGGCAAGGGGACAGGGTGATAGGTAGAGGAGCAATGCATTATTTCTCCCTGAATGTACAAAAGTGATCATAAGGAGAGGCAAGCTGAGAAAGAAGCCAGTGAAATGGAGAAGAAACAAGCTAAGAGTATATTAGAGAAACCAAACATGAAGCCTGATTGAACAATACCTGATACCTGCCTCACATTCTGGCTTCATAATTATGAAAACAAACTAACAAACAAACAAAAACAAAAAAAATTCTATCTTATAAGCCATTTTGAGGTAGATTCCCTAGTACTATCAATTTTAAGCATCCTAAAGAATAGAAACTGGAGATCATGTTAACTAATGGAAGGGAAAGGATGCAGTACTTTTCCACAATTGAAACAAATCATGTGTGATGGTTAATTTTATATGTCAATTTAAATAGGCCATGGAGTGCCCAGATAGTTGCTTAAACATTATCTCCAGTTGTGTTTGTGAGGGTGTTTTGGGGTGAGATTAACATTTGAATTCTTAGACTGAGTAAAGCACATTGACCATCCCAGCGTGGGTGGGCATTATCCAATATATTGAAGGTCTGAATAGAATAAAAGGCTGAGAAAGAAGGAATTCACTCTCTCCGTATGACTAGTTTAAAGTCGGGAACTTGGTCTTCTCCTGCCTTCAGACTTGGACTCAGACTGGAACATAAACCATTGGCTCTCCTGGGTCTCAGGTGTTCAGATGTGGTCAGAAATTTGCATCATCACCTCTCCTTCTACTCAAGACTTAGGACTTAGAGCCATGCCATTGGCTCTCCTGGGTCTAGACTTCTTGGCCTCCATAATCACGTGAGCCAATTCTGTATAGTAAATCACATATATATGCTTAGTGGGCCAAGGGAGGACAGTGGCATGCATATATATGGCTTTGTTTCTCTGAAGAACCCTAACTAATACAAAATGGACATGGTTTCATGCAGCTCAGGGTAGAGAATTAAAGTGGACCAAGGTCTTCCTACTCCCTGCCTGCCCCCACAGTTCCTGAGGATTCTCCCCTGTTGCCTAAAGTTCTAAAAGCACACTTTGAAAACCACAAGCTGAAATTCTCTCTATTGGGCCTTTTGTTATTTTAGAAAACATCTCTGAGAGAAGGAAAGTGTGTTAGACCACAGAAGTTCTGAAAGGCATTTATTTCTCCCATGTGCTCTGACTTGCTCAGGGTGTCCCTCTGTGGGCCTCTATTTCCTCATTTGTAAAATAAGCTCCTTGGATGAAATGAGCACCAGAAACACTCTCCTCCCACACAATGTCAGAGGAAGAGCAGGCTGATCATCTCTGACAAAATGAGACTGTGGGTAGCTACAATTATTTTTATTCCTCACATAAAAGTGATACAAATTCCCTGGAAATATTTAGAAATAAATATAAGGAAAAAAGTAGAAAATACAAATCACTCATAGTACCTCTCTTGAAAATAATCACTGTGAACACTTTAGTATGAATATATTGAAGCTTACTTCAGTCTCTCACATACACACACACACAAATAAAATATCATAATGTGTATGCTATTTATAACCTGTTGAATTAACTTAATATTGTAATAATCTTTCCATACCAATAAATATTCATCCATACTATAATGTTTTAATAGCTATAAAGAATTTAAGTTGCATAGATATACCAAAATTTATTCAACTAATCTCTTTCTGTTGGAAATTTAGGTTTATCCAATTTTCTGCTATTTTAATAGTATGATGAACATTATTGTAGCGAAATCTCTACACATTTGCATTATTATATCCTTAGGATTTATTTTTAGAAGTGGAATTACTAATTCAAAGAGTATAAACATTTTTAAATTGTTTGAAGCATTTTGCCAAATTATCCAGAAAGTTTATGCAAATTTAAACACGCTTCCCTGTATATGGGAAAGCCTGTTCACTCACACTCCCACCACTACTGGGCTGTTATGTTTTAAACCTTAGTAAGTCGGAGGAAGTGAGAAAAATGGGGCTCTGGATTCCTTATGAAAAGATACTTTGGACTTTAAGGTGTATGGGTGTGTGTGTGTGTGTGGTTATTAGGGGAGTCTCCCCTCCAAGATTTGATTTGTAATTGGACCTGGAGCTATGTTAGGGTCTAACTCTAGTGGCCTGGCTACAACAAAGAATGGTGGCACGTGAGGATAGTTTGATCCTCTTTCAAAATCTGAAGATAGAGCAGAAATAGGCTCATGGTACAAGAAGGAAAGGATGCTTGATGGGCCAGTGGAGAACAGTGGCTAATGAATATTAAGGGCAATTCCAAGTTTCCTGGATCCTCCCACATATTGCCCTCTACCTCTTAAGGCCTCAGTCTTTACTGACCAGTGCCTTCACTGTGACACAAGACCTGATTCGCATTCAATTGATAGAGCCATCTTTAATTTGCCTACCTGCCCTGTGACTCTTCAAGATAACTTTTTAAAGTAGATTCACACAATTCTCCCAGATAAATCTAGAAGCACTGTATTATGTGCTTTTTAAAAAAGAAAAGAAAGAAAGAAAGGAAGGAAGGAAGGAAGGAAGGAAGGAAGGAAGGAAGGAAGGAAGGAAGGAAGGAAGGAAGGAAGGAAGGAAGGAAGGAAGGAAGGAAAGAAAGAAAGAAAGAAAGAAAGAAAGAAAGAAAGAAAGAAAGAAAGAAAGAAAGAAAGAAAGAAAGAAAGAAAGAAAGAAAGAATCTGAGCCCAAACAATTGGGATTTGGTAAGTCACATTCTTTCATGAGCAATCCAGCCTTTTCAGAAGTGGCCATTCCACTCAATATCATGAATTCCATTTCTACTGCTGTGTGACAGTGACAAGATGGCATTCAAAGCCTTGCCTGCAGTGGCCACATTACTGCAGATGACTACAGGTGATAACTGTTCTGCCCATGAGGTGAGCCTCCAGAGTTTCCACCTTTGCATGTGGATGAGAGTTTCTGATGCCTCCAATAACCCTAGCCAAGCCTGATGGCCAAAAGCATCTTCCCTACCATGACAGACAGATCCGAATGTGATGTCCCAATGATCACACATCTTTGGGTAGCCCTGGGGGTAGACAAGAGCTGTGACTGACTTCTAACATTTGCCAACAGACTATGGCAAATGTGACGAGATGACACTCCCATGATACGGTTACCTTCTATGGCAAAGATGATGGGCTGTCACCTCATAAATATGTTACAATATACTATATATACTATATGCATGCATATAAATCATAACAGTCTCTCTACCCACCCCCAGTTCCTCTCTCTGGCCTTAAAGAAGCCATAAAGAAGCCACAGCTACAAGAAAATAAGTTCTGTCAACAATCTCAATATGATTTTGGAAGTGGATTCTACTTAGGTTGCACCTCTGATAAGACCACAGCCCTGACCAACACCTGGATCACAACCTGTTGAGACACTGAAGCAAAAAGAACGCAGATAAGTCATGCTCAGGCTTTTGACTTACAGAAACTGTGAGACAGTAAATATGTGTTATTTGAAATTACTAAGTTTGTAGGAATTTGTTGTATTGCAATAGAAAACATTTGTTTTCTATTGCAAATAGAAAACAAATATACCACATATTCCTCTTTCTGTTACCAATTTCTATAACAAGGTTCTCAATTGCAAACCAATTCTATCTGATTTAGACATAAAGAAATTCATTGACAGATAAACCAAAGAGGCCACAGTATCAATAGAAAGGCTATGTATAGACCTGGTCTTGCTCAGTGGGCAGGATGTAAAGGAGACCAGCAGCAGAAACCATAGCTAAGGTGCTTCAGCATCAGTGTTGTTAAGGTACCACACCTGTTAGACAACACTGCCGCTGGACCCTGTTGCTGCTACTAGGCACTGGGTACCAATACTGCCACTACTGAGTGTAGTTGCCATACAATCCCAGCATTGCTGTCTCTACTCCCTCACATCCTTGTTGAGGTTCAAAGTATTAGATGAAATCATATTATTAGCCAAGGTTAAGGCACACATCCATACCCTAGTGGCCAGAAAGCAGTGGGTTGGGGTGTCTGTTCAGGGCCACAGAATTGCTCAAATCTAGAGTACATATTCGTGTTTTATATAGATGGTGCTTTAGTCTGTTTGGACAGCTATAGCAAAAATACCATACATTAGGTGGCTTATAGACAATAGGATTTTTTTTCCTCACAGTTCTGTGGGCTGGGAAGTCAATGATCGAGGCATGAGCAGATTTGGTGTCTAGTGAGAGCACACTTGCTCATTCATAGATGGTCATATTCTTGCTGATTCTTATATGGTGGAAGGGGCAAGAGAGCCCTCTGGAGTGTCTTTTATAGGGGCACTAACCCCATTAATGGGGGCTCTACTCTCAGGACCTAATCACCCCCCAAATCCCCCTCCTCCAAATACTGTAAGAGGGGATTAGATTTCAACATATGAATGGATGGGGGGAACAAAACTATTCAGCTTTTAGCAAATGGCATGCCCTGAAGTTTTAAAGAACTCAGCTAAACAGACCACAGTATAATTGGTGCTCTCTAGAAATACGCAGTACACAGCTACTCATAGATACTAGCATGAGAATGAGAACCACTTGGACTTGCACAGTGCAGAACTCTGTAATGTTCTCATCCAGTTTCTGTTGTGGAAGCAGCCTTATCAAGGTTTTGACTATGGAATGCTCCTCACCACACACACACGAAGGTGCAGGGCAATCATGAAAAACAAAAAAAGATAAATGAATCTTATATGAATAAATAGATGGTAACTGAAGCTACATGTGTGGATAAGATTGCTTATTCTAGAAGTGAAGCATGAGAATAGAAGAGAATGATGAAAAAAGCCTCAAGGAACTCCAACCCTGCATGGTCAGGGAGAGAACAACTGTGCAGAGATGGGCAGTGATACATGCATCTCCCAGGTGTGATCCTGAGCAAAAATTTCCCAAGTGGACTTTAATATTATATAACAATTAATTATTCTGATAAAGATCAATGGGTGTTTAATCAAATTTATTTTTAATGAAAATAACTATAAAAACCATGAGCCACAGTATCTTTTCTTTGAGACTTCATGTCCTGATTTGGAATTCAGAAGTTATGGTTACTTCAGAGGCAAGCTTCAAATATCTACTTGGAGTCTGGAGTTGGGATCAGCATCCAAGATTTGTGGTCCAAACATATTTGTGGGGCCAAAATTATTTTGATCATATTGCAGCCTATTCTGCCCCCTAACTTTTAGTGTATTGAAAAATGCAATATATTTATAAAGTTAAATGAAATCTCTCCTAAAATAACCAAAGTAACTGTTCTTTAATCATTGAGAACTTGATGTGGCCACAATATAAACCTAAGAAGTTAATTGAGAAAAGTTACAGAACTTAACAAATTGGGTAGGACAGGCACTCACATTTCCCTACAGAGAAGCAAGGATAATACCAAATTTTAATCAACCATGTCTGACTTTTCTGGTTACTAGAGAGAGTGGGGAAAATCTTCCTGTAAAAGTTCATGATGAAGAAGAACACAGAAATGAAATAGATTCTTATGCATGTGAAGGGAGATCATTCTTGCTATAGGGCAGACCAAAAAAAAAGATAGTGAAGAAATTCAACAGAAGGTGAGGGAAGGTGGCAGAGGAAAAGAGTTCCTTGACCAGGAATGATGAGATCCAGGGAAATAAACCAGCATACAGAATGAGAGAAATGAAGCAAGTATGCTAGGCAGCTAACTGGTTCTGGTAGGTAAGCTACAGGAATAGGCTATTCTTAGAAGATAAATTATTTTAGAGCATCTCTGTATTGGAAAATCCATGGATAGTCAGAGCCAACATAGTTACTTTGTCTAGGAGTAAACACTTTTGTTTGACCTCCAAAACCCTCTACACAAATTGTCTCTATTTCTCTCTTCTCTGACCACCCTGGGCCACATATGCTATTTTCCTTCCAGACCACTGCTCACACCAGGACCTGTCTTGATTTACTTTTCCAAACCTCCATGTAGCACCTCTCTCACCTTGGAGATTCTGTTTCCATCCAACTTTCTTCCAGAAGTGGACATCACCCTGCCTTCTGTGTCACTGCCATGGCAGTTGGCACAGACTTTCTGGAATTATTTGTCCTAAAACCAGACAGGCTTTATAATGAAGAGAAAAAGGATCTTGACAATGGGAATAAGTAGGTAAGGGCTGAATACAGAACCACGCAGGATCATGTGAGGAGAACTATGTCAACTATGAGGCTGGTATTCAGCGGGGTTATCCAAGAGCCCTAACAAGATGCCCAAGGAAGCACAGAAAATTCAGATTGATTAAAATTAGTGTTGATCATCAAGTAGAAGCTGAGTTGATGTTCTGATTGTTCTACTTAGAAGAGGAAGTCAATTTTTTTTTCCAAAGAAGATTTATCTAGCTATAATGAGAAAAGGCTGGGGAAGCCATAGACCTGGTAATAGACATTATTTACTAGAGCAGGAACTCATTCCTTGCAAAGTAACAACTATTACAATTGTGACAACAGCTACTACCACTACCACAGCCACCACCATTACTCTCAGTACTAATAGCTACCATCAGTTGGATCTTTTCACTGCTTTAGTCTCTGCAGCCAATTCTCTGTTAATTCCTCACAACATCCTTGAAGTGGCATATTACCATTGTCTTTTTGCAGAAAAGGGTTACATAAATAGATCAGCATAGCTAGAAAGTGGCAGAGGCAGGATCCAAACCAGGACCACCAGATTCCAAAGTCTGTAAGTCACGCCACCTCTGCAGATACTATGAGGCTGAGATGGAAGCTGAGGCTAAGCTGTGCTCTGAGGAGGGATTGGGAATAGTCTTCCATTGAAGGGCAAATGATGGTCTGGATCAAGCAAACTGGATCTCGGGCTGTTGGTAGCACAATGAATTCCTTTCTCTACGCACCAGAGGGGTTTAGCCTTTGCGCATATTGCCTGTCCAGTAGGGAGTTGGGTCAAGAAATGAGTGAGCATGGTTGAGTCTGTAGTTAACAGTGGCTGAGGAAGACATAGGATGGCATATTCTATTCAGCCTCCAAGCTGGACATTGAGCCCATTGCTCAGGACCACGATTTGGATATCTTCTATACCGGTCCTAAGGCTGGCCCACAGTAGGTCTTCAGTATGTGCTTGTTAATGGATTGACTGGTCTATTGGTTGATAGGCCAACTGACTGAATAAAAAGGCCTTAGGGAAAGCAACAATGAGTTTAGTTCTTTCATTATCCATCATTCCTCAATGCTTCCTCAGATCTGCCTGGCAGAGATGGGACTTATTGCTTCCTTTTCTTCCCAGAGAACATGACATGACCTTTCTAGTTCCATAGAACACATTTACTTCCCCCTGGGTACTTTCAGCTTGCAATAAGTGAAGCAATGTTTACTCTGCTTTCTCCCCTGTCCTTATTAAGTGGGAGCCCTCACTATCTTCAGTGTCCCAAACAAATCATGTGAGATCTGAGCAGGCCAGCTGGCCAAGCTCAGCAGGGGCAATAGGTGTACACACATCCCATCCTCCATCTCTCATCCCTCCACCCCATCCCATAATTCAATCCTCTACCTAACTTGTTCAAGACATGAAGGATGGTGCATTAAGCTAAGTGCCTAGAGGATAACATGCAAAATTTCCTATACTGGCCAGTGGAACTGGTCAGGCACCAGTGTACAGGAGGCCAGAGGTCTAATAAGGCAGACCTTTATCACAATGGTTTGTCACCAGTGGTTACTGGGCATCAACTGCCAAAACTCACATCAGAGGAGGTCAGGTCCTTATTGATTAGATGCCACACAAACCCTGACCACTCACTAAATGCTGTAAGACCTCTCCTAGGCATTCTGAGGTTCCCCAAATAGAAGCATGACTTCTCGTCCCAAACCCTTGGAACATTTTGTGTTCTTATCCTCCTTCAGAATATTCACTTATGAATATCTCCTTACTAATATTAGCAGTAATTTATTATTTGAATCAAAAAAGGTTTTAAAGTGATAGAGGGAACCACTCATAAGCATACAGGCATAAGAAGCACTGGGACTGTCCCAGACAAACCAAGATGTGTGGGAACCCTACCTACAGGCTTCTCAAATTACAAAGAGAGCTCCCTGTGAACAGGTTTAGTGGTCCTTCCTTTCCTGCTACCCCTCTCCTCTTAACCTCCAGCCCTTATTCAGGGTGGGGTTCCAGAGCTCTCTGGACACCATTTCTAATGGTCTTGCTCCACAGGTTTGGTATGCAGAAGTATCATCAAGCTCAGGACCACTTACTCCTCACTGAAGTATGAGCATGTTTCAAAGAATATCAAACACGGTTGTTTCTCCTTTTCCTAAGTTCTTGGGCAACTTGAGTTTCCTTTTCCTACTTTATAAGTAGTCTGACTGCGGTCAGGGAGGCCTGACAGCCCATGAGTTCCATAGTAGGTACAAGAACTGGGACGCCAAAGCACCAAGCCGGACCTTTCTGTAGTATCGATCTTGAGCAGCAAATGCCAAAGTCAGACATGGTCCAGAGCCTGCCAAGTAAATGCCCCAGACTCCCACCTCCATCAGAGCTGAGTGTGGGCACTCCCCGGGGTGTTGGGGTTATTGTATGATTCCCAGCTCTCCTCTCACAGCCTCACAAGACCAGTCTTTTCTGTGTGTTGTCACACACCAGCCCGTTTCTGTTTCACACACAGAGCTGAATCCTTTGCACCCAGTTCCTGGGGCCCTTGCACATCAGTGGGAGGTTCAGGGATCACACGTTGCTCTCACTTGGCTTCCTGGCCTCAGCAGAGCCAGCTCAGGCTACCTTGGTCCAAATGCTCACAGGTGCCCTCAGTGCTGGATCTGGAGGGAGTGGCCTACTGCACCCATCTTCTAAGACTCCACTCTAATCCTCTTTCTTCCCATCTTCAAAACAAAAATAGCTGTTGGTGGACAGAAGATATCTATTATCACTTCACCCCCTGAATTCCATGGGGATCTTGGTACCCTTGGGTTTCCTGAGCTGCTAGGTAACCAGGAGCAAGACACTGAGTCTTCTCTTAGAGACCCATCCAGGTTTCACCGTAGACACAACACCCACATCATCTCACTGACTCCTCCTGCCAGTCTCCTGTTATTACCTCCTTTGTTTACATATGGGGAAACTAAAGCTGAGCAAGTTTAAGCAGTTTGCCCAGAGTCGCAGGGCTTTCCACTACCCTGCAGGTAAAGAGGAGGACTTGCTGAAAAGAGACCGAACATTCTGGCTGAGACACAAACATACAGTCCAACCACACTAGATCAGTTGGTTACTCAAGAAATCCAGGGAAGAGGCCTGAGCAGGAGTCACAGTTTGGGAATCCTTGTCAGAGGGACTCAGGACGGTATTAGTTCACTGCTTCACTGCAGGGAGTTATTCCGCATCCTGCAGTCTTTATTATGCAAACAGCTCCCCAGGGTCTGCTAGGACCTGGGAGTCAGAAGGTGGCCAGGTAGAGTTTCCTTAATTATTGTCCTGCTTTCAACAAACAGAGGCAAACCTTTTTAACTGTGAGAACTTTGGCAAAGCTATATCTAAGAAAGTATTTCTTTAAGGACTTGCCTCAAACTGTACAGTTACAAAATTGTTTCCAAAAATATGCAAATGAAAAAGGACAGCAAGAAAACATATCTGAAAGCTAAAGTGGCAAGGGTAGGATTACTGCCAGTTAATTTAAAGTAAAAAGCTAAGGTTTTACAAAATTATTTCAGTCTAATTTTTTAAAGTGTGGTGCAGAAAAAGGAACATGAGACCTAAACAAAAGCTCCGCTTTTAACTGGGTTTGTGGTTTTTACCTCTCTGAGCCTCAGTTTCCTCATTTTACAAAGTCAATGCATAATGATGATGTAATTCTAGATGTAGTGGGTTGGCCAAGAAGTCCATATGGTTTTTTCTGTAAAATAAAAGACATATTTTTCATTTTTACAAATGACTTTATTGATCTTCAGTATATCGGCTATCTCCTGTGTGATATAACATTGATTGTTCTCAATTAATATCTCAGTTTGATCACTCAACTTCAAGTGCCTACCTGACCGTGGAGCATCATCCAGTGAAAAATCTCCAGCACAAAATTTCACAAACCACTTTTGACACGTTTGATCAGTCACGGCACCTTCTCCATGCACTGCACAAATCCTTTTTTTTTTTTTTTGCATTTTTATCCTCTTGAAATAATAAAGCATAATATGCTGAAAGTGTTGAGTATTTTCTTCCATCTTCAGTATGAAAATAGCTATACAAAAATCCACCAATTTTGATAAGTTTTTTTTTAAATGCATGCTGATATGGCAGCTGTCACAATACAATGTAACAAAATTGTTTCGAATGAAGTTAAAGACGACTAAGCCCTACCAGAGCCAACTTATGAAAAACACCAAATGAACTTTTTGGCCAGCCCAATAAATGGTCTGATTCATTGTCTGATGTTCAGTGTTACTCTCCTTCCCCTCCTAACACTAAGTGAAAATGCTCCCCTAAGGTCTACCAGCTCAGTCATTTCCTGGCCTTTTCCTAAGCAAAGCTCTCCCAAAGTCAGGAGGCTGGCGTTAGGACCCAAGTCCGTGCCCATAGATCTATCTCCTTCCACCACATGCAAAGCATCAAAAGAACAGCTCTGTCCATGAAAATCACAGCACCAAGAGAAGGGAAATCAAACCCCAAATTAATCAAACAGGATGTAATTCCCAGAGCAAGCGTGCATCAATTAGGGGAAATGTTACCGTCAGGTACCGAGTTTGCAATTTCACGGGGGACTCATAAGGTGAATAAACTAAGCTCTGGCATTGATTATGGAAAGCAGCGGCTGTATGATGTCAGGACTGCTGTGATCAGTTCAGCCAGAAATTCACTTTTCAGTGTCTTGATTTCTGGGATTACCTTTGTGCTGACTGACAGCCAAAGAAAGAAAAACTGCTCTGCTTCATGGGAAACTTTCTCTGATCTGTTCATCTAACAGCTGACTGATACATCGACACTGATTTTCTTTGCTTGTTTTTCAGCAAAGTCAAAGCAAGAAATTCTTCATTGTGTCTTCTATGTGCAAGATGCTATATTGACACAGTGGAGGGTACAGAGATGAGGAAAAAAATATTTCCTCTATGAGAGGAAAGGGAAGAAAAGTTTATTGCTACTGGGACCCTGGCTCTATGGCAGGTATTATGTCCCAGGCTTTAGGTCTATTATTCTTTTCCAACAGTCACATGAGGCAGGTGTATTGTTCCATTCTCTGGATGAGAAAACTGAGGCTCAGACAGGCCATTGATTTGAGTCCTAGCTTGCTGGACTCTGAAGCCTCGATACCTTGTGACCTGGATCATCCCTGGATCAATGTCCCCCAAATCATCTTTTCTCTGCACAGACCACAGAATGGCACAGGAGATAGGGAGCATTAGAGTGTTATAGATCCATTTGCATGTCTGTGTATCCCAGGCATCTGCCTCCACAGAGGCTGACTGAGAGTCAGAATTTTCTCTCTCTATCCATCTGTCCAAGTCTGGGCAACATGACCCACTCCCTGAGAAAGTGCTCCCTTCTCTCCAGTAAGAAGTGATCACTCCTTCCCACTGCATTGTGCTTGAACTTGTCTTAGGAAAGTTATTCTTTGGCTTTACCATAAAAAGCCCTGGTTGATCACATGTCTATTCTTTCCCCCAACATTTTGCAATTTTGAATCCCATGTATCCTCTAAGAGTTGATGAAATGATGGATTTAGCAATTAATTGTTCTCGACCCTGAGCGTGCGCGAGCACACACACCCTTTCATTCCTATGTCTTAAATCAGATGTGAATGTCAATCCATCAAATCACCTGTGCAATATAACATTTCCACCCTGCAATTCAACTATCCTTCGAGATCCTTTTCATCTCATTTGGTCCACATTAGTCTCTCCCTACCAGTCACTGCCAAGATGACCCCATGCCCATCTGCAAGAATTCTTTCATTGTTGAGCCCCCCCTTTACTTCTGTATCATGTTGGGGTTCAGGAGTCTTCTCTGATATTCTCCTCCCCCTTACCTCTGTGAATGCACCGAGCAGCCATTTCATCTCTGCTTCCCTACAGCTCTGCCAGATGTGGGGACCCTCTACTCTCAGGTCCCATAAGCCCATGTGGAAGCTGAACTTTCAGAGTTTCTTCTGCCTGCAAGTCCGAGTCCAGAAACCCCTTCTCCAGGACCCATCATCGCCTTTATCCACATAGCTCTCCCCCACCCCAATTTTCAACACTTTGAAGGCCAGGAGAATCCTTTCTAGTTGGGAGACAGGGCATGAGAGAGGGTCTTTTTCCTCAAATCATCTAACATTTTGACCATACCTATAGTCTCTCCTTTCTCCTAACAGTACCAGCATTTGGAAACTAAGGACAGTCATGTCTTTTTCTTAAGGAAATAAACATTAAGGAATGGATGATATGATTAAACAGGACAGGAGAAGTTTGAGGGGAGGAAGTCAGAGAACTAGCAACAAAAATCAAAATGCCAGTGCTTAACATCTCAAAGTAACCTACTATTCTCTTATGCTGGCAGTTAGCTCGGGGGTCTACAGCTAACTAGCTGTAGGTTAGTCGCCCATGAGAAGCAAGTCTTACTCACTGTGGCCGAAGTGTAGGGACACAGCCTGAGATGGTGGACAGAGCTACAGATCTTGGGTGTTGGAAGACTAGAGTTGTATTTCCTGGTCTAATACTAATGATGTGTGTCACTTAAGAAGATAATTTCCCTCTTTCTATTTTTCCCATGTATGAGCTGCAAAATCACAGGACTGTACCAGATTAATGTTCTTAACTCTTAACCATACCATGTTCATAATTATGGCATATCTAATGGCATAATTTAAAAAATATATTATTTTTATTTAATCATTAAATTGACTCCTTTTTTCCTTAAAAAAGAAAAATATATTACTCTTTTACTTAATTAAATTTACTGTCAAAGGAAACCTTATATTACTGGAATATCATTTAATGAACCTAAAATGTAACTGAAAAGAATCAATGAAAACAAACAATGTTATTAAATCCTAGCTGAGCGTTTTGCCTGCCAAATTCTCTTTTGTTAAAAAGTGAAAATCACTCCTGTTGGAGAGGTGTTAAAGACACAGTGACAGAGACCTACAACTTCCTTCTTGGTAAGTAGACGAGTGGAAGAAGATCTGAACATGAAGTAACTTTCCCGTTAGTGATTCACTGTTACTTAAAGGCTTGTCCTGTACCAGACCAAAGCTTCTCGTGCTACCAGAGGCAGAAGTCCTGTGTTGAAGGCATAGACTGAAGGAGTCTTTAGTGTCTTTACAGCTCTAACATTCTGCTTAATCCTGTTCTCTGCATTCTTGGGTTATTTGCAAAAAATCTGTTTCTTGTCCAGATCTTCATATTCTCAGCCCAGCTGTCATTCTTTACTTCTCTCCCATTTTACTGCTCCCTTGAAAGTTGGGAGCACTAGGGAGGTCCCACTTCTACCTCCTAGGTCTAATAACATCCTCATTTCATTTCTGCAGAGTTTGAGCCCACTCCACTCCATTTTCAGCAGAAGGAGGCAACCCCCTGAGGCTCAGCGGCCCATTGAGCTCCTGACACACCTGGCCATGCTGCTGAAGCCTGTGTTTCCTATGACACCTATGGTCAGCACTGTCTTGAAAACACACCTGCTCCAGAGCCAAACCTACAGAGAAGGCATGTCAAGCATGGCTAATGACCAACCAGGCTGTAGGCCACAGCTTACAAGAACCTTGGGTGAATTAATTTTGATACTTTCTTTCCCAAGGCCAGCCTGAATTCAGCCATCAAAGGGCCTCAAAGGTCCAGGGTATTGCTAGTGATAGATACAAGAACACAAACTCACCCTTTAAATCCTTATCTAGAATGGAATCAAAGCTATCTTTCACCATCTCTTCAAGTTCCTCGTTGGCCACTGTGGTTCTCATCCTTTCCAGTTTCGAAAGAGAACAAAAAGAGCAACTTCTGCTCCTGAGGGTATGCTAATCAGATATGCAGAAGTGCTCTCCCACTGCACACCAACTATGTGCTGCATAGAAAAATACTGTTGAATGCACCACTGCCCTCTCAGAAAGGACAAGAAGTCTCCAAGCACTGATCTTCCCATTCCAAAGAAAAAAGATAAAAAATATGAGTGTGACCTGTAAGCAAATATGGAAGACAAGTTGTTTTTTCTGAAGTAAGTCCTGATATTAATTATGTATTCTGGCAAACATGCCTTGGGTCAGCTCAACAGTGGAGTGTTTACGCCGAGCCATTCACACTGAACTGAAAATCCAGGGAGTTTAAAGGGGTCCCAGATAGGTAGCAACACTTTGGTTCCTGACAGGGGTGAACAAATCCGTCTTTGGAAGGAAGCATCCTTGACTTAGGTCACACAAGATGTGTCAAATTCAAAATCAATCACCCAAGAACTTATAATAAAATATCATGGAAACAAGTCAATAAATTGTCATAGGTAAAGGTAAAAGGAACCACTGAACGTATTCTTCCTCATACCTCCCTCTGGACAGATGATCCTCGGAAGCAGTCTGCAGGGTTGCTGAGAGGGGAGGGCATTGCTCAGCCCTACTCTGTGGGATAATCAGGTGCATCCTCATTCAGACTCTCGGTCCTTCCCTGCCTCACTCCCTTCATCCTCACTCCTGCTCCCTAGGGTTGTACTCCCTGCAGAACAGTCACGTGTGACCTCTGATTTCTGGAAAACCTAGGTAGGCTAAGTAAGTTAGAAACTTAGATATTACAGTTATCAGATAAAATATATAACAACTATATGTAAATTCTTTTTAACACAAGCAATTAATCACTACAAAATAGCCAGGCAGATTAGAAAAGGTACAGAAAAAAAAAAAAACCCAGAAGTGAAAAATATAATTATTGGAATAGGTGTCTAAATAACTCACTGGATATGATAAATAGTAAATGTGAAAAAGAGGAAAGGTGAATGAATTAGTGAAGTGAGAATGAATAAAGAGAAAATTGTTGAAGATATATTTGAAATAATTACCCAAAGTATAGTACCAAGACCAAGAAGATTAAAAATATGGAAAGTTAAGAGTTATGGTGCACAGAATAAAAGGTCTAACATATGTTTAATCAGAGTACCATAAAGAGAGGCTAGAGAAGATAGTGGAAAATAAATATTTAAAAAATGGGGGAGAATTAGGCATAACTAATGAAAGACATAAATAAATCCATAGATTCAGGAAGCCCAACATTCACCAACTAGGACAAATGAAAAGAAATCTATGCTAGGTAAAGCGGAGCACCTGAGGAAAAAAACAAAACTTATCAAAATCAGCGTGGGAGGGAAGGGAGGGTCACTCACACGCAAAAAAATGACAATTAGACTAAATTTACTAGTCAGGGTTCTCTAGGGAATCATAGGTAGTCGAAAGAGAGAGGGAGAGGGAAAGGGAGAGAGAGAAGAAATTGGCTCACATGGTCATAGAAGCCAACAAGTCCTAAAATCAGTAGGGTAAGTCAGCAAGGTGGAGACCCAGCAGAGTCAGTGATGTAAGTCTCAGTCCATGGGCTTGAGACCCAGGAAGAGACACTGCTTCAGTCTGAGTCTGAAGGCAGTGGCAAAGAACAATGTCCCAATTCTAAGGCTGGCAGGCAGTCTGGCAAGAATCCTCTCTTACTTAGGGAAGACTTTCTGTTCTATTCAGGCCTTTACCTCACTGGATGAGGCCCACCCACACTAGGGAGGGCAATCAACTTCACTCAGTTTACCATGTAAAAGTTAATCTCATCCAAAAACACCCTCACAGAACACTCAGAATATTGTGTACCAAATATCTGGGTACCACATGGCCTAGTAAAGCTGACACATAAAATTAACCATCACTCTGACTATAACTTCTTGACTGAAGTGATAAATGCTGAAAGATGAAGAATATCTTGAGTGCTAAATAGAAATAACTGTGAAATTAGGTTTGTGTAATGCACAGAAATTCTTTAGGAAATACACATAAAATAAAGATTCCTATATTAAGATGTCACCAATAGAAATTTACTTTTTAAAAAACCTCTAAAATATATCCATATATCCTAAACAGAAAGAAGTTATTACTATTTCACAATGAAAACTATTCCAGAAGGATATTCTGAAAAGCAGCGAGATATAATGAGAAAAGAAAGCTAAACATTAGGTAAATATAAACAAATATTTTCTGTTTAAAATAACAGTAATAGTAATAATAATCTTATCTAGCTTGTACATAAAAAAAGAACCAAAATCCTCAATAATAATGTCATAGAAGTAGGTAAGTATCAAAGTAAGTGCTATCAGGACATTACATTGTTCAGAAAGAAGAATTACAATATTAATTTCAGATTTCACTTTGTGAAAATGGCAAATATCTCAGCTAATCATCAAAGACAGAAATAAAATGTATAGTTTTCACATTAGAAGAAAAAATCAAAAGAGAATAAAAACAAACAAAAAAGAAAATGGAGAAAATAGGAAATAGAAATGTAGGTCAAAAAATAGTGAAAACCAGGGCAACTGTATCAATAACCCTAATAAGCATAAAGAGATTAAACTCACCAGTTAAAGACAGTAATTCTCAGTTTGGATAACAAAGCAAAATCTAGTTATGTGCTCTTTACAATAGACATACTGAAACAGGACAACTGGAAGTTTAAAGTAAAAGGATAGAAAAAGATACCAGGCAAATATTAACCAGAAGAAAGCAAGGGTAGTTGCTTTGTTATCAGACAAATTAGATGAGGGAAACATCCTGAAGATGGCCCCGCCACCTGGGATTCCCAACCTTGTGCCATCTGTCCTTGAGTAACTTGCTTCTGACCAACACAATATAGCATCATTGAGGTAGTGGCACCTCTATGATATTGTTACAAAAGATTATATATAACTTCTGTCTTACTAGTAGTCTCTCTCCATTGCTTCCCTGGTTTGTACACCTGACGAAGCAAGCTGCTATCCTGGAGAGGCCAGCATGGCAAAGAGCTGAGAGCCATCTCTGGTTATCATCCAAGACTAATGAGACCCTCAGTCCCACTGCCTGTGAGAAATCAGTTGAATGCTGCTGACAACCACAAGCTGGCCTGCCCTTCCAGACAAACCTGCAGGCCCTGGACAGACACCTTGATAGCAGCCATGAGGGAGACAGTGAAGCATGGACCCAATAAAGCCATGCCCCAACCTGGCCCATCGAAACTGAGAAAATAAATGGGTGTTGTTTTAAGTTATGGGGTTGTTTGTTACTCAGCAAAAATAACTAGTACACTAGAAGCATTATTAGATATGGAAACATTACTACTAATCACTGTTTAGGATAAAGATTAAATTCACCAAATAGACATAGGATTCTAAATTTCCATGAATATAATGTAATAGATACAAGGTACACAATGAAATTAGAACTTTCGGGAAATGCAGGTGCATTGCAAAGAGAACTGGCCAAGAATGACAAACCAGGTCTTAAGCTGGACTCTGCTACTAATTCTCCGTAGAATTTTATGCAACTGTGTCATTTTTCTGAGCCTAAAATTCATACATTTCTGTGACTGTCCAATATACAATATTTTACACTTTCTTTTCTCCCTAAGTTATTTTTAAGTCTATTAGCATTTACCAAATGAAATAACTTTTAAATGTTATTACAAATACATGGGGTTTCTCTTTCATTAACTAGCACTGGTTTGAAAGCTCTGTGGGGATCCTGGACTAGTTGGAGCAAACACCCCAGCTTGCTGGTGCAGAGCACTGAAGAGCAGGCCAAGTGTGACTGCAGAAATCCAGGGAAGTTTAGCTCAAAATAATAAAACAAGCCCCTTTGGGAAATGACCCACTCCTCCACCCCAAGGATCACAGAAGAGCTTTATGCAATTTGCTGCCTCCATTTTTAGTCAATAGGTTAAGTCATCATGATTGAAGAACCCAAGCCAGATGAGCAGCATGTAAAAAAGCCACATTTGCAAAAGGGCAACACACCCAAGAGGATTTGCTTACAGAGGTGAAGTAAAGGCATCCTCTGCAGGAAGTTAAAGACCATGGAAATATGATCACATTGAAGCTGATAGTACCTGTCCCTCCCAATAGGTAAGGACATTAAATAATGCAAAAGTCAGCCTGCCAGGTATTGATTTGGCATAAGAAGTCTCACTGGCGAAACTATATATTTATGTATAAAATATATATTAAAAGCTGCTATATGAAAAATAAATATACATTCAGAAAAAGTTATGTATACACATATTGCTTTATCCTTCTGCTTAGCAAATGCAAGCCCTGATTCTTTGTCTTCAGGCAGAAATTTAGCCATAGTCTCCAGCAGGTAAGTCATTTACAAATTCTAGCCCGAGGGTAGACGTTTTTTTTTACTTTGTATTTAATGCTGTTTGAAGATGCCTGAGTGGAACTTATGAAACTCCCAGCATCACAGAAGAGGTTTGTATTTTCCATTTAACCCCTGAGTTCTGCCTCCTTTTCACAAATTATCTCGGTGCTGCAGGTGGCCCCATCCAGCCTGGAGCTGTCTGAGCTGAAAGGGGACCAGCTGTCCTTCCAGGACAGCTTTCAGTAGGCATGAATATTTTCACCACACCCAGTCCCAGGCAGATGGGAAGTTTGGAAATATTTATATTAAATCAGAGCACATTTCTAGCTCAGAAACAGAAGCTGGCCCTTATATCCAGAGCAAAGAAACAAATAGTTTAATAGTACTGGCATCATCAAGCAGTCTCGTTTTCATATCCTGCCTCAGTCACTTACTATTTAACTTGGGGTAAATTTCTTAATCTCTTGTAACCTCTGCTGCCTCATCTGTAATATGGCAATAATGATGGCACCAGTGTCAGAATTTTTCTCTGAAAACAATCAATATTAAACTGTATCTAAAGTATTTATCATGGAACCTGGCATATAAAAATTTTAATAAATTCTGGTTATTATTAATAATATGATTATCACTGAAAAAACATGAGTTTTATTACATCAGAACTCCCCAACTAGTCATAAACCTGTTAATCCAGCACTACAGGGGCCATAACAATAAACTCCTCCTCCTATTATTTTATAGACCAGAAACCAATATATTTTATATATTGCTCAAGTTCACACACCTTTTACATACAAATATTCACATACTTTTCACATATTCACATGCTTTTACAGGCAAATAGTAGGATTCACATTAACCAATATAGAGGCAGTAGGGATCCTGTAAACTTAATTCACATAGCTCACCTCTAAATTTAATATATTTGGGGGACCAGTAAAGCTCATGTAATGGGGAATGCTCGGAATTCAGATCTACTTGGCATTCTCAGAAGCGTCCTTGGGATGCTTGAAGATTCGCAGCCTATAGCTTTTGGCAGTCCCCAAAGAGGGAGCTCTTTCCACTAACAAAATACAAAATGCAAAATTAATAAAAAGACCCTTTGAAACTGAAAAATGTGCCTCAGGCAAACTATCTGCCCAGCAGCTGGTTAATATTTAATTAGTTTTTTTAAAAAAATTTTAGGCCTATACATCTTTTGTATGTATCTCCCCAGTCTGAGTGTGGTCAAAGTTTGTTAAACAAGAAATAATAGCTAAAGCTTTTTAATTCTGCAAATAAGCAGTAGATGCTTTAAATGGCTCTGCAACATTCAAGAAACTAATTGCCCAGGTCTCAATAAAGTTGGATAATTCTTTAATAATTTCTCTTCTTTTTCTTAAAAATCTTAAATTGGCAACTATTCACTGTGCAGTGAATCTTAACATTGATTTAGGCTTATGAATTACACTGTGGCTTTTTCTGGGATCCAGCCCTAGATAAAAAAGAAAGGTGGAAGAAGAGAGGAGGAGAAAAAAGAGAATGAATCAATCAATGGGAATAATGATGAAGATTTTGTATGGAAAATATCTATAAAAATTTAGCGAAGAGTCTACTGCTGTCATTGTCACCAGAATATAGGAGACCAGAGAATTTTCAACTCTCAGAAATCAAGTGTTCTCCTATCAAAAGTACCACCACACTAAAGGGTCTAACCCTAATTTATTTTACCTACTCTTCTCTATCAAAAGTACCACCACACTAAAGGGGCTAAACCTAATTTGTTTTACCTACTCTTCTCCCGTAAGCACGTACATAACTAAAGACCACAGTGAAGCCTGGAAAACCTTCTAAGATAGAAACTGTCTACTGAGAAGTAAATTAGTCAAGTCCCCAGCTGTCCACAAACTGTAGCAATAATCACACAATTTTAATTCCAAATGTAGTGTTAGTCATAACTAAGGAGAATGGGGGCTGGAAGAGAGAAGAGCTACAATTGATGGTGGATGAAAGAACTTATGTTTGTAGTATAGCCTTGCAAGAGATGAACTTGAGTCTACAACACCAAGACCTTGACACTGAATTCCTAGAGAGTGGGGGAGAGTTAAGGGATGGAGCCAGGTTAGAACGTCCTCTAGGTGCTGCTGTGGCCTGGCTGAGGCAATCATGAGCTTCCTGAAGGGAAGTTGCGTTTCTCTCTCAATTAGATGTAGTGAGTATTATATTTTGCCATGTATAATGCGCTCCTGTGCACAATACACACCAAGTTTTTGTGTGTACTATACACAGGATTATTATACCCATGGTAGGTAATCATTATAACCCATGTATAATGTGCATCCTTACTTTTCCCTCAAAAATTTAGGCAAGAAAAGTGTGCATTATACACAGTAACATATGGTAATTGCTAATAAATGCTTTATTCTATCATAAGAACCCAAGTCATTTGTGCATTTGTAACCCTAATATATATATATCCCATGCTGTCCCATTTCAAGGTAAGACCCAGTCACTCTGCTAAAAAGGTATGGGATAATACCCCAGTGTTCTGCTCTCAGCACTGTGGGAGGCAGGCTATGGGAGAAGGGTGACTATTGGTTTAAGACTTCTGTCTCTCTCTCAATCTCCATTCTTCACATATCAACTACTTTATCTGAGCTATTGACTTTACCTCTTTGAAGCTTTTCTTCATTTTATACTGAAATAATAACAATTTCAGGGCTACTGGGAAGATTGAATTAGATAGCAGTTAGTAAATGAATAGCACAGTGTATGACCTATTACATCAATAGAAGAAGAGTAAATAATAGTTTCTCACACACACTTACATGTACACATTGACTACACCCAGGAGCTCAGACTATTGTTTTCCTGTCAAGTTTTGGGTCCTGCTAACTCACCTGCTTCCCTGGTTCCAAATCCTTGGCTCCTACTTCATTTCAGTTCTGGACTCACTTGGCACTTATGCCTACTAGAAATGTTCACTAATTAATTCCTGGCTTCACTCCATGATTCTGCTCTTTGTTCTGAGGTTACATTTGACAAAACTCTGGAAAACTCTGATAGTAAAATAACAACAAAAATAATTTCTGACACTTACTTGATGCCAAATATACCAGGAACTAGAAGTTTAGATATTAAGCATCAAGACAAACACATAATCTAGACACCATTTTATCTCCCTTTTGCAAATGAAAAAATTAAGTAACAGAGAAATTAAGTGACTTGTCTGAGGTTAAGTGAGCAAGAACTTGAACCAGGCAGTTCAGCTTTGGAAGTCTGTTCCTAAAACTAGAGCTCAAGTTAAAACTAAAGCTGGTCTGCAGTGCTTGGATAAGTGGCACTGGTTGAGCACTTAGTATGTGCCCCACTAAATTAAATGCTTGATATGTTTTATATACTTAGATCTTCACGATGACCCTGTAAAGTGGGTGACATTACTAACTTTATGTTTAGATGAGAAAATGGAGGTTGGGATACCTTCAATGATTTATTCCAGGTCCAACTGAAACTGCAGTACTACCTACAAACATCATCTAAGTTGTCTTCTGAGGAAAGTCCTTATATGTTAAAACCCAGAAATTGAGTAAACACTTTATATTAAAGACCTTCATCCCAAACTCTAACCAGTCCCCAGTTTGTCTGAACCAAACAAATAACCAAAACAAACAAAAAGGCATCTGAATTGAAAAGAAAGAAGTAAAATTTTCTCTGTAGGTGAAATAATATTATAAATTAAAAAACCCAAACAACTCCACCAAAAAAAAAAAAACTAAACTGATAGAACTAAAAAACAAATTCAGTAAAGTTGCAAGATACAAAACCAATATTTAGAAATCAGTTTCATTTTTATTCACTATCAACAAACTATGGGAAAAAGATTAAGAAAACAAAGCCACTTGTAATCAACCAAATATACTCCTAAGAAATACTTAGGAGTAAACTTAATAAAGGAGGTAAAAGATCTATATGCTGAAAGCTATAAAATGCTGATGAAAAAATTGAAGATGCAAAGAAATGGAAAGATACTCCATGTTTGTGGATTAGAAGAATTTGTTAAAATATTCTTATGTTAAAATGTCCGTACCTGAAGTGATCTACAGATTCAATACTATCCCTACCAAAATTACAATGACATTTTTTTATAGAAATAGGAAAAATAATCCTAAAATTATATGGAATCACAGACTCTGACTAGCCAAATCAATATTAAGAAAGAAGAACAAAGCAGGTGACATCATATTTCCTGATTTCAAACTATATGAGAAAGCTATAGTAATCAAAACAATAACATTGCCATAAAAACAGACACAATACATAGATGGAACAGAAATAAACCCATAAGTGGTCAACTAATTAGTTTGACAAAGGAGCTGAGAATATACAATGGGGAAAGGACAAACAATAAATGGTGCTGGGAAAAACTGATATCCACATGTAAATGAATGAAATTGAACCTCTATCTTACACTATACACAAGAAATTAACTCAAAATGGATTATGGAATTAAATGTAAGACCTGAAACTATAAAACTCTTAGAAGAAAACATATAGGGTTGGCTCCTTGACATTGGTCTTGGCAATGCTTTTTTTGTACTGACACCAAAAACAAAAGGCAAGAAAAGCAAAAACAAACAAGTTTAACTAAAACTTAAAAAGATCTGGCACAGCGAGAGAGAGAGAGAGAGAGAGAGAGAGAGAGAGAGAGAGAGAGAGAGAAAGAAAGAAAGAAAGAAAGAAAGAAAGAAAGAAAGAAAGAAAGAAAGAAAGAGAAAGAAAGAAAGAAAAGGAAAGGAAAGGAAAGAAGGAAAGAAGGAAAGAAAGAGAAAGAAAGGAAGGAAGAAAGGAAGAAAGGAAGACAAAATTAAAAGACAACCTATGAAAAGGGAGAAAACTCTAAATCACATATCTGATAATGGGTTAACATATGAACAAAAACTAGAGTAAGCCAATTGAAAAGTGGGCAAAGAACCTGAACATTTTTCTTTACAGACATGAAACCATGTAGGTTGTACATTTCCATCTCTTTTGCCCAACTTGTTTGTGGGGTTCATTTATGTTGTTGTACATTGTGATTTATTCATTTCTATAGCTATATCTATCTATTCTATTGTATGCATAACACCACAATTTATTTATCTTCATACTGTTGATATACTTTTGAGTTGTTTCCAGACTTTGGCCATTATAAAAAGTGGCATAATGAACATACTTCCATATACATTTTGGTATGGAAAATTTATGCATTTCTGTCAGGTATCAGTTAAGTTCTTTTCAAAACCTTGTGACTTTCTTTAGAATGCCAATATGTCTTTTGGAACAATATTGCCAGGGATTCTGAAAGATGCTTTATTTCTTTGTGCATGTGGAGAAAGCTCAAGGAGTCTGTATCACACAAGCTGTGGCTGAGGTTCACACAGCAAGAGATCCCCATTAGCCTGCTAATCTTCATATTTACCAGAAACAGTCATCGCAGTGTGAAAGTCTCCAGAGGGAAAGCCCAATTTTCTTGGTGTTGCCTACCATCAGGATCAGAGGCACTTACAAGGTGCTAATGATCGCTGCTCTTTAATCATGTGATTTAGTGATAACAGGGCTGCCAGTTTGGGGTTGTTCTGCCTAGATTTAGTGTTATCCAGACCTCTCTGGCTATCTTCCAGAGTTCTAATGGTTTCACTCCTGCTTCTGTACAGTCTGGGGTTTAAAATTCACAGTAAGCATGCTGTTATGGGCTCCTTTTTTCACTTGCTAGACTCTCTCCCCCACCCATCCTTCTCCATTCACCTATTTCAGTGCCAAGAAAAGGAAAGTGTGAAATTCTACCCAGCTGGAGTTAGTCTAACTACACATATCAGATGTCATTAGATGGGGAAATTAGTCCTTGGGGGCCTACAAGTCTATAGAAAATTTCTAGTCTGGTGTTTGAGCCTCTCTACAATGTGGCTCCCACATGATTTGCTGTATCATTTTCCATTGGTTCCAATATGCCCTTCGTCTACACCGTTGTGCTGCTTTCCTCACTGCTTCCCATCCACTGAAGACACGCTCCAACCACCCTGATTTCTTCAAACTACTCCTTCTTAGAAAGTCATATTCTGTGACACTCCTCCTATTCTGTTTAAATATTTCAACCTTGATTTTATATATTCTCCCTGTGTTTGAGGCACTCTGCTAAGTGTTTGGGACAAAGGTGAGTACAACATAGTCATTCTTTTAAGACACTTTTATTTTGATGAGGGGACAGGAGAAAGATAAAAGTCCTATGACTGGTAAAAGGAGATAGCTAGGTACTACTAGGATGAATGCTGGGCATCTGTCTAGATTGGAGCTAATCAGAAAGTGCCAATCAACAGGATTGACAATATATTTTGGAGGGTGCAGTACAAAATAAAAATGTGAGGTTTCTCATTTAAAAATTATTAAAAATATAAAGATGATGACAACATGGCCTTAAACTGAGCACAGGGTCCTGTGTCACCACCCCAGTTGCCCATGAAGCTGTCTCATTGTTACAAACAAATTCAGGAAGATGAAATCAAGAGAATAGCTTATCCATCTGCCTATCTCAAGAGGAGATTTAGATAATCAGTCAAGATGAAGATTGAATCAGTGATGAATAAATAGGAAACTAAGCAAACATCAACAACAAAATAAGACAACTATTCCTTCTAGGAAAAAGAAGTTGGGCAGAAAAAGAAAAGTAATTGTTTATTGTCATGGCTCAGCTGTGACTACTGTGTGTGTGTGTGTGTGTGTGTGTGTGTGTGTGTGTGTGTAGAAAAAGACAGACTTATTTTAAGAAACTGGTTCACACAATTGTGGGGCTTGGCAAGTCCAGAATCTGCAGGGTAGGTGAGCAGGCTGGAGACCCAGGAAGAGCTGATATGGCAGCGTGAATCCAAAGGCAGTTGAAGACCGGATTTCTTCTTCAGGGGACGTCAGTCTTTTTTCTATTAAGGTTTTCAATGGATTGGGTGAGGCCCACCACATTACATAGGATAATGTTTCACCCAAAGTCTGATGATTCAAATGTTAATCTCACTAAAAAATACCTTTATAATGACATCGAGACTCGAATTTGACCAAACAGCCCAGCCAAGTTTACACATAAAATTCACTGCCACACACAGTTATAATTTAAACACTGAATGTTGATAGAACCAAAGTGATGACAAATTATATTAGAAGGATGGGGAGGACAGAAAGTGTGCCTGTGTGTCTAGGTTTGGGGTGGGGGAGAAAAAGGGGGAAACCTCATCTGTCACTGAACATAGGGGGAAGCCAGGAGCAAAGACAAAACCTACGACTCGAAAGGAAGAATCCAGCTGTGTTTTTTTAGAGAAAGGGAAATAGATGCCAACAGGATCAGCTAAAAGAGGTAACATGCATTGCCTCTGGAGAGGGGAAATGAGGTAGGAGGGGCGGGAAAGTGCTGCTTCACATAAAACACCACACAGATAAGTTTAGCTTTTTAAAGTATATGCATGTATAGCTTCGATTTTAAATGTAAACACTTACAAAGAGAAAAAGAAGGAAAAGAAAACATCTACAGGAGTAAAATAACAGCAAGTCAATTATAAAACCATAAAAACCAATGTGATGTTGACATCGAATGAGGCCTATCTTATAGAATAAGGAAAGGCCCATTGACAACTAACTGAGAGGGAAGTTTCTTTAAAGGTATCCCTTAAGCTGAGTAAGAATTTGCACGGAGAACAAACACTTGGAAAGGGCATTCCAGGCAGGTATCTTATATGCAGGGCCCACCTCCCATAAGTTCCACTTTGCTCCTGCATGGAAACTTACTGAGAGCCCTGTTTAAGTCTGCCCTCATCCTTTAAATCTTTCTGTATCCTTCTAGAAAGCTGATACTTCTTTCCTCTGGGCTCCTACAACATATGGCATTCACCAGACATCCACTGAATTGTTTAGTAAGTGAACCTTCTTTCCTTGACAAGATCCCAAGTGCTTAAGGTCAAGATGCTCTCTGATATTAATAATATCCATGGTCACCATTGATTGAGCAGCTACTCTTGTCGGGCCCTGGCCTAGTGCTGTGAGTACATATCACTTAACCTAATAGTTGCCTTGTAAGTACAGTGTTGTAAAGATCTCTGCTCTATAGAAAATGGAAATTGAGGCTTCGAGAGTTGATTTGCTAACTAGGCAGTGGCAGAGACATGATTCAGAATCTGATCTCTCAGACTCCAAAGCCCATGTTTTAAACCTCTCTGCCATATTCTTTACCATGACCTTCTATTGCCTGTTTTATTGCACGTGCTTAGGATAGTATCAAGCATGTACCAGGTGTGTGGAAAATGGTGGCTGCTTGAGAGAGAGACAGAGGGACAGAGAGAACAGCCATTTGGAAAGTATCTTGCTGCCCCCTTGCAGAAACACATGGAGTCAAATTTCCACAAGCCAACTAAGCTGTCATGGTGACAGAACATAGTGCTTCTGACCTTACATATGCATCTAATGACAGCTCACTGTGTGTAAACAGATGTCAGATTTAAATCAATCTTGCTTCTGACACCTTACTTAAAAACAATAATTATGTGCTCATTTTTGAATATGCAGACCTAGGTAAATTGTCTATCTCCACCCTCCTCCCCAAGTTTTAATTTTTTAATATCAATTAAGGGCTTTTTTTTTAAGGAATTCACAGCAGGAGACACACACAATGAATTCAAAACAAGAGTGAGTCTCTGCAGAGAGTGGGCAAGAGGAGAGGGTCCTGAGGCAGTAACAGAGCAGAGTTATGTGAAAAACAGAGGTCATTTAAAACATAAGCAAGTACAAGGGTCACAGTAAGAGGACAAGGATGAGCAGGGCTCCGTGCAGGTACCCAGGCTTGGTCAGATGCAGTAATAGGAGGAACTGGCATGATACTGTGTTCAGAACCCAAGGAGAATTTGCTCAGTTCTGCTTTGATTTCTACAGACTTAACAGGTTTCAGACCTGACAGCTTGAGACCCCCTTCGTAGTCCATGCCTGCAACAGGGATCAGACCTCTAATGTCAGTGACACTTCCTCCTCTTCTACCTCCCACCAAAAGATACCAGGACAGAAGGTTAGTCATCCTCTCAACTCCTGGAAGGAAGCAAGGGCTTTTGATTCAGATCTGCATTTGAATCTCAGTTCTTATAAGCTGTGTGATCTCAGACAAATACTTAAGCTCTCTGAACTATGAAAAATTAACAGTGGAGCCCAAGAGGCTGTACTTTCATTAAATGCTATGTAATTTTAAGTTGCTTAACATTTCTAAGCTTTAGTTTCTTCAGATATAAAATTGATAGATTCATTGTTCCTGTCTCATAGGGATGTTGCAGAGAATAAACATAAGGGATGTAAATCTCTTACCATATGGTCTACTACTAATGACAAAATAATAATTTTCATTGTTGAGGACTTTGATGAGAATTAGACAAGTATGTAGTTGAAGCATCTTGCTCAATAAATGCCAGCTTCCTTCTCTTTTTTTCTAGGTGAATTATTGTTTAATTATGGATTTGAGGTATCTACATTGAGCTCTGTAAACTGGGTCAAGAGGAGGACTACCTGACCTTGACCATCAGTGTTTTATCCTTGTCAATGAGTGCCAAAATGGAAGGAAGGGGTTCTAACAGACAGAAATGCAATAGGATGGACTGACCAACAGCTGGATAAGATAGTTTCTAGTAAGACCAATACCACATGCCTGACCAGCAGATTAAAAGTTACAGGAAATGTAGAGATTATAATCCAGTTGTACCTGAGTCACACTGGGATTCCCACCTACCTCTTCCATTTGCTCCAGTAGTTTCCATATAGCAGATGTGACTCCATCTCAGCTTTCCCAAATTCCATCAATCCAGACTGAACAGTGGCAGGGTCTCCTACTACCCTAGCTACACTTAACTCACTAAAAGACTATGCTAGGTGCAAGTCCCTCAAGAGGCAGCCTCTTCTCTTCACCTCTGCCTGATCCTGTGCATTACTCTGCACCAACACTTAGGTTCCAGGACTGGCATCTCAGGTCTGAACTACTTGCCAGGACTTAGGCCATCTTTCTCCCTTTTAGTTTGTTCTTCTCCCCACCTTCCTAGCTTCTGACCTAGTTACCTGTTCCCACTTTCAGCCCTAGTTCATCTCCCAGGTCAGTCTCGGGCACTGGTTCAGGGGCTACACCTTGATATCTCCAACCTAAAGAATTGCAAGTTTGCCCTAACTAGAAACCCCTCTGATTTATTTGTCTCCTCCCAGGGTTTTGTATTCTCTTTTCAGCATCCCTGGGGTTCACACAATCTCCAGCTCTAACAGTGAGCCCTCCCTACACATCAGATGCATCCCAAACTGTAAAGTGCCTCTGGACAATGACAGATGCTGCTCTTTTGCTCCTCAGAGCAACACAGCCATTCTTTGAGATCAAAATTTGAGTGTGTGTGTATTTGCTTTATTTTGTTTTAACTACTCAGTGAGAAGCCTGAGACATTATTTTGACAAAACAAAAGCAATTGTGGAAACCCAAGAAATTAAATGTAGGAGTGAGCATAAGAGGACTTACTGAGAATCCCCAATATATCAATATGCCCAAGCTGAAAGTGCCTTTTGGGTTTACTGTTCTAGTCTCTTCTTTGTACAGAAACAGGTGCTGGTCATTTGACCAAGGCCCCAGAGAATGGTGAGATACAGCTAGGACTACAACTTTGAACTACTACTTTCTGGACCACTACTTAGCCCATCACATGCATCCATTTCTACCCAGTGGATTTTAAACAAATGGACACTCATTAGCCTCTAATAGCTAAGCAAGCTCCCCCAACAGTGGGTGGCACTCATCAGGAATCTCTGCTGGTTTGCAGACTGCCCCTTGCTCCAGTCTGGGTCCACCCACTAAATCAGGCTCTATCTCTCATTGGTGACTGACTTGACCCTTTGAACTGGAATTTCATTCCTTGCTTTGACTCCTCCCCCAGTGCTCTGCAGCAGTTTCTGGCTTAGACTGGCTCTCCTTGGGTTCTCTGGAACCTGAACCTCCAACCCGACTAAATGACAAGTGTGCAGTTGGGGCCTGCCTGCTCCCTCAGGAAGGGGACACTTTAATACCTCTTTAAGTGATGCTCCACAGGTGTTTACACAACAGCTTCGTGAACCCTTGGCTAATGGAAGTGACTGTCACCCTGAGCAGGAGGAGGGAACTGTACCCAGAGCCACATTTCATTTGCATCTATAGATGTTGAGGTATGGGAAGTGTCCTGCTTAAAGAATCTTCTTTAAAGATCTCCAAGTAGGAGTTGCCCTGCAGATGTCCAGAGAGATGAGGAGTCCAGGCCTCTCCCTTCAAGCACGAGTTGCCCTCCAGGTTCTGAAGGGACAGCCTTATAAATACTTCCCCACCCACAAATACTTGATGGGGACTCAGACCCTGAGCCAGCTTCTCTGCTCTGCAATAAGAAAGCCCTTATCGCTTACTAAGCCTCTATCAGTGCCTCTCTAGAAACCACCACCTGAATGTTATACTTTGTCCAGGCAAACCCAGCCCTTTCCTTCCCATACTCCTGAACAGAATGGAGAGAGAAGCTGCTAAAAAACATTGTCAGAGAGTCAGGTAACTGATACCTGCTCTGGGAACCATTGTCTTTCTCCCCACCTGCACAGGGATGTAACACCATGGCCTGAGGCTTTTCTCTGAAGGCCAGCCTGGGGTCTGGGAGGAGAAGGCACAGCGGTTCCTGGTGCATGAGGTGGTGGTTGCAGAACCAAGGCTTGTCCCAGGGTTACTGCTCCAGTTCAGCTTTGCTTGCAGAAAAGGCTACTTTAAAGGTGTCCTGAGAGAAAAGCAAACACATATATGTACTCAACAGCGCCCTCTTCCTGTCTTCTATCATGTCTCTGATTTATTTGGGAGAGCTCTCTGCAACAGGTACCCAACTGAGCTGGAGAAAGTGAAAACAGTGTAAGCTCAGCTCTCCCCTAGCCGCATCACTCCAGCACCTCAACAGCGGGAAGCCCATAGCCTACCCCTGACCCATGGCTGATCCTCCAAGGGAGCTTCAAGTGCTAATACCTAACACAGAGTCTGTCCCATGGTGTCTTCAGTCAGTCATTCAGTCAGCCAGCATCTATTTTTTGAGTCTCTGGACATGCAATGGTGAGCAAAGCATCCTCCTCCTCATTGGCCCCTCTAGTCAACACTATCAATGAATTGTTTAAAACCATCACCGCTCTGAGTATCATGAAGTTGTGCTATGAAAGGATAAAACATGTCTATTATTGAGGCCATAGAGCCCACCTCCCCAGCTCAATTTGTGGAAAGGCCTACAATTGACATGTTATACCATGATCTGTCAGATTTTATTAAATTCTACCATTTAGCGGATCCAAAATGTAAGACCCCTTCACCAGGCCCTTCTCCAGTCAGAGATGGCAATCACCTATCCTGTGGGCCCTCACTCCCCCTGTCCAGGGGCCTGGCAGACAATGTCAGGTGATCACTACACTCTCACGTACTGAGCCCCACAAGTTGGCTCAATACAAAGCTACAGGTGGCCAGCACTAGCACTAACCAGGTGAACACTGATGCAACAGCTAGCCATCCACTGATCTGTAACATTAACTCTACACTTTGGCTGTACATTCTAATTACTTGAGACAATTTCAAAAACAAAAACAAAAATCCTTTGGGGGTGGGACCCAGGGATCATTGTTTTCTCAAATCTTCCTAGGTGATTCTAATGTATAGCCAGTGCCGAGAACATTTGAGTGCTATTTCTATCATCAACACAGTTTAAATGAGGTGATTCAATACCCCAAAGGCCCTGGCCCTCCAATTCCATTACAACCTCGGGTGGAGGGTCATAGAGCACAGGTCCAGTGGTTGGCGTTAGAAAGAGTGATAAATATACAGCACAAAGTTTACTTACAAAACTTTTTAGATACAGCAGTATTAAGGAAGAGCACAGTGTGAATAGTGTTTAAGAGTTCCCTTGTACTTGAAAATAAAAAAAAATCATGGTCTTTCAGAATTTAAAGGACCTTTAGATATTACCTAGAACCATTTCTATGGTTGAAGCTGAGGTGTACAAAGAGACTGGAATTTACATTGCTAACTCGTGGTTGGTGGGGAACAAAGCCAGGTCCTCATGCCTCTCAGGATAGTGCCAAAACTTGGAGGTACTGGCACTCACTGACCACCAAACTCACAGTTTAAACCAGCCTTTCCCTACCTACCTGCCTACTTTCTAACCCCATGATGCATCCCAGAGCACAGGCACTACCTTTGGGTTATGAAGTCTGGACTTGGCTGGCTTCGCAAAGACCAAGCATTTCTTCCCTTATTCACTCCTGGCCTACCAACAGCCCAGTTGCTGGGAATGCCTTTCTCCCCAAATACAGATTCTGCCCAGTGACTTACAATCTACCGCCTCCAGCTCCCTCCTTAGGAAGAGAGACATAGTCTTCCTTTATATCTTCATATCCCACACATTTCTAAAGGGGTCAGGTCACCCTTTTTCTATACATTTTATAATTTACAGTTAAAACATTATATGGTTTGGGCACTATGACTAATCTTTTTTATAAGTAGTTTTTACTTACCCAAACTGAAAACCTCACAGAGATGAGGTGTGTGTCCATGGAGTTTGTTCTGTTGGTTCAACATGCAAATGAAGCAGGGAAGTGAGAGGTGTCCGCTGAGATCATGCATGGAGTCTGGGCAAGAATGTCTTGTGAGGCATGAAGTCTATGATTCTACCTCCTAGACTTCTGTCCCCTCTACTCTTTATCACCTCACACACTGGCCTCACCAGTGGCTTCCTGAATTGCCACCAACATGTCTTTGCTCACCCTGCCACCTTGAGTCTTACAACCTCCAGTTCACCCTGCATACACCTGCCAAAATACTGTGCCTAAAGCAGAACTGTGTTCAATGATGTTATTGGTAAAGGCATCCTTTCTCAAGCAAAAAAAAAAAAACAGAAAAACAAAAAACACCTAGTAGATTATTGTTTGACCCTACAAAGCCTTGCATGGTGAACTTAGGGACATGACTCAGACCTTCAAAGGGGGTAGGGTTGAGAAGCAACCTTAAGGTACACCTAGAGCATGACCAGCTTAGGGCACAGCCATGGGCACATGTGAGTGCTAATAAATATGTTCATGGCCTTGGGGCCATCATGGGTTTATGTAGGGGAGGGCTCTCCATTGCTGCTTCAGGATTGAGCAGAGAGGCCTAGAGTCTCTCTTCCCTCTCTCAGGCACTCACCCAATTTAAGTCTAGGTGTGAATAGCAGCCCATACACATGGCATCTCTGTACAAGACAAATCTAAATATAATACATGGTAGCTCTGGTCAATGGCTTCCTACTGTCTTCTAAATAGAATCCAAATTCCAATTAAGGTCCTTCTCAATCGGTTGTACCTACTTGGTCCTTCCTTCATGTACCTTCTTTCCCAGTCAATCGGAATTCCTTGTCTCCCCATCTCTCTAGAATTTTCCTCCATCACAGCCTGCTCAAGTTGTTCCCTCTGCATGACACATCCACGCCCTAGTCTTGACATGTCTTAACACCTTCTGCTCCAATGTCACAGTAGCTGGAAGGGGCCCCCTCTGAACTCCCTCAGCATTCACTCCTACATTGACAGCTCTTTCTGGTATGTCAGATGTATTCTCCTTAACTCTTGAACTGTCTTGAGTTCCTTGAAAATAGATCTCATGTCTCATCCAAACTTATAACACCCAAAGTCTCATGCCTAGACCATAAAATGTCAAGATAATTAATTTGGCCTTACTCTGTTCTACAAGCTGTCACCTGACCTCCACCCTCTGACTTTGCTGTTGCCTCATTATTCCCTCCACCCTCTGACATGCTTTGTGCTCTGATCAACATCTGCCCTCTCACTCTGGTGAGTTCTTCCTATACGAAGAGCAAGTTAACCCAGATGACCTCTAAAGTCCTTCTCAACATGCAACATTTTCTGATTCTAAAATCCAAATGGTGTATGTGTTGATCTCCTCTACACACACACACCTTAACGGTTATTATATTTATATTATAAACAGCATCCAACATAATACCAGTAGCAATTCTAATAGAAACCAGGGATGTTTTTCTGACCTCTCTGTTCCAACGGGCCCTTTCCTCAGGGAGTGCTTGTTTTTCCCGCAGTCTTTGAACCTCTCAAAGGCCTGCTCATTATTTTGTTGTCTGAAGAGGCAGAATATTTCTGTGATTAATTAAGCAAAAAGCCCCAGTGCTGACTGTGCAAGAGCCATGAGATAATCATGCCTTTGGGGTACTCACCAGGCCTGGGGAGTGGCCGGGCTGGGATCCTCAGAGGGTTGATTAACTCTGGGAATCTCTGGCTTGCCCTAGACCCGTGGCTGCCAGTGATACCACTGCACCTTATAGAAACAGTCAAAGGCTCACCTTGCAGGGTGATGCAGGTATTAGAGGGTTAGGACTATAAGGTTGCCCAGGGAGTGGTTCTGTTGGTGAGCCCAAAGGCAGACCTTGGGGACAGTTGAACCTGAAAACTTTAAAACAAGGATTTTCAAGGTTTTCCTGGGAAGCCCCAGTTCCACAGAAGCATCTCAGGAGCTACCGGGGTTTGGGGGAATAGATGGGTGGTGGGGCTCTCCCCCAGTTCAGCTCAGCTTTGACATGCGTATCTGTTTCTTAGGGCTGCACACTGTAACAACATACCACAATCTAGATGGCTTAAAACAACAGAAATGTATTATCTTGCATCTCTTGAGGCTAGAAGTCTTGAAATCAGGATGCTGGCTGTATAGGCTCCTTCTGGAGGCTCTGAGGGAGAATCCATCCTATGCCTCTCTCTTTGCCTCTGGTGGTTGCCGACAACCATTGGAATTCCTTGGCTTGTAGACAATCACTCCAGTCTCTGCCTCTATCTTTACATGGCCTTCTTCCCTGTGTCTATCCAATCTCCCTCTCCTTTCTCTGATAAAACACCATTCATTGGATTAAGGGCCACCCTACTCTGACATGACTTTATCACAAATCCATTACATCTGCAAAGACCCAATTTCAAATAAGGTCATATTCACAGATTCTGGAGGTTAGGACTTGAATATATCATTTTTCAGAGACACATTTAAACACCCTACAATCTGCCTTTTATATTGAGCATCTGCATTCGATTTCATTTAATGAAAGCATCCTACAACTAAAAGCAAGTTTGCAAAATATGAGCAGGATTATTATTGAAATCTTCCTGTTCCCAGAATCCCCACCCAGCTTGTATGCCAGCCTTCTCAGAGCCCTTTGAGCAGAAAATTGACCATCTAACAATTCTTCCCCTTGGGCCCTGTCCCAAACTTTGGCCTTATGTATAAGTTAGTGTTCAATCAGAGAAACAGAACCTTGTGGGAGGTGGCTCAGTTCTCTTCACGTTTGATGCTGGAGCTTGAACACTGCAGGGCGGGCAATTGGGAAGGGAGGATGATGTAAAGTGGGAAAGAGCAAGAGCAAATCAGAACCGAAACATGAGCTGCAGCCCATGAGAGCAGACCAAAACCAGTACAGGCCTGTGACCCTCTCACTTTGTTGGTGTGGGTGTCCTGCAGAAGTCAGAGCCCGTAGTCATGGAGCTAAACCCCCACACCTGCCTCAGGAGTCTGAGAAGCGGCAGCTGGATCAAGGGAAGGTGGAGGCAGCTGGATCAAGGGAAGGTGGAGCTGTAGCTGTTCTGCCTGCTGCCTCACACCCAGAAGGTGAGCGAGCAGGTGAGTGACCATGGAGATGAGCTACAAAATGGCTGCTTCCCCAAGAGAATTTCTCTGTGGCCCACCCTAACTGGAAACATAAAGGAAAACAAATTCTGAGGAACAAAGGTCAGCCTAGCCAAGTAGGCACATTATAAAAATGCCATGCAATTAAGGGCTCCCTCTGCCATACCCTCAAAACTCCCTGTCCCTCTCTCACTGGACTGTGAATTCAGGACCAGAGGCGAGGTCTTACTCATCTCCCTGGCTTCATGTTGTACATAGTACCTAGGATTCAGTATTAAGTGCTCACTGAATTGCACAGAATTTCTAAACCACAAGGAGACAGACATCAAAGACAGATCCCAAAATAATACTTAGCTCTTCCACTAGACAAAACTCAGTAAACCTCTCCTGAGTCCTTACTGTGTACTAAGAACTATCCTATCATAGACATCGCCTCTTCAATGGCAATGCTGTAAGGAAAAAACATGTGTCGCTCTCCTTTCAGATAAAGAAATTAAGCTTCAGAGAAGTTAAGTCACTTGTTTGAGACCACATATTTTGACAAAAGCAGACTTAGATTTAAATCTAAATCTTCTGATGCCATGCCCACTTCTGGCTCAGAACTGGCTAAGAAACCTCTGCCTTCATGGCTGCTTTCAGACAATGTAAAAAATATTGGTAGCATAACTCATAGAGGAGAAAACCTAATTTGACTTTGAAAAGCTGGCCCCTGCTCCAGTGGTGTTCTGAAGAAAGTGGAAAGTGCAGTGCCAGAGGCAATTAACCCTGAGTAATAAGAACTTGTAGTGAACCAAACAGGCCAAGTGCTAGAGCAGGAGCAACTGCTTCCAAGGGAAAATGATGAACTTGCAAATGAGTTCCTGCCACTCTTCCAAGCTCTTCAGACCTGGCTACAACCCTCCCTGAAGCAATCCCTCGATTAAATCAACTAATAAGGGGAGCTGTCCAGGGGAGTTAACTTGAAAGAGGTGACAAGCAGCCAATGGAGGGTGAGAAAAATGGGGGTGAGGGGAGAGAAGATAGGAAAAAGAGCCAGAGGAACAGTTCTGTCTGTAAAAGGTAAAAGGCTTCCAGGTGGGGAGACTGAATTACATTCAGGAAAGAGAAAGAAGACTGGCCCATCATGAGCCACTTGATGTAGGTGGGCTAGGGAGGGGGTCTGAAATATCAATTCCAAAACTGTACTTCCTAGTCCCCTCAGCAGACAGAGGAGGTAGAGGGTTATCAGGAAAATTGGCCTTGGGGACTGAGAGTGTGGAAGTAACAGATCTAATCTTAAAATAAGTTCATTTAGAAGAAAATGGCAAAGTAGAAGGGAAACAAGGAGGGCTTGTCAGAAGGCTAAAAATCATCTGTGAGAAAAGATAAGTTTCTCTGGAAAGACCAATAAAAAAATAAAAGTAGAATGTGCAAATGAAGACAAAAAGAAATAGGAAAACTGGCTAACCAAGGGGGTGGGAGGAAGAAGTTAAAATGATTCTACTTTTTTCGACCCTCTTTGCCAAGGCATCTTTGGGCACCAATCCACAAAGTCTCTCAGTCCTTCTGAGTGTCTGCATAAGATTCTGAAGTTATGCCCCCTTCGTATGCATGGCACACGAGAACCACCTAGCCTCCTACATTCCACAAGCAAAGCATAGGGAGCCAGGCACTGTCTGGGCTTCCCTGTCTCCTACCTCCCACTAATCCCACAGCACGATCATCCTACCCTCTGGAGGAAAGTGTCATGTGGAGGGCTTTTCTGAAAACCTCTCAGAAGGCGTGCCTTCCAAGGATCGATGCCTAAAAGTGGCACTTGGGCTAAGGTCCTCAGGAACAAATCTGGATGTTCCTGTGGCCTCTTCTCCCACTTAGGATGAGTATTGCAGGGGCTGGGTAGGGAAATAAGAAACTTAAACACTTTTCCCCTTCTTCATTCCCATAAAACTTTCAGAATGGAAGAAGGAAATCTTTCCTCTTCTTCTTTCTGTCAGGTCAAGAGCTCCCCCAGATAAACTATGATCTAGTCCACCAGGCCCACCTTTTCATATATTAAAGGAATAAATATAGGAAGTGAGTAATCTTTTCTTCTGTCTTTATAATTTCTATACTTCTGCTCTCTTGTAGCCACAAATAATAACTCTTTGAATGCCTACTGTTGTAAGAACACTAATGGAACCATTTCATCTTCTTCTGAAGACCAGAAAAATGCCTCAGGTATACTAGAGAAAAACAATCATACATGAGAACATAAAAGAAAAAGACATTCACATTTTTAAATAAGGCTAAACTTATTTAAATTAGAATGTAATTAAGCACTGATTTGAGAACACTGACACTTTCACAGTAATTCTTCCTTTTTAAAATTCTGACACAATTCTTCATTTATTCAGTTTTTCACCTCCTTAATATTCTAATTTTTAAATAAAAATTATATTTTAAATAAATTACTGCTTTCTATACCCTTCTCATTTCTTCTACATTTAATTCCTTCTTCCTGAAGTTCCTTTGGACTATGAGTGTCAAAATCTGTTTTCATTTTTCTGGAGGATATTTTTACATTGCTCTCACTTTACTTTTGAGTGGTAATTTAGATGTGCATAGAATTCTATGTTGATGCATGGTTTTCCCCAATATTTTGAAAATAGTATATTTCACTATCTTCTGGTCTCTATTTTTGCAGTTGAAAGGTTTGATGTTCAAATTATCATGTATTTGTTTCCACAGTCTTTCTTCCTAATTATTTCTAAGATCTTCTTGATTTTGCTGATCCACAGTTTTATTACCATGTGGCTAGGGTGATTTATTTCTACTTATTTAGATCTCAACTTATTTTAAACCCAAGATTTCATGCCTTCCATCAATTCTGGTAAATTTTGTCATTATCTCTTTGGATTTTAGCATCCACATTCTCTTTGTTCTCTCTTTTAGAGCACCTATTGGTTGCCTGTTGTGGGTGTGTGTGTTTTAATTATATCTCTTAAATATTCACTTGTATTTTCCATTTTTTTCCTCTTTGACTATCTTACCCAGATTAATCATCCAGCACACTTGTTCTCTTTTCATTAGTATCTCACCTGCATTTTTCATCACCAGTGGGGTTTTGATGCCTAGAATTACATGTTTTCATGTCTTTAAGTTATAGTGGATACTCTAAAAGAAACTGCTTGTTTTTTTCTTAATACCTTATTATTTTTTTAGTCTAACACATTTCTATCCATTTTAAGCATACTTTTATACTCAGATTGTTTTATTTTAATTTCTTGGGATTCTAATCTTCCTTTTGCCTGCTGACTATAACTCACAGTGAACCCTCTGTGTGTGTGTGTGTGTGTGTGTGTGTGTGTGTGTGTGATTCTGAATTTTGAGCTCATCTTCAATGGCTTTGAAATAATGCCAATGGTCTGAGATGTGGAAGTGTTATTTCAGAGAGGTCTTGAATTTACTTTTGCCAGGCATTCAAGAGATATCTTAGCTGGGAAGTAATTTCTCAATGTCACAGTTACAGGCCTCATGGGTAATGTAAATTTCAACTCCTAGCCCACACAAGTTATAAAATCAATATTTAGATTTTTCAGGGGCATTTGTTTTTTTCCTCTGAGAGCTCAAAGACAGCTATCTTTGTCCTCTCAAAATGTGTCTCTTTGTTAGCAATTTCTTTTTTTCTAGTCGACCCCTTGCACTAAGGAAGATGTCCTTCAAGGATCCCTGCTTCCTGCAGGATTCTCACTCTCTCTACCTTACCCCACCTAGGTATCAATCTTCATTGCCTGGGTCTGCCAGTGTGGTAAAAGCCAACTCCTGGGCTATAGACTCCATAGCCCTGAATTAATTCACTTAGCACAAGGCAGCATCAACATCGGCTCCTCTGCTTATCACTCTGATTTTTAGTTTGTCTTGTCTGCCTCCTGGAGATTTTTCTTTCTTGAGAATTTAGCTAAGAATTTACATTTCCCCCCTTATATTTAATCCAGCATTTCCAAGTGTTTGTAGCATAAGGGGTTTCAAGTATCTTGGTTTATCATAGAAGTCCAAATTATTTTTCTTAATGAAAGCTTTATACATTTCCTGGTGAATGTATTTCTATTTGCTTGTTTTTGTTGATATTTTGTTGCTTTGAAGATTTAGATATTTATTATTATCAATACTACTATTATTTATACTTTATTGCTGATTGTGGAAAGAGTTCTGATTTTTACACATTTTTAAACCATTAATATTACTGACTATAACTAGCTTAAATAGATTATTAAGTAATTACCAGGAGATACATGTATTTAAGACAAAAATGGAAAAGGTATATTTTTATTTTTCAATCATTACACTGTGTATTATTTTCAATTTTGCATTGGGTGGCTAGAGCTTACATAAAATATTTTTAAATAGTAAAAATATGGGGATTCTTGCCTTCATTTTGAGTATAAATCCTCTGCTTTTTCAAAGTTTTCCATGTTACTTGTTTGAGAAAATGTCTTTGTCATTTTAAGGATAAAATCTATTCTTAGTAGAGGGAGTTTAAAGGTCAAAAATGGCTATTGAACCATCCTTGTATTTTTATAATATTCTTCTTAGTCTTGATACATATGTCTTAGTATGTTGCTAGATTTGCTTGGTGGCTATTTTATTTTGAGATTTTTACTTTTAGATTATATATGACTTTGATCAGATATGATCTGATATTTCCTTTCTTCCTCCTCTCTTTTCTTCTTTTCAGCCTGCTTGCCTATCAGCTTTCTTATTTTCTTCCTCCCTTATATTTAAAGGCCTCCAAACACTGCCTGACCAGAATAAGTTCAATAGGATTCATTCTATTTCCTTCCTTGTATCTTTATTTTATCCAACTATTTGACTTTGAAACTATGATTATTTACTTAAATCAATTTGGAAATGTGTCCATTTTTCTACATTCATGAATGATCTGTTGGAATATTTGTTTGAAAATTATAAAAAGTATCAGAAAATTATATTGACTCAATAGATTTTTTATTGAAGCTAAAACTTTCACACTTATTAAAAATTATCTTCAGTTATTTTTTTCAGGTTTTCTACTTTTTGAATAAATTCTGGTAACTTATTTTTTTCAAAATATTAAACTGTTATTGTGACTATGAAAATAATAGTTTAGATCTCACCGTATTATTCCCTTTTTTCAGACATTACAAGACCAAAGATGAATTTCCCAGCCTGACCCAAACCCATTGCTTCTTTAAAAAAAAAAATACAGTCACCATGCTGTACTTTATTATTCACTTTTAATCAATTTTGGTAAATATTTAATCTTTTCCTTTTGTCTTTATCAGGTTTTTTCTTTGTATAATTTTAAATTTGGTTGACGATTAGAATTTTGTTGTATTTTAAAAACTATATAAACAAAATAATTTTCATCCTTTCTCTTCTTGAATTATTTTGATTGTTAAAAATAATACAGTTTCTGATTTTCTTTTATATGTGTTTGCATAACTTATATTTTATTCGATCTGTTTTTCTTCTTTCTAAGGCACTTATCTTTATATATGAGTGAGATTATTTTCATAATTGAGACTTGCTCAATATAAACATTTAACCAATTTGCACTTGTTGTAATAACTGATATACTTCTACTGCATTTTTAAAGGTTTTGGGAGGTTTTCTTGTGCTCTATTCACTTTCATATTTTAATATTTGAGCCAAGTTCCTCTATTGTTTTAAAATAGATAAATGTTTATTTCATATAAAACATAACTTAAGTGTACATTTCTCCAATTTTGAATATTAACAATAAATCCATGTTTATTAATTCTTTTTATAAAATTAAAATTTCATTTTTATTTTTCTTTTAAATATATTTTATTTATTATGCTATTATAGTTGTCCCATTTTTCCCCTTTACTCCCTTCCCTGCAAGCCCCTTCCCACCCCCATCCCTCCCTTAGGTCATGTTCATAGGTTGCACATTTTTATTTTTTAATTTGATTTTTATAGGACATGCATGTAGAGCCACAGAGAATACATTGCCAGGGGGGCACTTAATGTCTACAAATAAAAATCTACCTTAAGTCTTTCAAATTCCACATCTTCATTCTCTCTATCTTCCCCTCTTCATATTATAGACTTTAGCTAAGAGCTGTGTTTTACATTTAGCTAATAACTACCTAATTTTTACAATACGTGTCTAAATGTATTAAGGCTAATGATATATGGGTTTTATTTTATTACCAAATCATAGACCTGATTCTGAGTTTAAATCTCATCCTTCTACCAAATGCATCTTCCATTTGTAAGCACTTTGTTTGACGTAATCTTCTGGTGGGCTAGCGCCCAGGCCTTCAGAGTTGGGGATCTGCACTGTGGGGACCATCAAGGTGCTTCGAGGGCCACAGGCAGCTTTAACGTAATCACTTTTCAAACCTTCAAATTCCGCATGTACTTTTTTCTATAACTTATCTGCTTGAGAATTTACCTCTCAGGGAGACTTCAGACAAGTTCTCCTTCCCACTGCCCTTTTACACTCAGCTTTCGTCATACTCCTCCAATATCTAGTATCTGCCTAAGGTGCATTTCTCCCAAGTACAAAATGCCTGGGCATGAAACATATGCATAACTTAAAATATCTAGAATCAAGGGCACTCATTTAAGCAACTATAAACTCACACTTTCTGTCCATCTTACTAAGATACTGTTCTAATAAAACTATTTTTGCATTTAATAATTTTTCAAGTGTTTTAATATATTTATGTTTTTGTATCATGTGCTCACTAATAATAATTATAATAACTCAGACTAAATCTTTTAACCTTTAGTTTAGAGCCATATTCCCAGGAAATAAAAATAAATATGTATTTACGTATATCTATTTGCAGAGAAGTATATGGAGAAGTTTTTTATATTGTTCTTATAATCATTAAGAAGTTATAATAGCCAATTACTCTATGTAGATTATATTTCAGCAAAGCTAACTTTTTAAAAACCCTATATTTACTTTTTATATCACTTGCAATCATTCTAAATTATGATGCAAATGTATAATGACAAGTTAAAATATGTCAAGACATTTTAGAAAGTACACAAATTTTCAAAAGTAAATACCACTGGGCTTCATAAAAAGTGGATGTCTAAGAATGTATTTGCGCTGCATGTTTCTGTTGTACCTACAGTGAATAAGAACGTAGCTGGATGTAGAATGTCTGGCTCATGCAGTCCTTCATAATGTGACAGTTACTGCTCCCCTACTGTCTGAAGTTTAGTTTTTGGTAGAGAAGAATGTAATCAGTCTAATTAATCCATGTTGGGGAATTTGATTTTATTTGTTTTCTGCCTGGATACATGTAGGAGTTTTCTTTGCCCTTAAAATCAAATGTTCGATAGAACAAATCTGTTAATCACTTTTTAAATTAATTTTTCCTAGAGTTCTTTTCAATTTGAAAATTGAGTTATATTTACATGTAATTTCTTTTTTTAAAGATTGTATTTATTCATTTTCAGAGAGAGGGGGAGAAACATCAATGTGTGGTTGCCTCTCGTATGCCCACAGGCGTGTGCCCCGACTGGGAATCACACTGCCGACCCTTTGGTTCATGGGCTGGTACGCAATCCACTGAGACACACCATCTAGGGCCCATTTCTTTTTTTATTGCTTCCAACCCATTTTATCTGGTTCCTATTTTGGAAACCCAAAATACATGTACATTAGACTTCTATTCTCTGCTCTCCTCATCTATCAAGTTAGAGTTCATGGTTTTAATTCCCTTTGCTGCAAGGTTTAGAAAAAATTCTCAAAATTTTCCTCTATATCACTGATTAAATTTTCTACAGTGCTTATTTTGTTCTTTAAGACTTCAAATACAATTGATATTTTGCTATGGCATTTTCAGCATTCTTTATTTATTTTCTCCAGTTCCCTTCAGTAGTTTTGCCTTTCATTCAGCTTCATTTGTTTCTCAATCTTGTGTCTTATTATACTGAATTTTATTAGGAACTCAGAGCAGAAAGAGAAAAACATTTACTTTGGTTTCTGCTTTCCCTCCACCCATCCAGAGCTATGTTCTTTTTTTATGTCGTACATCATTTTGAATAGATGTTTTCTGTTATTGTTTTCTATATTCTCCTTCTTGAATAGTGAAAGATCTTTCAAGACCAGATTTTATCAAAAGAAAGGGTAGATGAAGATATTCCCTTTGGATTGCCTCACTGTCCACCTATCCTGGTTAGAAATTTCCTGTCCGACTATAAGATGTAGGTCTGGTAGACGTAACTTTGTATAACTTGTTCAGAGATGCCTGGGAAGCTTGGGGTGAGGGCCCAACCTGAAAGCACTCCCAGTGAGAGGAGTGTCTCTGAGCATCCTCATGATTCCAGGAAGGTGATGCGGCACCATCAGTCCAAACAGGTTTCCTTTTTGAATTGATCAATCTCTCAAGCAACCCTGTCCTTCAGCTTTGAACCAAAGAATCCCTGGAACCTACCAGTTCTCTATGTGGAAGCATCTTGTACTAAATCTTATTCACATGTGTGTGATCCTCCGCAGTGTGATTGCGTGTCAGTGCTCCCCAACTGTCATAAGCATTGTCCTCACAGTCAGCCATCACCTTTCTGAATTAAGAGACAGAGGAAGTTTCTTCAGTACTCTCGCCAGGCCACCAGGGCACTTCCTTAGGAGGAAAAGCAGGGGTCACATTTTCTGCCCTCCTTCAATCTGGCCCTAGCTGTATTAAATGCAGCAGTAGGAATTTCTTAAACCATTTGTGGATGACACACTTTCTCTAGTTTTTAGGTACAGGTTTTTACTTTACCTTTTTTTAATGATTATAAATATTTCTTGCCCTGACTGGTGTGGCTCAGCAGGTTGGGCATGATCCTGCAAACCGAAAAGTCATCAGTTTGATTTCCCATCAGGGCACATGCCTGGGTTGTCGGCCAATTGCTATTTCTCTCCCTCTCTTTCTCCCTCCCTTCCCCTGACTCTAAAAATAAATGAATAAAATCTTTAAAAATATATTTCTTAAACATGTAAGCCAGGATTGGAAAATGGAGCGTTTGGTGTCTAATTTCAAAACTCTCCCCAAGTCAGAAATCTGCTTATTACTTCAAGCATGGGTAATTGAAAGGTCAGGTGGAAAATAAGAAGAGCAACGGTGACCAGATGAGAGCCTAGAAGCACTGCTATAACTGTGACAAAAATGAGATGTGATGTTGAAAAGAGCTACTCAGACCCCCAACCAGGGCTCTGGTCCCAGCCATGCCCATTTGTAAAGTGCTTTTACCCGACTCCCATGTAACTGACTCACCAGTTAAGACATTGTCCAGTCCCTCAGAAAAACATTGATTCCCTCCATACCCTGAGTTCCTGTAGCCAATAGGCTGCTCCCTAGGATGCTGTACTTAACTGTTCTCACCGCTTAGGTGCACTTGTATACAAACTTATTTGAGCAAATTCCATTTATTTTTTATTATATACCTAATAAAATATTGTATAATCAATCAAATACAAACATAAGAAGAGAACATTGTGTTTCTATATAAACTAAGTTAAATGCTTTTGAAAACTTTGGAAGGATTGTTGTTAAGAATACATGTAGTGAATTTAATATGTATGTAAAGAAATTAGATAAGTTTAACAGTAAAAATCTAGAAGGATTCCTTGTTTGAATTGCTTTGAATGTATCATTAAGTTATAGACCCACTTTAGTGGAATCAAAACTAAAAGTTAGAACTGATGAAACTATGGGGATGTTCATGTGAGGAAGATGATTCACAAATCTAGTTAAAGGAGCATACATGAAAGAAAGACTTTGTCATTAGGACTTCTGAACTACTTGTCTCAGTCCATGCAGCCTAACAAAATACCATAGCCTGGGTGGTTTATAAACAACAGAAGTTTATTGTTCACAGCACTGGAGGCTGGGAAGTTCAAAATCATGGTGCCAGCAGACTTGGTGTAATGGCTAGCAAGAGCCCATTTCCTGGTTCACAGATGTGTTTTCTTTCTGTGTCTTCACGGGATGGAAGCAACTAAGGATTTCTGTGAGATCTCTTGTATAAAGGCACTAATCCAATCCATGAGGGCCCCACCCTCAAAACTTAAGGATCACCCAAAAGTCTACCTTCTAATAATATCGCCCTTGAGGGTTAGGATTTCAAGCTATGAATTTTGAGGGGATACAAATGTTCAGACCACATCACCGTTTTACATTTATTTTGCTGGCTGTCACTATTGCAGCATACAATAGTCCAAAGGCAGTGCTCACTATGCCAAACTTTCACTTTTGCTTCCTAGCTCATATCATCTCTTCCTCTCTATCCCCCCAACCCCTTCTGTCTTATCTCCATCTGTACCTTTCACAGTCTTTGTTTCAGTCACTGATTCAGTCTGTTACCTTTGTTCTCTGTTTCTCTGGATGTAACTTGTATGTTTTCCCTTTTCCCACTTTGTCCCTCAGAGCCATGAGATGGTTGTCCTTCGTTCCAGATGCTACAGAATGACTAATGAAGCAGGAGTAGTAGACGGACCGTGTAATCTTTGAGATACCACAAGTGTAGTCAAAGCCCACAGGCATTTGCTGGTGAACCACTGTGAAGCCAGGCTCCACCACCTCGGTCTCTAATATCCAAGCTCTCCCTTTCAGAATGAGACCTTTATCTTCGGCCAATACCCAGAATTCAGGCCTGGAAGTTTTGAAGAATAGACACAGGGAAACATGTGCTAGAAACTCTGTCATCGGAATTCCAAATTGGTATACGAAAAGTCTATTTAAGTGTGGAATCATAAGAAAATACATATTTACTTCAAACACTCCATTTCATTGGTGTGGTTAAGCCTGGTAAACAGTGTCCTTGAGGAAAGACTGCCCTTCCTCCAATGGCCCTAGTCAGACACAGAATTCTCAGCTGCACAGACCAGGCTCTGATTTATCCTAACTCAAGAATCCAAACACACAGTTTCCCAGTCAAGGTGTCTGGCTTTGAAGAAAGAGCACAGGATGTGGAATAAGACAAAGTTTCAACTATAAGACCTTGGAGAAATTCTTTACTTCTCTCACACTCCATTTTCTTATCTATAAAATGGACATGCCTTATCTCACAAGGTGGTTGTGAGGATAAAATGAGATTAAGATATGCACGGAGCTCAACCTATTGATTTGGCCACCCAATATAATCTTTGTCACCCAATATAATCTAAACCCTGGGAGAATTTTCCTCTCTCCAACATTATGGCTACTCTAGACTCTAAGCTATATGATCACAAAAGTCCAAACACTAAGATTCATTGCATACAGACATCGGCAACATTAAAATGCACTGTGTATAGGAAGGCATGGCAATCAAGTCCAGGTTATGGTTGTGCCTGTGTTACATGAAGGTCTCTGGGATGACCATGCAATGGTAAGAGGTTTCCCTTCAGATTCTTTCAGAGATAGCAATAGCAAAATGGATGCCACATCATTATACAGTGGTAGGGATTTGGGATGCAATCTCCCCTTCCTCCCTACACAACTCTATACCAAGGTGATGCCCCAGATGAAGAAAAATCATTTTATGTCAAGAGCATGTGAGCAACTGTGCTGCCTTGATGGAAAATTCCAGACCCTTTTCTCTCTTAGTACACACACACACACACAGCACATAGCATCTCTACAGTCATGAAGAGCAAAACAGAAATGGCTCTTCAAAGTGTATTCATGTGATGGTAGAGCATAGTTAAGCATATGGGCTTTGGAGTCAAACACATCTGGGTTCTGCCACTTAAACAGCTGTGTGACATTGGGAAAGTCATTCAATCTCTCTGAGCCTCAACCAAGTGTCAGATAAGACTAAAAATGCCAACTTTGCAGGGCATTATTTACACAAAGTGATATCATAGCACATGGCTCTCAGTTCCTAGCACAGCTAGCAAACAGCCAATAAGAAGGTGCAGTGGTAGGAGTACTACAGTACATGCTTCGGTCTCTGCCTGGCCTGGGATTTAGGCACCACTTCCCTAGACAGTGAGGGATGAGGAGAAAACAGGTAGCTCTAAATATAGTATTGTCCCAGAATGAAGGCTCACTGGGCTTTCTCTCCTTTTGCCTCCTCTTTCAAAAAAGAGTAATGGATATGCTTGCATGGTCTCCACAGAATGGGAATGAAACCTGCACCAGGTCTCTGTGTCTACCTCCCACCCCAGGGATCCCTGGCAACCTCAGATGCTTTGTGAGCCTCACACCAGCATTTGGGATTTTGAAATGGAAATGATGGATGACTTTCTTCTGCACCCTGGCAATCTCAGCCCTTCCAACAGTTCCAACAGCTTCTAGTCATAACCCTGTGATTTGAGAACAATGAATCTTAATATAATTGAGTTAACTGTATCATTTTTAGTGTAAGACAATCTTGATTACAGCCAAAGGGCACCATTAATACGCCAAAGGAATGGCCGAGATTTTAGCATGTGAATGTTGTACAGAAAATAGAACTAATTAGCACTAATTTAATTCGAAGATTAAAGAAAATTCTGCTTTTAATTTTTAATTTAAGACAAACCTTTTTACTCTGAACAAAGAAAGAATAATAAGTACATTTTTTTCCATCTGAAAGGCAATTTTTACTTTTGCATTATTACACTAATATGGGACTGTGGGAATCCTGACCCCATTAGAGATCAAATAATCAGCATTTAATTATTGACAGCAAATTAATATTTAATAAAGACACAAGGGTTCTGGTATATAAAAGAAAGACACCAAGGTTCTGCTGACCTAGAAACGTCCAGAAGGTCCCTTAGTCAGAACATGATCTCCTTGCTCAGGGTAACAAGTAGGGATCCCCAAAGGGTCGTGGCAGTTTACTTCCATCCTGACTGCCGAGGTGAGGAGCAGGAAGCCCAGAGACTGACAATCGCCCCTCTCAGTTCCTACTCCACCCCCTACCAGTTCTTCCCTAATCCAGCACTTAAGCTAAATAATACATCGAATGTCATAACCAAAAGGAGGACAGTCATAATAAAAAAATAATAAAAGAAGTGGCCAGTCCTCCTTTTTATTCTGCAAAATAATACTGACTTTCCTTTGCTATGGGACTGCTTGTCAGGGATAATTTCTAACCAAAGAAGACATAATGGATTTACAATGAAACTCTGATGCTTTCCTACAGCCTCAGGAAGATTCTGAAAATAAGCACTATTACATTAACTGTCCAAAGAAAGCCAAGGAAAAGCTGTTAGCAGATTGCCCGAGAAAGCTGGAGCTGTGTGCAGAAAATGGCCTGTGGGTGACCTGGTGTGGGCTCTAAAAACCTGTCTGCAAACCCTTCTGATCTCAGTAAGTTAAGTCAGACCAGGCCTTCTCTGACCTGTGAAACTGATGGCAACTGCCGTGAAGTGAAATACCCTTGAACTAGGATGGGAGGCTGAATATTTACCAGGGGCTGACTGACTCCAGGTCTCAGACCCTCAAATATTTTTCAGGTAGAAACTTTCAAGGCTTACCATTTGAGCATACAAGGCAAATCCAGCCTAACTACTTGGAGATACCAGTTTGACTGACATGCTGGGTCTGTGTTAAGGTAGCTTTCTCTTGGCCATATTCCATCCAGGCCTCTAGTGGCACTCCACACTGCAACTCTCCTCAGCCCCACACCATGGACGCTGCACTGAGATCTCCATGTGGGTGAGTCCTGGCCTCCTCACGCTCCCCCATGTCCAAAACTGAGCTCCTCCACACTGATTTACTCCTCTCGTAAACTGAAAATATAAAGCATATTCTCTCTCCTCTCTTTGAAACACTACAATCCTTGTCTGTAGGAATTACATATTTAAAACAATGAGAAGTCTTCATATTGCATCCCTTCCAAGGTATGGGATGTTGCCTGGAAATGCAGTTTGTTCTTAGATATACTGAGTTGTCATCTCAAGGCTTCTTCTGCATGGAGTCTGTGTGTCCTTGAATGGAGAGAGTCTCTGCAAAGAACACAATTTAGAGAGTTAATATAGTGCTGTGAGGAGTGCCTGGGTACACATTGTGCCTCAACACCACTTGCTAGCTGGGGGACTTAACCAAGTCACCAAACCTCTCTAAAGCCTCATTTGTTTCACCTATAAAATGGAGATAGTCATACACAGAATGAGTTAATCCATGTAAAATGATGGCACATAGCATTGCCAAAGTTCATACATGCAAGGTGTACAGGCAACCCAAAATATATTCTGTAAACCAAAACAAAAGAAAAGAGGGCCTTGCATTGATTGGTGTAGGTACATAAGTTCTACTCCGTATGGGGAAGGAGTCTTTGTAGGCTGTATCTCATTTAAGGGATTGTTTTCCTTTAGTAGTAGGGATATAGACTTCCTCCAGGAACCAAGGTCAGCCTTTAGAAGACATTGGTTTGAACCTGAGCCAATAGTAAACTGCTGAGTAATGAATGAATTATCCTACTAAAACCTTCCTGGATCTTACTCTAAAGAATCCATAGAGGGAAAATGTACAACTTAGGATCACCACATTCCAAATAACAGCTGTTGAGAGGAAAGGGATGGATTCTAACACAAAGCTAACCCTGTTAGTAGAAATGAGGTGTCTGTTGCTTCAAAAGGAATGACCATTCACATGGGCAGGATGTAAGAAAAGAGGCGCCTTCTCAGAGCAGGGAGATCTTAAAGGCAGGGAACTAGGCCACATTGTGCCCACAAGGGGACATTCCATGGAGGACCAATCATCTTCTGCGGTCAGATTTAGGTCAGAAGTAAATGGAGCAGGGGAGGGATACAAATTCATGATGTTAAGATAGAAGAATCAACATGTTTGGGTGATGATAAGCAATTTATAATAGTTCTCATCAGGAGTTTCAATTCCATTTATTGCTTCCAACTCTTCAGTAAAATCTGAGATGACCAGGTGGCAGTGTGTGAGTTTAGTGTTGAGAATGAAGGGTTTGTACCAAACAAGCAAGTGTAACTTAGCCCCATTCACCCATGTGAGAGAAATAGGATTCCAGTTAAGAGAACAGGTAGTGAGTAACACCAAAAGCAACATGGTACCAGACGGAACAGAGAGCAGCTGCAAGAACCCATGAAAGGAAGTGGCCATCAGAGGGATAATTCAGACAACTCAGTTGTGTGGGAACATACAACACACAAGCCTCCCAGTATATGCCAGAGAAAGGGATCTTTGAGGCAGGGAAGGGGAAGCACCTCTCCTGTGTTTCACATCATAACAAATGGGCACCCCATCAACACGTCAAATAGCTGGTAGTCATCCATGATACCATGCTACCCCATTCACATCCACATCTAGTCGTTGGCCAAGCATTGCTGACTGTTCTATCTTGGCATCGTGCGTTTGTCCTTCTTTTCTCAATTCACTTCTGATCTGAATCAGACCTCATCATCTTTTACTTTAATTTTATCAACAGCCTTATGCCTTGAGCCCACTTACCATAAATTTGTAGTCATTAAGCTGTGGTTAAATGAGACTACTGCCCATGCCTCACTCGCTTATTCTCCACCAAAGGCCAGGTCCTGAATCTGAGCTGGTGATGTGGCAGTGGTTGGGTAGGGAATGGGTAGAGAAGGGAGTAAACCTGTGTGTGGAGCTCTCTGAGAGCTGTTGGCCCACATAGATCTTCCAACATACAGAGAGAATTAATCTATTATGACAGAAAGGGTAGGATGACATTCAGTAACTTAATGAAATAAGCCTCAGGTGCTTCATCCCTAAAAACTGAATAATAATGGTACTTACTTAGGGCTATTAGGAGGTGCTGAACTGGACTTGGTAGACAGAGGGAACAGCCCAAACCTTTGGGTATGTGCCAAAACCCAAGAGCCTTAACATTGACATGCTTATTCTTGCCAGACTTAGATACCTTGTATCTTATTTCTACCATTCTCTCATTGATAAGCTCTACAAAGAAAGTTAACACCAGACAAGTATTTTAATTTAAAATACTCTCTGTTAGGCCTAATTCCTTTTTGTAGAGTCTAAGAAAGGAATTAGTTACACAGAATCACACAGCAGGTGAGCTTAAGGAGTGTACACATTGTGAGTATTAGAGTTGGAAGCGGGGGGTGATAGCTGGATGCCTGATGGTATTTTGTCTGCCTCTCAGTGTGTTGACTTCATAATATGTGAATAAAGCAAGCATGAATTTAGAATAAGAAAGCAATTGGACCTGAAGTCCTGGGGTGTTTTAATGGATCCAGAAGCTAAGCATGGCCGATAGTAGAGGTACCATCGACAACAGGTAGCTGCAAACAAGATCACACAACTTAGGAGAGTCTCCTGGATCAAGACTAAATGAAATAATGCACGAAAAATTTTTAGTATACATGCTTGATAAATCATAGCTATCGATATTTTTATTGACCAAAATCGTTCTACTGTTTCTGTGTTGGGTTGACACAGTTTCCAAAGTTGGAAAAACCCGTAGCTGTGACCTAAGCCAACTTCCTCATAATGAGGTTGTGGGGGCCCAAAGAGACGAACTATTGGCTTGAGGCTACCCAGACTAGGGCAGAGCCAAGACACAAATTTGCACCACTTTAGCCAGTCTGCAGTTTTCACTGGGGATCCCTCCCTTCCCAAAACTAGGACCTATGAGAATCAATTAATGAGGTAAACTGCAAAAGCACCAACTTTGGATGCTGGACGCTGGATTGTGCTCTGCCTAAGACGGGCTCAGACTCCACACTTTCTAAGACACCCTCAACTCTGAGGTTCTATCTCTGGAGAGCTCCCCTAACATATTCCCATGCGATCCAACAGTAAAGATGAAGGGGAAAGGGAAGCTGCATCTGGAGGACTCCCTAATGGTCATTTCTAAGGCACAGAGTCTTCTAGGTCCAGAGAGTACTTGTAGTGAATCAGTCCCTGGAAACCCCTAATTGCCAATGCCTTTTCCCACAAAATCCAGCTCCAAAGCCAAGAGAGGCCTCACACTGCCCCAACACCATTCTCTCCAACTTTACTCTTGCATGAAGTTAGAGTTGTATCTGGGAGAGGCCAAGGCGTAAAGGTGGCAAGTATAGAACTCTGTAGTTAACCACCAGTGTTTGCCCAGCTACTGCTAAGGAATCTGGAAGGCTCTCTCTCTAAAGACCAGAGACTATTTTACCTCAGGATTCATCTTCTTCTCACTCTAACCCAGGAGCCTGTAGCTTACATAGACCACTGTACTCTTTTCCACTGTCAACACTCTATTAAATTGTCATGGGCCTGTGTACCCTCAGATCGGTTCCTTGCCCTTTTGGAGCAGGGCTCTGGTCTGGTTTCACAGGGATGCTGACTCCTGAAAGCAATCTTCCCAAGCTCCCCTATCATCTAGCTTCCAGATGGATTTGGCCAATGGGAGGCATTGGAGGGAGACTGGAGGGCAGGAAGGGCAGCCGTTTGTCTCCCTCAGAGGGTTTCTCTTATAGTAGCTGCATTTCCTATTTGGCTCCAGCTCACACAGGACAGGCCTGTCTTGGTTCCAGATTCCACTGGATGATCCAAAATGCTGCTTCCTCTCTCTGTCCCTCCAGGCCCAGAGAAGGGGTGCCTCCCTTATTTTGCTAATCTCTGGTGACTACACTGACCTCTGGCTTCTGATCGCTTCCAAAATTTTCTATGTTAAAACCTACCCAAGATAAGCACTTGAATTTTTTTTCTGATTAGGCCATGATTGATACAGTCCCTGGTATTTGGCATATTCACAACATAATATCTGCATTTGTAGTCATTTAAGTATATAGGTACCTATGATACCCATCAAAAATTACTATAATTGCCCATCTCACCTCCCTAAGGAAAGGGAGACATGAAATGAACATTTGTTTAGTGTCTGTCTTATGCCAGGCCCTGTGGTAACCTTTCCATACATCATGTTATTTAGTCCTTATAATAATATCATGCAGTAGGTTTTAGTAGCCATATTTTTAAGAATGAGAGAACTAAGGCCAAGAAATAGTAAGGAGCTTGGCAAATGCTGTCACTGGTAGGTCTATGCAGGATTTAGACTCCAAACCAGCTGAACGTCCAAGCAAGCCAGTCTCCTTTTACCTACATCAAAATTCTTACAGTGTTCTTGTTTTTGCTGCTTTTATTGTTGCTGTAGTTGGCACTCTGAACTGCTGAGCAAATACAACCTCACAGTGACCTCCATTTGATAAAATGAATAAAAGCTCAGCTGCTCTGAGGGCTCTGGTTGGAGCAGGAATGGACCTCAAACTTCACCCTCTCATCTCCCTATCACCACCACAGGGCTTCCTGAACCACTGCGGAACCACTTGCTCCTTGGCACTAAACTGACATCTATTTGGCTCCTTGGCATCTAGTCTCTTTCTCTGTCAACTCATCCTGTACTCAACTGCCCAATTAATTTCCCTAAATCTGACAGCATCGACTCCTGCTCAAAGAAGGCTTCCCTTTGCCTGCCAGAAAGAGAACGAATCCCTCTTACTGGCATTGAAGATCCTGAACAGGCTCATCTTATCATGGCCTAACCTTGCACTCAACCCAAGGAAGAACTCTTCCTGCATCCCAAACATTCCCACATTTTTTGGCTTTATACTTTTCCACATCATGTTTCTTCCTCCTGGAATACTTTTCTGTGCCCTCCCATGGGTACCTGTCAGACTATCAACCATCCTTTGTCAGCTATGATTCACCTCTTCCATGAAGAACCCGAGTCTTGACTTAACTTCCTCTTGATTTCTGGTCCTAATCACTTTTTGTGATATTCTTATGGCATTCTGATTCATAGTTATTTGTGAGCATGCCATGTCCTCACCTGAGAATTAAGAAAGATCTCTGTGTTCCCCACTGTACCTATTTCATATTTTAGGCAATCAGTAAGAGCTTCTTAAATTATAGAGATGATAATATTTAATTTAGTACCAAGCCAGGAACTACTCTCCCCTATACTGTAAACCATGGAAAGTTTGATTTCCCTCCATCCTACCAGTGTCTTCTTTGCCTCCTTGATGCCTCTCTCTCTCTCTCTCTTAGAAATCATCTGTCTCCCTACCACTGGTCATTAACAGCCTTAGGGGGAGGTGGGGACAAAAAATAAGTTTAGAAATAACCAAAACCTTGAAACTAGGAAGAGCCTTTCTCTAGGCTCCCCAAGGAAGGTACCATCGAGGTCTTCCAGCCCCAAAGGAAAGGCAACTGGGTCCTCACTTACCCCTTCACACACCAGAGGCAGTGAGCTAACAATACCTGTCTTGCCACCTCCCAGTGACAGTCACCTTTGCTCTTTGTAAATGAGTAAAGTCGTCCTAGATGCTGACCTCGGGCAATCCCAGTATAGGGCTTGTGAAGCTACTCCCACTTTCATGTTCACTGGATCACCCTTAAAAGTCTGACTATTCCTACTGTCATTTTCAGTCTTCGTATCCCTGAATAAAATGCCCCACTCCAAGATCTGGTCAGTTGGCTCGGTTGATTGGAGAGTCGTTCTGTACCCTGGAAGGTTGTGGGTTCAACCCCCCAGTCAGGGCATCTGCTCCTCACAGCATCATGGCTTCCTCTGATATCACAATCCCTTTTCTCTCACCACAATGACACATAATATATTCTTAGGTTCCTTGGCACCAGCTCTCCCTCTTCCCTTCGTGACCTGTTAGCTTGGGATCCCACCCCAGTCTAATTAGCCTCTTTCTCTTAGTACAGAGTTTCGCAATAGAAAATTTGATTGGCTTGACCCAGTTCCTGAATTGACTCCCACTGGACCAGTCATCTGTTGTCAGGGTCCTGTGGTACATGCCCATCCCATTGGCAGGTGACCCAACTAAATTATAATTTCAAAGATGAGTACACAGTTTGAGATACTTGTAAGGATCTCTGATGAGACTACTAAGCTTATGAAAAGACTAGAAGGTGAAAGAAGTAAGAAAGGGAAGAAGGCAGGAAAAGAGAGTTGGGTGAGAAAGAAAATAAAAATTAAAAAAATGTTGAACCTCTGCTATGTGCTAAGCATAGGTTAGGCTCTTAAGCTTACATTGCCCTATTTTAGCCTCACAGTAATTCTTCCAAGAAACTGTTATCAATTCCTCTTTTCATATTAAAGGGTGCAACCTCAGAAGAGTAAACTGAGTCATCCTACAGTCAGTGAAAAAAAGAAAGATTTGGGCTGGCAAACATCTGACTTCAGAGCAGAGGTCTGATGACACTTTCATCAGAGGTGGAAGTTCTATGTGATAAAGTTGAAGAAATAACATCAAAAACACTCTTCCTTAAAACAACCACAACAAAAGAGTGATTATTGAAGAATGTTAATTGATATCTCCCTGCACTGGTTACTTCTGTCTGATGGTTTAATCATTAGTAGTTCAGTGAGTTTCATTAGAGACCTATTGTGCTGCTGTTGGCAAAACAACATTGGCATCTCATGTTCAATAATTAAAAGCAGGAAAAAACAAACATTCTCTTTGGAGCCCTGAATGTATAAACAGCAGTAGTATGTGATTCTTTAATCAATAACTAGGCTATGTAGCCTGGCTGGGATGGTGCAGACGATGGGCCTTCTTATCTCCTAATTCCCCTTTCCTGATCTAAATTTCCAAAATCCAACTGGACAGAAACTAGACTTCTTGGTAGCATCCTGTTTGTAACCCTGTCTTTTGGCCATATGCCTGATAAAAAATTGTTTTCTAAAAAGGAAAAATCATGACTTTTGAATATAAATGAATATAATATATAAGATAGATATGTGTGAAAAAAATTGGAGAACATGCTACTACCTATTCAAGGAGAAATTAGACAACCATAGATTTATGTAGAATAAAGAAATGTTAAAATAAATTTACAAAGTGATGTTACATTATTTTGTTTTTGTTTTTGTTTTGAGGGGATAGGAGAGTCAATTAAAACTATACTGAACAGAATATATTTGCATCTGTATAAACAAAAATCATTTTGCATTGCTATCACTTATCTATAACTTATATTATAAAACAGCTCAAGGAGAATGAAAGGCCAAAATCAGATAAACCTTACAAGCGTGTATAGTTTTCCACTGGATACATCCAGTAGTCTTGCTTGCTTATTCCACATTTCCTTATGTGGTACAGAGAAAAACATATGCTTTAGGATCAAATCTAGGTTCAAATTAACTCTACTGCTCATTTGCTATAGGTGACCTTTGACAGATGATGAAATCTCTCTGAGCACAGCCACTGGAATCCGGCTGAGCTAGGACTGAATCCTAGCTCTGCCACTGATTAGCACAGTGATCTTTGATGAGTTCATTCATGTCCTTGGCCTGAAGCTCCTCCTTTGTAAGAAGAGAATAACAATAGCAACATACCTACTTGAAGTATTATTTTCAGGATTAATGAGAAAATATTTTAATGAGCTTAGCAAGAACAATATATGGTAGTTAAAATAAATAAAGGTGGAAAGGGAACCTGTGTTCCATGCTGGTCTGTGCTTATACTCATTTAGGAGAACTTACCAGCAAAGCTGAATGCAAAACTTTAAAATCTAAGGTAAGGAGAACTAAGAAAAGGAGAACCTCCACCACCTATAGTGTCTCACCTGCACATACCAACTGGTCATGTGGCCTAGAAACAATCCTCAGCCACTCAGAGAGGATGTGTCTCAGATGCACAGCCTGGATCCACCCTGGTCCAGCCTGGGTGATCCAGAAGTACCTACAGGAGTTTCAAACCTCATTTTCCTTCTCCTAAAAATCACTGAATGGGTATAAAGTCTTAGTACCATCCAGAGAGGAAGTACCCTTAGAGGTAGTGGCCTTGTGCCCATATGTGGACCTCAAGCCATCAGTACCTTCTAAAAAATCCTAGTTTTGTTCTTACCTTCCTAGACCACTAATATTGAAAAGCATTCTGTTAGGACATGAGCTGGTTGGGGTTTCTGTGCTCTCATCTCAGCATTAGAGACTTGGAGAAGACAGCAGAACCTCCTCCTGTGCCTGCTTCTCACTTGCATATGAATCACTTCCTGCTAGTACTTCATATGTGTATGTCATTCTTTTACCTAAGGCCTGTGTCCCTTGTCCCACTACCCCACAATTACTGAGGAGCAAGTCTGTGTAACACACCCTCTAAGAATTCACTGACCCTGGCTTTCTAGGCAGCTTTGCCTCTCCATCTCCTAGACCATTTGGATTCTATGTTCTCTTAGGATAGACTCCCCAAGTATGTCTAGGGCAGATGTGGGAGACTTTCTTTTACATGCCTGCTCTCTGACAAACTGCAAATGTCCTGCATCTTCCCTATGGTCCAAGAACCTCAAAGCCAAGGTGAAATATTTACCCTAATTCAGCAAGTCCTGAGGAGATAGGATTTCCCACCTGAAGATTGGCACAGTCTGAATGGTTTATTGGGTCTCACTGACATGAAAGTGACCAACCTATTCCAAACCAAAGGAAAGAAAGAAATGTTTTTAATATTTTATTTATTTATTTTTAGAGAGGGAAGGGAGGGAGAAAGAGAGAGAGAGAAAGAGAGAAACAACAGTGTGCGGTTGCTGGGGGTATGGCCTGCAACCCAGGCATGTACTCTGACTGGGAATCGAACCTGCGACACTTCGGTTTGCAGCCCACATTCAATCCACTGAGCTATGCCAGCCAGGGCATGAAAGAAAGAAATTTGAATGAGTATTAAAAAGGGAATGAGAAGGCTCTACATGGGGCTTACTTGTTTATTCTGGAAAGAAACCACTGAAATTTAAACAAAGGATGTTCGCCTCAATATGAAAGGTGAATGAATACTTTCAGAGATAGTGAGTGAGTATGACTTATTATTTTCTTGTGCATGTGACAAAAACTACCCAGGTATCCAATGATGGAACAATCAATCATTTTCCTGAACCAAAGAACCAGGGAGAAAACAGCAACAGATTCCAGAATGGACACCTTCCCCAGGAACTGAGGCCTGAAAACTCTGGTCCAAAAGGCCAGATAACTCACTCTACTCCTGTCTGAGCCCTGAGGCTGCTCCTGGTCTCATTTTGCTGCCCAGCCTAGTGGTTGTCTGTGGATGGGTGATAAGTTAAGCAAAGCTACTGTCAGATCAGGCATGATGGAGAGTGTATATCCCTCCTTGAGATTCTTTATCACTCAGAGTGAGTGTTTTATAGCCCTGCATAGAGGTTGCCATAAAACACCATTTTAAGGAGCTTGAGGCCATATTTCATCCATTAACGTCCTCTTGCCCCAAGAGGCAAAACAAACTAGCAGGTGGCTCAGGATTAACATCTTTATTACAGATGACCTCACTATTGTGTTCTCTATAAAGAAAAAATATTACAAAGCATTAACACACTTTAACTATTAAATTAATACAGATTTACGGCTCATATCCGGATCTAAATTTCTTGGCCTGCAGAGTCGTTATTTTTCTGTGATTTTTTTTTGACAATATTGCTAATGGGGACCAGAGCAAAATTGATATGAACTGTGATGGTGGGTGCATGAATTCAGAGAGGCAGCAGGTTATGTCTCTTTGTAAATCACTCCAGTGCCAGTTTTGCACTAGAACTTGCAGAAGTATTTTCAATATTTGAGCAACAGCCACAGAAGGATATTTAGCCAAGAGGACGCAAGTATTAAGATTCCAATATTTACTTTGTCCTGACAAATGGCAAAACATGAAGACTGTGTTTTCATTACCTGGAAAGGCTTTGGTGTGTAACTCCCCCTGCCCCCACTCTATTGCTAATGCTTAAAGTAGCCATTACTTATTTTATCTTGATGGGTTTCTATTGAATGTTGTTTGTGCTCATATAGGCTATGAGTTGGAGCTGCCTTCATTCCTACTCCCTTCTGAGTTTCTGAATGATGGTATACACTGGTCACTTGTCAAATAAGGTGCAAAGTATTACTTCCATTGTTAATTACCAGCAAACACCCTAAGCCCCATAGTATGGTAAAAATAGGTTGTAGAACAGGGCTTCAGACTAAGGCTGAACATAATCTTCCTGCTTCCTTCCAAATCTAAAACTTGGAGACCACACAATCATTCATGTCTTAAAGGAGCAAAAGAGAGAAATGGCCTGCATGCCAGTCTTCTGTGCCACGTGACTGAGAAAGCCCAAGACAAGATGAAAGGTTCAGAGGGTGTTTGCATGAGCTCTGACCTTAAACGCAGAGGTCCTCTTCCCTCGGGGTAACATGGCCCTCAAATGTAAAGTTTTCTATACCTGAGGCAGGCAACTTTTCCTCTATGGGGAAATGCAGAAATGCAAGGTGTAGAGAGATACAACTGTGCTCCCTGGGGGAAGGAGAGAAAAGGACCCTTGAAAATAAGTCTGTGCTCCCTATAGGCTTGGGAGGAAAAACTCTAGTGAAAAGTAAAACATGGAGCCTCATTTCAGAGGATTTACATTTTAACTTATTACCATCTAGTCTGAATTTCATGTATCATTTAGGGTGAGATAATATCTTGACCTGTGGGCTCTGAAAAGATATAAACCATGCCTTGGCTCAGTAAATTCCTCCCTGCAAAGTCTTGAAAGATATCTATATATATGAAACAAAGGCAAAGCATCTTAACTTTAGAGCATATCTGCTCTTTTATAAAAGCAATAGCTATGGCTCTAAATTCTAATGCTGAACTCTAGCCAGCTAGGTTGGCCTGGGAGGGAGACAACTTGGATTCATCTCAGACCCCCACTGACTTTCCATGGGAAAGGGTAGATCCACAGACACCACAATGAGAGCAGAGAGTGCAAATATCCTAGAAGTGAGGTGGAGGAGAGAACTTCAACAGATCCTTATAATAAGTCATAGAAGCTCCTTTGAAATTACCACTCATGGAAAACAACAAAGAGCACTTTAAAAATGGGATATGAGATAGAGACAGGATTTGCTTAGCCAAGAATTGACTTCTTAAAGATAAACATGTGGGATTTCACCAAAAGCCACCACTGGTAACAGCTATTATCTAAAAAGTCTAAATCCACCCTGACCGGTATGGCTCATTGCATTGGGTGTTGCCCTGCAAACCAAAACATCACCAGTTCGATTCCTGGTCAGGATACATGCCTGGGTCACAGGCCAGGTCCCTGGCTAGGGGCATGCAAGGGGCAACCAATAGATGTTTCTCTCCCTCTCTTTCTCCCTCTCTTCCCCTCTTGGAAGGAGGGAGGGAGAGAGGAAGAGAAGGAGGGAGAGAAGGAAGGAAGGAAAGAAGGAAGGAAGGAAGGAAGGAAGGAAGGAAGGAAGGAAGGAAGGAAGGAAGGAAGGAAGGAAGGAAGGAGGGAAATAAAGAGCCTAAATCTCCTCCCATTACTGAGATAGAGTAGCGTTCTCTTCTTCTCTTTTCCATCCCTATCATGAAAGCCTCAAGACTAGCCAGAAGCAAGAGCTCCAGAAAACATTATAGCCTATCAAAAGAAAACTCAAGTCTCAGCAGAAGTGGACATGTCCCCATATGTCCTGATAGTTTTGGCCCATGGTAAAAGGATGCCAACTGAAAATAAAAAAAATCTTACTGAGAGACAATATATAATGTGGAAAAACACTGGCACCAGTATTTCTTGATCTCTCCCAAAAATATATCCTCCAAAACATAAAAGACAGTTCTCTTTCTCCCTCTAATACATGGATATCCATTGGCATCTAATCAATGTGTGCATGTATGTGTACACTCTGTGTGTGAGCAAATACCACCTTCTGTATTCTGAGCATGTAATGGGTAATCAGGTTGGTATGTCTGCATGTATAGTCAGACACCTATACATATGCACAAAATTCTGCGTGTGTGCACACCCAAATGTGTTATGCATAACCTGGAAGGCATGTCAAGAGTATGTACAAGTGCACATATGAGTTGTGTGTGTGTGTGTGTTTGTGTGAGTTTGGGTTCTTGAGCCCTACCACACATCAGGCTATTTGCAGCCAGTGTTGGGTTGCTAATGATTTTAATGAGAGTGCCTTCTGGATTCATATTTTTTTAATAAAATACATCACACTAAAACCAAATCAATGAGAAACATTAATTAGAGCCTTTGTAGATGCCTTCTGTGGTGGTGTTTTACTTTTGAGAAGCACCAGACGAAGAATGCTGGGCTTTATTTAAGCTAAGTTGTTTGACATTTAGATGAGAGAAAAAAGGGGAAGAAACTAGCCAGCCCAGGAACCGTTTTTGACAGCTCTTTGGTCATGCAAGGGAGAAAAAAGGCACTGGCTGTGAGAGTGTACTTTGAAGCCCTGGAAATTTGTAATGAAAAATTTAAGATACAAGAGAGGCAGAAAGATGAGCTATTCACGGGGCTCTGCATATATTAACACTTGTAATGCAAACCAAAGGTTTGCTATGTGTTTTTATAATTTGTCCACTAATAAATATCTTCCAGAAACACTTTGATTTTCTAAGCTCGGGTATGGAGTTCGAATCCATTAAGAAGTAAAAGAAACAATTGGCATTGGATTCTGGTACCTGATTAGGGGACCACGCACATCAGTTATTATAGGCAGGCCACTGACTGATTTCAAAAGATGCTGGAAACCCTTGTGTGCTTGGAGAAAGCCAGGCACCTGTGGACATATCCACTGCAACCATCCTCCAGGTCAACTCATCCAGAGCACCTGATTCCTCCTCTTCCTTGACCACCTAGATGTGATTACTGACTCTTCTCTCCGCAGAGCCAGGAAGAAGCTGGGATCCACTGAGGACATTCTCGAAAAGCAATATCTTCATTACTGAAAGGGCAGAGGTTCTGTGATGTCCAGACAACTTCTGCAAATTTGTGATACTAAGGGAAATCCATTTCACCCATGCATTACATCCCATAGAGATCCTCCTGCCCAACCCATTTAATTACTAAGTCTTCTGCCATGGTCAGCCCAAGGTGTCTTTGCTTCTTCTTTCCAGAACTCCCAACATCCTGCCCAACCCTTTTTATTCTTTTTTCTGGAACTTCTATTTCCTGGTTAACGAAAACCCAACACCTTTACACTTGTCTCAAAATTCTCTCCTCTTTGCCTTATGAGTAAACACACCGTTAGCAAAGTACAGGCTTAGAAGTGGGATGGGCTTATGTTCCAACCCCACAGGACAGTTTTTAGGTGATGGGGCAGAGAGACCAAGGAGTGGGGGAGGAGCCAGCTCTCAGTTTCCTGCCTGAGCTCTAAGCTTTGGGCCCAATGCTGAAGCCTTGGCATTGAGTGCCCAGGGGCCTCATCTCTCAGATCTAACTAACAGTGACACATCCCTGGACTCCTGCTTTACCTACACTGATTTTAGTCTCTCTTAGAAAAATTTTCACCTAGAATGCTCTGAGTTTCTGACCTTTACAGATCAATCCCGGGACATATCCCTATGGGTTTCTTCCATTCCCACAAGTAAAAACAATACACTAGATCAGGGTTTCTCAGTCTCTGTTCCACTGACATTTTGGGACAGATGATTTTTTATTGTGAGGAGCTGTCCTGTGCATTTTAGGATGTTTAGCAGCATCCCTGGCCTATTCCTCTTCAAAATGGACAACATCAAATGAATTGAAGGCCTACTGGCTGTACCGTGAGGCCCAATCTATAGATCCAAGCAATGTCCTTTAAACCACAGTCATGGTTTGTAAGGCTGGAGAAAAGTTACCCAAGGGCACGAACTGGGAAGAGTGGCATCAGCCAGGGACCTGGAAGCAAAAAGCACATTTGAACAGGTAATTTAAAGAGCATTTCACAAAAGAACTATTTATAAGGGTGGGAACTGGTTTAAGGGAAGGAGACAGTATTCCAGGGCTAATAACAGTTAGGAACCACTATCACCTCTAGGTCATAACAGGAAGGGAAGGGAGAGATTAATCAAAAAGCTGTATGGAAAGAGACTTCAAAGAAGAAGTCTGGAAAATAGTCACCCACAGTGATCCAGAAGGGAAGGAGCAGGGGAGAAACTCCCTGACCCCATTTTTCTCCCAACTACATTCTCTCCTCTGGAAGCAACAGAACCATTGAGGCTGTTCTGGTGGGCCAGTCTCCCATAGAACAGGACGGAGTATAGAGAGTGTGAGTGACTGAAAGCAAAAGAAAGTATCCAGCCCAGGTGAAAAGAAAAAAAGGAAAAGGTGCCCAACAGAGGATTTCTGGGCAGTGACTATGGCCACCACACAGTCAAGGAAATTAAGGAAACAATTAGAGACAAAGCCCAGAGCCACAAGGGGCAAGGTTAAAGAATTACCTAAAGCAAGCTATAAAATGTGATCTGGTCAAATTCTGAATGCCTCGGAATGGCAGTGGTGGCGCTATGCTAGCTGCAAAGCTCACTTCTGAAGGCAGAAGTTTTGTCTGAAGGAGACTAGAATGAAGGAAAACATATCCAACTCAAACTCCTGGCCTGTTGGCTCAAATGTTCCTGTTCATATTTTATAAATGCCTGGCCAAAACTGAATTTTCATCAGATTACTCACCTCCAGAGTACAGAATTCTTGTCTGATTTGTCTGTGTATTCCCCACTGCCTGACATGGTTTGAACTCTGGGATTCCCTTATCTTCCCAATACATTCCTATAGCCACAATGCATGCGAAGGGTAAATTCAAAACATCAAGTTGTACACCATAAATATATACAATTTTATCAATGAATTATACCTCAATAAAGATGATTTTTTTTTTTAAAAAGAGTTCCCAAGAGTCATTGTCAAAGCAAAGGCCCTGGCAATCATTCTTTCCATTCAACAGGGAGGAAAGTCCTTCCCACAAAGTGAGTGCAGTTCACTTTGCAAACTGCCTACACATCATCTATTTCTCAGGCCACCTGGAAGTAGGGAAAGGAGTAGGAACTTGAGGTTACAATATATACAATATTTCTTGTGGGAGGAACTCCAGACCGCAAAACTTTCCCATCCACAATGGATGAGAAATAAGTCATCCCAGACAAATCCTGCTGTTCTGGTGGGAAAGGGGGTGACAATTCCCTCTAGTGGAGAATGCCCAGAGCCCTCTTCCCAAATGGCTTTTATTGGGAATGGTATGTGTAGGTGTATACATCATACATGGATAGCTCATCAATCAATGTCAAAAAGGCTATAGTCATGAAAAAACAGGTATTACCTAGAGACAACAATTGAAGAAACACCAAGATCTCTCATAGGTCAGCGTCTGTTTGTCATGCTGATGCCAGAGGGTCTTTAAGACATGTTTCATGAGATAAGAAGTTTAGTCCTTATGCCTTGAACTAAAACATCCAGTTTGTATCACCAGGGTTATACAAAATGAAGCAGAGCAAACTTCAAAGCATACAATGTATGTATCAGGCCTGATTCCCATGGGAACCCTTGGTGTTAGAGTCAGGCCATGTCTGCCACCTGCATTTTTACCTGGTTTTCCAGGGAGACTTACTAGCCCCTTTCAGAGACTGTTCTCATGGGGCTGCAATCTCCAAAACCACACAGAGTGGTCCCCAACAATTTCTTATCCCCCAACCTGGACAAACAGTCCACCAAGCACAGAGTTGGGGAAAACCACTTGGCCATCCCTCCAAAAGGAGACATTATAATGCTGGCTTATTCTAGCTGCAGGAGCATGGGCAGAAAAGTACTTCTTCTCCATAGTCACAGCACCTTGTTCTTCAGATACATATTCAGTTCTATAGCATCAGGCCACCTGACTCTCTGGGAGTGACAACCTTCCCTTGGTTCTGACTCCTGTGACAAGCCTGGCCACCTAAGCTAGCCTGTGGGGACATGTGCAAATTGTCAAGAGACCGGTTCCTCCAGAATCCCCTCTCTAGGCCTTCTTTTCCAGAGCAAAGGGTTAGGGCTCCACCATAAATTCCCTCCACAATTTATGTGTATCTGGAATCCCAGATTAAAAACATTTCTTGGGCTTCTACCCTGAGCTTGGTCAAGTGAGGGTCATTCAGAGACCTTAAAAATAATGTATCATCTCAAAAGAATTATACTTCAGCAAGAAAGGTTTTTAAAAAATTACATACATACACACACACACAGACACATTTAAATTGATTCCCAGTTGGGTAGTTCAGAAGAGAGACACCCCTTGCTGAGAGGGGAGAGCTGTGCCATGGAGGAGGGTGATGTGGGCAGGTGAGGAAGGGGGTGGAGAAGGGGTACTTAAGCCATACCTTGCCTATGAGCAGACTCTTGTCAACTGGGATGGCCACATCTTTGAGTCCTATCCAGTGTGTAAGACCTTCACTCCCTTCCTCCTGTCCCTCCTACTTGTCATGGCTGGAAAAATTTTAGGAAGGAGATGTTCTAGTGATGTTGGTTAAACAGCTCTGTGTCTGGCTCTTCATTCAAAGCCAACTTTTTAATTAGGACACCATTGCCTGGACATTAATGCACTTATGTGTATTAATTTTTGCTCTACTTAGCAGAGTGGTCACTTAATTAAATGTCTTCAGTTGTTTTACTGGGGAAAAAAAAACCCTCCCCCTCAAGGCGTCCCTCCTTCCCACTTAGCTCCTCTGTTGTGCTGTGAATTTGAACACACTGTTTGTTGCTTCCCGTTCCATTCATTTGTAACCCTGATGTCACCACATTTGTAGGAACTGATATTAAAAAGTAATATCTGAGACTAAAGTCGCTAGACTGTTTAGTAGATTTTTAAATTGAAACCAAAATTATACAGATTTTTCATTCTGATAATTCCACCAATTCACTAATTCTTTAATCTTTACAGGTCATTGAACAGTTCCACATTAATGAGATGTAGTTAAGAACGAATTTTACACTTTTTCCTTTTTTTTTCTTGAAAAATGTTTCCTATCATTTGTAAATTAGAAAGAACTTGTTCCATTTATGGTCCATTTATTTAAAATAATCGAATGCATGGGATCTGGATGAACACTGTGTGTAATGATGCTTTTAAACAAATTACCATTTATTTATAAGCAAGAAATAGACTTTTAAAAAGCACCCAGACTTGGTTACATTATTAATGGTGTTCTCCAAGCTCAACAGCTCTGGGGTGTGTGGGCACATGTGCATATGTGCGTGTGCATGTGGATTTTACTCCAGTGAGAAGGGTAAGGATTTGGGAGTAAAACCAAAAGAAAAAAAAAAAAAACAGCTTCTAGGAAAGCAGCATGTTTTTCTTTTCAGAAAGTTGCGACATTGGTGAAATGTACCCAGATGAGCCAGCCACCCAGCATCTTCACTGAAACTCTGTGGTTCTTATCACAAAAAAAAGCCCAAAGCTAAAATCAGAGTGAGCTATAACCCAACCTGTTCAGTGTGCTAAGGATATGGAACAAACAGAAGTCCTTCATCCTGGCTGAGACAGAAGCATGGGCAAGTACGCAAAGCCCAGCTCTTCTAGCATGGCCCAGGAGTTCCTACTTAGAGAATAATTGTATTTTCATAAAATGCTGTGGAGTTAATTGCTTGGATTCAAGTACTGGAAATTACTATTATTCCTTGTCATACACTATTGCAGGGATGAAAGTGTTTATCCTGTTAAGTGATAGTTAAAGAGCTTGCATTGTGGAGAACCAAGGGAGAGAGCTGACTATGCTAAGAATTAATGGGGAGGGATTATTCTGGCTTCATCAGCTTTGGCTGTATCCATTCATAAGACTGTTCTCATTCCCTTTATCTTATCCCTTTTCTTCAATACTGATCAATTGGAGAATAAATAATAAATAGTGTCTAAGGCTTCCAATATTCAATCCTAAACCTATCCCCTCAACTTTCAACAAGTGTCATACCAAGCAAAATAAACTGAAAAAACCCTGCTCAAAGATTTTTTTTCTCCTTTGAGAGGAGAATCTACAAGCCTGGAAAGAAGTTAAAAAAGAAAAATATATAAAGAAGGAGAAAATGAGAACATGAAAGGATGAAAAAAGAGAATGAGAAAGTGAAAGAAAAAATATAAATCTAGGATGTCAGAGGAATCAAAGCTACTAATCAGGATAAGTGATATTAAAAGTTTCAGGCCTGAGATAATATGTAAATTGGACTATTTCAAGTCAGTGACTTTTGAGAAAACATGAAAAAAACTAATCAAAAGGAAAGATGCTAAAGACAAGAAGAATGCATACAAAGACAGCTCTCGTGTTGCCAGAACCAAGAACAGTGTCTGACATACAATGGACACTCACAAAGTGTTTGTCAAATAGGTGAATGAGTGAATGATGCTCTGTTAGTTTTCAAAAATGGCAGCAGTAGATCCAGACACTAGAAGCTACTTATTTCAACCACTAGCAAAGCAATAATTATTAAATAGTGGTTCTGAAAGCTTAGAAAATAAGTGATAATGACTAGGTCCCATTAGGACAAATCTTACCTAAATCTTACCTAATAAACCTAATGAAGATTTTGTTTATTGAGTTGTCAGTAGTTCGGTTATATCTTATTTTCTGTCCTGTGTTTGACAAAGTATATTGTAATAAGTGTGCAATCAGAAAAAATGTGGAATTTGCTGAATAACTGGCTGAACACATGTATTGAAAGTGATGAATGACTATTAGATAAATATCTGTAGTGGAATGCTATAGGCCCATTGACTATTTCTCATACTAATAATTGAAGATCATAGAAGAGAGTATTTGTGATTAGTGCCATCATAAAAAATTGTAGAGTTTATAGTCACTCTTAGTAAGAGAGACTTGCCCTTGCTCTAAACTATTTAATAGTTTTCCTGGGGTTTTCTGTAGATGTAATAGCATATCCATAAAAATCTACAGATGACAAAAAGAACAGGAGTCAGATCACTGAATGAAACATAGGCAGGTACCAACTTGACAAAAAAAAATAAATATGTTCCCAACAGGAAACTTCTCATAGACCAACATGGAGAACACCTAGCTAAACAGCAGTCATTCTGGGGAAAAAATAAGTTTAAGCTGTGTTAATTAGTTACAAGTTTGCTATGAAAAAGCTATGTGATGTGATGGCCAAATATCCCAAGGCATTGGTGTTTGTATCACAGAGACTACCCCTGGAAGATGGCCACTGGCTGAAGGAAATGGGAGGGGTCAGGGCATTGCATGGAGATGACAAAATACAAATAACAGAAAATATTAGAAATGAAAATCAGGGAAATTAAGATAGAATTTTTTTAATTATAGGAAAAATATTTCCTCTGTATGAAGCAAATGCATTTGAAAACACAGAATTACTTTGACTCCCAAACTCCCCACTTGGTTTGACATTCTTTGGACCCCTCCTCATCACAGGCTCTCAGATGACTCGGTTCTGCTCTGTGGTTCCCCTGGCCTATCTCTGCAGTGTAGACCCATGAGGGAGCTCAGTGAAGCAGCTGCCTTTGGTTAGGTGATGCGTGGTCTGAGCATCTCAATCAGGCTCTTGAGTCAGACCATCTACACTCTGCCACTAACTGCATAACTAAGTTGTGTCTCCAAATCTTATTGTCTTCAACTATAAGTGGAAAAGGTGTGGATACGTGAGGTAATGCTGGTACGGTGTTGTGCACGTAAGTGCCCATTAGCTGTTAGTTAGAAAACAAGTACTGCATGATACCACTTAGATGTGGAATCTAAAAATGTTAAAACTTATAAAAAACAGTAAATTGGTGGTTACCAGAACATGGGATAGGGGGTGGGGGATAAGAATGATGGTATTAAAGGTACAAACTTGTACCAAGTAGTAATTAGCCATAAAGATCTAATGTACAGTATAATACAGGCAATAATTACGTAATGTGATAAATACTGCCACATCGGCAATCATTACAATACCTCTTATATATCAAAGTAACATGCTGTGCACCTTAAACTTACACTATGTCACATGTAAAATTTATTCAATAAAAATGTGTTTTTAAGTAAAGATAAAAAAGAGGGCCTGAATGTTAGTTGGTATTTGGTTGCAGGTAGGTTCTGAGTCTGGCGGGCAAGGCTGTGAACTCTGGGGAGGTCAGACCACTGAACCATCTGGGGGAGCTGTTGAGAAGCCTGAAACTCCAGGCTTTCCTAGTGCTCTAACTGTTTAGTTAGCATCAGCTACACTGCAACTGCAAACTCATCCTGATGGTTTTTAAGAGACACAGGCCCTGGTTGGAACTTAAAAAGGCCTCATTTACCAAGGCCTCTGCTCACTGGGGAACTTGGCCTCCACAATTTGCAAAATGCATTTATAAAGATGTTTTCTGGCGCAAGCTTTCCCACCAGCTGCCACTCTTGAATGGACAGGAAGGAACCCTCCTGAGAAATACCTAGAAGGAAAGCTCCCCAAATGTTTACCCCTGACTGCCTCAGCGCACCAGTCCACATCTCTTCTGGGCAAACTGGAGCACACACAAACACGGAGTAGGCCATCAGTATTCTCAGAGCTGCACAATATTCATTTGTGCCGTGGTGGGGTGCTTCTAAAGATTATTTCCAATCACATCCAAGGAGAAACCGGTGGTGTAAATAAACACTTATGTCCTAAGGCAGAGTCACAGGCCCCCCGAGTCCTCCAAGGCTAGAACCAGATGAAACAGACAAGGAAAATGCTTTTTCCATCCCAAAGATTTTGCTGCCATGAAGTTCCAAGTACAGAATTGGGGTGACTCATCTCTGAGAAAGAATGGAGAGTAAAACCTTCCCAAATGACAGCAGTTTGAGTGTTGTCACTCATTCTTGAACTTGACATCTCAGGGATGTTGGTCTTGTTTTTAAAATAGGAATTTAAATAATGGAGAAAAAAACACAAAACAGTTGCCCCCATCCAAACCTTCCCAGAACCCTTCCCAAGGAGGCTGGGCCTCAGTAAATTAAGAACTGCAGCCTGTCAGAGGTAGAAGGACCCTCAAAAATCACCTCCTCCACACCCCTCCTTTTGTAGCAGGGAGTCTGGGGCCAGAGGAAGGGCTTATGCAGGATGTATGGGAGCAGGTCCAGGACAGGGCCAGGGCAGGACACCAGGCCACCCAGCCTTCCCATGGTGCTTCTCAACTGCCCCACTCCACTACCTGCACTGACACAGCTCAACAACTGCAGACTGTGAGTGCAAATGATCTGAATCACTTGGGAGCTTGTGGGTATCAAATGTTTTGCTCTTGTCCAGATGCTGTTTCACTTGTCAGATAGTGTCGGGGGTCTTTTGGAAAAGTGCCTTTGAGGTAGAATTGAAATGTGAACTGGGTGAATTTGATGGTCTATCAATTTCAGGTGGCCCTGTGCCTCAGGAGTCAGGCAGTTTCTGGGTTGCTTCCAACTATTTCTCACTAGCCTGCCTGTAGCACCATGGTGCCAGCTACCACCATCTCTAGCCACAGCATGGTACTATAGTACAGCACAGCATTTTACTATAATACTACTCAGTTGGTTCCCTGCCTCCACCCTGTCCCTCCTAGAGTTGGTTCTTGACACAATAACCAGAATGGTCCTTTTCCAACATAAGTGAGCTATGTCATTTCTCAGCTTAAATCTTCTTGGAGAAAGAGTGTTCTTCTTTGGTCATGTATATCCTGATGGTGGACACTCTCCCTTGCCAGGATATATTCACTTTTATGTTGATAGTTTGTACAGTAGTACCCCTTTACTTGCAAGGAATGTGTTCCAAGACTCCCAATGGATGGCTGAAACTATAGATAGTATAGAACCCTACATATACTACATTTTTCCCTATACATATGCACCTGTGATAAAGCTCAATTTATAAATTAGGCATTGTAAGAGGTTAACAATAACTAATCATAAAATAGAACAATTATAACAATATCTACAATAAAAGTTATCTGACTGTGGTCTCTCTCTCAAAATTTGAGTACTATACTCCCTTTTTCACTTAAAAGAAGTGCTTTACAGCTTCTCTTTGGCATATCCAAATTGCCAGCATCACTACTCTTGTGCTTCAGGGCCATTACTAGGTACAATCGGGGTGACTTGGACACAGGCACCGAGATACCACCACAGTCAGTCTGCTGACTGAAATGGCCACTAAGTGGCAAATGGGTGAGTAGCGTGTACCTCGTGGATCTGCAGGACAGAAGAATGATTCATGTCCCAGGCCAACAGCAGGAGGGCACAAGATTTCATCACATTACTCACAATGGTACACAATTTAAAACTTACTAATTTTTTTACTTCTGGAACTTTCCATTTACTATATTTGGACCTGGGTTAAATGCAGGTAACTGAACTGCCAACAATGAAATCATACAATGGGGTGGGGGTGGCTGCTGCATGTAAGAGTCAGGTATTTTCTGAGCCTGAACTGGCAGAGTCATCTCCTTCCCTGGCCTTCTGCTCATTACCTGATACCTAAGCAGCCCAAGCAGAGACTGAGCCCAAGGAATTGAACAGAGTGGGAAAGCCTGGGCTCCAGCTTTTGTGACCATGTTTAATAATGCCACACTTGGAGCCCATGGCATCTGCACAATGTGAGAGAATATTTTTTTTATATCATTAAGCCTAGCAGTTGTCCTCTTCTGCCTAAAAAATCCAGGAAAACAGTGTTCCACTACCACAGTGCAGAGTATCAACAGGAGAGACTCAAGTCCAGGCTCAAACTTGAATCCAGTTGATATGAAAGCAAGCAAGAGAGGTACAAACAGAGATATTCCCACAGTAATAATGCACATTTTTTCAGAAGGAGATCCCTGAAGAACAAATATACTTGAAATTCTGACACTGCATAGATCTCTGCAGTAGAGCAATTCAAAATAGGGAAAGCCACAGCCACAGCTAGAAACTAAGCTAGGCATAAAATTGAGGAGTTAAGGGCAGAAAAACTTGAGAAATATCTGGAGTTAACAGTCACATTAGCTACAATGAAGCAACAAATCCAGCCAACTTGGTGGAAGACATGGACAAGAAAGGGACACTAAAGAGAAGGGGATAAGAGGGAAGCAGGTTGATAAGTCAGAGGATGCCCATGGCCACAGACCAGAGATAACCTTGCAGTATCCAAAACTGGTTAAGGGTTTCACCAATACCATACTGAGGAGGGACTGGTGTTTCAGAACCTGAACCACCTTAAACATCAGTAGATCCTTAAGGAGTAATGATTCTTCAACTTCAAACTTAGTTACCTAATACATTCACTGGAAATGCTTGATGAAATGCAACCACCAAGAACCACCAGGAATAGACATTCCAGAACCACCAAGTCAGAATGTCTATTGAAATCTATACTTATTGGTAATATGCAAACCAGGACTTTCTGAGACAGCTGGGATTCCTGTGGGTTGTCAGCAGACCTCCCCTTGCAAATCTCTGCTCTATTGTGTTTGTAGTCTGTTACATAAATAATGTGTCCCTATGTATCCCACATGCCCTTCCATGAATAACTGCTTTGGGGAAAGAATCACCGGATAAGCTGCTTTTAGTCATTACCTTTGGGAGGATGGAATGAAGGAGGGCCAGAGGGGAAATGGCAGCACTTTCTTCCAATCATCCTCTTTAGTTTGACTTTTTTAAATCTGATTTATATAATTCTCACATGGGGGTGGTAGGGGTTGTGTGGACATGGAACTTCGGGTCATTGCTTTGCTTTTCATTTGATTTCCTCTTTATACTTTAAAATGGTAGCAATTTTTAGCTTTACTATTTCTATTTTCAAAAAGTATTTAATGAGTGCCTCCTATGTGTCAGGTGCTATTCTAAGTACTTGGGCTGCAGTATTTGCAGGATAAGTACACACTTGGGCCTACACTGTATGTTTTATACATTAAATATAATTCATCCCTTGTATGTGATCAGCCATCAATGTTTCTGTTTTCCTTAGAGAGTCTCGGTTTGAAAGAGTTCCTCCAGGTGGGTGGGCTGAGCCCTTGGGACAAAGGGAGGCCAGCTGACAAGTGTAATCATGACCTAGGAGCCAAGGGTGAACACACCAGGTGAGGGACACCTCTGTCCACCCTGCCCTAAAGAATGACATGTGGAAAGTGCTTATTCTTTCCTGCTGTGGGGCATATTGTTCATACAACAGAGGAGATCCTAGGTCACTGGTATTATAGGCTTTGGATTTGGAACTTACTGAACCACATAAAAACTGGGTATAAAAATGAAATTGAAATGGGATATTAAGCAACTAGCTTGAGGAGCAAAAGTCTAAATTTTTCTTCCTTTTTTCTCCATCTTAGGCATTGTTCATTTTATTTTCTTTTGAGAGAGGAACCAATGATAGGAGGTGAGTGGGAAAGTTCCCATTTGAAAGCGATCCTCTCTTGCCACTGCACACCCCCTTCAAAATCATGTATCAGCTTCCCTGAAGCATGTGCTTTGCATTAAAAGAAATAATTTACAGAGTCTTCTTATAAAATACTATATGCAGAGTTCTCAGAAATATACATGTTTTAAAATGAAATACAAGTTATGAGTTAACTGAGCTCCCAGAAATCTTTATTACCATTACCAATGATACCAATAATTATAGCTAGTTGCTGTAATGAGTGGATATGTTTCATCTTATTTGACCCTCACAATATTAAGACATAAATTTTATTATCTCCACCTTTTGGAGGAGGAAACTGGAACACAGAGAAGTTAGCAACAGGTCCAAGACCACTCAGGATACTGTCAACCCAGTATCCTCTGTGCCTGACTTCCGCTGTGGTGATGAACACCATAATCTGTGCCCCAGAGAGCAAAAGAAGGGTGAAGAAACTCACATGGAAATAGAGAGAAAAGACCCAACCACCGATGTCCTCTGTCCTGGCTAAAGCCAATCAAACAAATACATTTCATGTAACCCTTTACAAGATAAAGCCATTCTGTGGACAACTGCCATCATTGACTTCCATGGGAAGCCTCTAGTTATTCAATTTATCTGCTAGCCAGGCCCAAGGCAGTCAGAAGGACTGTCACTTTTTCCTTCTCAAGCACCTCTCTCTCTCCTCTCCTCCCTTTCTCTCTTCCTCCTCCTTCTCCTTCCCTCCCCTCCTCTTCCCCTTCCTCCTTTCTCTTCCTTTTCTTCCTCTTTATTTCTCTTCCTCTTCTCCTTCTTTTCTCTCTCATCTAAAACTATAGGTCAGAAAAAGATTGAAACAGAGCTTAAATTGTAGATTTAACTTTGTCCAGTTGAATATACCACCTGCATTTTCCTTTGCCTTGGAAATGTTTGGCCGTCCTTTTCATTTAATTCAGCATTTCCCAAATTCTCTTTTATGAAACACTGTTCCAATAGATGTTAACAGATGTATCCTAGGGTAACCAAGTTGGAGAAGTAAGGCTGGTTTGGTCCTCCCCTTGAAGTGTACTATGTCCGTGAGCATTATAAGACTCTGAGAGGAACACAGGCTCAGATTGCTTCGAAACCAGAGAGAAGGGCAGGGAGTTAGAGCACAGATGAGTCTGGCTCAGAGCAGACCTGACAGGTGGGCAGTGGCCAGATCATGCAGGGCCTTGAAGGCCATGTAAGGCTCAAGTTCAGATTTTATTCAATGTGTAGTGAGATGTCATGGGAAAAATTTTAAGGAAGGATAGGATATGATCTGTTTTATGTTTCAAAAGACTCTGGCTGCCATGAGGATAAGAGATAGTAATAGTTCAAGAAGGAAGAGTAAAAGAAGTCAGAGGGCCAATGTTTTAATTATTTTCACATAATTCTGTAACAAGATGAAGGTTGCCCTTAAAGTGAAATTAACTCATTAACATTAATACTGTTAAGACTTTTAAAATATATATAGTTGAATGTAAAAACATAACACAACTTTACCTGTAAAGAGAAAAAATCTCTGTTTTCTCCAAAGTATGTGTTCTCATTTATTGGTAGATCTGATAAAAAGCATCATCAGTTACCTCTTCCCCTTTGGACCTCTCATCAATACCTCACTGGTAATTGCCTATGTCCCTTCACAATGGGAAGAGGATTACCCAGCATGACATCCATTGCTGTCAGGAACACTTAGAAATTGTGGGTTGTGAAACAATAAATGGGGTGAAAATCATTCCCACTACAGCCCAGCTTATGGGCCTTCCCATCTGCGAGGGCAAACACAGCCTTAGGAAAGCAGTGTGTCCATTACATGACCTTCAAGAAGTCTAAGGTCATTGCAGGTAGGCCAGATACTGCACCTTCCAGATTTCGTTAACTCCCTGAAGTATCAGGGATTGCCACTGGTTTTTTTTAGAACAAAAGCAACATTTAATTATGAAAAGCATTAAAAATAATGACTACATTTTAAAGTAAAAAATCACTTCTAAGGACAAGGACTTGAAACATACATGAGATCTTGGAGAATTTCTTTCTGTTTGTGATAACATAAGGACGACCTTATAGTATTTAATCCAAACCTCTTACTCTACAAATGAGACCACCAAGATTCAAAAAGGTCAAGTGACATAACCTTGATTACAACTTACTATAACCAACTTTGTTTTATGAATTAAACATCTGTGTTTGATGGATTACCTATCTATTAAAATATAAATTACACATATTGACTTTACAATTAACTCATTCAACAAATATTTATGTGCCAGGTTTTAAAGAAATAGAAAACTTGAACTGATCAATGACCACAGAAAAAAATGGAGCTCTTTTCCTCCCTGGCTGCTTGAAGGTCCACCACCATCATGAAATACACAGAAACTACTCAGACCAAAAAGTTCAGGACAAACAGACTACTTTAGCAGAAACAAATGGTCATTAACATCTTTCACCCTGGGAAGGCAAGAGTACCCAAAACTGAAATTCAGAGAAGACTAGCCAAACTGTATAAGACCACATGAGAAATCATCTTTGCGTTTAGACTCAGAACCCATTTTGGTGGCATCAAGACAAATGGCTTTGGCATGATTTATTTATTTAAGTAAATTTTTTAAATTTTTTTAATTGTATTTTTTCCATTACCATTTAGCCCCCTTACACTCTCCTCCCCCTGTGATCACCACACTGTTGTCCATGTCCATGAGTTCTTTTTCCTTTTTGCTCAATACCTCCACTCCATACCCCTTCCCTTAGCTGTCATTCTGCTCTCTATGAGTCTGTCTCTATTCTGCTTGTTAATTCAGTTGGTTCATTAGAGTTCACATATGAGTGAAGACATATGGTATTTGTCTTTCTCTGACTGGCTTATTTCACTTAGCATAATGTTCTCCAGGTCCCTCCATACTTTCGTAAAGGGTAAAACTTTCTTTTTTATGGCCAAGTAATATTTCATTGTATAAATGTCCCTCCACTCTTCTTTACTTCATGCCAAACTGCAATTACAGAAACTATCAGGATATATATACTTTCATTTTTTTTAAGAATCTAGAGGAACTCCAGGCTAGGATAAGGCCTACTTACCATGGGTCCTTTCAAAACATGCTTTAATGAATAAGAGGCACATTTAATAAGTTCATTGATTTGATTCCATTATATCTTCACTCACTTTCAAGTAAGAATTTGAAGTGGCTTCAAATTTCAAAAAATTGCAAGAATTTTAAGTATTTTGTTTAAATGAAAAAAAAGACAGTGTTTTGCAAATCTGGGGACTGAAGCATCTTAAAGTGGTTCACATGTTTCTTCTTGATTCCTTTTTTTTTATGCTTGGTCAGTCCTCAGAAACAATTTAAATGCAAAATTCAGCACTATTATAGTGTAAGTTCATTCTAATTCTGAACATTTTAAATCCCGAGTAATGATGCATGGCATTACTTACATTGGTATGGTTACATATAGGTCCCATAGATTAGAGGTTTAGAATTTCGGGGAATGTTGGGTAAGCCTTAATTAACTATAAAGAGACTGATGCATAATCCAGGAAGGAAGGCCTGTCCAAATGACTGGGGGACCAGTCCCTCTCCCCTACCCCCCTATGTTTCAGTGCCCTCTCTGTAAGATGGGCACAATGTTATTAATTCCATTAAGTTGTCATGACTAGTAAATGAGTTGATGTAAAGTACTTAGGAAACTGCCCGACACATAGCAGGTGCTCATCAATGGTGTGATTATTATTGTATCTATTACAGATGAGGAAAGTAAGGCTAATGAAGAGCATAATAAATAAGAGAGTTGGCATCTAAGCCCCAGTCTGTATAACAAAGTCTGTGTTATTTTTTTCTTTTTTAATTTAATCCTCACCCAAGGATATGTTTATTGATTTTAGAGAGAGAAGAAAGTGGGTAGAGCGGGGAGGGAGAGAGAGAGAAACATCTATCAGTTGCCTCTAGTAGGCCGCCCACTGGGGATCGAACCCACAACCTTTTGGTGTATGGGATGATACTCCAACCAACTGAGCCACCTGGCCAGGGGCAAAGACTTTGTTATTAATTACACTTCTGGACTACTTCCCTTTAGGGAGTCTCAGATGTCATTTGTGCTGTGGGTCCTGGCCATTATCAATCCACAGAGCACTGGCTCTCTGCAACCAGCAGGGAGTGGCTCTTAACACAACAGAGCCACCTGTCATCTGGCCCAGCCCAGCTTCAGTGTCTCTCCTCTCTCCAGCCCCTCCTTCCTTCGCCATCCAGAAGCTCTTACTGTAGCTTCATTGGAATCACCTACCTTGAATCAACAGGCTTCATACTTTCACAACTCTGTGTCTTTTTAAAAGAGATTCCCTCACCTAAATTTCCCTGCCCACTTTTTTCCACCTAAAAAACTCCGATTTATCCCACTCCTTCTCACAGACTGCACACCTACCCCCTCCACCTAAACAGAATTTGTCAGTCCCAGGGCCAGGGCAGATTGGCAATAAGAGAACTCCTGAGGTCAGCAGGACCAGGGTCCAAGCTCCATTTCTGGCATTTGCAAGCTAGCTAGCTTAAGAAAAATGCTTTACCTCTCAGAGACTTGGTTTTAGCATCTGTAAAATAGAGTTCATGTCTTCCTTTCTAGACTTTGTGGAGATTAATTAATCTACTGTACATAAAGCTATCTGACACATGACAGGTTCCCAAAAAATGATAGGCATTATGAGCATGGTTTGTCCAGAAGCCTATTAGACACTTAACCTGTTGTTCAATCATGTTTTCATGCTGTGTCACTCCCTGGACGGCAAACTTCTCAAGGTCAGGATGGTGCTGTTTCCAGGACAGAGAACAATGCCTGGCACAGACTGAATACTCCACACATGTTGCCTAAATTGACTTAAGCATAGAACAGCCATTCAGGACTAGGTGAAAGACAATGGTGTCATTGGGACTTGTTTCCGCATAAAGAATTAGAGTACAGATACAGTTACTTCTTGAAGAACCCCCTACATTAGTAGAGGGCATTGGAATCACCTGGAAGGTCTTCCAACAAACTGCTGAGCCCCACCCCTGCAGCTTCTAATGCATAGGTCTGGAGTGAGACTTGATGATTTGCACTTCCAACAAGTTCCCCAGGTGATGCTCATGCCACTGGAACCATGGCTCAGGCGTCAGTCTTATGCTATCTTTAAACATCACCTGATAAAAGTGATTCAATTCAGCTCAGTTGAACAAAGTTGCATTGAGAGCCTGGAGGGTGCAGGCAGAGTGCAACAGGTAGCCTTCAAGGCCTTACTAATTCAGTAAAAACAACAAATCAATACACAAATGAGGCTAGCACCATCATTTTAAAGGCCCCTCTTGAAGTAAAAGATCACCATGAGAACACCACCACCACTTTGGTAATAACTGCTGCAGGCAAGATCCACTGATAAATGCTAAAATTAGCGGGAGAAAGCAGTAAAAAAAAAGGGGGGGATATTTGCATAGTCTCAAAGTGTCTCCTCCAAATGTTTATTTATTGCCAAGTGGTTTTAACATTTGTTCACAAGTTGTTTGATATTCCTCCCTCCTTGAGGTGGGGCTTAATTCCCTTCCTCCTGTATGTGGGCTGGAATTAGTTACTCGGTCTAACAGATAGAATATGGAACAGGAAATGCAGTAACTTCACAGTGGGGAAACTTGGCAGACGCCACACTCCTCAGGTGGTCCTGGTAAGTCACTTCACCTCTGTGGTATTTCTGCCCCCCCACCCCAGATCCATACCTCAGTCAGATTGAGAAAATACATCAGGCCAACCCAAACTGTAGAGCATTCTGCAAAAAAAACAAGCCAGGACTCTTCAAAAGTTTCCAGGGCAAAGACAAAGAAAGACCAAATGAATGTCACAGATTCAAGGAGAATGGAGACACAACAGCTAAATATAACATAGTATCCTGAATTAGATTCTGTAACACCAAAGGGACATTCGTAGAAAAACTAGTAAAATCCCAATAAAGTCTGTAGTTTGGTTAACAGTACGACGCCAATGT